>NW_028087015.1:9389862-10059524 GCF_014824575.4 Sturnira hondurensis
TGCCCACTGTCATCTTTCCATCTGTGGTACCTCCCTTGGTGCCCTGACTTCTGAGAGGAGAAATGGGGCCCTGATGTTGTGAGTGGCTGCAGGTTTAAATGGCACATTTCAGTGTTGACCAAGGCTCAGGCAGTCCCGCTGGGTTTTCACAGGCTCTGATGGCAGTTATTTTGGGGACAAGATAAGCCTCTGGGGGCACTCTCGAGAGGGCCCTCCTTTGTTTCTGAGAACTCATCAACATTCCTGACACTCACTTCTGTTCTCAGCCCAGAGACACGGTCAATCACCATGCCAGTGCCCGTGCAGTTTGCTGTCTGTCTGAATACCCGCCTGGACGGGACTCAGTGCGGAGTAGGGCTGCCTTCTAGAACATAAGGACTTTCTTAGAATTGGGGCTTGGGCCTCTGGGTTCTGACTCTTCAGTCCACATGGCAAGTCAGTTTGGACATGTGATTGTGTTTATTTTGAGTTTATGTGTAATGTGGTCTGTACCACTGCCCCCTTTCACTGCTGAGTGTGGACCTGGGTGATGGACATGCAGTTTGAGCAAAAGAGAGATCATCGTGGGAGACACAGGAAATAGTCGTCACAGAAAAGTGGGGTAGATGGCTCTTCCTCCTGAGAGCAATAGTAAACCCTTCACAAACAAATGTTAAAACCACCAACTCTTCAAAGGCAGCAGGTTGTGACTGAAAGCAGGAACACTCAGCGTGGTTGACCCTCACAAGAAGGAGGAACTGAAGGGTGTGTTTCATGGTTGTTTGGCTTTTCACACACGAGGGAATCTAGTTCTGCACAGCACGGGGACCCTGGAGCTCAAGAGAAGGCCATCGGCTTGCTGATTAGGGATCCAAAGACAGCTTTGGAAATGTGAGATTCTAAAAAACAGAAGAAGTCTCTAAACAAGGGGACACCAAAAGGTAATCCAAAGCAGATGCCAGATTAGATGTGTGGGTGCCAGTGGCTCACCGTCAGCCTCTCAGGGATAGAGGGACTCCAAGGAACTCAGCAGAAAGAGACCATGGCAAGGCTGGAAGAACCAGGTGAAGACTTTGTTGGCTGTCCACTGCAAGTGGGACAGAGTTGGGGATATGAGCCCCGCTATGCCAAATACCTGCTGGAAAACATGGCATCCACCGTCAGGGAAGGTCACAGAATCCCGAGTCTCTACGGCACGTAGTAAGAAACACTGGACATGTGAGAAACGGGAAACATGACCTGAACTCCGGGAAAAAACCACATTGGGGAAACTGAACATGAGATGAGCCAGGCATGGGAATGAACTAACAGGGATGTTAAAACAACTGCGAAGTATCTGATTGAAAGAAGCGATGTGTGGATGTGGAAGCTCAGTGGGAAAGGGAACTCCAGAGAAGAGTGGAGTGGAGTCACCAGAACCGATGTGTATATGATACCTAAAATGAAAAGTCCACTCCACAGGCATAGCAGCAACGGGACGTGGCATAATCCACTCCAGGGAACTTCCACATCCTTCAGTGGAACTGACCCATCCAGCGACCTGCAGGACAGATATTAACCAATAACAAATACAGGGACCTATGGACACTACCAGTCAGTCTATGTATGATACTGGATTCCCAGCAGAAGACAGATAATTAGCATACATTTAAAAATAATGACAAAAATGCGCCCAGTTTTACAAAATAAGTGATGATGGGAAAATGGAGACATCTGTATTTGAACATTAATAAAAATGATTTAAAAATCAAAGTCTTACCCTTTATTTTTTAAAAAGATTTTATTTATTTATCTTTAGAGGGGAAGGAAAGGAGAGAAGGAGAGAAATATCAGTTTATGGTCGCCTCTCATGAGTCCCCTGCTGGGAACTGGCCTGCAACCCGGGCATGTGCCCTGACTGGGAATCGAACCACGATCGTGTGGTTCGCAGGCCTGCGCTCAATCCACTGAGCTATACCAGCCAGGGTAAAGTCTTACCCTTTTAAAAAAAAATACCCAATAACCTTACAGGTCCAATGCTCTAACAAATCTCATGCAACATAAATTAAAAAAAACAAACAAACTATGCCAAAGCACAACATAATCAAACTGCTGAAAACCAGAGGAAAAAAAATAACTTGAAAGTGCCCAGATTTAAAAGGTACACATATTAGTTTTCTCTTGCTACCACGATGAATCACCATATGAGTGAACAGCAGCACGAAACGGTAAAAATTCATCACCTGACACTCCTACCACGGTCAGAAGTCCCACCGGGGCCTCACCTGGGCAAAGTCGAGATGTCTGTGCCCATGCTCCATTCCGAGTCTCTGGGGGCACCTGTTTCTCTGCTCATCTGAGGTGCGGGCAGGTGTTGTGCTATGGGACCGAGAGCCCCATTTTAGTGTTGGCTGACAGGTGAGAACCTAGCCATCTACTGGGGTCACCTGCCTTCCCTGGCTCAGGGTCCTTGTCCTAACTCCAAAGCCACCCTTGTGGGCTGAATTTCTCTCTTATTTTGAATTTCTCCTCCTCCTTCTTCAATATCATCTCTCTGATACTCTGTCTATCTCTTCCACTCTTAACGGCTCATGTGATTAGATGGGCTGACCAAGCAAATCCAGGACCATCTCTCCTTTTTACGACCGGCAGATTAGTGACCCTAATCCATCCTGCAAACTTCATTGTGGAGTGCCAGGCAGTATTACTGTCACAGGTTCTGGAGATTAGGATCGGGGTGTGGACATCTTTGCATTACTCAGTGCTGTAGTGTGTTTCACCCATATGACAACTAATTTCAAGTCCACGAAAAGGAACCAGAAGAAAAAGGAACAGCATTTTCTTCCCGGCTTTCCATCCCCTGCCGTCTTCAGGGAGGACACTTAGTGCAGACCTTCAACGGCTGGCTAGTGGACACTGCCTGTCAGCCTGACGTGTGTGATACCGGATTTTTCTCGTTGTTTTTCTGTTTCCAATTTCACTGGTTTCACTGGTTTCTGTTCTTATCTTTGTGACTCCCTTCTGCTTGCTCTGAATTTATTTTGCTTTTCTTTATTTAAGTTGTTGAAGTGAGAACTTATTAATTTGAGACTTTCCTTCTTTTCTAATATGTGCTTCATTGCTATAAAGTCTCCTCTCAGCACTGCTTTAACTGTTTTCTACCAATTTTTGTTAATTGTTCTTTTATATTTATTTCAATTTTTCAAAAAGATTTCTCTTGACCAACTTGTGAAGAGCATGATATGCCATGAGTGAGATTTAACTCAACAATGCAAGGTTGGTTTCCACTGAAAAACCATCAAATAGATAGATCACCATCCTAACAGAACAAAGGAGACAAAACAGATGGGCTTCTCAGCAGATGCAGAAAAAAAAACCACGTTGCAAAATTCAGTACCTATTCATGTTGTCAACACTCAGCACACTAGGAAGAGAAAGTAACCTTCTCAACAAGGTGAAGGGCATTTGTAAAGTAAAAAGACCCCACAATTCATGGCAAACCAGTAACTGTAGCTTCTCTGAAACAGGAACAGGGAGAAGTGTCTGCTTTCGCCACTGCGGACACCACTGGATTCCAGGTAATACGAAGCAATAACGATCAGAAAGTACGGAATTAGTTTAAGGGCTGAAAAAAGAATCCGTGCAATGGAGTAGTGAGTCTAGAAATAGATCCATACGAATATAGTTTATTTTTGGACAAAGGTGCCAAAGCAATTCAATAGCATGGGATTAATGGAATATCTGTATGGATAAAAATAAGATGAATTTTACTTCAAAGCATACTCAAACATTAATTGGAGATTGATCACAGACCTAAACTTAAAAGCTGTATAATCTCTAGAGGAAAGTTTAGGAGAATGTCTTTATGAACTGGGTGTATAAAAATATTTCCAAGAAAGGACACGAAAAGCAAGAAACAGGAAAGAAAATTATGCAAAATTATAGTACACCAAAGTAGAAATTGGAACTGATCAGAATACATTATAGAGAAAATCAGTAGGCAAGCCAGAGACTGGGAGAAATATTGGTATAACGTATATCTGAAAATGGACTTCTATCCACAACATATAAGGGATTTCCACAACGGAACAATAAAACAAACAACGAAATAAAAAAGACAAACCTCTTGAAATCACATGGCATAATAATCACTTGGCCAATAATTGCATGAAAAAATATTTAACATCATTTTTTAAAAATCAGTGATGTGCAAATTATAATCATAATAGGATAACACCACACAGACTTTCAAATAGTGAAAATTTTAAAAAGACACTAACAAATGAGGGAGCAGCTCAGACACTCACGCGGCGCTCGTGACAGCATGGAAACGTGCAGCCCGTTGGGAAAGTGTGTTGGCAGTTCCTGCTAAAACTTACCCTACGATTACTGACGACTTAGCCACAACACTTCTCTTTATTTACTCACAAGAAAGGTACATTTGTTTTGACCAAAGGACTTGCACACAAACGTTCACAGCAGTTTATTTGTAATAGCTACTAACTAGAAACAATCTAAATGTTTGTAAAGAGAATGGTGGATAAACAAATTGTGTATATTCACGTAATGGAAGAAAAAACAGAGGGAAAAGTGACAAATTACTCACACGTGTGCCATTAGGCTGAGAAAAAGAAGTCAGAGGCAAAGGAGCACAGACTTTAGGAATCCCTCATATAAAGTTCTTGGACAGGTAACACTAATCTGTGGTGACAAAAGAAAAGAAAAAGACAACCGTGAAAAGTTTGTTTCGTGGTGGGGAGGGCTGGCTGTGAGGCACGTAAGGGGATTTCTGGAGGTGAAGGGGATGTTCAATATCTTTATGGGCTACATGGGCTTGCATCTGTCAACCCCCATCAGACTGTACACCTAGAGTTTGTGCATTCCACTGTATGTAAACTGTAACAGAAAACAGAAAACCTGCAAATATTGAATTCTTGTTACAAGCTTGCTTTTATCACTTTTGTGGGGTGACATATTTGAAACTCCTTTCTGTGTATTCCAGGGCTCAGCAATGAGTACCTGTCCTGAGGACAGTGGGAGCCAGGGTTGCTCACTGGTGGGGAAGAGAGTTCCATGTATCAAAAAGGAAAAGTCTAGAATGTTCCCTGTGCTCTTGGATTAGAATTAGAGGTACTACCAGGAAACTCATGGTTTGGTTTTTGCTGATGGAGAAACACAGACATGTATTTATGCCTCTCTGTCTCCGTGTGCCTCTGTGTCTACCCCTTTCCCAGCTCTGTTTGCTGAGGGAATCTGAAAGTGGCGACACACAGGAGCAGCAAACACCCTACCACCCAGATCTTGGTTTCTAACCACCTTCCTTCCCTGAAAGGACATGGGTGCACCTGAAGAACAGACTGATTTGGGCTGAGGCGGGGAAAACCAAGGGCATTTCATTCTCCAGAAATGAATAAATCACCTAAAAAGTTCCAAGGACTCCTCCAATCATGTGTTATCTTTATAACAAATTATTCTGAAACATTGTTGCTTAAAATAACAACTAATTATCTCCCACTGTTCCATAGGTTCCAGACAAATTGGAAGGTTCTTATTTGGGGTCTTTGATAAAATGGCACTTAGTTGCCAGGGGTTTTTTAGATGCCTATTGCAAAGTAATACAAACTCCACCTTATGTTTACTTAACTGTGAAAATCAGGAAAGGGACTCACAGTGGCTCAAAAATGCAGGTTTTATTTTTCTCACATGAGGAGTGGCCCAGAGGTGACCCTGGGCAGTTACAGGCTGAGCTGCCCAGTGACTAGGGTTCAATTTCATGCTGGTGGACTCATGGCCAGTAGAGAGCAGCCAGGCTGTGGCCCTCACATTCATGCTGAGGGCAAAGGGAGAGGGGAGGGGTGTGCCGGCCAGCTGTATCTGTCCCTTTTCTAAGAAGTAGTGGGGCACCTGGCGGGCCCCAACTGCATTCCTCTCATATATCTTTTTTATTTAATTTTTATTCAAATACAGTTTTCTGTTTTATATTCCCAGCCCTGCCCCCCCGCCGTGCTCCCCACCTCCCTCCCATTTCCACCCCCACCTTAATTATTGTCCATGTGTCCTTTATACTTATTCATGTGAGTCCATCGTCTTTTCCCCTATGATTCTCTCCATTTTGACCCAACAATTCCACTATTAGGAGTATATCCTAAGAACCCTGATACACCAATCCAAAAGAACCTATGTGCCCCGATGTTCATAGCAGCACAATTTACGATAGCCAAGAGTTGGAAGCAACTTAGATGCCCATCGGTAAATGACTGGATCAAAAAGCTATGGTACATTTACACAATGGAATTCCATGCTGCAGAAAGGAAGAAGGAGCTCCTACCTTTTGCAACATCCTCTCATTTATCTCGACTAAAACTGGTATCGCAGAGAATTTCAGTCACAAGAACGATTGGGAAATAAAGTAATGAAGTTTAAATTTTCTCTTTAATGTGAGGAGAGAAGAGAGAAGGGAAAATTGGAATTGAATTGGTGGGTAACCAGCCAATGGTACCAGCCTTGCCTGACAGTGAAAACATTAATAATGCTAATAATAGTAGTATTGGTAGTTTTAATACAAAACTGTAATAATTCAAATAAAATGTACAGTTTGGAGTAGGAAGCAAGGAGGTATGTACGAGTATAGTTAACTGTCTCCCTCCCTGTCCATCAGTGCCGACAACTAGGGCCCGTTACCCTCAGCATCTCTCCACCGTGGCGCAGACACGAAACTCTCCTGCAGCTTTTAATACGGGCTGGGCCTTCCCACTGCACATGCATGTTTCTGGGAAACTTTAGAGGAAGCTGTCACCAAAGTTTAATAGTTAGAATACAACTGCTGGATTATAAGGCAGTCTAATAAGCAGGGAGTGTTTTCCCCTGAGTCCCCTCCAGTTACCCAGGAGCATCGGTTTAATCTCTTTTTTCTTAATATTGCACTTTGCTCTTCTGCTCCTGGCCTTTTCAGTTTTCATGCAGCAGGAGGAGAAAATAAAGTGAGACAAGATCAAATGCCATCATGAGCATCAGTGTAAGTTGTGTGAGTTCTTTCTCCATCTCTTTCTCTTTGTCTCTCTCACGCTCTTGCCTGTCCTTTGCTGACTTGCTGGTCTCTTCCTCCTGGAAGCTGAGGATGGGTGGTAAGACCACTTTCCAAGACTGGCCCTCAGCCCAACAGTGGTTGCCTCAGGGCCTCTTTCCAAACCACGTTTCTATCACTTTTTGCTTCTTGTCCTTCAAACTCATCTTTGCTTCAGATGCACGGTTTTCAAATTATAAAACTTGACATTAGAAACTTGATCTAACATCATGAATGAAAAACAAAACATAACAAGGCAAAAACCTCAATATGTAATAGATTTTTCAGAGTGTATATATAACCTTGTTTCTCCCAAGATGCATTCTGTGATCTTATAGAAAGAAGCATTTTTTCTTTCTTTTTTTTAACTTTTACTAATTTTAATGTCATTTCCCCTAACATAGTCAGTACTGAGCCCTGTTGCTCTCCATACGCCTCCAAACACCTTGAGCTCTCTGGAAAGAGGTTTCCGTGGAAATGAGGAGAACCTAGCTGTGTGTCCAATCTGGAGGTCGGAGGGGCTGGGGTGCTCCCTGATCTCACTCTGGTTCCGGGCATTGTCTGGTTGGTTTTTGAACCTTACCTGTCTGAAGTCAGGAAGCTGAGCCTGCACTGCTGTCGCTGTTGGCCTGAAATGTGAGATTTCACTAGCTCACCTTTGAGTATCTTTCTTGCTTTGATATGGGAGCGATTGGATAGTAATTTTTACAAAGAGCACAGAGTGTAGCTGCTGGGGCATTTCAAAGCATCAAAACTGTTGCTGCACTCACATCCAACTTTCTCTCTGAGAGCAAACGGGACGTCTCTTTGTCTTCCAGTTAGCAGCCCTCAGAATTCTGCTTCCTTTACTTCTGAGTGTGTATCTTACCTGTTTAGACAAGATTTTAACAGGCAAACTGACTACATAAGCAAGAGACAGTGTGTGAAGGCAGAGAAAGAGAAATTTAAAAATAGTGACTCAAGAAGGGTTAATTTCCTATTTTGACTCCAGCTGTAAATCTTTTCCACTCAGACATATGATTTTTAAATTATCATGTTTTCCCAACAGTTGGCCCCCAACATGGATCTTTGCTGAGCCAGGCTGAGAAAGATCTTGAGGACTCGCGCCCTGGTCCTCTTCCAGCCCAGAGATTCCCAGACCCACAGCACTGCCATGGTTTCCCAGTGGCTTGTCTAGGAGGCAGGTTCCTGCTCTTCGAGCCCTTGCTTTGGGCTGCTCTGAGTTGTAGTCCAGTAAGTCTAAAAGGCCTTTCTTATCTCCTGACTCTGAATTCCTTGTACCATCTACTTGTCAGGCAAGCCGGGAGGGGAAGTGCCTTCTATCTGAAGGGGCTGGGAGGATACGCCAAGCTACAATCCTCCCTAAAAGGAGTTGTGAGTGGTGTTCATCTGTTTTCCCTTTCAGTTTGGTAGAGTGTTTGCATCACTCATGTCCAAATTTGTTCAACTTTGGAGATTAAGGAGGGTTTGTTCTTTTCAGGAAGTTTTATTTATTTAAAATATATTTTATTGATTATGCCATTACAGTTGTCCCATTTTCCCCCCTTTACTTCCCTCCGCCTTGCACACCCTCTCCCACCCACATTTCCCCCCTTTAGTTCATGTCCATGTGTCATACTTATAAGTTCTTCGGCTTCTACATTTTCCTTAGTATTCTTACTTTCCCCCTATTTTCTACCTACCATCTATGCTACTTATTCTCTGTACCTTCTCCCCCTCCCACTCCCCTGTTGATGGGCCTCCATGGGATTCCCATTTCTGTGGTTCTGTCCCAGTTCTAGTAGTTTGCTTAGTTTGTTTTTGGTTTTGTTTTAGGTTTGGTGGTTAGTAATTGTGAGTTTGTTGTCATTTTACCGTACATGTTATTTGTCTTCTTTTTCTTAGGTAAGTCTCTTTAACATTTCATATAATAATGGCTTGGTGATGATGAACTCCTTGAACTTGACCTTATCTGAGGAGCACTTTATTTGCCCTTCCATTCTAAATGAAAGCTTTGCTGGATAGAGCAATCTTTTCAACAAGTTTTAAAGGATATCCAGAGAGGATTCATTTCTTTTTCCTTTTGATCCCTCCTGCCTAGAAAAAGAAACAACAGAATAATGTAAATTAAAGAAAAGAGAAAAGCAGGAAGGAAGCTTCTGTGTACCCCTTACAACAATGGGAATCCTGCTGCTCCCTGGCATGGGGACGTTGGGCTGGGTCAGACACAGCATGGAGATGCTGGTTGGCCCTGGTCTTGTCCTGAGAGGGGGCGGCCCCTCCCACCCCACCTTTCCTCTGTCTGAGGCTCACTCAGAAGTCAGTCCTGGACTGCCACCCTTCCATGGTATTCCTCACCAAGGAAGAGACTAACAGGACAGATAAAAAAGCAAGATCTAACCCTATGATATAAAGACACTGATAAGTTGAAAATATATGGATAAAAATATATATGAAATATGGAAGTACTAATTTTAAGGTGGGAGGTATATTAATAATAATACATCACAAATTAAACTATGGATAAGATAGGATGAAGGGAGGCAGGACATGCTAATAATGGGGTCAGCTCAGTAAGAAGAAAATTTTCCTAAATGTATACATGCTTACTGATGGAGCTTCAAAATATACAATCCCCAAACTGACGGAGTTGAAGGAACACTAGATGAATTCACACCTAAATTTGGAGATTTCAATATTCTTCTCTCAGCAATTAGTGGAAGATGTAGACAGAACATCAGTAAGGACATTGAGCACTCAGATAACACTATTAATAGCCTTGATCTACTTGATGGATCGGAGCACCCTCCCACCCACAGTAGAACATGTGTTCTTGTTAAGAACATACAAAACACTCATCAGAAGGGAACACATGTTCTGGGCCCTGTGACTCATGTGCAGAAATTGAGTCACACAGAATATGCACTCTGGCCACAATGGATATCCAGTAGAAATTCTTAGAACTCAGTAAGAGGACAAAAACAAAACTCACAAACATGAGTAAGATATTTGCAAAGGCATTTTATATAAGATGAATAAGTGGTCAGTATGCATTCAGGAAAAGATCTTCAGTCAGTGGAAATGTAAATTAAACAATAATGAGATATGACTGATAGTCAATCAAATGTCAAAAATGAAAGTGATGGAAACACCAAGTGTTCTTGACAATGGGGAGCAAGTGCAACCCCCAGATAGTGCTGGTGGGAATCTAAAGTGGTTCATCTGCTTTCAAAACCAGACTAGCAGCTTCTTCCACATTGAAACATGTGCTTTATAGATGATCTAGCAATTCTATCTGTAGACACTTATCTAAAAGCAATGAAAACCCACATTGTCACAAGGATTATGCTCGAATATTCCCAGGAGTTTTGCTTGTAATAATCAAAACTTGCCAACAATGCAGATGTTTTTTTCAAGAGAAAAATGAACAAATTAAGTTCAGACATACACCAAAATGCTACTATTCAGCAGTAGAAAGAAAATGAACTGCTAATATGGACAATAGAATGGATTAATTTTAAAATCATTATGTTGAGTGGGAGAAGCCATTCACAGGACAGTACATGTAAGATTCTAGAAAATGTAATGTAATATATAGGACGTCACTCAGTCAATGGTTTCCTGGGGCAGGAGAGTGGAGAAGATTAAGTAAGGGCTCCAAGGAACCTTTTGAATACATTATTTCACTTTATTGTGGTAGTGGATGCACAACTAAATGCACATATCAAAATTAACTCATCTGTATACTTAAAATTAGTAACATTTGTTGTGTGTAAATTATACCCCAATAAATTATGATTCCAATAAAGTTTTGTTTAGCATTTTAAAATGTCTGATTAGTAACAACAACAACAACAGAAGATTCAAGCAGGTAGGTGGCCCTAACCCTAAGAGAGCGTGGAGTTGGTGATGCTTCGCCACCAACCAGGGGGGATTAGGGAATTATCGGGGGCACAGACCTGCTCTGTGATGCTGCTCAGCTAACTGACTGTGTTTGTGCAGTTCTTTCAATAACTCAGAACTTGAAGAGGCAGAAGCCAAGAGACAAAAACACTTTTCAATATATTTCTTGGTACTTTTCCTGCTAAGACAGTGTCAAGTAATCAAAAGCCATTAACCAATTGGTCTTTCACTTCTCTTTCCTGGATTGCAAATCCCTGAGCAGGAAGGCCCCTGGCTAAGGAAGAGCTTCATCTACCCACTCTAGGAAACACTGAACATGAACAAGACTGCAGCTTTTTCCCAAACACAGAGCAGAAGGGACAAGACCCCTTGATCATTTCATGCCTGATTTCTTTCACTGTAACTTTTCCAAGTGACCTTTGGGAGGAGGTGGCCCAGACCCTGCATGCCGAGCTCTGAGAGTCTCCACCTTTTTGGAATGAAGGGTCAACATATGGCAAGTGGACATGAGGTCTGGGTTTTCATGGCCAAAGTGAGCATCATGGGTTTCCGCTGGCCCTGACCCTGGATGTGGGGACGCAACATCCAGCGGAGCCCAGCCAGACCCCGGGCAGAGTCTGGCTCCTCATGTGTCACCACACCGGTTCAGGATGCTAAGCATTTAGCAAATATTCTCAGTGGGTGGAGGTCCTGGTGCTCTGACTGAGCTTGGCTGAGAAGGCCAGGGGCCCTGCTTAGGTCCCCTGACCAGGGGGTGCCACTGTTGCCCCCAAACACAGGTGTGGACCTTTGGATAAGGACCAGTCAGAGGACTCTTGAAACTTGAGCTCTAAGGGTCCTGTTCCAGTGTTTCTGATTCAGTAGATGGGCCACTGTCTTCCCAAGGGATGCTGAGTGGTGCTGGGGGCAGGGGCCACTGCCCCGTGCTGTCCGCGGTTTTGGAGGGAAGGACTCATTCACTCGGATGTCAAAATTGGGGGCATTCCCAAATAATAATAGTTCACTTCTTCTTTTCCCATTAGGGAAACCAGATAAAGTGTGCACGGAATCTCTGATTATTTTCTTTACAACAGCAGGGTAAGTGTACAATTACGTCAATACAAATTTTAATTAAAAATGAATATGGGCATAGTAAAGCCTGGGAAAGTTTCCTCTGAGCTCTTACTTCTCTCCTTCGCACCCTCTGTGCCTCATTCTCAGCCCGAATGAACAAAGCTCGTGACATTTCCTGTCTAGGGCGCCCTCGCCCCAGCATAATAACTGGACCCTGGCCAAGCCACTCACAGACAGATGGCTCTGCCCCTCCCAGTCCTAGAAGAGGAGGGGACAACTTTAGCCAGAGGGGAAGATGTTTAATGACAGAAACTGAGCAGGTCACTGGGGAATTCATTTTGGAAAAAGGGTTTTCTCCCTAGAGATCTCATCTCCTTACTTCCTGTGTTCTGACAATTTTATTCAAGGTGCTTTCTTGGAAAAAGGGATTCTGTGACCCTTTAACTTCAATAATCAACCCTCTTTACTCTACAGAAATTCTTACTATTCTTGTCAGTCCTCCTCCAGTCACACTTGCCAGTCACTGCCTTTGTTAAGGAATCTAAGCAGGGAATGTGGGGGCCCCTCAAATAGTTACATGGCTCCTGGGTTGCTGTGAGATGCTCTGGAGCTGGCTCATCCAGGCTGTGCCCTCCAGGAACACTGATGGGGAGTGGGGGAATTACTTTAGGAGAAGGTGACGGTTTATCATCTCAGATCCTGCGGGAGACAGTAAAGGTCCAGTCCTCCCACTCCCCAGGCAGCTGAGGCACCGGGTTGCTCTCTGGGAGTCAGGAAACGGTGCTTGCCAAGAAGAAAGCTTACATTTGACACCGGGGTGCCGGTAGGGCACATATGTCACCCTCATCGAGACTCCACTTAGCATCCAGCTACAGCCTCCCCGACCCCCCCCACATGTGTCTCCTGCAGTCCCCAAGGCTCCCTTCTAGCTGTTACCTGCCTGTGATTGATGGCCTTGGTCCGGGTGCCCTGAGGTCATCTTGTTAGGACCCATAACCTGAAGTTGCTGCACTGTGCAGAGATGGGAGTTGTCCCGGGGTCACCAGCCACAGCTGCCCCCCATTTATCTCTCAGGACCCAGACCTGTCATGCAGTTGCCATGGCATCATGCATGTCCACATAGCTGGTAGTGTGTAAGCAAAGTGGAGACAAGAGCATTTCACACCATTTTGCTGTGGCAGAGTCTCTTACACAGTCCCCTTGCCTCACTCCACCTGCTTCTGAATGGCTCCTCTCACTTCCTGCTCATCTCTGATTCTTAAAGTACTAAACCTGTCACTTTGCTCATGATATCTGCTCAATAAGCATTGCCACTTAGAATTGGGGATGTTTGTTTAGTGTTAGATTCTATTATTTTTTTGGCCTGGGCCAGTGTTTGGTGACTATAAAATGTTCCAACTTTTCCAGGTAGAGTGGGACATGACCCCGCTCCTGAGCATCCTTATATCATTAAAAGCCCCACAACAAGCCACTGTCACCATGGCAGCATGTGCTCATGTCTGTGTGGTCTGACCACACCTGCTTCTCTGCATGTGCTGCCATGATGTGAATGCATTTGTCCCCTTCTGTCCCTAATGTCAATCACCAGCCCAAGAGGAGGCCGCTTTTCTCCAGACCTGCATGTTCAGAGGCCATGAGAGCCTGAGGCCAAGGCTGTTAGGCCAGCACACTGCCTTTTCCTTTCTGCTCACCCCCCTGTGTGAGCACAGTCCTCACTGCAGGCACAGCCCAGCATGTGTTTTACAAACTCTCATGTGTCTCATTGAGGTCTGCACCCACTGTCTTCCAGAGACAGGGAGAGATGCATTTAGTGTGAGATGCTGCTTAGTGTTGCAGTGGTGCAGAGGAAGGGTCCTGGTCGGGCCAGTTTCTGGACCCCAGCCACCTGGGTCCGTGCCCACATCATCACTTCTCAGCTGTGAGACCTGGCTATGTTGCTAACCCGGCTGTGAAACCAGGGTAACGGTACAGTCTACCTCAGAAGGGTGTTGTGAGGATTGCATGTGCTAGTCCGAACAAAGCACTTGAACAGTACTGACACGTAGCCATCACTCAGCAAACTTTGTGATTAGTATTTTTTCCCTCTATGGAGTCAAAGGTGCTACAAAAAGATGACTGTCAGCCTGGTGCTAAGCTTTCTTGTTGGATCTTTTTTTCCGGCAAATTCTCCATTTTTATAGAAGGGGCTAGCTGAGGGGCTGCTGGCAGCTCCGACTCACCAACTGCTGGGCATGTCCTCAGGAGTTTTCACCTGCCTTTATGGTCAAGATGCTGAGCTGATGTGTTAGAGAAGATGGGCCTACATCATCTCTTAAGATGCCATCAGCATGTGACCAGGGTTCTTCACTGTGTTACTTTTGTTTATTGCTGATGGAGTATTCAAAATTACCCTGATATGGTATCTATGGGCCTCCTGGGTACCAGTTCCACTTACTTCATTTATCCAAGCAAGGCTTTTATTGTTATGATGGACCACGATCTCAAAATATAAGGGAAACAGAATCCTCCTCCAGTAGGAGGTGTTGTGGCCATTGCCTAAATTGCCTCCGGTGAACCTTACCTTCAGGGTCCAGGCCTGGGAATCCTCTGTCATGGGTACTCTAGGCTTGGCAGCCCATTGTTTTGGGCAGGGAGGTGAGAAGGCACTGGTGAGCCCCTGGCACTGCTTGTCCTAGAATGTGGCTCTAAGGTTGCTGTATATCCTCCTGGTTGGCCTCCGGGAGACCAAAGGCCACATGGAGAAAAGCCAATGTGCCTAAAGTCCCAGCAGAGCTCAGCACCAGCTGACACTTCAGTGCAAAAAACCCCCATGAGGCAGCCCAAGCAGGACCAGTGGGAGAATTGTCCAGCCGAATCACTAATCCTAGGAGATGACTGTGCTTTCCTTTGAGTCACTAAGTTCTGCGGTGGTTTCTTAGGCAACAATAGATAACTGCTGAATTGACATCAACACTAAGTTAATGTGTATTAGTATGTTCTATTGAATCAATTTTTAATGATTTTTATATGACCACAAAACAGGGTAAATGTGTTAAAATCTGAATAGCATTTCAAAGATTAATTTCAATTGTATTTAAATTATGTCCATGTTGGTTGTTTTTTATGTGATTTTGGTTACTAGGTATATGAGAACCCTGGACTATTTTCACAATTTTATGTTAGTCTGAAATTGTTCTATTGATAAAACAAAACATTTAATTTTTTAAAAAGTAAAAGAACTGTCACTTCCTACCAGTCAGTAGCCTAGATTTACCCTTGAACCTAAAAAACAGGAAAATATGAAATATAAATTTTCAAAGTGCAATGAAGAACACTGGCCCCTGAGATATGGGAAGCAAATGAGGTGACCCAAGGTTGCTTTAGCTCACTGTTTCGAAAGTTGCTGTTCTGTGGCCCAGGAAGAGGGAGCCCAGGCAGAGCTCAACAGCCTTGCTGAGTGGAGGACAAGCCTGGATGTTCTCTTTCTGAGGCAGATAACATCACATGAGTTTGGCAGCCAGAAGTCAGAGGGGAAAGGACAGAGAGAAAGAGGTCTGCAGTTACTGAGAGAGTCACCCTTGAATAATACAGTGATAGGAAACCAAATAACAATAAACGCATATATGTAAGGAGAGGGAAGAAGATTGGGGGCAAAAACTATGCAGATAGTTAGTGGAAAAGATAGTTATCTTGCATCCACCAAGCAGAGAGATAGAAAGAACACACTCTAATTTCACAGGACATGGAGATGAGCATTCAGTGCAGTGTAGTCACACCAACGTGGAGTAGTTGATCCAAACCGAGTACTGCTCCATTCCCGCTTAACAAATCTTAAAAGGAGATCAAAAGGATGAAATTTGTACAGAAATTTAATATAGCTTCAGACCAAAAGTATTTTTAGCAATAAAGAAATATCCAGCACCCCCAAAACTAAAATTTACAATATCCTGTATCAACAGAAAAATTACCAGACATGCAGAGAAGCAGGAAAATCCAACCTATGATGAACAGATGCAGATGTTAGAATTAACAGACAGGATATTAACTAGTTATTACTGTATTCCAGTTGTTTAAAAAGTGAGGTAAAGACATTGTTGGTACAAAAAAGACCCAAATGAAAAATATGAAAAATATTTTAGAAATGAATCTTTTAGATATGAAAAATACAATGTCTAATATAAAAAATGCACTAATTTGGAATCAACAAATTAGACATTTTAGAAGAAAAGAATGGTGAACTGAAAGACAGTGATTGAGAGTGATTGAACCTATCTAAAATGAAACACAGATGGTAAAACAAATTTAAAAAGTGATAATAACAGAGCATTAGCAAACACTGGAAAAGTTAAGTCAGTGTAATGTACATGAAATGTTAGTCTAACATATAAAATTAAAAGAGTTGGAGTCCATAAAAGAGAAAAGAATTGGTGGCAGAAAAATTATTTTAACAAATTGCTCATCAAAATTTTCTAAATATAAAATGACTATAGACATATAGTTTCAGGGAGCTCAGCAGACTACAGTCACAAGAAACATGAGAAAAACTACATGAAGGCACATGAAAATCAAAATGCAGCCAACAAAAGTGCAAACACAAGATAAAACAGCTTCATTAAAGTTCTAGAAGAAAATAAATCTAGAATTCTATAGCAAGCAAAAATATCTTTCAAAATAAAGGTCATAGTAAGGGTAGACAGATTATTTATAAGGATATGGATGATTTGAAAAATACTATCACCTACCACATTTTGCCATGTATAACACACAGCCATGTTTTTGGCCCAAACTTTAAGGAACAAATTTTTTTTTAGTTTTTAAATTCAGTTATTTACTTATTTATATTTAGCAAGAAAACAGATTATTGTATTCCAGGGTATTATTTTGTATATGGATATCATTATTGTTTTCTAGAGTTACACATTTAACAGATAAGTATAAATAAAAGAATTAAACATTTATGTAGATATGAAATTAGTACTACCCATGTATAACGGCCATCCTTATTTTCCCTTCAAAAATTTGGGCAAAATAGTGTGCATTATACAGAGTAAACTGCAGGATAATTTACCTTGTTTATGTTTATAGAACACTCCACAAAACAACAATAGAATACATATTTTTTCTCAAGCAGACAAAGCATTTCTAGGACCTAAGACAGGTTTCAATAATTTAAAAATAACTGAAATCATGCAAAGTATCTTCTCTGCCCACAATGGGATAAAATGAAAAATCATTAGAATTAACTCTTGAAAATCACCAATGTTTAGGAGGTAAATGACACACTTCTAAACAGCCCATGAGCTAAAGAAGAAACCAAAGGAGATAGTAGAAAATATTTTGAAGGGGAAGAAAGTAAAACCACAACATGACAAAATTTGTGGAATGAGGGAAAAGTAGAACATAGAGGATTATTTATAGCATTAGATGTCAATGTGGACAAAAAGAAGATTTCGAATCAGAGATTAGCCTTTATGGTAAGAAACTAGAAAAAGATCAGAAAAAAACAAAAAATAAGTAAAAGAAAGAAACAGGGAAGAAATCAACAACTAAAAACCAAAAAAATAGGGAAATTTAAATGAAATCAAGAGTGATTCTTTGAGAAGAATAATATAATTGATAAACTTTTGTCAGGTTTATTAGGAAAAAAACCAGAAACCACACATGCCTAATATCAGGAATGACAAAGGTTATGTCACTATAGATCCTACAGATATTAACAGAATGAAATGGAATATTATAAAACAGTTTCTCCCAATAAATTTTACAACTTAGATTAAACAGAAAACAATTCTGAAAAGTCACAAACCACCAAATCTCATTCAAGAAAAGATAAAGTAAACAGCTGTAAAAATGTTAAACTTCTGATGCATGTGGTTTCACATTCAAATTCTGCCAAAGATTTCAGAAAGGAATAATACCGATGATACTCAAAAAAGTTACAGCAAATTGAAGAGAAGGAATTACTTTTGGACTTATTCTATGAAGCCAGCATTAGCCTCACACCCAAACCTTACAGGCATGATAAGTAAATACAACTGGAGACCCATGATCCTCATGAGTGTGGTTGCAAAAAGTCTAAACACATCAGCCAGAGTACTAGTAAGGTTGGCTCAACACTAAAAAATGAATAGATGTAATTAATCATATCAACCCACTATGAAAGGCAACAATATAGGATGTGTATGTCTCAATGTATGCCTAATATTTTTAAAAAAAATTTATTTATTTATCTTTAGAGTGGAAGGGAAGGAAAGAGGGAGAGAAATATCAATGTATGGTTGCCTCTCATGCGTCCCCTGCTGGGAACTGGCCTGCAGCCCAGGCATGTGCCCTGACTGGGAATCAAACCACGATTGTGTGGTTTGCAGGCCTGCACTCAATCCACTGAGCTACACCAGCCAGGGCCTGCCTAATATTTTTTTGATAAAATCCAAAAGCAATTCCTGATACAAACTCTCAGAAAACTAGGAGTAGAAGGGAACATTCTCAAAATGATAAAGGACATATAATAATAATAATAATAATAATAATAAACCAATTACACAAAAAACCATACTTAAATTTGTTAGTGAAATATTTACTAGGTGATTTCTGCCTAAGATCAGTAACAAGACAGGGAGGGTCCCCTTTGCCACTTTCATTCGACGTTGGACAGTCTAATCAGTGCAGTAAATAAAAAACAAAACAAAACAAAGCAAAAAAAGAGAAACCAATAAAAAACAGATAGAGTGCGCTCCAATTGGAAGTGATGAAGTGAAACTGTTTTTATGATCAGGTGACGGAGTCAGCTGTGTAAGAAATCCTATGGAATGTACAAAAAAGCTACGTAAACTCCTAAGTCAATTTAGCAGATCACAAGATACAATGTCAATGTACAAATATCAATCATTTTTCTATGTCTGTGTAATGAACTATTGGAAGCTAAAGTAAAACAATTACTATTTATAATGGCATTGGAGCAAAGTGTGCAAGACCTGGATACTAAAAACTGTTCAACACTGAAAAGTGACATGAAGAAACAACCAAACAAATAGAGCGACATATCACATTCATGGGTACAAAGATCTAATATGGCTATAAGTCATTTCTTTCCCAGTTGAAACATCTGGTTATTTCAATGAGTACTAGCAGGATTTTATTTTTGTAAAGATTGACAAACGTATTCTAAAATTTATTTGCCATTGAAATGGTTTTGAATTGTTGTTGTACTTTGAAAGTAAAGAATGATTGATGTTTCTCTCCCTCTCTTTCTTCCTCCCTTCCCTTCTCTCTAAAAGTAAAAGAAAAAAAGAAAAAAGAAAATAAAGAACAAAGTTGCAGGATGAACACTAAGTTACATAAAGACCTAAAGCTACAATAATCAAGAGTGTGACTGGCACTAAGTTAGACAAGATAAATAGAATAGAGTCTAGAAAATGACAACAGCACCTGTGAAGAACCGGTTTTCAGCAGACATGCAAAGAATTTAGCAGAGAAAGGCTAGCTTTCTTAAGAAATGGTGTTGGAACAATGGGGTACCCCACGTGCAACATAGAAACTTTGATCCATAGCTGATACAGAGATAGATCATAGACTTCAATGTAAAGCCCAAAGCTATGAGAATTTTTAGAAGTAACTGTAGAAGAAAAATCTATGTGCCTTTGAGTTAAGCAAAGATTTCCTAAATATGACATCAAAAGCATGGTCTATAAAAGAAAAATTTGATAAATCTGACTTTATAAAAATTAAACATCTGTTCCTAGAAACATACTGACAAGGCAATGAAAACACAAGGCATTGACTGGCAAGATATTTGTTAATGTTACATTGACAAAGTACTTGTACCCAGAATATGTAAATAATTCTTTCAACTGTAAAATGAAAACAAACAAATTGACTAAAAATGGACAAGAGACTTGAACAGATGCTTCCTCGTAGAAGCTGTATAAATGCAGGCAGCGCCTGATAAGATGATCAACACCATTACCTATTAAGGAATGGAGAGTTAAAACCACAATGAGACAGTGGTACCCAGCTGTTTGGCTGGCGACTAAGGTTCAAAAGCTCCACAGGCCAGGTGTTGTTCTGGGAGGGGTGAACCTGGAATGCTCTCTCATATACCACCAGAGAGAACACAGAATGATACAACTGCTGTGGAAAACTCTTTTACAATTTTCTTGTTTTGTATTATGGATGTTTTTAGTTAGCATCCCTTAATGCATTTTTATTTATTTACTTATTTATTTAATTCTTGTTCAAATACAGTTTTCTGTCTTATATTCCCAGCCCTGCCCCCCCCCCCAGTGCTCCCCACCTCCTCCCATTTCCACCCCCCACCTTAGTTATTGTCCATGTGTCCTTTATACTTGTTCATGTGAGTCCTTCTCCTTTCCCCCTGTGATTCTCTCCACTCTCCCCTCATTTTTAAACCTATTGACGATAAAGGGTCATTGCAAAATTATAAAACATTTTCATACCTGACACAGCCACCATGAGGTATTACATAACTATACGCTTTATACTTTGTAGGCCCTTTAAGGCACTTCTGTTCTGCCTCTATTTGCTTCTCACATTTCACACATATTCAGGATGTAATTTCTCCTTTTTTCCGCACTGACTCGCTCAACTGGCAGCTTGCCTCTCAGTCTTCAGGACAAGCCAGGCCATGCCGGCAGTCACATGAAGTGCCTCACAGGCCAGTGTCCCTATACACTCCTGTTCAAAGAAGTGAACAGCCACATTCTGTATTTGAAAGAGGAGTGTAGCAATGTTGCATCAGAAAAGACTGAGAGAGAGGAACACACTGTAGCAGGCGTCAAAGCGCTTTAAGTGAGTCATGCACATAGTGGAAACCAGGACGACCAAGTCCGTAATGAATTTTTTCATATGATGCTTGCAAGTCATTAGTGTGATCTCATATTTTGTGTTTTGTTGAATTTTTAATTTGATGATCTTTTGTTTTCTATGAACCAGGTGAAATTTCATGGAGAAAGAATTTGGAATGCCAGGTGGAATCTGAATGGGGTGTTGTGTTTAGTGAGATGTCCAAAGGTACACTGAGTAAGTTTGCCCCTGTCCAGTTAAACCAAATCTTACTACTTGTCTCCAGGTGTCACTTTGGTGGGCATGTTAGTAGGACCTAGGCTTCAGGGGATTCTAAGCACTTGAGACCTGGGGTGTCAGAGTGAGTCTCCCTCGGCCAGACAAAACAGTAAACCTTAATAACTCCTTCAGATTCTCTTTTGTTAGGGTAAGAGATGAAAATATGCTCCCATAGATTCTCTCTGAAATCTAAAACTGTCCATTAGTTTTGTGGTCTTCCAACAGAATGGCCATTTGAGTAGATGTTTGCAGCCTTCCTGTGACCCCCAATGGCAGAAGCAGCTCCCGCACACAGCTTCCATGGGTGACAGGTGACTACAGTCTTGCTGAGATGACAAAGTCGCCTCTTCTGGGACACGCTCAAACCATGTCTTTTTTCTTATGTCCTACCTCTGCCTGGGTGGGGACAGATAACACACATATCCATGTGGGGGCAGACATTTCTCTCTAATAAAGCTGACAACCCATCCTGAGCCTGGTGTGGAAGATGTGCCCTAATGCTGCCTCAGCCCCTGCCCTTGGCCGGCATTTCTCTGGCCGTGGTTCTGGGTTGCTGGCAACAATGGCTCTGGGGGTTGACCTCCCTATGCTTTTGTCTGACAAATCTGTGCACTGGCTTGTAAAAAAATCAATACTGCTTTTCCCTGGTACTTTCTCCACAGGTAGGTTGATGGATTATTGCATCTCTTCTCATGTCCCCTCCCCCCAATTTTGCCATCAGTTTGTTTCTCTTGCTTTAGGGTTGAGCATCTGATAACATCTCAGTGGGATGACACCAAAAAAAGGTTCCTTGACCTTATCCCCCAGCGATCATGTCCCTGGTGACTGAGTGCTGGCCTCGGCTATAAAGCAGGGCTGTATCTCCCAGGATCTCCTGGCCGATTTACGAGGTGTGTTACAGCAGACCCCCTGGAGCCAAGAAGGGGACGTGTCCATGGCTGGGCTTTTCTGCCAAAGGTGATCATGCACACTGTTCTATTACCTGTGTTTAAGAAGATGCACCATCATTATATCAAGCTGTCTTTCAAAAATGATTTACTCTTCCCATGATGAGGTCGGGGGGAATGGGGTCTGCAAGGCAATGAAGCTGCGGCTGGTCAGTCAGAGGAGGAACCTGCTTATCTGGCAGGAAGATCACATTAGTTAGAAAAATGTTTTTTTCCCTGCTCTAGGTAATTTGTGACTGTTGGATGGTGTTCACACCCCCATCCTTCTGTAGGAGGTAATTGATTCCGAGCTGTGTGCCCTGGACCACTTTGGGGCCCCATGGCCCCTTTTACTCTAGAGGGAGTGGGACCCAAGGACATCGGGGCTGGAACACAGATCTGATGATCTGAAGCAGAATTCTTTCTTCCTCTCCCCTTCTTGAGATGATAAAACCCGCTCTCATCTCCCAGATGACACAGCATGAGTGCTGTTTAAGCCCAGGTTCCTATGTTTATTCCCAGTTGCCTCAAGGGTCAAGTACTCTTATGGACCCCCGTCTCTCTCTGTCTTCCTTTCTTGTTCCGTCTCCCTCTCACTCTCCCTTGCTGTTTTGCCTTCTTTTCTCCTCTCTCTTTAACTATAAACTGTACACTTGCTTGTCTTCATTTGATATTCAACCACTGACCAAATGCTGAATTTTATGGGATATTTATTAAGAAGATATTTGCTAATGACTACAGAGCATTTAGGATTCTTTGTAGTAAACACAGGCAGTCTGGAGGTGACAAGTGCACTTGAAGATTTTACATGTATTTGAAATCTGACACATTTTCACCACAAATGCTGCCATTTCTGGTCACTCATCAACCTTTGGTGACAGGAAAAAGACTGACCCTTGGGGTCTTGTAACTTATCTCAGGGGCTCAGCTCTTGCCCTCCTGAGGTGGTGGGCATGCACCTCATATCCCCTAGGCCTTTCTGACTAGATTCCCTCAGGCCTGGGTCTTTCCTAGAAATTTTCACAAATGCTTCCCTTTTAAAAGCAGAATCTCCAAGATTATTCCATTAAATAAATCACTTATTTAAAAGAATCAGTGTTTTCACTGTGTGCTCTTCGCATAAGCTCCCAGAATGGTGAAGCTCACCCTTGCTTCTTGGGAAGGCACCTACCTCAGTGAGCACTCCCGTGCTGTGCTCCTTATTTTAACTGATTAGTCCTGTAAATGTTCCCTAAAATCACCTTTAAAGTTTTTGCCTCTCAAATTATTTTATTGGGTTATATGCCATGATTCCTGTCTTTTTGCTCCAAATCAATAGAGACAAATTGACATGCATGCCCCCTTCGACCCTCCGCCTGCTGGAGTAGCTCACGCCCCACCTTCCAGTACAGTGTAGGCCCGAAGAAGGTGGACACATCCTGGTTTCAGTTACAGGTTGCTCATCAGAGGTGAGCCCAGTCAGTGAAGTGGATGTGTGTCTCCCTCCCAACAGTCAGTGTAGGTGAGCTTCAGGTGGAGGGGCTCCCTCCCCTGCCACACTCACCAGGTGTGCCCAGTCCCTCTTTGCACATGGACTCCTTGTCCTGCCCAACAGGTAGCTCCTGGCCAAGCCCAGTGACTAGGGTGCATGTGTGCTGAAATTACCCATGGGTCTACATTCACACTCCTGTTGCACCAAAAATCCAACTGAGACCCAGAGAAAGGTGATGGGCTCAAGTCACGAGGTGGGTTGATGACAGGGCCTGGGGAGGTCTCACTTCCAGAGCTTTGCCAATGAGTCAGCTCTCAATAAATGTGCTTCATAAATGTCATTGGGTTTAAACCCTCCAAACAGAAGGAGAAAAAAGCCTCATCCTTCAGGTTCTCTTACATCTTAAAAGAGCACATGTAAGAGTAATGCATTTTCTAAAATCGCAAACTCTTCCCAGATCGCAAACACCTTTAGGGCTGAGCTGTGTGTCTCCTTCAGCCAGTACCAAGCAGTGAGGAGACTCCAGACTCATGTTTATAGGAGGAACTTATGGGTGAACTTCTAGCGTTTTATTTCTATTGCATTTTTACTAAAAGGAGAGCAGTAACTTTTGTGTTTTATTTTACTTCCTTTTCAAAAAAATTATTTTTCTTAAGGCTAAGCTTGAAGCAATAGCAAACAGTAATTAATTGGTGAACACATGAAATCACATACTTTCCATACATTTAATTATTGATCAGGGCATGCGTGATTTTTTGGTTTGTTTCATTGACTCTCTCCGTACCTCAAGATTTTTGCTGTTGTAAAAGCAGAATCCCTGTGCTCCTCGGGGTGTGTCCATCACCTGGGAGACTACTGCATCCTGTCAGGTGAGTATGGAGGCTGTGGCTTGAACGGGGAAGCAGGAATGGTCCACAAATGCCCGAGCAGGGCAGGCTCGCTCAGGTTTTTCTCTGTGTGTGAAGTCCGAGGAGGGACTGGAAATCACTGCAGCAGTTGAGGCCGCACGGTGGAATGGAGAATGGAACGGCACTGCCCTGGATCGCCACCTGCTTCCTCACTGAGCCTGGCTTTTTGAAGCCCTGGGATTCAATGCTGACAAAGTCATGCACGGCTTCCACCTCCTGATGTGCGTTCCCCATTCTGTGGAGGCCGTCTGCCTGGTTCCTTGTCATAACCTTGGAGTCGATATGACACCTATTT
This sequence comes from Sturnira hondurensis, assembly GCF_014824575.4. Lineage (NCBI taxonomy): Eukaryota > Metazoa > Chordata > Mammalia > Chiroptera > Phyllostomidae > Sturnira > Sturnira hondurensis. Next base: position 9,414,479 of record NW_028087015.1, read on the forward strand.
TAAAGATAAGAAAGCAGTTTTAGAGAGATTAGCAATTTCCCAGGCGGCCTAAGAGCACTGGGATGCAGCTGTATCTGAACATGGATTTACCGGACCCCAGAGCTGGACGTGAGTCACTAGAGGACATAGCTCATGTACACTGTACATAGGAGACAGCCCTGAGGTGCTTGTGGTCAGGCGCTGGGGTCTCTTCACACTGCTTTGCCCAAACCCCTGTGGTTCTGGGGTGGTGGTCAGACCATGATTAAACCTTGTTGGGTAGGAAAGGAATGAGCTTTCCAAACCAGCATGGACTGGACTCAAGGAATCACTGGGATAGAGAGGTTGGGCTTTTAAAATTCCACCCAGGTATTTCTCTGTGTGTGTCAGTAACTGTTACATTTGAATTATTAGTTGGTGTCCAGACTTATTTTTTTTAAGAGCTAGTTTAATAATTCTAAGTTAGAAATGGTCGTGTACTTTAAGCACTTCTGCAGTGTGAGACAAAAGGACGTGCATTCCGGGTTCCAGCAATTTAACTGCAATATGTCAGTTACAGAAGGGAAATCTGATCTGAGTTTTCGACCCCTTTCTGCCTTGCCGAGAATCAATAATTCACCATTTTAAGGCAATGGGCCCATTAACATTGAACAGCTTGAGAATACACTCTTCATTGATCAGATAAACAAGTCATGAGATATTTTATTACAAAGTGATGGACCAATTTAGCCATCTTTTCACCAGCAATGGACTTATATTGAATGTGAAATGGCAAGAAATTTGCTTCCTTAGGGGGCTATCATAAGAAATACAGAGTGAAGGCTTATCACTAAAATGGCTCATCTAACTGGATTTATATTGAATTCTCTACCCCAATTTAAGTAAGACCTCTGATCAGTGAAAGTTTTACAGAATGGTGATGTTTTTTCTTTGTTAATTTTACTCCAAATCATTTGCAATGTTTTGTTTTACATTTATGTCATTGTTTTAGCCTTCTCTGAATGTTTCTTATTAAAATACTTTAATTATATTAGTAACTGACATAAGCATTATTTACCATAATTCCGAATTCATCTTAGGTAAACGGTTGAGGCAATTTTAGATTTGCTTGAGAATGGCCCTGAATCGCGTGAGAGGAAAGAGAGAAATCAAAGGTGACGCCTGAGAGGTCGACCTGGTGGGTGATGGTTTCCATCTGAGAAGGAGGCCCTGGTGTCGCTGCCGTCTGGGTGGGAATCTGTTTTGAATACGTCCACTCTGTGATCTGCAAGTAGCAGTTATGGCAGCAAGCCAACTCGGCAGCAGGTGGGGTGGGCTAGAGATTTGGAGTGCATGGGCTCTAAGATGGCTTCAGAGCCAGAACCAGGTAGAGTCATGGGGGAGCTTCCATAGACTCAAAGAGGGAAGCTGGAGATCCAGCCCCGGGAAGCAGACTCATTTGCAAGATTCAGTAGAAAATGAGAAAAAAAGGAAAGAAGGCGACTGAGAAAGTGACCTGCGAGGCACCTGTACGTTCCTCTCCTCCCTGAACGCCTGAAATCTCACTAAGATGCTTTGAATTTGCCTTGGTTAGTGTTCAGGATGCTCTGTACCAGGTGGGTTGTTTCGAGGTGAACTCTCTCTTTTCTTCTAGCATGTCTTAAATCATCACCCCACCCCCACATTTTCTTTCTTGTTTCTCTCTGAACTTTATCTTGGTTGACAATGTTTCTTAATTCATTTCTTGGTGACTTTTCCTCTGTGATTTGGTGGGTTGCTTGGCCTTTGCTCAGATCTCTGACAGTGTTGGGCTCTTCCCTTGCATTTTACTTCAGCAATCCCATTTTAAATTCCCACTAGTTCTTAACAGTCTCTTTGGAAACACCTGCCAGTCTCCTTCTATGTAATAACACCTTTCTAGGATTTTAATTAAGATGTATATATTTTAACATTTCTTCTATTTAGATTACTTGCACTCTGCTGGGTCAGTGGACGAGTATTCAGCATCATTTTCCGCCTCTGGGATTGCTACGGCATCTGTGGTCCTCCAGGGCTTTTTCCTGCTCTTTCCTGGCCCCGGATTTCCCTGGGAGTCAGAGTCCCCACGAGAAGAGCTTGATGTCCATCGAGATACTTCTGGGCCATGGCTGTGGGTGTTACCTCTGCCACCAGCTTCCTGAGGTCATAGTAACTGATGGCCCAATTCCTCTCCCAGGACCCCACCCTCAGCCTCTGCCTGCCCTCCTCCCCCAGCAGTGGGTTGTCTCAGGATGCCAGCTGGGAGGAGCTTCATCGTTAACTGCACCCTCACTGCCCCCTTCTTTTCTGGGGTGGCATGTCCCCACCTGGCATCATCTGCCCACCCAGATTCCAGGTCTGCAGTGGCACCCCTACCACTTTCTGCAACATTATTGTTGTGGCTTATTGTTTGCAAGCTCTTGGCCGTGTCAACCACGTTCAGCTGGAGTGTGTGTGAGAGAGAGCTTGCAACCTGTCTATCACTTTAAACTACAAATCTATAAACTTGGTTGATAATTGATCACCATGACTGGTAAATCATTCTGATTGATGTTGGAATGTTGATCCATTTACAGTGCACACAGGAACTCCTCTTAGCCACACTGGGAGGAGGTATTTGTGTAATTTCCCTTGTTTAAATGTCTTTGTTCAACACGGTCCTTTGCTAGCTTGTGGGCAAGTGCTTTTGGAGGCACTGCAGCTGACTTCACACACTGCAGATTGCTTCATGTTTCCGAGGCCCACATTCTGGAGCTGGTCCCTGAGTGCTTCGAGGCTCCATACCTGGAACTCCACACCCATACCTTCACCTGCCCAGTTCACTTCGAGTGCCCTCCTCCCCGAGAACCAGGTTTGGGGAGGTTGGAGGCTTGAATTTCTTATTCTGAGAGGGGGGTTGGATCCAATGTTGATGCTTTTCTCCATTGCTGGCTCCTGACTTTCTAGACGCCAGCTCTCCTGGGTGCTCATACCCCCCATGCTTGAGCTCTGCTCAGTCACTCCAGAACCTAGCACTCTTCTGGGACCTCTTGGAGGGTAAGGGCTCATTACCCACAGGCCCTACCACAGGCATGACACAGCACTCAGTGTGTGTCTGTGGGGTGAATAAGTGGACTGAATGCATGGGAGAGGCCATCTTTGGACTCAGGCTATTTCTCTCTCCTGACAACACTCTTGCTTCCTCAGGGCAGTCCTTCCCTGTTCGTCCTCCAAACCCAGGTCAGCCTCTTCAGCACTTCTCCCCAGAAAGCTGGAGTTCACCTTCCTATCACTCAGGGACACAGTGTTTGGTACACCGATTAATAGTCACATGAAACATATACATTTTTCTTTGATCATTGAACTCATTTGAAATGTGAATTGTATCTATGGGAATACGAAGGTATGAATTCACAAAAGTGTCTCATTCTGCAAAACAGGTCAGCAGGCTCTTAACTTGGAAACAAGGCTTGCTGTTACATGGAGCTTCTTAAAGAAAAAAGATGAATTAAAAATTATGATTTAAACTCATGATATAAATTGTTATTCTCCCAATCAATTCATGGCATCACATAACTTTTTTAAAAAGGTAACATGGTTTCCTTGGATTCTGGGTTTGTTAGATATAAGTAATAAATGTAGGTGCATCTAGGTTTATGTACTAATGTTTATTATAAATTGGAAAATTCCTCAAGGGATGAACAACATAAATTAATCTTGTAGCTTTTGATGTCTTAAAGTAAAAAGAATGAATTGAACAATAACTCATTGATATTTAGAAAATGTTAGACATATCCTGCAGTTTATTTTTTCTGTTGCTGAAAACATTTGGGATTTGAACAACTATTTCTTTTAAAGTATAGACAAAAAAGATTGTACTTCTGACAAGAAGACTCTGGGGAGTCAGAGCCTTGTGTAGAGGAAATGAGTCTCGCCGAAGCCAGGACACCTTCCTGCCTGCTCTCCAGTGGCCGTCTGGGTCTCTGACCCTCAGCTGGCCAGCACTTGAACTTCTTCCTTTACTGGAAAAGGCATTTCAGCATCAGCGGTGGGAGATGCCATCCTCCACCTCTAGGAGTCCTTCTCAAGTCTTGCCCAGGTTAGAGACATCTCAAGTTAACACTGATCCAACCCCACCTTCAGTTCCTGTTGTGGTCATGCCAGTAAACTTGGCTTCTGCACTGCTCCTGGGCAACATGCTGAGGACATCCAACCACATGCATGAATATTTGATGCAGTTCTGGCTGATGCTCTCTGATACCTATTTGTACTGACATCATTTCTAGTTTTATATTTTGTACTTGTGGTTTGTTTGTTTGTTTGTTTGATAACTGTCTTCAAAACTGAAATGATCCGATAGAGAATCTGGGTATTTTGACCATTTTCAAGATGAACTAAATCAGTTTCCTGCTCTAATAGTTTATGGAAGCCTTTAGATGGTGTAAATGATAAAAATCTACATCACATTGATTCCTGCAAATAAATACAGCCTGAAGTAGCCTGTTCTTAAAATAGCAAATGAGGGAGGAGAGATGGACTACCTTGTAGTTGTTTTAGATACAAAAATCAATAGAATAATTCAGGGCCTAAGGAGAAATACTTGATCTGTCAAGTTCACTTATTTGTATTTATATTTAAAGCTGAATGAAATTTCAATTGCTCATCTTTCCTCTGTGGATTTCTAGCAGAAGCCAAGAATTTTCTTTAAATGAAAAATACAAATAAATTCCAGTTCATAAGTTGGCCAATTCATTAACAGTTTTCAAAGTTTCAAGTATAAACAGTTCTTAATGATTACAAGTTGATCATTGTGGTGAAAATGTATTGAATACAGATGCTAAATATAGAGTATAAAGTATAGTATAGTATAGTATAGTATAGTATAGAATAAACTGGTTCCAATTTGTCCCAGGAAAAAATAAGAAAAAAAAGTTGCCCCTGTGATGGCAAAAAACAACCACTGTTGGGTGACTGAGGCGATGTGCTGGGCATCCAGGGCCTGTGCCTGGGCGGCAGCATGGAAACACTCCGCACTAAGAGGGGCCATATTCCAGTGATTCACGAGACACACCATCATCTGGACACATGGCCCTAGGAATACCTGTTAGAAATGCAAGTCCATCTACCTCCCAGGTGAGCTGCGTGGGCAGCACAGAGCATAACATCAGTGAATTTCATCCCCTGGTGGGTCATCATGGTTAGGGACTCTGAACAGATAGGTTTTGTTTCCATTGCTGCTTAATTGATGAGAGGAGGCTCTCACACATTGCAGCCCTAGGTAAGCCCAGGGAGCAGCTCACCTTCCACAGATCCCACCTCTGAGAGCACTCGACGTACTCAGCTGCAAGGCTCCACATCTGCTTGAATGGTGCCTGACCATGGCCAGCCTCTGTGTTGCTGGCAGAATGCTTGGAAAACACTGAGGCTTTGCTTTCCTTGAATTCTGAGGAGGTAGAACACAGTATCAAGCTTGAATAATATAGGATGTCCCAGCCAGTGATGGAGGAGATGAGTGTCTCCTTCTTTTTTCTAGAGATTGATTCCAGAAGGAGAATGAGCCTTTGGATTATCATCTAGTTTCCTTACTTGTGGAGGTTAACCTCTATCTCTTGGCAGAGGTGACTATCAAATGTGTCCCTTGGGTTAGTGGGCTACGGCTATTGCTAATATGACACCAAGAAGTGGCAATGCCTGAGAGTGGAGTGCCTGGGTGACCAGCATGGGGAAGAGGGAGGGCAGAGATTTCCAGCTCTGATCAGCAAGGGCACTGCTGGTGTTTTCTCTGTAGGTTCCCAGTGGACAATTTCACCCTTGGCATTTAGTCCTGGTGATGATCTGATGTTCCAGGTGGATATCCTATGTGATAGTCTGAAAGAAGCATTTGTTGGAGCAACTTTTGCACTTGGTCAGGTCCATCCATCAATTCGTGAGTGTGATGACCATGTTTGCATAGTGCCATAATGGAGGTTCTGGAAGGTAAAATGCATGATGTTCTCTTTACAGACCCCGAAGCAGGTCTCTAATGGGCTCTCACTGCAGATGGTTGATTTGGGAAAAAAGGCTTGGAGAGGAAGGTGTGGGTGTGAGTGAGGAAGAGTAGGACAGAGGTGTGTATGTAGGAATGGACAGCTGAGGCCCATGCTCAGCACACTGAACAAGAGAGGGAGAACCAAGGATCACATGACCACGATAGGAAAGATTCAGCATATAAAAGGGTCCAGAATGGGCACCTCTATGTCATGAGCACTTGTGCGTGTGGGCCATGCGTGTGGGCCTTGCACACATAGGAATGATCAGACACTCATGTACTCAGGAGCTGTGGCACTGAGAGCACAGGCTTGTCCCTGAGCCAAGGCCTTTCAATCCCTTCCCTTCAGGAGTAGGGTGGTCTCACAGATGAAAGCACATTTAAAGGATGCTGTAGCACAGAGAGAAAGACATACGCTGAACAGTTTTCCTGTTCTGATTCAGGAAACCTTACAGTGTGCACTTCAGTCAGCCACCAGGAAGTAGGCAACTATTCAGGGACCCTTCCATGGCTGGGATCTTCCATAGCAGCCTTGTAGAGAAGAACATTCTGGAAACATGTGTCACTGAACTCCAAGGGGCCTCTACACTGTTGTAAACATCTCTCACAAAGACAATGCCAGCACCAGGGAACCATGGGCAGAGGCTCTCAGGAGACAGTCCCGCTGTGAGGAAACTCCTGACTGCCACAGAACATTCTTTTTCACTCAGCACAGTCTGAGCAAGGCTGATGGGCTTTGCCGAACAGGTGGAGAATGTGGCCAGCATGAAGTCCTAATGAATTTAGCCATTATTGGGTTCGTCCACTCGCCTTTCCTGGTGACAAGTGGCTGCTATAAATACAGCAGGGACTTCATGGGGATGCTGTGGATTCCTGCCACCCTCATCTTCCTTCCCCTGGCCTTCTGTCCTAGCTGCTGCACACCAAGCTGCTGAGCATTTCACAAAGAAATGCCTACTTATTTACTTGTTTACTTTTCCAAACTATTTTTTTAAAAATCAAGGTGCAATAAGGAAGAACGGATGCCAAGGGCAAACATGCCTCCTTCCGGGCCAGTGGCCTGGACTGGGCATCGATCTGTAGCTTTCGTAATGAACTCTAATAACAGCTCTATTACTGCCCGCCTGCCAATTGGCCCGGGTGCCCTCCAAATTAGCCACAAAGAAGCCAGCCTGTCAATATTAATTCCACCACAGAGATTACTTGTTCTGGGAGAACAAAGGTGTTCTGGCTTGGGCAGAACAACTTAACTCCTTGTCTCATAAAATTTAAGCTGCTATTGATCGCATTCTTCTATTGTGAGAAGGATTAAACACACGTACGCGTGCGCACTCACACACAAACACACACATAAGGCCCCCGCGCATGCACACGCTCGGGAGGGGGTGCACCGCCCTGTGCCCCCATCACTCATGCAGGCTCAGCCCCTCCTCCCTGCCTACAGGAATCATTCAGCAACATGAAGCAAATTAAATCAATGAATTCATCCTAGCAGATGGCCACTTTAACACTCAGTTAGCCTTTAGATAATTGAGCGTTGACTCCGGAATCATAAAATGGATGGCTCGTTTGTACATTTTACTGAAATAGATCGCTGAGGTTAAATAAATGAAATCCCATTTGTCAAGCAGTAATAAATGGTCTCCCCTTCTGCAAACAGCTCTGTTTGGCCTAATAAATACAGGACGTTACAGTGCTCCTCCCTTGATAGGGTTACAGCTTAATGAAATGGTCTTCCCTCTGCTTGTTTTTGCCTCCTCCTGCACCGCGCGATAAGTAGCGAACCAACGAAGCTTGTAATTACAATCTTACAGAAACCCGGCCAATCTGTATATAAATCTCACCCTCCAATTACAAGATGTAATAATTTTGCAGTCAAGCTGGTAATGAGGTCTAATACTCATGCCTGCGATAATCCCCGCTGGATGCTGACTCTATCAGATGTTAGCTTTGTAATTATACTGGCAGAAAATCATTATTTCATGTTCAGCAGAAAAATGAGGTTGGTGGGAAGTTAATTTTCTCTATGCTCTGTGAAGCATAGACAAAATTTTAATGATTTAATCATTATGGTTATCCCTTTTGCAATTGACCCACGTTACTTGTGTAGAAACATTGGCACATTTAAAAGTCCCTGTTACCCGATAAAGCTTGCCAGGTATGCAGCTCTTAATGTAAGAATAACTGTATACAATTAAACTATTACCCTACTGATAGGGAAAAGTCATTTTATTTTTAGTTTTCATTATTTGTGCTTATGATTCATGGAAATGTTTGCGTCTGGCCCACACTGTAATAAACAGCTAATTTAAAAAATTGAGTTATGCTTTTTTGATTATGTCAACCCAACAAAATACCATCATAAAAGAGCAAAGCCAGCAGATGATTGCTATGTGCGGGCCTGCGAAGTTATGGCCATTGTGTCTCTCACAGAATGAGAACAAAAATGGGGGAGTGGCTAATATCCCATTTTGGGAATGTGGTTTCTCAAATATAAGGTTTCATATTTCTAAATTTGGATGAGTGGGGGCCTCAAACAATGCACTTTTCAACATAATTAAAATAATTTGCCTGGAACACTACTTTATTTCCATAGTTTGGTGGCTCTTCAGTGACAGAGAAGAAACACACACTGAGACACGCACCACACACAGGCACACTGCACACCCCAGAGTTTCAAGCCAGTTACAGACTAAAAGAAGATGAGGTTACTAGCACTACACTGTGCAGGAAGTAGAATAGTGATAGTCTTTTGAAAACATGAAGAGTACTCTCTCCAGTGCTGTGTTGGGTGCTAAAACTAGCTTTATCCTGAAACTGCTGAAAATGTCAGAGTGTGTTTTGCTGCCCGGTCAGCTGCTACTAACAGCATAGCTCCTCCACCGGTGTCTATGTCAGCCTATTCTGGGTGTCAGTGGAGCTAACTTGGTAAAAATATCACACACCAGCGGACTGATTGTCCCAGTGAGTGACACAGGTATTTTGGGTATGATCATATTCCTGGTTCTGACTTACCTTTTTTTTTTCTGTTCAGCTTTTTCTATGAAAGTTATATCTTCTGAATCAGACTTAGCCCACCTTCCTAGGACCACTGGGTGCCTAGGATGGGCTCCTGGCGCCAACGCAGGCTGGGAAGGGCAGGCGCACAGCTATGGGAGGAGATTTTATAGGAAGTAGGCCAGCGGTCCTTTTTGGAAGAGGAAAATTTCCGATAGATAAATTAGCCCTTTGGCCTTCTTCAAGATGGGAGTGGTTAACAGAATCACTCTTTGGTGGGAGGAAGAAGCTCCTGAGGGTAAGAGCTAATCAAAGCCCCAGCTCAGCCATGTTGTAGGTGGTCTAGGTTATAATGCTTTGAGAGTTCATTTTAGGTATCAACTTGGCTGGATCATGGGATGCCCAGATATCTGGTTAAATATTATTTCTGGGTGTCTGTGAGGGTGTTTCTGGGAGAAATTAGCATTTCAGTTGGTGGACTGAGGGGAGCAGATGGCCCTTCTCATTGTGTTTGACATCATGGATTCTTTTCAGGCCCAGATAGAACAAAAGATGGGGGAAAGGAACATTTGTCCCTCTGCCTGACTGCTGAGCTGGGACATCAGCCTTCTCCCGCCTTTGTCCTGAGACTTACACCATTAGTCCTCCTGGTTATGAGACCTCTGGTCTAGACTGGACCTACATCACCAGCTCGGCTGAGTCTCCAGTCTGCAGATCTCAGATCTGGGGATTTCTCTGACCCCATAGTTTTTTGAGCCAGTTCCTTATAGTGCATTTCTATCTATCATCTATGTATCTATGTATCTATGTATCTATCTATCTATCTATCTATCTATCAACTATCTATCTATCTACCTACCTACCTACCTATTATCTGTCCATCAATAAATTATTACCAGTTTATCTATCTACCTATGTATCTATTTAATTATCTATTATCTATCTACCTATCATCTATCTCCTGTACATTTTGTTTTTCTGGAGAACTCTAACACACTGGTCATAATTCAATATGTATTTTTCTGTGAAAGTAACAAGAGTTAAACCACAGGATAAGTGAATTTTCCATAAAGTGAAGAGCCTTAAAAACTGACAGACTTTTGTGGCTGAAAGCAGAGAGATGTGTGTTTGGGCTGCACCCAGTGTGTGCTCTGAGTGGACCTGGAGCACATGTCCTGGCTTCTCCCCCACAACAGCCTCCAGGCTGTGGTCCTTGGCAGCCATCCTCCACTCCAAGATTTCCTCTGAGGTTCCTAAGGAAGGTGATTCAGTGAGTTTGACATCAGTTTTACTTACATTTCTTCGGCTGTTTTATTTTCTTTTATTTTTGTATATCCCTTCAAGTCTTTTAAGGAGGGAAGAAAATACATGCATATACATAAGCCAAAAGGAAACAGTAATTATAATGAAAAATGAGATGTTTAGGTGACTGTGGGATGCTTGGACAAGACGCCTGGCACTGACATTTCAGGTCACAGAGGGTGCCTGCTCACAGGGCTCCCACTGTGCACCTCTTGCCCCGGGAAGACCCTGCCTGGAATTAATGACATGTGGGGGCCGAGTAGCCAGGCGATCTGGGTTTCAGTTCTGGCTTGACATTTTATTGTGAGATTAAAGACCAAGCGCATATTCTCCCTTGAACTGGATAGTGACCAATTGTCCTCATTCTTGGAGCTCTTACAAGGATTAAATACATAACACCATGCTTGGAAAATATTGCTATAGCAACTCCTTAGAAAATGCTAGCTGTTATTTAACCTGAATTTGGTATCAACTCTACTTATGTATAATGATGTAATAATGTATCTTCTAGGGGGAGGGAGCATTCCAGAAGCATGCTGTTGGTCAGGTGCATCACCGCAGAGGTGGTTGTGGTGCTGGGACAGTGGAAATGGAGAGGAGGTGGACTTCATCTCCACTAAGCATGCGAGACAGGGTTCTTCCTGTCTCCACCAACCAGGACCTCAGGTGTAGGTGCACCAAATACATATGCTGTGATTGAGCTGTACTGCCACCTTGACTCAGACGCTCTCAAGGAAGTTGAAGAACTTGCCAAGGGTCTTGTGTCTGGGAAACAGGCAGAATTCAGTCAACGTTCTCGCAGAATGAAAATTATCGGACACATCTCTTTTTCACCCATCAAGGTCAGAAGGCCCGGTCTACTCCCCACTCCATAGCTTTTTGTTGGCCAACTTTCAGCAGTAAAATGTTGCAGTTGAAAGAAGCTGCAACACCTATGAGCCCAGTAATGGGAGACTGATGTTTGAAATAGTTTTTACGAATACAGGTTTTGTTCTCAATTCAGTGTCTTTGGTTATATTTTGCACTTGCTTGTTTTGTTGTATTAGGTTCCTGTTAAAGGTGAGATCATATGGTATTTGTCTTTTACCACCTGGCTTATTTCACTCAGCATAATGCTTTCCAGTTCCATCCATGCTGTCCCAAAGGGTAGGAGCTCCTTCTTTCTTTCTGCTGCATAGAATTCCATTGTGTAAGTGTACCATAATTTTTTGATCCATTCATTTACTGATGGGCACCTAGGTTGCTTCCAGCACTTGGCTGTTGTAAATTGTGCTGCTATGAGCATTGGGGTGAATAGGTTCTTTTGGACTGGTGTTTCAGGGTTCTTAGGATATAATCCTAGCAGTGGAATTGTTGGATCAAAAGGCAGACACATTTTGAGTTTTTTGAGGAAATTCCATACTGTTTTCCATAGTAGTTGCACCAGTACTTGAACAAAAACAACAATAAAAAAAGTTAAAATAAAATAAAGCACTAAAAAAAATAATACGTATTTTGGAGTAAGAAAGACAGGGTCTCTCTCTTCCATTTACTGGTCTGTGACTCAAAGAAAGTTACTTGAAGTCCTTGAGACTCAGTACCTTATCTGTAAAATACAGAGTTAACAACTTCCTATAGCTGTTGTGAGGAAGAAGTTAGCAATTTATGTAAAGTAGTAACCAGGGAACTTGACACCTAGAACATAATTGATGAAGACAGGAACTTGAAGAAAAAGTGGGGCTCTACACTCTTCCTTAAGGCCCATTTCACTAGCTTTCACCAGGGTGCTTCATTTGACACACATTACATATACTCACACTGGCATGTGCACACAGATACAGACAATTGAATGCACACTCACACATGCAAACACACATAAACACACATGCATGCACATGTGCAAACACATGAGCATACATGCACACACATGCACACCTCAAAGATTATAAAAATTGATACAGGTCTTCTTCAATACAAATGGAATTTTGCTGAAATTTTCTCAGTGGCAGAGGACAAGTTTATATCATGTGACTCTCAACAAACCATATGTCCATGCCCTTTTCTCATTGAGGTTTTAGTCTCTCAGATGCCTCCTTCTGTTCCTCTCTCCCTCTGGAACCCTTTCCTTGCTGTGCTTTCCACTGGAGCAGTCCCACACTGTCCTATGCAGAACAATCTTCCGTCTTCTCCTGGCCCTTCCTGTGTACAGATCCATTTGCCAGTTTAGGCAGGGAAACAAAGAAGGCTGCACCGATCCTCCTTAGGAGGCTAGAGGAGTGGACTCTAAACATTTTCATGCTTGCTTGCCTGACACTCTGACTCTCAGGACAAATACAAACACTCTTTCAGAATACTAGTAACTGTGTCAATCTCCAAAATGTTTCCTGTAATGCAATGGAAGAAAATCCTGTGGTTTATAATCACCAAATTAAGAACACCCATGCAAATGTGTTTGTTTGGTTACCTGATTGTTTTACATTGACATGAATAAGCTCAGGACAGAGGAGCCAGTTTCACATCCTGGGGCTCAGGATTCTGGGCTGCCTGTGAAATGAACACAGAGTACTTTGCTAAATTCCTGTACTTACAAAGAAAGTCCTGTCACAGGCAGTGGCAAATATTTAAAAATGGTGACCTCGAATCTCACTTATTAAAAGTTCACTGCCTTAAAATCTGAAAATTCAATTGCCTGTAAAATTTTTCACATTCAGCTATGAAGAAAAGATCAGATTCCCCATGTGTGGGCAACTACTTTCTACATTTCCTGTTATTTAAAAAATCACTATAATAAATAGTGACAAAGCTCTGTATAAGAAATGCATTTTTGATTCTGATATATGCTAAAATATATTTTATCGAATATTTATAGCAGAGTTACCATAAATAACATGAACTGTTGATTTATACTGCTCTGGACTCAATTTGGCGAGGAAGGGATTAGGAATGAGATTTAAGGAGAAGCCAAAGGGTAAATTTGTTTATGATAAATACTTTAAGTATCTGCCATAAAATGTGGCTAACCTTGTCTGCACTTTGATGACTGGTTTCCGTGTTTTATCCCTTCCCCCAACCTAAGTTGTTTTCATATATTTTCAAAGGAAACTACAATGATCTTTCTTACCCTGAAATTTCTGAATCAGACACATAGGAACTCTCTTGTGGCACTGCAATTTGGAGTGAGAGGGTTAAAGAAGAACAGGGCTCTTCCTACCAGAAAAGGTTGTAATGGGAAGCTGGAAACAGTCCAGACATCTCACAGTGAATGTGAAAGATTGTCTGCAACTGGGTCAGACAGAACTGTCTCTTGGTACTTTGCTCATGTCTTGCAATACTTTTTTCCTCATCATTTTGATAAGAAGTATTTCTTTTTTTAGTGCCCTTGCCCTAGAGACATAGAGTGGGAAGTTGATTTCATGCCTCAGGTATACTTAACTTTTATAAGATTTACCTCAAGATAAAACATTTTCTTTTGCACTCAGAATAAGTACTTATTGACATTCATTTAGAGTCTTGTTTTTAGCAGATTGCTTTTTTCTCCCTGGAGGTGATCATTTGAAATTTGAATTAGAGAAAGAATTTGTCAAATCTGAATTCCTTTTAATCATAATAAAACATGTTGGAATGGTGTTGAACATGTTTATTAAAAATACATGCATTTGCATTGGCAAGAAGCCTTCCAGAAAATGCCAAGAACTTCCAGGCACTTTTCAGATTCTCCAGATAATAAGCAATAATTTTAGTATTTTCATAAGTGTACTGAATTGACTCAACTCATTCTGTATCAAGAAATCTAGGGAGAATAAAAGGTTGTGTTATAACCTCACAATTCCTTTAATTATATTGACTTAATTAAAGATGATATTGTTAAATAGTCATAGAATGATATGTATTGAAACAAACATGAACATCACTTACTTCATTATCAACAAAACCAATCCAAAACTTTTTTAGAATAATAAAAACACATCCTACTTTTATTTTTTTATCCTCACCTGAGGACTTTTTTCCCCCACTTTTTTTAGAGAAAGTAAGGGAGAGAGAGAGAGATAGATATTGGTTGTCTTCTTGTACACTTACTAACTGGGGATCAAAACTGCAACCTGAGTGTGTGCCTGAGTGGAAATTGAACCCATGACCTTTTGGTCTACAGGACAATACTCCAACCAACTCAGCCATACCTGCCAGGGCAATGCATGCTGCTTTTAAAAACCATTACAATGAAAGAGACCCAGTAAAATCCTTACAATATTCAATTAGCTACTGATAAATTCTTTTAGCTTTTCTTCCTGTAAGAATTTTGCTATTTCTCCTTCATTCCTGAGAAGTAGTTTTACTGGTTAGAGAATCACAGTTGATGGCTCTTTTCTTTAAGTTTTAAAAATGGCACTATGCCAGTTTCTTCTGGCTGCCATGGTTTGAAATAGAAAATCTGCTGTCATTCTGTTTCTTCTCTATGTGATGTGCTGTTTCTCTTTGATTACCTTTACTTTAATTTTTTAATAGTTTTCAGATGTATAATTATATGTTTGTGTGGTTTTATTTGTTTTGTAATCATCTCATTTGTGGTTTGCTTATCTCGTTGCATGTAGAGGTTTGTGTTTTTCTCAAAGTTTGGGACATTTACAGCCATAATTTCAAATACTTTTAAAAAAAATATTTTATTTATTTATCTTTAGAGGGGGAGGGAAGGAGAGAAATATCAATGTATGGTTGACTCTTGTGAGGCCCCTGCTTGAAACTGGCCTGCGACCCAGGCATGTGCCCTGACTGGGAATCGAACAGCGATCGTGTGGTTTGCAGGCCTGTGCTCAATCCACTGAGCTACACCAGCCAGGGCTCAAATACTTTTTTATCCACATATTCTTTCTCCTCTCCCTCTGAGACTACAGTGATATGGGTTGTGGACCCTTTGTTATTATACCACAGCTTCATGAAGTTCTCCAAATTTCCCCTCAGTATATTTTCTTTCTGTTGTTCAAGTTGGGTAAATTCTATTGATCACTGATTGTTTCATGTTATATCTATTTCATTCCTAAATAACCATTAAGAAGTGTTTTACCAATTGGATCTTCCAGTTATGATATTTCCATTTGGTTATTTGTTACAACTTCTATTTCTTGGCTGTGATTTTCTTTCACCCTTTTCAAGGCAATTTATAATTGTTGAAGAATTTTTAGGACAGGTGCTTTAAGATCCTTGTCAGATAATTCTGACACCTGACTCATATCAGTGTTGTCATCAGCTAGTTGTCTTTTTAAATTTCAGTTGTTTTTATTTATTTCTTGATATCATGAATGATTTTCTACTGTATTGTGGATATTCTGTTTTATTTATTGATTTTCTTTGAGAGATAGAAACATAATTTGTTGTTTTACCTATTCATGTATTCCTGTATGTGCTTTGACTGTGGAGAATGCTCTCACCAATTGAGCTATCTGGGCTGGGCTGGACATTGTTTTTTATGTTAGGAGGTACTTAGTCCTATTTAAGTTTTCTAATTTAGAGGGAAGCCATTCTCTTTAAATACAGCACAGAGGGCTACACCTCCCTTTGGGAGATGTGGTTCCAGTGATAGCTTAATTTTTGGGCCTTTGTGATGCTATTTGGTCAACCTGGTATAGCTGGTGCAACTAGGCTCCCACTGGACTCTGCTGGCATTTCTTGTTGGGTGGGAGGGGTTCCAACTCAGTGTGTTATTGGAGAAGAGGATCTTTAGGACAGAAGGATGAAGAGACTTCTCTGGATGGGCACTTGAGATTTCTTCAAGTATTCCTGATTGTCCGAGGGTTTCTAAACAGGGGAAGAGGCCTCAGTTCAACTCAATATGTAAGGAAGTGAAGACAGATGAGGTTGTGAAATGGGAAGTGAAAGACAACTGTGTCCTATAAGTAGAAAAACAGTTGTGGGGAAGAAATTGGGACAAACAAGTTAGGGGGGAACTCTTTCTACTGCTAATAGATATCCCCCAAACTGAAGGTTAAAGGACAGCAGATGCCAGGAAGGCAGGAAGACGTACTGACTCCACACTCTTTTCTCTGTGTTGTCTGTTGGTGCTTCTTCACTGAAACTATTTGTGTAGGCAGGTAACATTTTAATATATCTGCATGTTTTCTTTAATATAGATTTCACAAGAGACTGAAATCAAATAATGTTTTTATGATATTTTTCTTAGTTTTTAAATTAGCAAAATATGCATGGGTGCCAATGACATATTTCCTGGGGTAACTTTATTAATCTCTGGACAGAAAATGTATAAAGTGCCTAAAAGAGTATTCCTAATCAATGCCTTACTTTACCAACAAAGTTGCACCTATGGTGGACAGTATCTCCATGGCTCTGCCTATGGTTCTAAGGTGGGGCATAGTCCTTATGTCACAAAACTAGGGCTGAGTCTAGTTTTCCTCTTGTTCACAATGAAAGAGCAGAAGGTAGGATGCAGTTTCCAGAGTTAGTCTTATTCACCAACAGTACTGAGGGCTCTTGGTTTTGAGAAGGGACACTGAACATGGAAAAGAAGCTGCCATAGGTGTGGGGGTTGCCATACCAAGGGGGTTGCCTGGTACCTCAGTGTACTTTAGGTTTGGGGAAATGCATCCTGATTTTCAAGGGAAAGCTTACAGTTATGATCAATTCTGCATTTAAAAAAATTAATTGACTTTATTTTAGGATAGTTTTAGATTTACAGAACTTTCTGCAAAAACTATAGAGAGTTCTCATAAATCTTCAACATTTCCTATTATTGACATCTTGCATTAATATGGTGTAGTTCTTATAATGAATGAACTGATACTGATACATAATTATCAACTAAAGTTCTGTTAGGTTTATTCTTGGTGTTGGGTATTCAATGGGCTTTGACAAGTGTCCTGTATCCACCCTTATAGTTTCATACAGAGTAATTTCACTGCCCTAAAAATCCTCTGTGCTCTGTCTATTCATCCCCCCTCCCTCTTCCCAGCCTCCCTCAGACAACCACTGATCTTTCTCCTGTTCCCTTTTGTTTTGCCTTTTCCATAAGGTCATATCATTGAAATTATGCAGCACAAAACTTTTCAAATTGGCTTCTTTCACCTGACAAAGGACTTTAAGTTCCTCCGAGTCTTCACGCCTTTTGCGGCTGATAGCTTATTTCTTTTAGTGCTGAATGGTATTCCACTATCTGGATGGACCACAGTTTACCTGCACTTTCACTTACTCGAGAACATGCATCCTGCCTCACTGACATTTTTTGGGGGAGGGAAAGCATTAAGGTTAAGATAAATTGTGTATTTTTAAGGGAAGAACACTTTTCAGGGGGATGTCTGGATTTTGAGCCTGTTTCCCAAGCTGCAAGCCAACTGGGCAGAGATAGGAGAAACAAAAAGGAGTAAATACTTATAAACTGTTTTTAGGTCTATAGATGACAAGAATTTATTTGACTTGCTGGTTAGGTCAACTAGCAAGTGAAATAAATAACTATATATATTGCATTTCTAACCGATAACATAGATAAGCTACTTTACAGCAACAGGAAAGGCACATTTAACAGACCATTTTAAATATTTGACCATGAGAACTGAATACAGACACAAGATAAACTGGACAGGGACTTGCCAGGAGGCACCCCAGCACTGCCGGATCTGCAGGACTCAGGCAGGACAGCGCCTAGTCATCGCCTAGTGAGAAAGATGCTGAGAGTCAGGGATCTGGGACCCAGAATTATGGAAAAACAGGAAATTTACTCTGCTTTGTGCTTTTATTCTTTAGTTCTTAGTTTTCTTCATGTTAAATTTACTTTGGCTTACAACAAAGTTTGAGCATCATATTGAAATATATAGGACTAAACAATGATTTCATTCATTAGGATAAATAATAATAACCCTGTTCCTTCATTTATTCTGTGTATAATTATATAGGTGTAACAGGCTCAATAGCTCCTAATTGAAAACATGTCATTACAGTTGCTTTAAAGGCAGGATTTTTTGGAGGAACATCATTATTTAAAAAAAAAACAAATAATTTGAATGTAAACAGATACAATTATTTCTCCCATCTTTGTCATCACTGTAGATGTTACATTACTTCCAGCCTAAATAAAATAAATGAGTCTTTACCCTGTAAGTGAAATCTAGGGCTTTTCTGCAAATGAAAACATGGGCATGACATTTCGGAAGGGTACGTCACCAGTCTCCAGAACACTCCGACTCCCATTAGCTGTCATTTAGATGTTGTCCGTCAAAGCCTTTTGCATCTGGCACTGACACCATGCAAAGCATGTTGATTGAAACTTGCAGTCACACTTGGAAAGTTGGGCAGATGGTGTCTCTTCTCATTTAATTTTTTTTTCCAATTTTTTTCCTGAAACTCCAGCTCCAGGCCCTCGACCCCCCAGTTCGATACCGTTTTTTTGTTGTTGTTGTTGTTAATAGATCTAATCGGTGGCATGTTAAACAAGAGAGGCCCTTTCTGTATGCAGTGTTAGGACAAGTGCAGGCCGGCTGGAGATCACCAGAATAAACAACTCGCCGATTCAATTACAATGCGGCCCTGCTTTTATCTGGCTGTGACATCATTTCAATCAAAATGTAAAATAATACAATCCAATAGTTGCAAGAGGGAGAGATAGGACACAGGCGGCTGCACTTAGTCATTTAATAAAAAGAGAAGAGGAGGGTAGGGCAGCCCTCCTCTGACAGCCGGCGAGGCTCCCAGTTCCAAAACTCCATTACCTGCTCTAATGGTATTCAGGAAAACTGAGTGCAGGAAATTGTCTATTACTTTTTATTAGTGGAAGCTGTTATGGAGGATACAGCCTGCTGCACTGTTTTTTTCTTTGTTCGTTTAATTAACAAAAGCATGAAATCTCCCCATTGGCAGCTTTCTCCACACAGCTTCTGCTGCTTTCCCCTCTGAGCAGGGGCTTTATTCATTCCTTTGTCTCCGTTGAATTTTTTTTTTTAAACAGTGATGTTCCTCAAGACCCGCAAATTGTCATGAGGAGAAAAACATTAGTCAAGGGCAAATATAGTCTTGAAAGTGCTTAGGCTGCTAAAACAGCCAGGACATGCTTCCTCCTCGCACTTTTGTATGGAAGTTTCCTTTTCAGTCCTAAGAGTTTTATAGTCCTCAGGGGCAGTAACACTCAGCTCACCTGCTTTGTGTCAGGGTGATAAAAATGACAATAACCAGCTCTATCCATCGCCTGAAAGCCAAGAAGAAAGAGAAAAGGAGGCCAAGGTTTAGAATGAGGGCACGGAGTGTGTCGTAAAGCCTAATTCCCGAGCCCTGGCCTATCTGAGTATCGACTTTGGCCCTTGAATAGCCCATTTCACTTAGTCAATGAGTTCATTATTTTCCCTTGAACTACATTTAGTTTAAAACAAGCAATTATTTTTAAAGGAAATAATCCATTATCCTTCAATATTTTTGACCATTCCATACACCTAGCAGATCCATCAAGCAAAAAACTGGCTTGGATAAGCCTTCCAACGAGGTGGCACAAAGCAGCATTTTAGGATGGCCCTGAGGTACTCAAGTTTTCTTCATGAGCATTCGGCAGACTGTGAGACTCCAGCTTTGGGACGATTGGACTTGATTTTCCCTACCAGAAGAGACACTGATACAACTATTTCCACCCCCCACCCCACCCCCACCCCCACTTAAAAAACACAGTGTAGTTGGAAAAGGAAGCTTTTCATATAAGAAGTTAAAAAGCCACGTGTTTCATTATGACCAGAACCAACACAGAACCACATTTGTGAGACCATTAGATAATCAGGTGGCTTGCGTAACAGGAAGTTAAATGGGCATTTTTCCCATTGCTTCCACATTTCAGCTACAACTCCGAGCTGGAGACAAGGAATCTTTGCCCTGCAGAGGGTTCAGTCTCCCAAACAAGACTCACCCCTGAAAACACAACCTCTCTGTCTGCCATTACTACCCTCCAACCACAGAAGAAAGCAGAAGCCTGGGGGGAGTCAGGGGGTGGGCCTTTGTGTAAGTGGAGTGTGCTTTGGCTTTTTGCTCTATCCCTGGTTGTGGTGAGGGGAGTGCTCCCTGACACCCAGGCCATATGAGGGACCTCCAAGGAGAGCACCAGCAGAGATTGGAACCCTCAGAAATGGGAGATGGTATCTCTCTCTCAACGGATGAACAATGCAGTTACAGTTTTTTGTGCTATGCTGGGGCCTCAGGATAACGCTGAGATGGTTCTTAGGAGAACCAGAAATACCATCAGGAGACTTTGGGGACAGACTAGAAGATAGAAATCTCTTAAAGAGGGAGGTTGCCCTAGAACCCCATGATGGCATGTGAGCCAGAGGCAGTGGTAGCTGGGTCAGTGGTGGTTCTATAGTTCAGTGGGGCCAGAATGCAGGAGTCTTTTCATGACAGTTGGATATAGCAGAGGGTAGCGGGCTTGAGCCATTTGGGAGGTGGCCCTTTACTGCTGAAGAGGTAAGCCAAGGGAGTATATTGGGTTTCTACCAAAATAGCCCCATAATCCCTTCCCTGTATCCATGCCCTTTTGCCATGTGACTTTACAGCTCCCCACCAATTGGTGGCATCATTTTTCCTAATCTATGAATATGGGCTGGTCTTGCTAAGGTTTGTTTTGGCCAATACAACTATGGCAGAAGTGATAGTGTGATAGTTTTCAGCCTGGAACTTCCGTCACTATCATGGGATCCTAAAAGCATGATGTGAACAAGCACAAGCTAGCCTGGTAGGTGGTGAGAGGCACTCAGCCAGTCACGCCTACTCATGTTCAGGTACATGTGCTGTTTGGGGGGAACAGTAATAATACTTTAGGACAGCAACCAGCAGAGCTACCATAAATCGAGTGTTCCCTAGCAGAGAGTGCTCAGGTGAGCATGGTGTGGCTGGAGTTTTTAACTGTGTTGTTCCACTGAAACCTCATGGCTGCCCCTTGGGAGTGACAAATTGGTGTCCATGCTTTGCTGACAAGGAAATGGAGCTCCACATGCTTAGAACCAGATGGAAGCTCTACCCTAGCACTGCCACCTGGTTCCTGGGATGCCAACTGAGTCCTTGTACTTCCTGTCCTCGCAGAGAAGCGGGGCAGGGTCCACAAACTGGCTCCTGGCACCGCTCCAGCATCACAGAGAGGAATTTCAAAATATGTTATCATTTACCAAGGGGTGGTCAGATGTCCATTCTCTTTTTTTGCTTCAAAAATAAGGCCCTACTTAAAAAAAAAAGGGTCTTAACAAGGGTCAGTTTCCAGGAGAAAATAGATTACACTGGGGTCCAAACACTTGGACATCTTCTGCTGCAGTGCATTTGAGCTCTCTCTTCCCTGCTTCACTTCTGTCTTTTGGACTGTTCTTTCTCAGTGTGCAGTATGTGGGGTGCACACAAAACAAACACACAAACAACCTCCAAAGCCACACAAAGATCGCATGAAGCCTGCTGGTCACATGATGCACCATAGCCACATGATATGTAGTGGTCACATGATGTGTACTGGCTATAATGTGTGGCAGCCACGTGATACGGTGGTTGCATAATGGGCAATTGTCACATGATATAGCATGATCACATGACACACAATGATCCCATGCCCCACCTTGAAGCTTCAATGACACAAAACCACACATCAGATGTGCCTGTTCTTAGGTGAGCTTCTCTCCTTTCAGCCCATCTACCTATGACTTTTCACTGACCTCTGACATGGGGCTTGGGTCACAACCTTTTCTTTCTCTTTCACAGCAGAAACATCGTAACATCTGCTGACTCTACCCACCACTCTCTGCTTCTGTTCCCAGTGAAGTTCTGCTGACTCTGATTCCTCTCTCTGATTTTCTTGAATCTCCTGGTCAGGTTTATTCTCCCACCACTGCTCAGAAAATGGCCTTTTCTGAGGCCACCATCACTGTGCATGTCTGCCTCCACTGGCCTCTGAATCCTCATTTTACCACCAGCAGCAGCAGCCGTAGCAGCACTGGCCTCCAGAGTGAACCTGGTTAACTCCTCAATGTGTTCACTCATCAGCGTGGTCTGCCAGAGTTGGCTGAACTTCCATTTGTGTGCCCAGGAAACAAACAAGAACATTTCCTCCCTGGGCTGTCATTCTGGGGTGGGAGGACAGGTAACAGGGTAGATAAGTGAACTGTATGATGTGTTAGCAGGGGACTAAGGGAAGGGTGAACATGGAAGCAGAGTTGCCCTTAGCACTGGTCATTTCTCCCTGTCTCTGGCCATCTCCACGACTTCCTGACTTTGGAGGCTCCAGTCCTGGGTCCTTACCTACAGTGGGTTCAGCCTCTCTCAAGAAATTCAAACATCCTTTATATGCAAATGAATCCTTATCTGCTCTTCCAGCAGTGGGTACCCACCCAGGCTGCAGACCCATCTATATGCCTTTACAGGAATAACCCCACTTCCACACATGGTCGACACTGAAAACAGCATCTGTGGTGATGTGACACCTCCCCTTCCTCCGAACCTGCTCCTGGGCCCCCAGTGTCCCGGTCTTGGCACACTGCAGAGCTTCCCTTCCACTACTCCAGTCCCATACTTGGAACTAGACTTAGTTTCGCTCCACCTCCAGGTCTCACATCCAATCTGACAGCACACCTTGACAATGGTCCACAGTTAGAGGTTCCTCCAGCTCCCCTGCTCTCTGTGGTCCGGGCACATTAGCTGGACCACTTAGTGCTGGAGGTCAAGATCGCTGGTCCTCTGAGTCCCCACTCAGAGCCGGGGAGATCTTGTCACAGTCCAAGTCAGACCCAGGAAGGCTTGTTCCTCAGGGTGAGAGCCAGTGTCTTGCTGAGAGTGTCTGGACCCCAGTCTGCAGCTCACATTCCTTGAGTGGCTCTGATCAACTTGGTTGCTGCTCTGGGCACATGGGCTCCTTGCTGACTTGGGGCTCTGCCTGGCAAGCTCACACCCAGAGCCTTTCCTCTCCCCTCCAGGCAGGGGGTCTTTTCCTGATGTCTGTTTTCTCTTTTCGAAAGTCACTTCTTCGGTGAGATCCCCCGTGGCTGCTCCATCCCATGGCCACTCCCCAGGAATTTGCTCTTGGCTGGACGCCCTCAGGAAGCTGGGTGATTCTGCGACTGTGTCTTAGTAAGTTAAATGAATGGAATCCAGGGGTGGGGGATGAAGTGAGGTTAAAGCCGTCACTCATGTCAGCTGGGGGTGGGCTGTCTGGTCATTTTGTGGCTGGCGCTCATGATTTGTCTGCTCACACAGGATCCAGGGTGGGCTTGTTAGAGGTTGTTGGACAGGACATTAAGGCCTCGCTGTGAGGGTCAGGCAAGCTCTCCATGTTAGTGGAGATAGCAGGGAAGCCCCCCAGGTGGCTGTGTCCTCCTCCTGGAGACCCTTCCCCCCCCCCCCCCAAGCACAGTACACCCTGAGTCTCTCACAGCAGCTCACCATGGCGTGGGAGCTCACCTAGGGTGGCTTCACCCACCCGGATCTCAACTCCGAGAGCTCGCTAACAAGCCTTGCCCCTAAGAAAACTAGGAAAACGCTCATCTCTCTCCTCAGATCATTCAGGATTCCTTGGAATTGCATTGCAGTTCATAAATGACATTGAAAAGCAGCACGGGATGGTGTCAGCGACAGATGTAACTGTCACTGAGAACAGAATGCCCTGACATTAAGATGGGGAGGAGGCCTAATCAATTAACTTCTCTCCGGGGCTATTTTACTAATCTTGGGTTATTTTCCTTATGGGATTCTTGCCTCATCATCAAGATGGTGAAGCACTGTTTTCTACGAACTGGTCTAATTTTTCATTTTATTGCAACAGTCACCGACTGAGCCCTCACTGCCTGTTGGGTAGTGCTAGAGGTGCTGCCGAAACAAACCGACAGGACTGTCTGCTGCCCTCTGCCATCCTCAGACGCACAAAGTACATGCCACTGCCAAAGTGCCCCCTTGTCCATGCCCAAGTGATAGTTGCGGAGCTTTGGTGGCTGCCATGCTCCATGGTGCAAGCATGCCGCATGCTCCCCCACAGCTGGGCTGTCTACTCGCACCTCATGCCAGGCACCGGCGGGGGCTGTCCCGACCCTTTTCCCGCCATCTCCCAGAGCGAGTAGGAGTCTGCACTCCATGTACATGTGTTGGGCCAGTGTCAGCAGTGTTTGCTCTTTGCAGTTCCCCACGGGGCCTCGGCTCACCAACCTTCCCATGTAGAGGAGACCACTCACCATCCTGCATCCCATTAAAGGTCGCACTCAGCGTGCCTCCCTTTGGCTTATCCACTGGAGAGCATGGGGGCCACACTCCTGTGTATGGTGTGGACTGTGCCCCAGTGACCCACACACAAGCCCCATGGCTGATAGGTTCCTTTTAACTTAAAAAAGACAGAAATGTAAACAAATAATTAAATACCACATTTGATCTCTGCCTCAGAAATATGCACTCAGTACCTATGAATCACAGATGAGAAAACTGTAGATGCTTCCAGAGATTTGTGGCCAGGGAAGATGCCACCCAGAGAGCAGTGGGTGAGCCATGCCTTTCAGGATTAACTGGGTTCACAGGCAGGCCCTGTGGGACCAGTGTCCTGGTGTGGGGAGGACACATGCAAAAAGAGCCAGGCACTCATCCATATAGTGATGAGGGAAGGGCAGAAAGGAAGGGCAGAAACCCCTTTTCTAGGTTTCTGTCCATTGAAGATCCCCAGAGAGACTCCCAGGCTTGAATACTCACTTCACTCAGTTTCAGCAGCTTCTGTAAAACAGATTCTAAATGTTTCTGGTGCATCAAACCAAATGCTCATTAGGTACTTGCTATGGGTCCCCTGCCCCCGATCCACATGTCGAAAGCTCCCAAGGTGATGGATTTTGGAGATGGGGCCTTAGGGAGCTGTTGGGGTCATGAAGGTGGAGCCCCATGATGAGAACAGTGCCCTTGTCCTCCCACCACATGAGGACATGAGGGAAGTCTGCCTCACCCGACCACACTGGCACCTCGAATTCCAGCCTCCAGAACTGCGAGCACTCAACTTCTGTTGTTTACAAGACCTGGTCTGTGGTACTTGGTTGAAGCAGCTGGAATGGACTAAGATGGTGCTTTCCAAGCCTTTACATCAAATTTGGGGAGTGTGGGGAGAGAAATCAAACCTATTGTTTGGAACTGTCATCTAGAAAGTAAAATTTGCTTGACACAGTTTTCAGCTCCACCCCTCGAGACACTCCTGGGTGTTGACAGTGTGCACAGAGGTGCCTAGGTTGTGAGGACGGAGCCCTGGGAAACAAAATGAAAACACACACTGACTAACCCTCTCTTCCCTCCCCTCCTCTGATTGTGTTGGCGGTTTTATCACCTGTGGACACAATTCCACATCTCACTGAATCCAGATTTGAAGCCTTGCATTCACACATTCAAGTTGCATTAACCCCAAGAGGCATCCATTTCAGAAGTAAAGCACTGTGTTTTTAAGACCTCGTGATGCGAGCCAAGTTCTCCCAGGACGAACACGTCACAGAGGCCCAGTGCTGGTAGATGTCCCTGAGTTGGCACCGGCAGGTCTGGGGCACTCTGTTAGTGAAGCTGACACAGACTGTGAACCCTCTGCCCAGGACTGGGCAGAGAAAGAGAAGGTGGATCGCAGTCCTTCCTTCTCGCCCCCGTTTCTATTTCCTAAACAAGCTAAGAGTTTTTATAATTCATCACCTGGTTGACAGATGAGTTCTGCTGGAGAATATTAGAAAATGTCTCAAATCTCATATATATGCTAATGGTATGCCGAGACTGGTCGCTGGTGTGCTGGAGTTTTTAATCTGTCTTGGCCAGTGTGGAAAGTGGAGGAGACAAGTCACTGCACTCCACAATTTATGATCAAACAGCTGAATTGTGAAAGAAGAAGGACATGCAGAAAGGGAGAGTAATTTTCTGATTTAACAGCGTTGTTACGACAAATAAAGAAATCTTGATTTTGACTGCACTCGACATTAAATGAGTTTCCTGTGCCCCGTGCTGAATTTTTCATTTTCAGATTCGTATAAAGCATCCTGCTTAGATACAAGTGACAGATAAGGAAACGGTGCATATGGAAATCAAATGTGTATAATAAAGCCGTCTTCTGTTTATTAAATAAACACATGTAGATTACTCCTGCGGAGGACGCACTGATAATTCATCGTGTTCCCCTTTTTTTCCAAGTCACAAAGAATCTTATTTAACACCCACGAATGCTAGGGCTGGGATCTTCCGTTTGTGACCTTCTCACCGCTCAGGGGTCTGGCACTTGGCATTTGCGGCCAACCCTCTATTTGGTGCTCTGTTCCCTGCTTCTGTGTATTATTTCGGTACATCATTGTGAGTACCACACAGTAATTTTGGAGGCCTCACCATTAAGCTGCATTTTTAATATTCCCAGTACGTAAGTGATAGGATGGGTCAGTGAGGAAAGGGACGGGGACATTACTCTGAACAGTGAGGGGTGTGCCCAGGAAAGCCTAGCATGGCATTTTGGCTTTTTAGCAAGGCCGTGAGCAATAGAGCAGAGTCTTCTGAGACTGCACGACACGGCGGTTTGTTAAGCACCAAAGCGGCGCCGAGGAAAGAGGGCAATGCTGACTCGCACGCCCTCGTGAGCTCTTTGGAGTTAAGTGCCCAGCACTGTGATGAGGGGGTGGGAGTCACTCTGGCCAGTCGAAGAGGGAGGAAAGAACAGTTTCTTGCTGCAGACACCCCAAGGCCTTTCCTGGCACTGAGGACGTGAGCCTGGCATTGGAGGAGGAGCACGTGGCCCCAGCTCCTTCCCCCGCCAGAGACCCCATGTGCATGGAAAAGTGCTGAGTTTCTCTGTTCCCAGCTTGTCTG
The DNA here is from genome assembly GCF_014824575.4 of Sturnira hondurensis. Lineage (NCBI taxonomy): Eukaryota > Metazoa > Chordata > Mammalia > Chiroptera > Phyllostomidae > Sturnira > Sturnira hondurensis. The sequence continues at coordinate 9,441,528 of NW_028087015.1, forward strand.
CCTGACATTTTCTAGGAGTTTTGACCTTCCTCGGTGGTAGGGTATAAATCAGTGCCAAAATGGGGTGTAAAATCACAATGACTGTCTTTAAGCTTCAAGAAAGACCCAGATCCCCAAGCATATAAAAGGAATAATAAAAATAACTTTTATTTCCTTTCACACGATTATCAGCTTAATTTTTTTTAACATTTTGTTTTGCAATTACAGTTTACATTCAACATTACCTTATATCAGTTTCAGGTGTACAATAGAGTGGTCAGACAATCATGGACTTCACAAAGTGTTCCCCCTAGTATTTCCAGCCCTGGGCAGGCACCGCACAGAGTCATTACAATGAAATGGACTATGCCTCCTGTGTTGTGCTTTCCATCCCTGTGACTATCCTGTAACTACTGATTTTGAGCTCTTAACCCCCTCACCTTTTTACTCAGTCACCCAACCCTCCTCCCCTCTGGCAGCCATCAGTTCATTCTCTGCATCTACGAGTCTGTTTCTGTTTTGTTCACTTTGTTCTTTAGACTCCACATATGAGTGAAATCATATGGTATTTGTCTTTCTCTGACTGGCTTATTTCACTTAGCAAAACTTGCATATATTCAATGGAATATTAGTTGGCTACAAAAAAGAATGAAGTCTTGCTCTGGCCAGTGTGGCTCAGTTGGTTGAGTGTCATCCCACAAACCAAAAGTCTGAGAGTTCAATTCCCAGTTGGGGCACATGCCTAGGCTATAGATATGGTCTCTGATAGGGGCAGATATGAGAGGCAACAGATTAATGTTTTTCTCTCACATCACTGCTTCTCTCCTTCTTTTTCTTCCTCCCTTCCTCTCTCTCTAAAAATCAATAAGCATATCCTCAAGTGAGTATTAAAAAAAGAATGAAATCTTACCATTTGCAATAGCATGGATGTATCTAGAGTGTATGAAGCTTTAAATATTTTTAACCAGCATTTTTGCATCATCTGTCTATTTATCTCTCTATTCACTATCCTATCTACCTATCATCTGTCTATCTATTACCTGCTTATCCATTATCTATCAATCTATTTATCCTCTATGTACTAGAGGGGTGCTACTGGCCTCCAGTGGGTCAAGGCTAGAAATGCTGCTAAAAGGCCTACAATACACAGGACAGCCCGCCACAAGGAAAAATTTGGCCCCAGTGGGCAATGGCAGTAGGGTTGAGAAACCCTGTTCCTCCTCCCAGATGGAGACAGAGGGTGTGGTCAAACGGAGCACTGAGAGAGGATAGTGCACCCTGACCCCCACCCCACTCCCGCCCTGTGCCCTGCTGTGTGAGTTTGGGAGATGCTCACTTCCCAGCTCTACATGTTATATCAATGAGCAGACGGGCCCAGGACATTTTCTGTTTTATCTCTGTTTTAAATTGACACGTGTCATTGAACGTGTGCTGGTATCTGGAGGAGTGCAAACCGGACACAAATCGGCCTGTGGTGCAGATGAAGACGCACAGAGGATGCACGGCCTGCAGCCTGGCTGCCAGGCGTGGTGGTAAGTGCTGAGTCCTGCTTAGCCAAGTCAAATTGGAATATTGCCCTGGAGGGTTCAGCACCCAGAGCAGCTGCACTACCGAGGACATCTTAAGAAAATGTTGTAATTTTTATTTACATTACATTACTGCTCGTTTGGATCTTAATTTTGTGTCTCTTTTGTAAGCTATGTATTCCAGAAAACACCATTCTTACTGTGGAACTCTAATTGGGTGCTGGAGGCATTTACAGTGTTCACTTTTATTTTGAAGAAAAAAGAAATTGCCACTTTAATCTACTACAAAGTGAAGCCACAGGGACGTGTTAGAACAGGTACCTGGAACCAGTTTGGTTCTGTGTTAGGGTTTGGGTGCGAGCATGCTTAGTTTAAAAATACCGCTTTGTTCCCAAGCCAGGCGAACACAGCCGAGAGTACAATAGTTGTTTCATTTTTTTGTTTGTTTGCTACGAGGGGGTATGGGCATACGATTTTTCTTCTGTGCACCCCTATGCTGGTGTCGCATGGCCCCTGAGAGGTGAGGCTGAGTCAGGAAGAGTCACCCCAGCGGCAGGCGGTGCTCTGTGCCGACTTCCTAGCGCCTGCTTTAAGAGCCCCGCTGGAATCCTGCAAAGCCCCCAGAAGGTGTCTCAGTTCTGTCATCTGCACAGCCCTAAAGATGGACCTCTTGCTTGTACTTCTCCTAATTTCATTGGCTCCACCCCAGGCGCAGGCAGGACACTGCCTTGCAGGGCTGTGCAGGGAGGGGCTGGTCCCCTGGTTCCCTGGAAACAGCACTCCATTCTGAAATAATAACTTCCAGAAAGAGATCGACCATTTTTCCCAACTGAAATGTTCAGACAACAATTTGGTACACCTGGAACCCAGCTACTTCTTCCTGCAGCTTGTTTTGCCTGGTGTTCTGTTTGACCGGAGTCAGTCCAAGGAGGGGCTACGGTAGGACGGAGGACGCAGGTGCCACTGGGCCAGCCCTCCAGGTTGTGCAGGCACTCCCTCTGCTTGCAGCACAAATGGCTCTGGAACAGCCCCTTTCTCAGGCCCTGAAGCATTTCCCGAGGTGGAGAACCTTTCTCACAGGACTTGCTGAAGTTCACTTGAACTGTTCCCTTCCCACCAGTCTCACTGGGGGCCGGGGTCAGCAGTCAGACACTCAGCCCAGGTGAGGGCTGTGGCACTGAGCGGAGACCAGGAACTTGCGCTGGTTGGCACTGGCTTGGCCACCAGGACATGGGGCAGACAGGTGTGGTCTGGCCAGGTAGGACTAGCTATCTCCACTGCGGCAAACTTTTCATTTCTTCTCTTTTCTCTTTCCTTTTTTTTTTAAAACAAGCACACCATTTATTTTAGTTTTGGAAATAGCATTTCTTGAAAATTCACATATCAGAAAGAAGCATAAAGATAAAAATGAGGACACATTAATATTTCCATCAGGATAAATACTAATACATCTTTTCTACTATTTTCTTTATAAAAATAGAAAACACATAAACGTTAGGCAGTACTGAAGTTAACATTTTTCTAAACAACTTAATTTTATTTAAAATTAAAATACTGGCATTTTTTGTTTTATAGTTGTATTTAAAATAATTATATATCAGTAAATGCTCGACTCTTCCATAATTTATTTAGCCACATTAACACTTTCAGTTTCATTTACCATTTTTTCCTGATGTTGCAATTCTGAGGTGGCTACCGCATGCACTCAACAATCCCACGTCCGCCCAGACCTGAAATGTCGGGAGCAGAGAGGAACCAGTGGCGGTGATCCTGGCCATCGGCGAAGGTCTTTGCAAGGAGGACAACGGTGATACAAACGACCGCTGAAAATGGTTGAGTCCTCAAGGTGGGCCAGGCAGCTTTTCTAAGGACACTCCATTTACCGGCTAATTTAATTTTCCCAACAACATAGTGAAGGAAGAACTGGGAACCAAAATCATCCCTTAAAGGCAGAAGAGAAACGAAGGCTGGGGAGCAGGGAAGGAAATCAATCTGGTCACAGCCCCAGGTGAGTGACCACTTAGGGGACATGAAGCCGCTGACTCGTCACACCCTCTGTTCCTTACTTCTCTGAACACTTAGCTACTTTTTTTTTCTGATTTGTAACCTACTTGTGAACATTTAGGGGCTTTACAGAGAGGGGTGTCTGTTCCGTGTCTGTTTGGGCTCAGCCTTTCATCGGATGATCCAGGCCCAGCACTCCCCCATTCTGACTTTTGGACTCCTCCTCACCTGCGTCCTTCCCTGCAGGGGGATTGCCCAGAGGTGCTCTTGCACCATGGACTCAGACCTCACCTGCCTTACTCCCCATCACTGGTACTGAGCATTGCACAGCACAAAAACATTGCTCACAGGAGTTTCCGCAGCTCGACCGAACTCTGTTCAGCCTGCTGAGACAATTCTTTTACTGCTATTAAGAATGTGACACCTTTGAAGGTTCCAGAATAGGATATATTCTTAATGTGACAGTAATGAAGATGTCAGCAGCTGCAAATGGACACACATGGCTTCCTACCCACACACCTGGAGGTGAAGTTAGGAACACAGAGGGAGCTCACACAGGCACATGACCCACATCAATACCTGCCAACCTCGGGGCCTGCCCCTCCTTCCTACTACCAGCTACCCCCAGGCAGAGGGAGTGAGTTAGGTGCTGCTTCAAGGAAAGCAACCAGTAGGGTTGCATTTTTTTTTTATTATGTAGAGACTCAGAGTATGTGCAAGTGGGCAGTCCTTGAGTTGATCTGAGCAGCCTGTTTTCCTTGCTGGGCCACCCAGATGTGCACAATCACCTGTACCTGCAGAGCTGAGCCCACCAGGGCCACCTGACACATCTCTTCCCTTCATACTCACACCCTTCTTTGCGCGTCCCAGAAGAAACCTATTTGCCCCAAGTCATGTGTGAGTGGGGTGGTCAGAGGAGGGTTCAACCATATAACCACGTCTTCCAAGACACTGGACACATTGTCCTCCAGTCTGCCACCCTGCCATGTGGAGAAGTTTGTGGGGTCCTGCATGGCACTTGCATGCCCAAGGAGTTCAGTGAAAATAAGGCACAAACATACTAATACTAGACAAACCAAAAATTCCTCTGCTAAGACACAGCTCATTAGAAGGCACTGTGAGGGCAGACATAACATGTTGCTTCCGTGTCCCTGCCACTCATTCATGGTTTGCAGATGCTGGGCTGAGAAGGTTCTAGAATGACATACGGGATGTTCATCCACACAACTGCGTAGTCACTGTGCCCAGCCTAGACTTAATCTTCCAGAGCAGATATTCCTAGCCTCTGCATCTCAACGCATTCCAAACAGCCTTGCCATCTTTCCCCAAACCGGTTCTATCGTGTGTCCTGACTTTTTCCAGTGAGAGGCGCCACCTACCACATATCACGTGGGTAACCGGGATCGTGAAGCTGGGGTTGGCTTTGACGTCTCTCCCACAGATCACAGGCCAGCTGAGCCAGCACATCACTTATGCTCCTTCCCAGTGGTGCTGGGGCCCATTCCCTCAGCCCCTCCCTCCCGAGGGTGCCTCTCAGCTCTCAACTGGCTTCTGTGCCACTGGCACCTCTGCTCCACAGCTGGCAGCCACCTAAGGACGCGTCTCCTAGCATAATCCTGGTGACAGGATCCTGAGCCCATTTGATGAATCGCAGCAGAGTTTTCTTCAATGCGTTTCCTCCCCAGGGCTTTGCTGACACAGTCCAATGGGTTGGTCATACGGTTCTGTCTAAAAAGGTGGGCCATCCCCAAAGAGCCCCGTTGTTTCTTCCCCTGTCAGTGCATCCACTCAGCATCACCTCCTTGTGGAAGCCTAGGATATCCAGAGGGAACCAAAGAAACAAAGGGAACTCCTCGGGGTTCTGGTGGGATGATTCCAGTGTGTAGTGCAGGTATTCCCAGCTCCAACCAGGTACAGCCAGTGGTGCTTCCAATCATTGTGGCAATAAAATGCCCCACCAATGTCCGAACACCCCATGGGGGCAATGCACGATTAAAAAACACTAATTTTTCTGTATTTGTCTGTCTGTCTCTCTTTTAAGCTCATGCAATGATGAAGGTTGTCAAGTCCAAAATATGCAGTGCAGCTGGTAGGCTAGAGACCTGGGGATGAGTCATCCTTCAGTCCACAGGCTGTCTGCTGGCAGGATTCCTTCCACTTGGGGAGGTCAGCCTTTGTTTTATTCTGACTCTCAACTGATTGCACAAGGCCCACCCATGTTAGGGAGGGCAATCTGCTTTACTCACAGTCCACCAATTTAACTGTTAATTTAGTCCATAAAACACCTGCACAGAAACATCCAGAATAATGTTTGATCCCGGGCATCATGGTCCAGCCAGGTTAACACATAAAGTTAACCACCAGGGGAAGACAGGGGCACATGCTTCAACAGACTCCACAGAGCACACCAGTCCGCACTCTCTACTTTGGTGTGGGGTGGGGAGCTTGTTAGAAATCCCATTCCTGGTACTGCTCCTGCAATTCTGCACTTTTGGAGTGCATCCGGTCTCACAGCTCATCACAATGTGGCTGACATCCTCACCTGGGTCTCAAGGTGAGAATCCAAGTGTGCAAAGGGGAGCCTGCGTAGAGTTGGAGTAACACTGAGTGGGACTCTAGGGGCCTTTCCAACACCTTCGCATTCAGGAAGGATGCCCCAGACTTTAAAATAATCTGTTTCACAATTAAACCTACTACTTTGCTACTTGTCTTTCCAGAATTTCCAGAGATTTCATCTTGTTATAAGTTTTTGTGAAAGCTCGATTTTAAACCAATTTAAGAGGCACAGGGGGAGGGAGAACACACTGCTTGACTCCGTGTTGTGAGTGGCAATTCTCCTCCTCCTCACTCAGGGTGGAAGGTGGTTGTGGGCACATCCCCCAGGGGGCTGGTTCCATTTCCTGGGAAAACCACCATCTTCATTTCCTGGGGGGCCGCGTGTGTCCAGGTCATCAGGTCTTCATGGGCGAGTCACAGAAGTCAGGATGCCTCCCCACCACCTACGAGTGGCTGAAATGCCCTGGGTTATGTTATTGATTTCAGAGCAGCAGGCGTATTTCTCAGCAACGTGATCGGGTTTCAAGCTAGTTCCCATCAAATTAATTTTTGTTGTTCAGTGTTTGAAGTTCAGATGGGAATAACCGGTCTGGGAAGGACATCTTGCCTTCCAGCTGAGTAGTGAAGCTGGAGGCCAGCATCCCTCCAATCTCCAGGGGAGGCTTGGTTTTGAGAGGTTTCGGTGACTTGCAGGAGACCGTTCTGACTCTGCCTTTATCCAGCAGCACTCCAGGCCACAGGTGAGTGGGTGGATCCCTCAGCTATCCGTCTGCTTTCGGTAAGGACGGCAGATCCTCTGCCTTGTTTCCCGTGACTCCAAGCATGCCCCAGAGCCTGGGTGTGTGCTGTGAGCTGAGGGGAGAGACCATGCCAGCACCCCACAGGATTTTACTGTTCGAGCACCTCAAATTCCATGGCCCAGAAACATTTCAGGTCACGTATAGACTGCACTTCAAAGGAACCAGTTTGTCCAACCCTCATTCTTTTGTTTAGCTTTGTTTCTATTCTTTGTTTCTTTTACATTCACTAGTAGTCTTACCTCTTTTCAAAGATATAGGGGATGTGTTCTTTCTCTCTCCTTCTTTTCCTTGAATAGGGTCCTCTCATCAGGGCTTGGGTGGAGGGCACCTCCTAGGGCCGCCCTTTCACTGGCTTCAGGATACCAGACTCCTTGGCTGGTCAGTGAGAGACAGTTTATGGGACGCATGGGGGTAAATGTGACAGCATGGGCTTTGTGGCTGCAATTCAGTCCACTTCATAAGACTTTGGGAGGGTTAGTGCGTGCCTGTGCAGAAAGGTTCTCTGCGTGCCTCGGGGGCGGCACTAAAGTCATTGTCACCACTGTCAGCAATGTGTGTACCATCAGAGATGAGCCCAGTGTTGCCTTCTACAAGGCATCTGCTTTCCGCCCTGGTTCAAAGCACCAGATGCCTAATAGAATCTAAGGGAAAGCCAAATAAATCTACAAAATTGTCCACTGGCTGATCTTGCCTGTGTTCCTGTCTATTTGCAGAGATTAAAAGAGAGGCATCAACCTTCTCAAAAGGTGTACTGAGCTGGCAGTTTAGGAAATGATCACTTTTTAAAAATATATTCTATTGATTATGCCATTACAGTTGTCCTATTCCCCCCTTCATTTCCCTCCACCCTGCACACCCCTCCGTCACCACTCCCCCCTTTCATTTATGTCCATGTGTCACAAGTTCTTTAGATTCTACATTTCCCATAGTATTCTTGCCCTCCCCTCCTGTCTATTTTCTACCTACCATCTATGCTACTTATTCTCTGTACCTTCTCCCCCCTTCTCCTCCTCCCACTCCCCTGCTGCTAACACTCCATGTGATCTCCATTTCTATGGTTCCACTCCTGATCTAGCTGTCCTCTTAGTTTGCTCTTGTTTTAGGTGTGATTGTTAATAACTGTGAGTTTGCTGTCCTTTCACTGTTCGTATTTTTATCTTCTTTTTCTTAGATAAGTCACTTTAGCATTTCATATAATAAGGGCTTGTGATGATAAACTCCTTGAATTTGACTTTATCTGGGAAGCACTCTGTCTGCCTTTCCATTCTGAATGAAAACATTGCTGGATAGAGCAATCTTGGCTGTAGGTCTTTGGATTTCATGACTTGGAATACTTCTTTCCAGCCCCTTCTCGCCTGTAAGGTCTCTTTTGAGAAATCAGCTGACAGTCTGATGGGAACTCCTTTGTAGGTGACTGTCCCCTTATCTCTTGCTGCTTCTAGAATTCCCTCCTTCATTTTAATCTGGCTAATGTAATTATGATGTGCCTTGGTGTGTTCCTTCTTGGGTCTACCTTCTTTGGGACTCTCTGAGCTTCCTGGATTTCCTGGAAGTCTATTTCCTTTGCCAGATTGGGGAATTTCTCCTTCATTATTGGTTCAAATAAGTTTTCCACTTGTTGCTCTTCCTCTTCCCCTTCTGGTACCCCTATAATTTGGATGCTGGAATTTTAAAAGATGTTTTAGAGGTTCCTAAACCTCTCCTTATTTTTTGAATTCTTGTTTCTTCATTGTTTTCTGTTTGGTTGTTTTTTTTTCTTCTGGTCCACTCCCTTGATTTGAGTCCCAGTTTCCTTTCCGTCACTATTGATTTCCTGTGCATTTCCCTTCATTTTAATTAGTTTAGCCTTCATTTGTTCCTCTAATTTGTGACTAAAATCAACCAGTTCTGTGAGCATCCTGATCACCAGTATTTTGAACTGTTTGTCTGAAAGTTTGGCTATCTCTTGATCACTTAGAATAATTGGTTCTGGGGCTTTGAGCTGTTCTTGAACCATAATGTTTTGGTCTGTTCACACCTGTTACATACGAGGGGTGGAGCCTTAAGTGTTCACTAGGGCCGGGCGACCCAGGTCGCTGGGTTGTGATGCTGTATGTGGAGGCGGGGTTAGAGAGGGGCAGTGGCATTTGTTCCACTCTCTTTCAGATTTCTGTCCCCTTTGCTGCTTCCCACAAGCAAATTGGGCCCTTCTGGTGCTGGTTCCCGGGTGTGTGGGCTGGTGCACCCTCCAGGACCCTGTGGGTCTGTCCAGTGAACTCTCCCAGTACCTCAACCCCAAAAGTCTTTCCAATTGGTGCTTTCAGGCTCTAATTCCCGTCACTGGGGCCCTAGCCTGAGCAGTCTCTCTCACTGCTTGCTCCTTCACTTAGTTTATCTGTGCATGAATGTGTGATCACGGTCAGCCAGCTGCCCGGTGCCCTCACTGGGTCCACCCATTGCCACCCTGCACCTGTTATCCGCCAACCACCGCTTGCGCTCCTGGGTCGGTCCACCAATCTTTCCTGCCTGACCCCGCTCCACCGCTGACTCTACCCCTCTTACCGGTCTGATCGAATGGTTCATTGTTGTCGGACTTCCGTACAGTTCAATTTTCTGTGTTTTGGCTGCATTTTTTTTACTAAAATTTTGTTGTCTTTAAAGTTGGTTGTGGGAGGAGGCAATGTTTCCACCTACGTCTCCATCTTGGCCAGAAGTTCTCGGAAATGATCATTTTTTACACGAACAGGGAATGATCTCTCTCTACCGAAGGGTGAGTTGGCTGTGACATTGTTATCCGCACCCTGCATTTTAAACCAGCCCTTTTGTGATTTTGTTGTGTACAGTTCAGCTTCTTGATACAGAAGTACAGGAACACTCTGGGGCAGGATCTGCAAGGCAGAGGGCATGGAAGAGTCTTGGCCCTACACATCCCACCAGGAGGGTCTGGGAGGTGCTGTGCACAGGTGTTCGGTGGCTGATGAAGATGATACGGGGGACCTCAGTGTGAGATGCAAGGGTCCCAGCCAGACCAGTCTGGGCTGGGAGACAGACTGGTCACTTCCCTGGTCACTGTCCCAGACAACTAAGGAGGCTAAGTAGGTCTATTTCAGTGCTCACAAATTTGGTTTGTTTGGTAACTGTGCTCTTGGAACCCTAATTCACTGTAAATATCTACATCCTATGTCTATTTTATTGATTTTTGAAAAATCCAATAATTATATTATTAAACTTTTCTGTAGTTTATCTTGTCTGCCCCCAACTCTTATGAAATCAGATGGAGAGACTTGTTGCACAAAACCTTGTTTTTGTTTCAGGGGGAAAAAAACAGGGTCAATGAAGTACTAACTTTCTGTTTCTTGGACGTCCTTACCTCTGAGTACTGCCTCACCCAGACTGAGATGTGAGCTCTCACTGACTGCAGACTCCCCGCGTTTCTGGTTGTGTCCCCCATCCTTTAACTGAAGACAGGAAACCCCATGCTCTGCTGACCAGGTGAACGAGGGTGACATCTAGTGGCCACATTATTGAACTACAGACACGTGTTTCCAGGGAACCAGAAGCTGAGTGAGATTCATTCATTCATTCACTCTTTCATTCATTCAATAGATACTGTTCTGGGACTTCAGGCCTGGAAAGGCAATGGTCATCACAGATTTACTATATTAATCTGTTAGAAGGTACAGATATCCAAATGTTTTTTATAGAAATAGCCACTACCCAATCTTGGCTGTGGTATCCCCACTGGGCAGGTATCCAGTCTTTCTATGAACTCTTCCAGTGGCAGAAAACTCATCTGGTTAGTTCATTCCCATTTCACAGAATCACATCAAGGCCAGGAAGGATCTAGAGACTGTTTAGTCTAACACCCTCATTTTACAGGTGGGATACTGATGTCCAGATGGAAGAGGAGATCAGGTGACACTCAGACGGAGTGAGTTAGTGGCTAAGTCAGGTGAAACCTGAGTTCTCCTTGCTGTAAGTCCCCAGTTTTTCCTCTAGTGATATTAGATTTTCTTCCCTCCCTTCCATTTTTCATCCCTTTCTTCTTTTCTCTTTCTTCCTTTCCTTAACAAATATTTTCTTATTGCCTGTTTTATGCACCAGGCATAACAGAAGTAAGCGTGAGCCATCCTTGGGATCCCAGAGCTGATGTTCTTATGGAGAATACAGCCAGTGAAACAGGCAGTTACAGGGTCTTTCTTGTAAATAGGGAGGGAAGTCAGTGGGGAAAATGGTGTGATCGTTATTACTTGGAGTTGATAGGGACAAAACCCAACACTAAACTGGCTTAAACTAACAAAAAGATTGACTCACAGCCTGGGAAGCCCAGGATGGTGGGTTCGAGAACTTAGACTAGAGCATCAGGACCATATCTCTCCATCTCTTGGCTCCACTCCCCTCTCTCTTCTGGCCACTTGCTCTTCCGCCAAATGTGGTTATGTACTGCAGCGTGGGGAATACTGCCCAAAGTAGACATGACCACAGACAGAACAAGATGCAGCCAGAGAAAAGAGAGCTCGTTTCCCCTAAACATGCCTATCAATTCTCAGGAAAGGATCAACAGAGTTAGCTGGTGTTACAGGTCCATTCAGAACCAAGTCTATAGAAATAGTTTAAAGATGGTTTTAGTCACTGTTCATCTCCGAGGCCAGGAGGGATTGGCTTTGTGCCTGGTAACCCTACCAGAGCACCACGACGGGATGGGGAGGATGCGGGGTGCTGGGCAGATGCAAAGGGAATCAGAGGAAACATCTAGGGCTAAAGTAAGTCAGACCAGGACCAGAATGAGGTTGTCTCAGTCAAGAGAAATAGGCGTGGGGGGTAGGAAGTAGTGTTCCAGCTTGGGAACAACACACGTAACAGCCAGAAGGGCACAAGGGATACTTTGAACACTTAGCAGGTCTGGGCAAACCAGGAACTCAGCCAGAGCCGTCTGCAGGTGAAGTTGGACCGGAAACAGGGGCTTTGTGGTCCATGCTGTGCGTTTGTAACTTTATTTTGGGAGTAATAATGGAGCCACAGGCCAGTTATAAGTGCAAAAGTGGTGCGTTCATGCTTTGATTTTATGAAGATAATTGTGATTGTAATAAGAACTGAGGAGATCCCTGGCAGCAGGGAGACCCGTTAAGAAGCCATTGCAATAACCCAAACAGAAGTGACCAGGATGCTCCCTGAAACAAAAGTCAAATAACAGGGCCAGACCACCTTGAACCAATTTCAGGGCCAGAGCACTCAGTATCTAAGCATCTCAGGCCCTGTGGAGTATTTTACGTCTTAGCCTCAGTTTCCTTATGTGAAACAAGGGCGTTAGCAAGGGCAGCTTCAAAGGTTTCCTTTTGTGTAGAAATTCTATATTTTACACCGTGCAATGGAAAACCAGGCAAGAACCCCTGGCACTACATCCAGAAAGAAGGTAGCCACGGACAGATGATTATAGGCCAGCCCTGTCTTCAGGTCTCTCTGAAGAAAGTACTAAAATACCATGTGTGTAACTTTAGTTTAAAGCGCTGTTTTCCATTGAAATATTCTGAACATAATCAGTATTTGAACTTAACTCCGTATACTTCAGAGCAACTGCTCACACAGAAGCATCCAAATACGTTTCATCTCTCATCCGGGAATTCTTCACAAGTGGGACTGCAGCCGCCCCTCAGAACTGCTCGCCCCTCAAGACCCAAATTACTCCTCAGCTGGTGCCATTTTCCCAGAGAAGAACAGTTGCCAGCAGGTAGAGTCAATATTTGCCTAGCACTCACATCCGCAACAGTGACACACACCCACTGTTTAAGAGGCAAATGGCAGATGATTCGTTTTGAGGAAGGGAGGTGCAGACGTCTGCTTCTTTCTGGTCTGCATTTACTTTCGAGCTTGGCGAGTGCAAGATGAATACTCTGAGTTCTAAGTCCCTAGATTAAATGTTGTCTTTTTAAATCAAAAGTAAGCAAATCCGATGTAATATGCCTGACATATATTTATTACAATGTTCTTTAGAAGCAATTTCCATTCTGATATGCCATTGCCTGGATTATTATTAAAGAGTTAAGAAAAATGGAGAGTAGGCAATAGAGATTAGATTTTTCGGAGATGTAACTACAGAACAAATGATGCATTATAAGGACATTAAAAAAGCAATAGAGTTTAAACTATGAAAGAGAGAGGTGTCGATTGACAGATGTGGAAGACTTTGTTTTCAACACTCCCATTGTCAACATTATGAAGTTGGAGTCTACAGACTGTGGTTTTGAGACATAGGCATCGGAAATTGTTTAATATCCTGTGGGGCAATGATTGAATCAGTTTGGAAGTATTGCACAATTTACTATTACTATTATTAATTCTTCTTCTTATTAATTCTTATTTTTCTAATTTAGAAAAATGAAACTACGATAAAAATCAGAGGATAATGTAATAAACAACCACAAACCTTTCATATTAAATGATGAAATACAAACATTTGCATTGCACTTTTTAATTTTTTGTACAAGTACATATGACAGACGGAGGAAAGACCCATCTCAGACCCAAGGCTACCCCTCCCCTTGTGAAAACCCTCCCCCACATATCATGAGTGTAGGGTCCATGTTCCTATACATTTATCAGATGTACACTTATACTACACACACATATTGTTCGTTTTAATAACGTGCACACTTGAACATGGACTGCGTTCATGAACTTTGAACATGGACTGTGTTCTGGACTTTGCTACAACTCTGATGAAGCATAGACAACTTAGGAAAATATGAACTTGGCTGTCCCCATACTGGTGAACATTAGGGCCTATATTAGTCTTTTGGGCTGAGGTAGCAAAGCAGCACAAACCAAGCAGCTGAAAACAATGGAAGTTCATCGTCTCACAGTCTCCCTTTGGGAAGCCTGAAGTTCAACACCAGGGTGTCAGCAGGGCTGTGCTCCCTCCCAGGCTCCAGGGGAGGTTCTTTCCTGCCTCATCCAAACCCTGGTGGCTCCAGGCATATTGGGGCTTGTAGCCTCATTACTCTAATCTCTGTCTCCTTTGTCACATGGCCACCTCTCTGTGAATCTGTCCCCAAACTTGCTCTTTCTCCCTCTTGTAAGGACACCTGTGCTGCATGTAGGGTCTACCTAAATAATCCACAAAAATCTCTTCTCAAGGTCTTTCACTAAAAGACGCCTTTTCCCACATGGGGTAATATTCATTCCCGTCCCATGTAAAATTGTGTTCACAGGTTTCAGGAGTGAGGACATAAGTATACTGTCGAGGGCCACTTGTTCAGCTTGCCTCGGGACATTCCTTTCTCGGGATCTTACACCGATGCTGCTGTGGAGACCGCGAGCCACAGGATGTAGATGAAAGTGTCTCTTGGGGAATGAATTCGGCATCGGGATTGCCAGTCAGAGGCCCGTGCACTGCCAGCCCTGCCTCCTTGGTGGATACGCCCCTGAACACCTTCAGGAGTGGGGAGACCCCATTTCCCCACATTCTTATCACATCCAGTTTTTACACTTGAAAATGTTTACAAACACCAGGGTTCAATGACCATTTCATTTGTAAAGGACTGTTCCCCCTATTCCTAGTAAGATGTAGTGTTTTCCTGTTTGGGGCTGGGTTGTGAGCATTTTTTTTACTGGTTTGTAAAGAGTTCGTTATATGTTTTGGATATGAACCTATTTTTTGTGATATACAGTGCAAAAAAATCAGGGTATCAGTTTTTTAAATTCTTTGTAAAGTTTTTTTTGTCATAGAGATGTTTTCAGATTTAAAGAAACAAATTTAATTCATCTTCCCTGTATTATACCTATATTTTGTATCTTAAAGAATTTTTCCTTATCACCTAGTTTTGTCCACAGTTTTATTTTTCCACATTGGTTCAAAATCTACCCAGAACATACTTTGTGTATAGTGTGGGGTGAAGATCTAATTGTATTTCATTTTCTACATGGGATGCTTTTATGAACAGGTCTGTCTTCTACTCATTGATTCAAAATGTTTCTCTATGAACATTGGGACAGGAAAATGGAGACAGCTCTACTTGGACAATGACTAAAAAAGTAAAATAAAATGTTTTCTCTATTATTTATCAAGGGTTTTCATTTGACTGCTTCCATTTCTAGGTTTTTTATTTGTTTTACTGACGTATTTCCTTCTATGCACCAGCATTACGATGGTTTAATTGCTGTGTATTTAAAATTAGTTTTGATAGTGGGCAGGAAAAGCCTTCATCCTTTTCCTTTTTAATCATTTTGATTATTCTTGTATCTTTCCGTTTATATTTGAGTTTCAGGATGCTTTTTTGGAATTTTAAATTAGAGCCCTGTGGGTTTTTGTTTTGTTTTCAGTTGCATTTAAGTGAAAGCTAGATTCAGGGAAGATTTGGCCTCTCAGTCCTGTTGAGTCTTCCATGTTGTGGGTGAGAAGTATTTCACTATTTACTATTACTTTTTTCAGCTTTTGAAAAGTACTGGGTAATATTTTCCACAGCAGTGCTTTATACATTTAGTTTCTTTTATTCTGACCCACTGTAGTTTTAGCTCATACTGTATTTTTCTATTTTGTTTAAAACCTATTGCTGCTAATCAGTAGGAAACTATTAATTTTTGAATATTTGCATTGTGTCCAGAAAATTTGCTGAAATCCTTAATGAGTTCTATTACCTAGCTATATATTTCATTGGATTTTCCTTGTGTACAATTACATCACATACATTTATATATTTTCTTTCCTAATGCTAGCTGCCCAACACGAGCCCCAGGCCTGTTGGGTGAGCTACCTGCTGCTGGGTAACAAATTACCACACATTTAGAGATATCTCAGAAGAGGTCAGCACAAGTTTTTTGGGCAAGGAGAGACTGACTTCACAAACAGGGAAGAAGGGCTACTTCTAGGGCTAAATGGATTTGGGCAGAATTTGGGGGTGGAGATTGACAGCCTTACTGCATCCTGCCCAGTGTCCCCATTCCACATTTCAAGATTCACATCCATTCCAGTCAATGGCCTTAATTTAATAGGACACTCCCACAAGTTTGTGGGTTCAATGTGTGCTGTGATATTTCTATCAGCAGAATGAGAGTTATACTGGTTTGCGAAGATTTGACCTTGTAGTTACAAAGGACACACATTTATTTCAGTCACAGAAGCTTTCCGACTCTTTACCTGGTCTTTGGACTGGACACTTAATAGTCACGGGCACATTATTTTTCCCTCCAAGGTCTCCCGCATGTGTGGAAGCACCGAAGCCCCCTCACACTTCTCATACTACCATTTCCACCAAAAGGCATTGGCAGGGCTGTGTGGGTCAACAGCGAAGGGCCCAGTTGTGGCCCTTCACTGTCGGGGTGGTCTTGGTCAGTTGGATGCAGTCTGAAAGAAAGACAAGTATAGAGGAGAAGAATGAGGAAATGGTCATTATCTGCAATATTATTTTAAAAATCAGCTTCTAAAGTATTGCTGCCAATAACTTTTCTCAGTGAGTCTGCGACAACCAAAGCATGTGCTCTGAAATGAACAAAATGCTCAAAAGTACCACACCTCCCTTAGGAGAGAAAGCATAACAGGCCTTCTAATGAAATCTGTAGGTAATTCAAGGATATTTTTCAAGTGAAACATGTACTACACACCGGAGTGCTTCATCAAGCGTCTCTGGGTAACGTTCATGCCCACGCTGGGTGGAAAGCTCTCTCAGCTCTGCTCACACAAGGCAGTCCCTTGTCTTTCCTTTGCTCCTGAGCAGCCATGTCCTCGGTGACTATTCAGATAATGCCCAGTACAAATCAGACCACTGGAGGGTGAAGCAGGAGGGGGTGGGGAGGGTCCTGAACTATGTGAGAACCTGTGACGGGGATTCTCAGATCTTACAGTGTTATTTTTTTAAATGAAAGAAGACCCCAACTCAAGGCCTCCATGGAGTAGTAGGTGACGAAAAAGGGGTGTGTGTAGTTTGGACATGATGGGTCGTTTCTGAAAACCCTGTGAGTTCTCAGCTGTGGCTTTCCTGTCACTGCACGGACACTGAACGCGTCAGGCCTTCAGTTTGGGCTTGGTCAATAAAGTTATCATGTAATCATCATCAACTGGATTTTAATAATTAATTGTCCCCTCAGGGGCTGTCTGCGGACTGAGTGCTGCATTTCATCTGAAAGTGGGCCCAGATTTGACAGATGGAGGGAAGCGTGGAGAAAACCATCAGTGCCACCATGAATAATTGAGCTTTAATAATTTTTGCTGCGTTTAGAAATCATTTCCCACACTTGTTACATGACTGAAGTGCCTGAAGCCAAAAAGTTGATCAGACTCATCCTGTACTTGGTAAAACTCTGCAGCCTGAATGAGAGCGAGGTACAGATTTTCCAGACGGAATCCCCTGGAAGAAGCGTCCAGGTGAGGATGCCAGCGTGACCGCTGTCCACCTGTGCCTTTGCACCACACAGCTGCACTCAGTAAGGAAGCTTTTTAGACCTTAAGATTAGAGGAGGCTGGAGTCAAGGCTCTCTCTTTCAGAACTGCTTTATTACTCTCATGCATTTGAATTAAAAAACAGTGTTTTCCATATAAAGACAATACTTACTCATAATAAACAAATTACAGAATGAAATAAAGAAGCATATAACAAGAAATGCAAACATGCCCCTTCTCTCCTGTCATGGCCACCCTGGAGAAACAGAACAGACCACCATCCAAAATTTCGTTTGGATGTCAACACTGATTACATCACACAGCAGAGAGGGTATGAAAAGTTCAGTCTTTACATAATGAGGTCTTTTGCAGAGAGCAGAGCAGAACCCCCAGCTGGTGTGAAGATGCTTGAGAGGGCAGAGCAAGGAGACTAGCTTGGGTTCGTAATGTGGCCGAGGGAGGGCAGCTGAGGGTTCCCAACGGTGGGCAGGGGCTTACGTGGGTTCACCCAGTGGTACCCAGGGGGGGGGAGCACCAAGCTTTCCTATTAGCTTGCTGAGATGTGGGGCCAAAGGTGAAAGGAGAGCTGAGGCTTAAAACTTCAGAAGCCAAACATCAAAAAATGAATTCATACTCTTTATTCTATTTCTTGAGCCTTTTCACTCCAGATAGATTACTGTTTACAGTCTCCTGAGTACACATCCAAATATTTTCTATGTATACATAAAAATATTCATCCGTGATAACTGTATACCCATCTTTTCATTCATCATCCATCCATCCATCCATCCCTTTTTCAATGCAAAAATGGCACATTACACACATAACATTGTGAATTTTTTTCTCAACTTACCAATGGCTTGACAAGACATTTGTCTACAGCCCACCAGGACAGCTTCCTGGTATTCCATGGCCTCTAGTAGTGGCCATTCGGGGGTGATTCCACTTCCCTACATCACAAACAATCCTTATACCCCATACCTGTTCGGTATGCTGGAAGGATATGCTCTGGTAAATGTGATTGCTACATCACATGGCATATTATAAGTTTTGGTGGACATTGTCAAATTGCCTTCCAAAACTGTGCCCCACAGCACTCTGTGACCAATAGGGTTATCAGAATCTCTGTTTTCTATTACCTGTATGGACTGGGAGGGGGAGGAGCATTAGAACAATCTGCCAATTTGAAGAAATTGTTGCAGACTTAATCTACATCTTTCGCCCACTTATCAGCCATTTTATTTCTTATTACTCTGAACTGTCGATTTTTTCAAGTTAATCATTTGTTTTTTATTAATTTGTAAGAGATCCTTTCTATAATGTTTGTTGCAAATATGCGTTTCAGTCTGCCCTTTGCCTGTTTATGGAAGGTTTTGCTTTAGGGAAATATCATTATTATGAAATAAAATGCCGACAGTTTCACCTCTCATGAAACTGCTTGCTTTGTTATATTTATAAGGCCCTCTAATACAAGATTAGTTTTTAATTACTTAGGATTTTGTTTTAATAGTTTTTAATTATTATGCTTAAATTGATGATCCAACAAGAATTTCTTCTGTTGTAGGTAAAGCATGAAATAGAATTTCTAGCTCTATCTAATTAGCTAACAAGTTGTCTCAATACCATTTAGAACTTATATATATTAACCTTTTACCTGGTGAAATGCTACTTTTATCATGCTAGTCGTTTGGAATTTTGTTTCTTTTCTAGATTTTGCGTGTTTTACATTGGTCAACACGCTCATTGTCTCCTGTTGCACAGTTTTACTGCTTGTGCTTTCCGACACATTCAATGTCAAGTCAGGAAGCTCCTCTGAACTTCTCCTCATTCAAAACTCTTCTACTTAAAAATGCTTTTATTTCTGGAATATCTCTAGGGTTACCATGCCATGCTATAAAACTGTATCTCTCATGGCATATTGGAAATTCTGTGGCTATTTACCTTTGACATGCATTGAAAATATAGATTGTTTTTGGTAAAATTGTCACCTTTATATAGTTGTGGTTTTAGGTAAGAACAAGATTTGTCAGTTATTCAAATATCCTTTTATGTCTTCATGTAATGTTCATTTTTATATGTCCTAAATTTTTCTTGTTCTTTAAATATTTTATACATTTTTTGTAATGGAATTATTTCTTCCTTTGTATATCTGATTGGTCATTGTTTTAAAATTGGTCATTTTAAAATCTTTTATTTATTTAATTTTAGGGAGACAGGAAGGGAGGGAGAAAGAGACGGAGTGAAATATCAATGTGTGAGAGAAACATCAGTCGGTTGCCTCCTGCAGGCCCCCAACCAGTGAGTGACCTGGCCCACAACCCAGGCGTGTGCCCTGACCGGGAATTGAACTGGCAGCCTTTCGCTTTGCGGGATGTTTCCCGACCCACTTAGCCATACCAGTCAGGGTGGTTATTGGTTTTTAAATAGAAATAGTATTTTAAATTTGTCTTTGTATTTTAATATTATTTGTTTTCCAGGCATACAATAACACAATCTACACAGTAATACTTTTCTTCAGTTTTGGGTGTTGCCATGTCCTCACTGTGTGACCAGGACAAGTGTTCCCTCAGGCTGAGACTCCCTGGCCTTATCCTCGACATAGGAACTGTGTCCCACTGAGGGACACTCGAGGGCAGTGCTTACAGGAAACCCCGGTGTTCCTGACAGCTGCAGCTCCCAGGCTCTTCGCCGCTTTCCAGGAGGAGCTGCGGGGCTGTGCGCTACGCATCAGGGCCAGGGAGAGCGAGAGCACAGACGGGCAGGAGGAGACGGCTGACGTCTTCAGGCTTCACGCATTCCTCTGATTTTAAGGGAGCTTTTGAGTGAGGTGGAAGGCAGGTGACACCAGGAGTGTACCCTGAGGAACGGGCAAGGTTGGCGGGGTGTCCTGTTTTTCTTTACAGAGCTACATTCTTATGTTAATGAAAAGGAGTGATGAAGAAACAGCAGGCAAATGTTCAGCTATGCGAGTTCATAGTAGACGTAGGAAAATAACCAATCACGTATTCATGCTGCAGACAGCTCTGTGTCAAGTACTTAGAAGTGACCAGTTTCCATCATTTGGGGGAAAGACCCATTGAACAGATTGGGTTGATCCCATCAGGGTGCCTTCCAATCCCATGCACAGGCCTCACCGCTGCTGAGGGATCTCCCCTCCACGCTCATCATCATGTGGACCAGAATGTCTTGCTCCCAGTCCTGGTTGGGATATTCCCAAATATTCCCCAGCGTTTGGTCACATGACCAGATGTTTTAGGTTGGCCCTGAGGTACTCATAACCTTGTCCGTGAGACTATTACATCACAGGCACTGGCCAGGAGTGGGTCTTCTCAGGCCGGCCTGTAGTGTGTGGGTTCTTGACTCTGAGTAGGAAAGATTTCACAATGTGTGTTCAGGTGAGTTTGAGAATATATTGAGTAAGGCTGGGGACAGTGGAAGGAAAGCCTTGGGGTAGAAGAAGCAGCCAGAGAAAGCCCAGGTGGGGCTGCTTTGGCTCCCCAGAAACATTATAGGAAAGGAGTGAGCCAAGGCAGGGCGGCTGTCAGTTCACTGGGAAGTCAGGAGAAAGGGAGCCCTGGACCCAGGATCAGGGGATAAGCCCAGGTCAAGCTGCCTCTGCCCACTGCTCCCCTGGCTGCAAGTCTCCTTGGGAGCCTTAGAGTTCAGGAGGAAATAAAAAGTCCATGTCTGAGAAGGGACATGAGTGTGCTCTAGGGTGAGCTTGCACGGTGCCTTTGTTCTGAAGCCTTATTATCTTCTTATGTGGGTGAGAATCTTAGAGAAGTGTTTGGCAGAATATTCACTCATTTTCTAGTTGCAGTTTTAGTATGCTGATGCATCAGAATGAATGCATAGGAGGGTTGGGAATATTCTTTGCTCCGCTCAGACCATTTTACTTTTATCTTGGGTCTGTCCAGTTTTTAAAGGGACAGACCATTTTAACAACTGAGCAACAGTTTTAAGTTGCTCAAAATGTTTGGCTGCGTTTGATTTTCTTGTCCCAGTTTCCTCATGTTATTTGCCCAAGAGTTTTCCTAGCTTCTTACTATCCTGCCTCAAAACTACAGGGATTTTTGTGTTTTTTTCCTGGTATGGTGACCCTTGATTTTCCACCCAGGCTGCTCTGCACAGTTTGACAGTAAGTTGTCGTCTTTAGAAGCCCCTTCTTTTATGATGATTCCCATTCCCCACGTCCTCCTTCCATCCATTGGCAAGTCCCACCGACTCCACCCCCAAAACCCATTGCACACCCGTCTATCTTCATCTAATTGCATTCCCCTGAGGTCCAGCCACATGGGCTTTTGCTGTGACCACTGTGACAGCTCCCACTTCCGTCGTTACACAGTAGCCAAACACATTATCAGTTAACCACTCAGACCACAATGCTCCCCAGTTAAAACCATCCAGATTTCCGTTGCACTAGAAATACCTCTCAGCTTGCACTTTGACCCACGAGCTGCCCTGTGTCAGCCCTGCCTGCAGCCCTGCCTGCAGCCCCAGCCTCATCCTGCACCTCAGCCATCTTCATCTTGCCTCCCAGCCTCAGACCTGCCTGCTGCTTCCATCTGCCTGCCATGTTTTTGCCTCGGATCCCCTGATTCATTCTCAGAGAGACAGTTCCTTGCACCTGCTCTCCTGTTTGCCTGGTTACCAGAAGCTGTAGGTCCTAGGCCTGAGTCTCAGAAGATGATTCAGTATTTGGTGACTGAGAGCATGAACATACATAGCCATACCCATAGTTTTCTTATCTTTCTCTCTTTTCTGGTTTGATTTTGGTGCCATCTTTAATGGCTGGTTTTACTCAAGTTCTAGACACTTCTTTACAAGTGGGATTGGTTTCTGCTCACACACGTTTGGGATGAGTGTTATGCTCCCACTTTCTGCCATAAACCCCACAGGAGGCAGTACAAGAATTTCAAATCTTGGTTCCTTGTCAAGCACATGCTATTGCAGAAGAACCTCCTCATGCTGAGGTCCCACTGATCCACGACAGATCCAAGAATACGAGACAAGACCTCTGAGGCTGGAGACTCAAACAGAAATTCATGGACCCTAAGAAAGAATAAGAAAGAGGCTTGAATGGCAAGGCCAGATGTTGTCTCTGTCCATGGAACAGGCCACTTAGTCCTCACTCTTTTCCCAAATCATCACAGGTAAAGGGGGTTTTCCTGATTAATTAAGTTAATGGCTCAATGAAGTTCATAAAGATTAAAAGGAGCACAGATGTTTCTTTCTACTTCCAGTGTACAAATAAAGATGCTACAACTCACTCTCTGTCCTTATAATTAAATGTGTCTATAAAAGTTATTTTATAATTTTGTAATTCATACTCTGTGCATAATTGCTTCTCCTTGGTCTATAATTTTTTCACAAAAGTATACCAAATGATAATATAACAGCACAAAACCCTTAAATGCCACTAAACAAAAAATGTAAGAGATACTTTCATAGACAATGTCTTCAGTGTGGGCCATGTGGAATGGAGACAGCATCTGGTACAGCAAATGGTGACGGCTGCATTTTCATGTGTGTTTGAATGTGCACACACGTGTGGTGTGAATGCACATTCATGTTTGTGCACATGTGTTTGTAACAAGGCTGTCACCTGGATCTGGGCCAGTGGTTCTCAGACTTGAGAACTTGCTCAGGCTGATGTTTAGGCTCCATCCCCAGAGGTTCTGATGGGATCGAAGGTAATAGCTCTTCCCCTGCTCAACTGTTGGCAGCATCTTACTGGCAGAGCGCTCTGTGCAGATCTCTATGCAGATGTGCCTCGCTCTGTTGTGCTTTGTGTTACTGCACTTCACAGGTGTGTTTTTGAAAACTGAAGGCAGGACCTTCCACCACCAGAAAGATTTACTAACCACCCACTTTACAGTGGAGACCCTACTTACTGTGGCTCGGACTCTGACCAGCAATATGCCCCGGTTTGCCTGTAGTGGGAACCACCTGTTTTGAAGGACTCACAGCAGATGGCTAACTCACATATCATTCTTCTCCTGGATTTTCATGGAGAAAATATTTGTTGACCACCAAACCAGGTACTGCATCCCCTCCCCTGGCTCCTGATGGTTTTCATGCACTGTATACTAAGTAAATATTCTCTGCATTTGGTTTTGCTAGAGTCTTCTAATTCTATAGCCTATTTGCAGAATGGTGCACAGCGTTCTTTGGGTAATTTTTGCCACTCACAGACATGTAATAGTGGTACACACTGGCTCACCACTTGGGTGAACTGGGAGACCACTGTCATGAGTTGACTGGCCAGATCGTCCAGTCTACTGTCCAGGGGACAAGGTCACCCTCTGGCAGACATGGAGACAAAAAGACCCTAGAAGCAAGTTCTGTAGAAGGCCTGTCTTAAATATACGAGGGGGCAGGCATTTATGGGGAGACAAGTCATTGCACAGTAGGCAGGTCAACCCAAAGGTGACACCATGACCTCTGCCTCCTGCTTTTAAGCCTGTTTGTAGTCCCTGACCCTGGAGTGTAGATCAGGGGCTACAACTGGCTTCCAGCCAATTGCATGTGGTAAAAGGGTGGGACATTCTTTTGTGATTGTTGCCTTACATCTCAGCACCCTGCAGAGAGACTTTCGTAGGCTTGCTGAAGTGAGTGGCTCTGTTGGGTGACTGTAGACAACAAGGAAATGGGTGGTCCTGAGGCTCTGAGGGAGCCCCCAGCTGTGGCCAACAAAAGTGGGACCCTCAGTCAGACAGCCACTGGGACACCAATTCTGCCAGCATCCAGAATGAGATTGGAAGCAGATTCTTCCCCAGTCCAGCCTCCAGGTGAGAACTTGGTCTACCTGGATTGTAGTCTGGTGGTACTGTGTCAGGGGCCCAGCTGAGCCTGCCTCGGTCCTTGACCTACTGAGCCAGGAGATCAGAAACACATGTCATCTTAAGCATTTGTGGAAATTCGTCATGTAGCAATGAAAAAAACAAACACAGTTATGGATGCTTAGAACTTCATAATTAGATATTTATTTCTTTATGTTAGCCAATGGGGACTCTGAATATTTGATAATAACACATGAGAGTGACATAGGCAACACTTTAATGCTTTTCTTTTAAAGATTTTATTTATTTATCTTTAGAGGGGAAGGGAAGGAGAGAGGGAGAGAAATATCAGTGTATGGTTGCGTCTCGTGTGTCCCTCGCTGAGAACTGGCCATGCATGTGGCCTGACTGGGAATCGAACCACGATCCTCTGGTTCGCAGGCCTGTGCTCAATCCACTGAGCTACACCAGCCAGGGCAACACTTTAATGTTTTAAAGTCTTTGATATTCTCACATGAACAAACTTTGTTTACCCCTGTTCCTACCTTGAGCAGGTTGGGGAAAAGAGGAAGCAGGTCAGGGGTTAGTGCAGATTAAGCACCAATGAGGATGATTGTTTGTGAAATGGAAGGGCAAAGAACTCAGGCTTTACTGCTTTTGCCATGGGCAGGTCTGAGTGCAGGGAAGGGCTTGGGTGGGCCAGTTTGAAACTAGTATGGACAGCCCACCCCTCAGTCCAGGGGAAAGGAATAAACTTAACTTTGTGATTTCACGACTTGGCATTCATTAAAAGGCTACTGTTACACACACTTGTAAAATAGGAAGCTCAGCACAATTCACCGTGGGCCAACAGAGCGAGTCTGGACAGAATAGTGCCCCTGGGCTCTGCACGCAGATGACAGCAGGCAATTCTAGAGTCTGCTTCCCAGAACGACAGACAAAAGCAGCTCTACAACAGGCTTGCTGGGGAAAGGGCTGTTTTTACAATCAGTGAAGACGTGGAACAGACTTCCCAAGCAAGATGGCTCATTTTACAGGGACAGGTTATGTCCAGGAAGGTAGGACAAATGACGATGGAAGTGGAAAAGGAGACCAGCCTGGCAGACTCAGAGAAGCCACTGACTTATTTTGACATAATTTTGGTGAGCAGTGCAGACCTAGGCCCGGTCCCTCAAGTGGCGCAGGGAGTGTGAACCCAGCTCTGGTGGCTGCAGGACTACGCTTGTCTTTTGGGGTAAAATATCCTGTTACACTGAGTTTGTCTGGAGTCACTAGCTTGTGCATATTTTGGGGGCAGGGTACATCAGTACCATTTTTGTGCCACTTTTTCCAGGAAGATGAGATACCAAATTAGTAAGAAAACATCACTGTATTTCCTTTTAGCTCAAAAGAGGAGAAATAGGGAAATGCCACGTGTGTGTGAGAAAGCACCTCGTTTATCCTGGGCCTATCTATAAACCAACTGTGATGTTCACCAATTCCCATGACACAGTGCACTCTGACACAAGAGTGGGTAGTCAGGTACAAACACTTTCTTCTTTCTAGATGTGGTGTTTTCTTCATTCGAGGCAACCTGAGGTTTAAAATATTTAGTGTGCTATAGTGTTGGTGGTTTCCACTTGAAAGGCTCATGTCCCAGCTCACCCACCCTCTAGTTGCAGAGCTGCTTGGTGTCCCTGTGATCCCTGATTCTGCGGTTGGGTGCGCGGGAGGAGACGTTTATGCCAGACTGACGGGGAAGCAAACCAGAGTAACTCTCCGGGTGGGCCCTCCACCTGCTCATCACAATTATGCCTTCATTAGTTTCTGAATGCAGAGATCAGACCAAGGACCTTCCCATCCTTTCTCCCTCTCCTCCTTCATGGCCACCTTGCCCCTCCAATGGCAGCCCATGGAAATCATCACAGTGGACATGCTTCTCATTGACATGCCGACAGGAAATTATCACACGTCATTACATGGCTTCAAACACAATTTTCCAGCCTTTGCAAATCACTCTCAGTGAGTGAGAGGGGTGATGGGAACTGTCTCTTCCACTTAGACTCGTTGTTCCCTCTTTCCCTGGGACAATGGACAATTTATGTTTCTCTTTGCAGGAAACACACACAAAAAATCCTGCCTGAAATATGTGAAGAGCAGCATAGCAGATAATATAAAATAGGAAGAAAATAATTCCTATCTTGATTTTGACTGGTCATAGATAACTAAAAAAAACAACCATTGCCCGACTCTCTCAGACCTCCAACAGTCTGGGGAACTGTTGTTCAGGGTTTCTAGAAGGCTTTCCGTTTCTGGAAGGCAGTGGCGTCGGTGGTGGCACGCCAGGACCCCGCCCGGATTCACCTTCTCAGCGCCGCCCGTCAGCAGCATCCACTTCTCCCCCCTAGCTGCCACTTGTGCTTGTGTGACTCTATCAAATCACCATTTGTCTTGAGGTCTTGTCTAAAATAATTCGAACTGCCAAATCCTGAAATGAATAGGTTTTGTTAACACAAAAGGCTAGGGGACTGGTTGGAAATTTTAAAAAGCTCCCCATCCCCGAGTCTTAACGGATCATATTGTTTGGCTCCCAGGCATTCTTTTGTCAGCGTCATTCTGCCTCGGTGGGTGCGGGATGATGGATGGTCTGGCTGCTGGAGGCGGAGAGAGAGGCACCCCGGGCCGGGCTGGGAATTGGCTAAGTACTTCTGGGCGCTTCGACTTCATCGTGGTGCGCAGTGAGCCGGCCACCTTGATTTATAAACTGGGGTGGTGATGAATGATCTTTTAAGTGGACAAGGCGGGCCAAAGCCTCGCAAATCAGAGTGCTCAGACATGACCGCCACTTGTAGCAGAAGAATAACAGCCTTTGCATGTAGGGAACTGAGGCAGCTCCTGGGTAGCACGCATCCATCAAGTTGGAGTCCACCCAGTTTGGACACGCGTTCTCTGGCCAAGGCTCCTGGCCATTGTCCATGGTGGGCAAAAAGGAAGGACACATGTGGGAGGGAGGTACCTCTCTTGGGCAGTCAGGGGCTGCTGCAGATGGGGCCCCAGACGGTGGCCAGGCCTGCTCCTTTTCAGGGGCCTCTGTCATGCCACAGTGGAGTCATAGCTGGCGCCATGGCTCTGGGCAGTTTGCTAAACTTTGTTCTTGCTTTGTGACCCCCCTGGCCTGCTGAGGACCCTGGTGTGCTATCAAGGAGCATCTGCTGAGCTTCTTCCGCCTGATCCCTTGTCTGCCCCACATTGTTTTCCTGGCTTCCTTCCTTCAGAACGGGAGGTGAGGCTGCAAGTTTGGGGCCACTGAGATCCGTGGGACCATGGCAGGGTGGCCTGGACATAATCCGCCTCAGGGCCAAGCTGCTCCATCCAGACTCCCTCGCTCTGGGGACAGGGAAGGTGTGGGGAAAGAGCACTAGTGCCGGGGACATGCTCTGCCTGGTGCTTTCAGGATTTGTCAAGATAATGATTGTAATTGGAGTCAGCCTTGCTGCCAAGTGACTCATAAATTAAACGTTGGTACCGGGCACTGCAGCTGCAGGTGAGCAGCGTGCAGATCAATAGTGGAAAACCAACTTCTGCTAAGAAAAGAGCTTTCACGTCTCCCCAGAGGGAGATTCCAAAATCATTTCAATCTGTTCTGAACTCCAGGGAAAACTTGAGTGTGTCGAAAGGAGGAAGGAGTGGAGAGAAATCTCAGAGGCAGACTCTCTGCACGTCAGTTATAATGAACTGAGCCCTTTGCTCTGCGATGTGTAATATCTTCCTCAAATGGCTTTTGCAAGGAACCAAGGTGCAACCAATGAATTATCTTGTAGCTCTGGATATCTATGGATAATTAACACCACCTCCTTTTAAACATTACTATGGCCGTTGCCTTTTGCAAAATGGAAATGCCAAAGTCTGAAATCACGATGTGGAGGGGGAGGTTTGAAGGGTCGGTTAAAAACTTCATCCTGGAATTCTGCATGATGAATCAGACTGGTGGAGACCTCAGGAAACATATTACTAATGCAAATATTTTTCTGGTACCAAGGATGAAAATAGAAATGGTTGAGCAGGAAGCTCAGTCCGCACATGAGAGGATGTTCTCTTTTCCCAGCAGAGGTGAACTTTTGTTTTCTGCTGCTGGGTTTTTTTTTTCAAAGTCAATAGTATACATAGATCCTCAATTTAGAACAATGTTTAATTTGTGGCTAAAACTGCCTATGATTGTCTTACTTAATGTCATTACACAAAAATTTCAGACAGATTGCCCAGGGTCATGCAGGAAGGACTGAAAAGGGACGTCAAAGCTGCTTTCTCGAGTGGTGGGATGGTTCCTCTTTCTTTCCAGTTAGGGCTTCAAATATGTTTCTTTCGTATTTGTTTTACCCCTTCCCCATTTTAAAATTTAAAACAAATCAGATCATGGGAAACTTGATCAGAGAGTCAGTAAATCTCACATCATTTGGGTAGGAGGAAACCAAGGGCTGGAAGGTGAGAACAACCACATGCTGGCTGCATTTGGCTCTGCTCTTCAGAGAGACCCTTGTTTTTGAGAGAATTCACAGCATCACATGCCATACAAGCCATTTTAAAAACAAGCTTAAGCAAGGGCTTTTTCATCTTCTCTCCACTTCTAGAAACAATGAAACGAGTATGGAGTTTTGCGTCTGAATGGCATAGTTGAGTTCTTTTCGGACACACCTTCATAGTAGATTTGAGCAGGTGATTTGGTTTCTGGGATAACAATGGCCATAACTAACATATTTCTGTCTCTTGTCATACTGCAAGCCTGTTCAAAGCCCTATTTCATACAATACTTCATTAATCCTCATGGCAACCCCCAGAGAGAGGTATTCGTCTTATAGAAGAGGAAACTGAGGCCCAGAGAGGGCGGACAGTTTGCCCAGGGTTGCACAGCCATCAAGGGGCAGAAAAGTATCTTGACTGCCCCCATGAGCTGCTATAGACCTGCCCTAAGGGTTGCTGTGAGGAGTGAGTAAGAAAACCATGTGATCTGCCTAACACAGGCCCCTCCTTCCCTTTGCTTACAGCAAATCAGGTGGTGGCCCAGATTGCCGGAGCTGAATTGGGCGGCAGGTGATCCAAGGGCCTGGTCAGCAGTAACCACTTGCTGTCATGATACTTCTCTCACTGAAGCTCAATGATGTGTCATCTTGAATCCACCATTCAGTTCAAACGTCAGCCCTCTGTGAATCGTGGTCCTGCAAACCACTGCCCACTCCATTGCTCCTTCTGAACAACCAATCTAAACTTCATCCGCGGTCCGCCCGAAGCTGCAACACTTTGTGCGGAGCAGTAGCCTGATCATTGTATGCTGCTGACTCCACTTGGCCTTTGAAAGGTAAGTAATATTTAAAAAAGCAAAATCTAAAGCAAAACCCAAAACCAGAAAAAGAAAACAAAACAGAAAAACCAAAAACCACACTGGATTTATGAATGGCCCGCAGGACAAGCCTGAATCTTTTTCATCCTCATAAATCATTCACATTTGAACCTATTTCTTTCCGTCTATTTGCAACTATCAGATTGTAGACTCATTTCTGGACCCACTGGGAAAAAGAAAGCCAACCGGTCCACATTTGGAGAACAAAGACTGTCTGTGTAACAAAGTGGTGCACAACATAAAATGGTTCGGGGTAATTGGCTTTTCGGGTGGGATTATTTGGGGAGAGAAAGCAACATTTATTTAGATTTCATGTCTGCAGCGAACACCGTGTGCTTGTGAAACTGCTGAAGCGTCGCTGAAAAGTTTATTCGGCTATGGGTTGTTTCGTCTTCGCCCAGTGGTGGTATTGATTTCTCTCGGTGGATTAATTATCAGAGGCAGTTTCAGACTTCCCCGAGATGGACGGAAGGAAAAATGATGTTTTCATTTCAGTGAAGCCTGTTGGCAATTGTGCTGCGTTTCTCTGGAGCCCCGGAGCCCTCGAATCAGAGGCCGCACCAGAGAGGGGCTGTGCACCGGTTGTCCATCTTATCTGTGGTCCAGGAGTCTCGGCATGGTCTGGGGACTCTGTAAACCGGCTTCACTTGGCTCTCAGCTGCTATTTGTAGAAGAAGCACTCAGCCCTGGGGGAGAAGACAGAGAAATTATGGAATCACACAGACGCAGAAGTCTGGGTTATTTATAGCGCAGCCACATTGCGACAGGAGGGAGATTTAGACTGCTTACCCAGACGAGGGCTCTTCTCCACCGGGACTTGTCGAAAGGTCACCTAAGAGCAGAACTGTGAAAGTTCATTGAGAGTCATTTCTACAGACTAAGAATCTGGATAATAAGGGTGAACAGATACTTAAACACAAAGTCTGTCTTGGCATACTCTCTATGTGTTGTGTGAACTGCACGGTGCTAACAGTAATCCTTTATACTTACACATCAACCTTCACTTCTCGGTGTGCCATGGTGTTTCCATCTTCTACCTCTGAGTGGTAAAAGAGCAAGGCTATGAATTTCTGCCATGTTTTATATGAAAACCCAGATGGAGCAGGGATGCGTGGGAAGGTTGAGTTTCTGGGCGAGTCAGAATTTTTTTCAGGTCTTGGTGGGGTCTGACACATGTTTTTTAGGATGCCATCATGCACCAGAGGATGTAAGTAGAACTTTTAGAAGTCTTTTATTATCATCTTTATTTTTCTTAGGGTACATGTGATAAGCTAACTAAAAATGTCAATACGTTGTCAAATAGAAATCAGATGGAAATAATAACGTTGTGTACCTAACCACCTAGATGTAATCACTGAATAATTATCTTCTTTATTTTTTTCAGATGACCATAGCAAAAATGCAGCACTTTTTTAAGATTGTTTTGTAAACTTTATCCATTAGGAAAAAGATACATTGAACGGCTCTCCTATAATTATTATCTCTTATGTCATCCCCCATGGCTGCAAAACGGGCAACAGCGTCAGCACATGCGTTAGTTCTCTTCGACCTCTTCCCTAAGTTGGTGCAGTTAATGCCCCGTTGTGGAGACATGTGCGATGTGGAGGTGCAATTTTTCCAATACCAATGCTTGTTAAGTGTTTTCTGACATTTTCTAATGAACTGACTTTCATGAAACATTTGCCTGTTTTTCCGCTGCGGGTCTCGTGTTGTAGTTGAGAGACAGGTGATAGGGCCCAGCCCTTCCCTGCCATTGGTGAAGGAAGCGCACTGCATAGTTTTGTCTCTTTTATCTTTATTTACTGGGCTTTCCCAGAAGCTGTAGAATTTCATTTTTATTTAGTCAAACCCATGAAACTGATGTTTGGACAATGTCTGTGGTCGTTGATGTGTTTTGAAATATCTCCCTCAATTCTAACTTCATTTAAATCTTCACAGATATTTTTTCCTAGTATTTTTGCACCCTTATTGGGCTGCATTTAAAACTTTAAATGATCTTGGAAAAACTGATGGGTGACGTGTGGTGCAGGGCGCAGGACCTGCTAGTTTCTCTGCTTGTGTGG
Organism: Sturnira hondurensis; assembly: GCF_014824575.4. Classification (NCBI taxonomy): domain Eukaryota; kingdom Metazoa; phylum Chordata; class Mammalia; order Chiroptera; family Phyllostomidae; genus Sturnira; species Sturnira hondurensis. Next base: position 9,472,963 of record NW_028087015.1, read on the forward strand.
GGCGGGGGCCGGGGCCGGGAGTGGTGCCTGGGTGCTGAGGACTCGCTGATTGAATCATTGTGACTTTAAAGCAGCTCAGTGTCCAAGGGCCCCAGTCCTCATGCTTCCCAAATGCCCTGCTTCTCACAGTTCATCCTTTTAGCATCAGTTTACCAGATTGTCAAAGCACTGCTTAACGTGCTTATATTTCTTCATTACTTTACATGTTTAAGAATACTTTTGTGATTATCATTTTATTGTTGTTAGTGATATTTTGCACATTTGTGATTAACTTATAAATTATAATGTCTTACATTTCTAAATTGATTCAGAAAGGAATGGTGTTTGGGGAGATTCTCCTTGTTCCCAGCCTTCTCTTGCCCTCCTGGGTAGCCACCGCTGGCCCAGGTGGCACTTTCTTTGATGTAGTCACAGAAATCCAGCAAAGAAGGGCACAGCATGACACACTGGGCATGCTGCGTCGGAACGTGCATTTCAAATGCATCCCAGGGCATTCCAAGACAGGTGTTGGAAGGGCAGTCTTCAGGGAGGGCCTTCTGGGAGCTCCCTCGCTGACTTTGCAGAGGGCAGCACAGAGCCTCTCCTCCTGGGGTGTGGCCCCCTCCCCGTCCCGGGCCTTCCAGCCAGTCCAGGAGGAGTGGCCTGGCACTATTGGCCTTGCAGCTTTGTGACACCTTTGGGAGGCCAACTGGGACAGCTATTCTCCTTTTGACCATGCCTGGGCTGGGCCACCCACCTCTGAACCCCATGGGGCCTGGCAAGGAGATAGGGACAGATGACCAGGGGCACAGCCACAAGCAGGGCAGGGCAGGCCAACCCAGACTCAGGGCAGCCGTTCCCACACTGGAAAGTGCATCGGGATCTCCCAGAGGCCCTTCCACCAGGCTTGCTCTCAGAATTCTAGGTGCATCAGTCAGGGGAGAGGGGAGGTGAGAATTTGCATTTCCATCAGGATTCCAGGTGCTGCCGCCACTGGTCTGTGGGCTGACCTGGGAACCAGTGATCGAGGGAACTGAGCTCCCCTCTTCCCTCTCTCTGTGTCTCTTGGTCTCCTCTGCCTTTTTCTGTCTCTGTCTATCTCTGTCTCTCTGTCTCTGTCTCTCTCTGACTCTGTCTTTCTGTTGTTCATCATATTCAAGACAACAGTTAATTTTTCTTGAGGTTTCCGTATGCTGTTTAAAAGCAGTGAAGCAGATATTAGAAATATTCTTTCAATTTTTTTAGAAAGAACATTTTTGTTAATCAATCTTCTTAATTATTTAAGCTGGTAAATATCATTTGTTTGCTTCTTGACTGTTTTCCATGTCAGGTAAATCCGTACTGGTACTGTTGTAGCCTGGGGCACTTAAACAGGTTCCAGGAAAGGCGAGGAGGAAAACACAAAATTGTACAGGTCATGAGCCCGGAATAGTGTGGAAATCTCTCCATCTCTCTTTCTTTGTTCCTTGGAACAAGCAGATGAACTGGGCAGAGAATTAAAGAAATGTGGGGTTCAGTGCTCCGACTTGCACCCCGGAGAGCCAGCTCTGCCCAGGCACGACGGAGTGGCTGGAGCGGGGTCGGGCCTTCTGAAGGTGTGTTGACTGCTGCAGATGGAATTCTGGATAAGAAGTGAGTCGAGCATCAGTGCCAATTTATCATTTGATCACTTGCTGGGAAAATGCCTGATTTATTCGTAAGTCGGTGCCTGTCATTTTCCCTAAGCATAATGACTGTGATTTGTAATGCATACATCGTATGATTTATTTAAAAGTAAATTTATTTCAAATAACTGAATTTGAATGTGAATGAAATACAGCCTTTAAGCAAATGATTTAAACGACCCGCCGTACAGAAAGCTTGTATAGATAAGTAGCTACATCTAGCCAGCAGCTGAGAGAACAGGGACTGGAAAAGGCACAGTATCTTTCAATCAGTTTGTGTGGGGAAAACATGTTCTCCTACGAACTCTGGAGTAGGAGCTCAGGCACTTCACGACCTGGAAGGAGGGACGCCCCGGGCCCAAACTCCGGCTTCCTGTGTCTTCTGCAGGTACCCCTGCCCACTGCAGATGTGAGTCTTGTGATCACGGAGACTGTCTTTGCTCTGCCAGCTTCAGCTCCCTCCAGTCCTGGTGACTATTCATTGTCCCATGTCCAAGTGCTCACTTCTGGTGGACTTTCCATCTTGGGGAAGGTGTTGCATTCCCCAGGGGCAGCCACACTATTCCCAGTCCATATCCTGTCTCACTCATGGCCCCGGGGGCAGACCAGGCTCAGTCAGGTGAGGTGCCGGATGCATTCAGAGAGTGCTAGGCCTCACAGATAATCTAAGCCACTTCCGCCTCCCTCTTGTCCCAGCCCATGGCAGCTCCTGAAGTTGGCAGTTACCGCTTCATTCTTTAGGGTCCTGGAATGTTTCCAGATTCCTAAATTCTGTATTTAAAGGAAAAGGCAAAGGCCAATGGAATGAGACCTCAGTGGCCACCTGATTACAGGAGGTGGGGTTGTGGACACACGGTGGATAGTATAAGGAGCCAAGACATGGGCCTGGGGGCTCTTCCTGCAAGGCTGGATGTGACCATTTTGGGGCTGGCTGCCTGCAAGTGAGGATAATGGCATGGGTACTTCCCCCACATAAATGCATGAGTTCATCGCTGCCTTTATCCCCTGCCTCAATCCTTGTATCTTCCTCGGGCTATGCACGTGCAGGCCCTCCCTCTGCATGAACTCAGCTCCTGTGTGGGCTGAAGAAAGTGGGTCCCACTTCACAGGGTACTGAATGGTGGCTGTTGCTCTGGCTGTGCCCAGCTGACCCAGCTCCCCTGCCTGGCCTGACCATGAGAGCAGGATGGTTATCACAGGCTAGACCTGCACTTGGAGGGTTTTTACCGCCAGCCCAGCTGTGGGGTGACTTTGTACACCTGCACTGAGCCTGAGTCTTTCCCACCTCCTCAGTTGTTCCCAGAGAAGGCAGGTTCAAGCTGAGCCAAGGCACAGCCAGGGTCACAGGGAGGCTCTGGGCAGGAGCCCTCCCCAGCCACACCTGCCAGAGCTGCCACCACCACTGGGGAGCCTCAGAGTCATCTGGAGGGTTTGGGATAACGCAGAGAATATGGACTTGGGTAAATGGAACAGTTTGCCTGTGGTGAACAGAATACTCTGCTGGATAGGGTCCATGTCACCCCCAATGCCTCTATCCCCTGGGAACCTAGATCTTCACCAAGGAGTTGAGATTTAGAACTGCCTGCTCCCTGGGCTGATGGCCTCAGTGACCACATTCTTCTGCTGTCTGTGTCAGTGTCCACGGGGTCTCCTCTAGCAAACCTGCCTGCCTGGACAGGTATGACTGTCCTCTTGTACAGAATTAGGAGCACACAGGCACTTGAAACACATGTGAACAAATCAAAGTGAGCCCATCGTCACAGGTGACAATCCCACAGGCACAGCAAAAAATGGCTCACAGTCAGGACTTGGAGGATTTTGGAGTGCCTAAGTGATAAACTAAGAATTAAAGACCTGTGAGGTTTGCAAAAGCTGAGCTGGGTAGGAAGATTTCATCACCCAGCACCCAAAGCTTCTTGATCCCAAGTTCCTAGGAGGCCCAGCAGGTAGAAATGTAGAGAAAATTTGGAGAGGGGAGCTTGAGGTTTTATTTTGCAAACTCAATCTGAACAGATATGGTTACATTTCCTGCATGTTTATGAAGATGGCAGGGGGTCCGGGTGCATGCGGCATGGGCGACACTTCAGGGAGCCACCTTCCTTCTGGGCAGGACTCTGGAGGAGTCTTTCGATCATTGGCAGGTGTGGCCGACTGCTTGTCCCAGTTTTATTAATAGCCTTCTTGCACTTCAGTTAAATAACAATGTTTTAATAGTCACTGGTGAATTTGTATTTTGTTGCCAATTATAGGATACAAATCATTTGTTTATGGCGCTCATTTAAGACTCAGAGAGGTCTGCCCTGGAATTAGGCTCTGGGTGCACATTAATTGCTGTCTGTGAGAGCTAATGAGACAGACTGCCAAGGCACAGAGAGACACCGAGAAATAATTTACAGCCCTTCTTCTCCAAGCATTTGTGTCTCTTGTAAACCAGCCTGCTCACGGCTGTGACCACAATAAATTTCCTGATGCCTTTGAAGCCCAGTTTCCCACGCCCTCCTGCAAGGACAGGTCAGCTCTGCAAGCCTGCGTCCTCCGCAGTGGCCTGGAGGTTACCTAATTAGTGCACGTGCCTCTCTCACCTAATGGGCTCTGGGTCTGACACAGGTCAGCCTCCAGTCTCTGGGCCATGCTGTATGGGAGAAACAGGGGTGGTTCTTCTTCCTGAGCCTCATTGCCAAGTCTGGCACCTGGCCAAGGCATTTATTTCTGCAGCCAAGTAGAATAAAACTGTGTTCACAGGAAGTCCAGTTCTCAACTGCACTCAGCACTACAGCCGTGGACGTGAGAATGTGGTGTGCCAGGCCCCCTCTCTCCTTGGCCTTTCTCTCCGGAAGCACAGCAGTGGCCTGCCACCTGGTCTTCCAGGAAAATAGGAGGTGCTTCTCCTTTCCCAGAGGTGACTGCCTTTGACAGTGCATGAGAAAGGAGAAAGGAGACTGAACAAAGGAGGGACGGCAGAAACACTCCCCGGTTTGTTCTTCCACATAGCATCACTGGCAGAGATGGACCCAATCATCAAGGTCTCCCCTCCTGTGGAGGAGAGTTGGCTCTGAGGGCCTCTGCGGCCCTTGTCATTCAGTGCACATCTTTGCACAAGGCACAGAGCAGTGCGAAGAACAGGACTTGAGCCTTTTTGGTACTCATAGCTCTTTAATAGAGGATGAAAATATTGCAGTAGACACTTGTTCTCTAAATTAATTCATATTTACTGTAAGGATATGTTTTAATTATTGATGAATCATGATGTGAAATTCTAAAGTCAACCCTTTGCCTTTCAGCCAAAGCTTTGGAAAGGCTGTCCAGGGGCCGGAGGTGAGGGGCAGCCATGAATGTGGGCTCAGGGCTGGGCTTGGACTCCAGCTACCTGGATGCAGACCTGGTCACTAGTCTTGTGACCCTGAAAGTACACCTGATGAAAAAGCACCCCCAACCCCACCCTGAGAAAGGCAACTGCCCAAAACTGGCACCACTCATTTCCTGATTTGTAGACAAAGATTATTTGATGGGAGCCTGAGGAAGGACTAGATTCCTTGTGGCTTGGTACTGGTTTGGGGACAGGTGTTAGGAAATGGACTGCGGAGGAACAGCCCCACACCCACTCCTGTCCGGTCCAGCCAGGAGAGCAGGTCCTGGAGACTCCAGACTAGAAGCCATCAGGCAGGCAAAGCTCCCTCATGTCACCATCATGTCATCACATCTGAGAAAGCCAGGCTCTGGCTCCCAGACCTTCTTCTCTCTCTGTGTGACATGGACAGTCCTGACCCTCTGGAGACTCACCTTTCCCCGCTGTGCAACAGAGTACACCTTGTAAGGCTGTGAGGCCTCACTGGATGAAGTTACCCAAGCACCAGTGATGAAGACTGGCACTGTCTGGACACCCCCCCAGACGTCCGTTCCCTTCTCCTCCTGATAGTGAGAGAAATTTGAGTGGAAGGAGTACTCTTGTAGGCCTAACGGCTTATGTGTTTTATTGGAACTTCAGATGCACTTTTTTTCATCTTTTTAAGGGTAAAATTGACACCCAGTAGACTACATATATTTGTGTCTAAATTAAAATTTTGTGAGTTTTGACATGCACATGTATCCCCGAGACATCACCATTATTGCGATAGTGAACTTGTCTATCACCACCAAAGTGCTCTTTTCCGGAATGTTTCTCTCATCCCCCAAGGCACACTCTGGAGCTTGGACAGTTATTGATCTGCTTCCTGTCACAGCAGATTAGTTTGCATTTTCTAGATTTTATAAAAATAAAAATGTGTAGTTCATACTTTTTTCTCTAACCTTTTCCACTTATTATGATTTTTTCTTGCTCCTTGTTTCAAAAGTTTCTCATTTTTATTGCTGAATAATGTTCTATTGCACATATATACCACATTGTATCCATTCACATGTTTATGGACATTTAGGTAAGTTCTAGTATTTAGTTATTATAACTAAGTAAGTAAATAAATAAATGAACAAAGCTGCTGTGAATATTTATGTTTAAGCCTTCATATAACTGCGCTTTAATTTCTCTTGGATAAGTGCCTAGAAGTAGAGCACCTCATTATAGGAGGCGTAGGTATGAATTTTAAGAAACTGCTGATTTGTCTCCAAAGTGGCCGTGCCACATCACATTCCTGCCAGAGGCGTGTTCCTATAACTGTATATATTTAACTTACTGTACTAGCTGAAATCTCCAGCACATGTTGAATATGTGTTGAGAGCAGGTGTCTATGCCTTATTCCTGGTTGAAGACATTAGTCTTTTTTTAAAAAAGGTTTTCCTTTTTTTTTAAATTGTTGTTCAAGTACGGTTGTCTTCATTTTCCCACCACCACTGTTCCCTGCCCCACCCACACCCACCTCATCAGGTGCAGTAATAGCTGCAGCTCTAATTGGTTGTTTGTAGATTTCTTCCATCAGGTTGGGGAAGTTCCTTTCTGTTACTAGGTCGCTGAGAGTTGCGATCAGGAAAGGATGTTCAACTTTATGAAACACTTTTTCTATGTCTGCTAGGACACTCACAGGATTTCCTTTTAAAGGTTGTTAATATAGTGGATTGCTGATTGATATTTGAATTTTAACACAACCTTGCATCCTGTAGTACACCCCATCTGGTTTTTAACATGTTATCATTTTTAGGTTGGTTGGGTTTGATGTAGGTCGGTTGGGGTGTGATTTTGCTTTGCACCTGTGTATGTCATTCTGTTGGTCTCCGGTAACATCATTGCATCCAGTTCCGGGGTCACTATAGCTCAGGCCATAAGAACTTGGGAAGTACTGCCTCTTCTTCAGTTGTCGGGAAGACTTTGTATAGAATTGATATTTCTTTACTAAATGTCTGGAAAACTTACCAGTGAATATATCTGGAGTTTCCTACTGGCAAAGGGTTTTTAGATGTAATTTCAACATTTATAGTAGATGTAGAGCTGTTCAATTATTTATATTTTTGAGTAAGATCTCACAGTCTGTTTCTTTTAGTAAAATTATTCTTTTCTTCCAAGTTGTCAGCTTTAATGGCTTAGAGTTACTTGTATTATTTTCCTTTTAATATCTAATAAAACTGTAGTGCTNAATTGATATTTCTTTACTAAATGTCTGGAAAACTTACCAGTGAATATACCTGGAGTTTTCTACTGGCAAAGGGTTTTTAGATGTAATTTCAACGTTTATAGTAGATGTCGAGCTGTTCAATTATTTATCTTTTTGAGTAAGATCTCACAGTCTGTTTCTTTTAGTAAAATTATTCTTTTCTTCCAAGTTGTCAGCTTTAATGGCTTAGAGTTACTTGTATTATTTTCCTTTTAATATCTAATAAAACTGTAGTGATGTCTTATTTCTGATATTGGTAATTTATGTCTTTTATTTCTGATGAATGTACCAAGAGAAATCTCTAGTTCAATTTTATGATCTCCTTAAAGAATCAACTTTTTGTTTCTTGATTTTCTTTGTTCTTTTTTCCCCATTTTGTACGCCATTAGTTTCTGTTTTTATATTTATTCTTTATTTTTACTTGAGCTTTATTTTGGTATTTTTATTGTTTCTTAAGGTAGAAGTAAAGATTATTAATTGATAACTTTTTAAATAATATAGGCTTTTGGCCTTATAAATAATAAATATTTCACTCAGCACTGCTTAAACTGCACCCATACATATTTTGATATGTTGTTTTATGGCTTTCATTCAGTTTAAGTATTTAAAATTTCTTTCTTTAGATTTACTCATTGGAAATGCTTTTTTGAAGTGTTTCATTGAGTTTACAAATACTTAGGGATTTTTCAGGTATTTTCTCTCTTCTTAGTTTCTACTGTAAATTCATGTTTTTTGAGAACATACTTTGTATGATTTGAATTCTTTCATGTTTACTAAGACTGGTGTTATGGTCCAGAGTACATGTAGCTAGGTCAGGGTTTTACGTGTCCTGGAAAACAATGCGCATCTGCAGAGCACCATAATGCAGCATGAGGCAAGTGAGGCCACGGAGCGCTTCGAGTCTCCTGCAGTCTTACTGATTTCTGTTACTTGCTCAGCACGTTATTGGGAGAAAGGAGTTTAAATCTCTTACTGTAATTGTGTACTTTTGCTAAAATGGATAAACTTTAGTTTTATCAGTTGGTGCTTCATGTATCATAAAGCTCTGTTATTAGCTGCATAAATTTTTAGTAGTAATGGTGGGTTCTTGGTACATTGAATTTTTATTATTATGAAGTGATCTTTTTTATCTCTGGTAACATTCTGTGCTTAAAATCTACATTGTTTGATACTAATATAACCAGTGCAGCTTTGTTTGATTAGAATTAGCATGGTCCTTATTTTCTTTCTTTATACTTCATATGGGTTTTTGAGGCAGGATATTTTGTGTTTGGCTATTTTTACTTTTAAATCTCTATCTACTTTTGAGAAAAATCCCCTAATATTTTATTTGTGTTTATCAACTTAAAATATTAATTTTTCCTTTTTTAAAATGGAGATATAATTGACATATAATATTACATTACTTTCAGGTGCACAACATAATGATTAGGTGTTTATATATATGGGTAAATGATTGTCACGATAAATGTAGTTACCATTCATTTGTTTTTTATTAGGGATATTTAGATCATTTATCGTATATGTGATTATTGATGTAGCTGGTTTAAACTTTCCCTCTTGCTATTTAATTTTTGTTTATACTTTTTTTACTCTATTTTGGAGTATGTATTTATGATTTCAGTTTATATCCTTTGTTAGTTTATTGTATATAATTATTTTCTTTAGTAGTGGTTTTAGGAACTATAGTTTAAATACTCAACTCAACACTGTCTACCTTCCAGTGATATGGTACTACTTCATGTGTAGCATAAGAACCCTATAAATGTATGCTTACAACTCCCTTGTGTTGCTGTTTCATAAATTTTATTTTACATATATTATAAACATTTTAATAAGCCATTATTATTTTTCTTCAAACAACTATAGTTTTAGAAATTAGAAAAAACAAAACTGTATTCGTATTAATTTATGATGACTTTTATTTCTTGATTTTATTCTAGATTTCCATCTGTGTCATTTTTCTTGCTAAAAGACACCCCTTTAATGTTCATTGTGTATAGGCCTGCTGGCTATGGGTTCTTTTCATCTGGATGCCTGAAATACACCCGTTGACTATTTCATCTCAGATATTTTATTTTGATATCTAGAAGTTTGATGATGTCATTTTTATGTCTTCCATGTATTTTCTTAAAATTTTTAGCCTCTACTTTCTTGTACATAAGGAATATGTTTGTAATAATTGCTTTAATGTCCTGTCTTTTAATGATATCTTCTGTGTCATTTTGGGGGCACGTGTTTGTGGATTGATTTTCTCTCATAATGGATCATTTTCTGTTCCTTCACATGCCTGATCATTTTTATTGGTTGTTAGACTTTGTAAATTTTGCCTTTTTGGGTGACAAATGTATTTATGTTCTTATAAGTATTGTTAAACTTTTTGTTCTAGATTACAGTGAAGCCATGTGGGAGCACTTTAATTTTTCCAGTCCATACAACTAAGCATTGTTGTGTGGTGTTCAGGTGGCCTTCACTCTGGGGCTGATTTTGCCCCACTACTGAGGTGATGCCCTTCTAATTCTCTACACAGTGTCCCACTAAGTACACATTTCTCTATTCCGGCATTGGGAGCACAGATTCTTCCCGGCTCTATTCCTGCTTCTGTGTGTGTTCTGGGACTTCTCTCCAGCCACAGTTAGTGTCCTCACATGCACACCTGACTGGTACTCTGCACTGCTCAGAAGGGCGGGGGCAGACATCCGTATAGATCTTTGCAGCTTTCTCTCTATGCAGAATTCTCTTTCTAGAACTCTACTCTGGAAACACTGGCTGCCTGAGCTCCCTCAGATCCTCATTCTTTTCTTTTTGCTTAGAGAATACACTGGATTTGACTGAAGTTTCTTCCCTACATTGACATCTGGAATCTCTGCTGGGACTCATAGGGTTTCTATTCTATTTCGGGAATTGCTCACTTGTGCTGCTTGTTTTCCAGTGTCTGAAAACTGTCACTTCATATGTTTTACCATTTTTTGTTGTTTCAAGTGGGAGTATACCCCACTATTATTACTCCATCTTGACAGAAATCTAGGTTATTTTGGAAAGTTATTGAATTCATTGACTACATTAATCACTTATATCAGGCAGCTCCTGCATTTAACTAATAAATACTGAGCAGCATCTATGTGCCTGACATTTTTCTAGATGCTTAGGCTATGGTAGTGAATCAAATAGACAGAAATGCTTTCCCATACAGTGCTTATACTCTATTAGGTGCCAATAGATAACCAATGGGTAAGCAAAATGCATTGTGTATCTGATGGTAATAAGTTACACATAGTTACACATAGGAAAAAATTAATATAGGGAGACTGAGTTGGGAATCTGTGATTTGAGTGCATCTGAAATACAGTGACCCTCGAGGAAGAAACATTGAACCAATTACCTTAAAATGTGAGTGGGTGAGCTCTGTAGATGTCTGGGTAAGAGATGTTCAAGCAGAGGAAGCAGCACATGCAGATCATTGCCCAATATTCTAGGATTCTTGAAAAATTATTAGGGAAGTCAATAGACTGAGCAAGCTGAGGTTTGGGGAAAGAGAGTGGCATGTCCTGGTATACATTAATAGTCTGCATTATCCCACTCCCTGGTACCCAGTAAGTACACCTGTGGTACACCATCTTGTATTAGCTTCCATGATTACCATCACCATCACCATCAACATTGACATTATAATAAAAAACATCGTGATCATCATCACCACTTCCTCATAATTACTGTTATTGGCATCACTACCATCATCATCTTCAAAGCAACCATCACCATCTTCATTACCTCATTATCACCATCAAGACCAGCATGATAATAAACTTCATTATCATATTGTCATAGTTTCACCAAGGTCATCACCACCACTTCACCATCACTAGTATCATCACAATTGTCATCACTATTGTTACCATAAATACTATCACCCTTATCACCATCATTAGCATCATCCTCAGCATCATCACCACTACCTTATTTATTGTCATCATTATTATCGCAATTACTATCACCACACCAACAACATCATCATCATCACAGTCATCACAATCACTATCCTCATCACAACCATCACCATCATTATCAGCACTGCCATCAGTATTGTCGTCACCGTCCTTGTCATCATCATCGACGCCAGCATGGGCTTACTCTTGAAAAGTTTTTCCTCATACTCTGAATATTTTCAACACCTTTGTTACCATTTACTGAAGAATAGTTGAGAGACATGGGTTTCCATCCATGCAACAAAATGTGAGCTGGGTGTCAAGTTAATGCTTCCATTATAAAAAGTGTAAATGCCTTGATTTCAAACTTAACAAATGACTTCTTCCTACTGACAGTACTAGTTACACATAGCCTCCTACTGTTTCTAATTTTACCCTTAAACTCATAGCTAAAAGTGATTTCACCAGCACTAAAGTGGAATGAATTTCAATTTCAATCATTTTATTGGTATGACAAAGTATACAAAAATTGCCAATGTTAATACATCAAATCCCAGTGTCTCAAAAGTGGCCATAGAGTATGTGTCTCTAGTTATTATTACTATCTTTCCAAGTGAGTGTCAGGCTCTAACTACTTTAAGGTTGTTCCTGCCAAATTTTAGGCTTATTTCAATTTTATAGTTTTTCTTCTTACAACTGCTTTGACAAGATTTCTTCACCATTTTCAAAAATTGGGGAAGGATATTGTCTACATTTCTGCATCTTGTAAGAAGTAAAAACCATTTTCTGTCCAATTTAGTGCTTTTCTTCTGACAATTGCTGGGTTATGTTCCAATTACCTTTTCTGGTTAGTGAGATCAATAGAACAGAAGATAAGCTTAGATGACTATTTACATTATTGTGTCTGTCAGACAAAAAATTAGACTGTTCGGGTTTAGTCAGAACTGGTCAATTATTCAATACGTAAGAAATATAATTTATACAGTTTAGTAGTTACACAAGAACCATCCTAGTGACTTTTTTCATCATTCTGTCCTGAGTTGAAATGATTGGTTTTGAGTTGTCATAGTGCAGCCAACAAGCCAATAGTACTTTGAGAAATTTTTTTGCCATAGTTTCAAGGAGCACTGCATTATCCATTTTGTTCTTTCTGAGTATCTCTGGTGGTACACAGTTATAATTAAGGAAGGATTCAGCCTGCATATATGTATAATATTTTGCATAGTAATAAAGTATTTTCTTCCTAAGTCTTGGTCTTGCTTTTCCTTATTTTTTAAATTCAACATAAGAGGTATAGGAATTCAAGAAATGCTATATTTTTCTAATAGCTCCCTAATTCTTCCTTCCAGACTCCTCCCTCCTTCTATAGAGGAAACAAATCTTAAACATATAGGAATGAAGTGTCCTAGAGTAAAACATGATGGGTTAGTTTATGTATATCCTGACCAATTTCAATGTTCTTAGATCTACAGTGTAATATTTTCCAATAAATGCAAGCAGAAAGGATCATGCTCCCTGGCATTACCTAAAAATTAATCATTTGTTGTATCTGAAAAATTGTGTCTCAAAATGTTCTGAGTCTTCCCTTCCACCTCTCTGCTCCTCCTCTGTGGCCTCACAAGACCCCTGCCTGGTGAGTTTTTAATTTTGGGGAGTACATTTCTGCAACAATGTCCTAGCACTCTATGTTTAATATTTTGTGACTGTTTCCCTGGCGGTTGAAAGGCTTTCAACTGAGACTTTATTTCAAGGAGGTTTGGTTTTCCAAAACTCAGAGGTGTCGGGTTCATAGTATGCAAAAGACAATGGATAATGAAGCACTTTAATTAATGTGAGTATTATGAAATTTTAACTGTGGTTGATGGGCTCTGGTTAAGAATCAATCACTGTCTTAATGCTCTGATGAATCTGGGTATCTGTGAAATGAAAAGCCACCAAAGGTATCACATAGGAAGTCCAATCAATTGGATGGGAAGTCTTTGATTTATTGAATGTCAGATAGGATCGGTCTGATACAGCATCCTGGCACTTTATGAGCCCACAATATTTGTGTAACGAAGGTTATTCCTGCATTCATAACATTTCATGTTCCAGTCTATACTCAATCATTGCCCTACACTCTGAAGCTTGTATTGATAAACATATTAATTATAGAAAGAGTCCTTTCATGGATGGGTGATGAGGTGTGATTTGGTGGCAACCATATTATAGGAGGGAGAAGAGGATATGTGCAAGTAGAAAGGATCACGCTACCTGGTAATTTCCTCTTGGATGACATTTTCTAAAGACTGGAAACTGGGGGTTCCATGTGGGAGCTGAAGAGCCGATAGTCCTAAATAAAGTCAAATTTACAGTAACTTTCACTCAGGAACCATTCTAGCGTCCCTTTCAAGTGTCCCTGATACTTTTGTGAAGTTTCAGAGAGGGTGGGGGATGTCCTGGCCCACAGGCTAGCTCCCTTCATGGTCTTTGTAACCCTGAGCTGCCTAGGGTGCAGCCTCTCCCCCTGGCCTCTTCCATGTGGAGTTGGCCCCTGCTCAATCCCAGTCACCTGTCTTCTGAAGATGGTTGATGCTGAGAAGGTGATGTTCCATCTATCCCTATGGTCTTGGTTTAGGGTCCTGCCCGGGCTTCTTGATGCTATAGAAACTTGGGGCTGGGAGCACAAGTCCTTTCAGTTCTAAGATTGCTTGGCTGGGGTGGTGAGGTGGGATGGGTTCTCCTGGATGTCTGGACTCTCTGCTTACCATGTGCTCAGGCCTGTTCCAGCAGCAGCCCTCTTTCCATTTGTCTATATAATCTACTCCACTTGGTTTCAAAGGACAGTGGACATTTCTGATCATATTAGGTTTTATGAAGCTTGTAGTTGAAACATTTGACCGTCTTTCAATGAATTTCTGCTAATCTAGGTCACTAACTGCTTGAAGTTGGCTTTTTAAACCCCAGCCACTCTGTTTTTATCCTTGTTAAATGTCACTTGTTTGTTTTTCAGCATTTTTTTAGTGTTCTCTAGGCCCGGCTTGATCAGTGGTGAGTGTTGAACAGGGCAAATAGGGGTGTTCTACTGGAGATGGGTCAGCTGATGCCCACCCTGCCTAATGAACCAGAGGTGCCAGAGACCTCATCTCCAGCCAGGTGTGCCTCCACCTAATAACAGGCTGTCTAACCTGAAAGCTAGTAGGTTCTTTGACCAGCTCAGTGTATGACCCGATCCTGGCATTTCCCTACCTCCAAACCTAGAAATGTGATGGAACAGGAAGTGAGAAAACAAGACCATGGCCTGATGGCTAGAAGGGCAGCCATGACCACTGCCATAGGGTCTGTCTATATGGAGTCTAACCCCAAGGAGGTCAGAGGAGTGCTCAGTGAGCCCTTGAACCTGGACAGTGCCCAACTGGCCATTTGTGGACAGATCTAGCTATCAACAAACATCTACATCCTCAAATCTGTGGGCCTTAAAACAAAAGAGGTAAATTAAGTTAATGTGTTCTGATCACTCACCTGTGCCTGGCATTAGGGTCACACAGTAACTTCAGAGATAACAGCCTCCTATTCCCATAAAAATATTTCAGGAATATGAGGTGCATGGGCAGCACCTTAGAAATTAGACATTGCAGCATCATAGGCTTAGCAGCTAGTGTTCAGTGGGTGTCCAGATTCAGGGCCTCGATCCTGGGTTAGCACAGCCAGGCTCATGTGTGTTCCGGTCTCTCCCTTCCGCCAGCAGTGTGTCAGTTCAACCGGAGTGTGGCTAAAAGCAGCTTTTCCCTTAAAATTTCCTAAGAAGCTCCCCCTGGATCTGTGACTACTTTGTGTGGATGACTGAGAAGGCATTTTAGGTTTAAGCCCATTACTTAATCTTCTGTGTTTCCCTTCTGCTCTAATGTCGTGTTGGTGGAGCACACCTCCTTGTGGGGGAGTGGGTAGAGCTTTCCCACGGTCACAGACAGGCCCTGTCAATTAGGTATTGCTTTCAATTTCCCTGTTTATAATCCTGTGGCTACTAAACATCAATAATTCCTGCCCTCGCTCCTTGTCTCCAGGAAGATTGATGGCACCCGTCATTTCTCATACAAAGACATTTAAATGAAAATCACACTTCTGTCTGCATCCCATTTTCCTGCTGAGTGGGGGAAGCGACCCTATTAAATCAAATTATATGTGACTTTTAAAACTTCCTTTTATAGCATTCAATTGAAAATCTGAATCCTATCATAATACATTGCCTTTTTATGAGTAAATTGACTTTACTGGGTCCCTGGAGGGTTTTTAACCTCTTTTCTACGTTAGGGAAAAGAGAGACCTGCTGCCCCTCTGAGGCTCAAGATGGTGGGGGAGCTAGTGAAAGGACTCCTGGCCCTGCCCTAGCTGGATTTGAGGGACACTAATGCCTGGTCCCAGTACCCTGTGGCCACATCTCCTCAGACTGTATCTTGCACCATGTGTAAGAGTTTGGCCATGAAGTGTCAGTCAAATGCAGAGGAGAATCAGTGGGTCTTGGGGGTACCTGTGGATCTTGGGGGTGCCCGTGGCTCTGCATCACTACCAGTTCAGGGTGGTTAGGTGGGTAGGTGAGTCCAAGATGGCTGCCGGAAGATTTCAGGGATCTGTTCTAATCTGAGGCCCTGTGGCTGCAATCAAATGCAAGTGTGCAGGACAGGAGGGCCTACCCACCAGGAGGATGGCCTTCAAAGAACCCAGAGAGCCACAGGTTTTATTCAGGCTGGGAAGACTCCAGAAGGGATCCTTGGTGTATCTGCAACTTTGAGGTCCAGAGTGACCAATTTAAGGGTTGGAGGAGGCTCAGGGGCACCTTTGCCTGGCTCCCCACCTGAAGGTGTGGCTGTATCTGAATGAAGGAAACCAGCTGGTGTTCTTATCTCCTTGGTATAGTTGTAACCTGTGCCATTTAATTTCTGTTCATCACATTCAGAGGTGTGCATGCTGCTCTCACTTCCCAGTTGAAGAATCAGGGGACCAGGGAGTTAGAGGAATGTGTGTGTACCCAGAACTTTTTAATTCTGGTGCCTGCTGTTTATTTGCCATGCCCCAGGGGTCACGTCTCACATGCAGTGCTAGCTCCATCCTAGTAAGAAGGAAGGAAGAAGGACCTGTCCTGGCTGAGCTGGTGGTGGCGCACAGGTATACAAGGTCTGTCCATAAAAAGTCCAGCCATTATTAAAATAATAAGAATGGTTTGCATGGCATCGATATCACCGGGCAGCCAAGGAGAGTGGACTGGAATGTGGGTGTATTAACAATAATGACTTCACTGTACTAGTCAGTGGGGGCGGTAGACTCCATTGAGTGAGCACGTATACTGTGTGGCCATCACATTAAAAATAACTGAGAGAATAGAACAATGAATCTGTGTCAAGTTTTGCATTAATATTGAACATTCCTTCTTTGAAACTATTCAGATGATTCAGGCTTTTGGGGATGATGCAGTAAGTGCAGTGCAAATAAAAGTGTGGCACAAACATTTCAAAGATGGTTGAGAATCATTTGAAAGTGACCCACAGGAAGGCCTGCACAAGCAGAACACCTGAGAATGTTGAATGAGTATGGGCTGCAATCAACAAAGATCAGACAACTGGGTGAGGTCCCAGTGTGCCTACTTTGAAGGGGCCTCATGCGTCACTTGCTTATGTACAATGTTTCTTGTATCTTGTTCAATAAATGTCTCTATTTTCCTAGTACATGGCTGGATATTTTCTGGAGAGATCTTGTATGTCCATCTCTTTGTCTGTTTTTTATAAACAGATTATAATGATGCAAAAGAAATTTTATCCCAGGAAATAAAATTATTCATTGACTAGAAATATCAAGTATCTTAGGAAAACCTGGAAAAATGTGTGTATAGGTGCATTCTGTATAGGTGTGGATATATAGATGTAAATATAGTCATATAATATAGATTAGATATAGATATATGTTATATTTAAATGATATAGATGCGAATTAGATGTGAAGATAGAGGATATATATAGCTGCAGAAAGATGGTATAGATACAGATATAAATTAGATATAGATTATATTTAGGTGATATAGATGCAGATTAGATATGAATATAGGTAACATGGAGATATAGGTGTAGATATAGGTATAAGTATTGGTACAGGTATAGATACAGATGTCTAGAATTGATGCTTTGCTTGCTTTGACAGGAAAGAGGAGCTTACTTTGTTAAGGGCACTTGAAATTGGAGACTTGGTAAGCACAGATGCTTAGCAAGAAAGCAGACCCTGTGAAGAAAGACAACAGTGTAATATCAACAATAGAGAGAATTTCTAGTAGTTATTGGGAAGGAATAAGAAAAACAGCATCAAGAAATAATACTGATCTTAGCCAACAACACATCAGTGAGAACACATGAGCAATAAACACAGTGAACAGCAACCATGGTCATGTGGATATTTTTTTGGCAAAGGCACAAATGGTGTGGTTATGGAGAGGGGTGGGGAGAGCTTTGGGGAAAATCAGGGTGAAAGGCTCTATGTAATGGGCCCCAGGGTAGCTGGGAGAGGAAATGAAAGGGTCCACAGCAGAGACACATCTGGGAGGGCCCAGGAAATTCCTGGCCAAGGTGACAGAGTGGAGGTCCCCACAGTGACCAAGAATGGACAATGGGGAATGTCATCTCAATTTTATCTCTGTTGTGTGTGTATAGTAAAATATTTGTTTTTTTAGAATAACTTACAATCTTTTAGAATTTTTAATTTACTTTTGGAAATAGATTTCCACCAGGTCAATCCAAAGGGTGAGTCTTCTGAGTAATCTTTGAACCTGAATATCTCTTTCTTTCTTGAGCTATGAGAAATTTTCTTGAATCAATTTTCTTTCAAGAACTAGTTTCCACTTCTTGATTTCGTCTGTTCAATCACTCACCATTCCAAACTTTGGCTAAATTACAGAGCTATTTAGGCTCATGTTTTTTATTTGTTTCTTTTTCTGTTTGACTTTGGTTTTAGGGTGGGCAGTTATTCCTCTAGAAGTTTTTCTGTCCTGTATATTCTATATATTTTTGGTCTACATTTTTTCTCCTCCAATTTCTTAGTTTTATTTTGTGCTTCTTCTAATTCTGTTAATATGTCACCATATTAATTCTGTCTTGTTTTCCAGTTCTGTAATGGAATGTACAAATATACATGATGCTATGGATGAATGTTTGAGTTCCCCAAATTCACTGAAGCTTGAACCTCAATACTGTGATGGTATTTGGAGACAGGGCCTTTGGGAAGTAATTAAGGTCATATGAGGTCATGAGGGGAGGAGCCCCCATGACGAGATTAGTATTCTTATAACAAGAGACTAGAGCCCTCTCTCTTTGTGCCAAGTGAAGACACAGCAAGAAGGCATTGTCAAAAATCAGGAAGCAGCTTTCAGTAGACATTGGTTCTGGGTATAGACATTGGTTCTACTTTGATCTGGAACTTCCAGCCATAGAACTGTGAGTAACAGCTGCTTGCTGTTTCTAAGCCCCTTAGCCTATAGTACTTTGTAGTAGCAGAACAAACTAAGACATATGCAAACTCTTTTGAGGGGTCAAGTTTTTAAATACATGTCTTTGATAAATTATGAAGCCTGATAGAACTGATGACTTTGTAAATGGCCAATTGTGGGGATATTATAGAGAGGAGATGGGGATAGCAACCATGGCCGATTAACATAGTATTGATTAGTGTGTAACATTACAAATAAACTAATTTGTAAGAAGTTACAATAAGTAAGAATTCAGCTATATAAACAATAGGGTTCAATAAGAAGGCACACTAACATTGTGAGTGTCCTTTCTTATTAGGATTACAGGAGACACTTCTGCCAAATATGGGGGATCTTAATATTTGAAAATATATTAGAATTCTTCTCATATTGTTGAGAACTAAAAATAGTTAAAGGGTTACAAAAGATGATATGAGACTGAAATGATCAGAAACAGAAGTTGCTGAATTCAGAGACTATTGCTTTAAATATTTTTTATTTTTCTCACCTTTATTGAGATAAAATTGACACATAATATTGTGTAAGTTTCAGAGAATATTGAACTGAGTACTGATGGAGTCGAAGGGACCCTTCTAGTGTCACTCTCTGTGGCCCATTGAATGTCAATTACAAGATGTCACCACTCTTAGAAGAAGGGCAAAACTACTGGTGGGAAGAGTTAAAAGTCAACTTGGCAACATCAATATTTAAAAATAAATGAGAACAAATTAACAAACTCAATTTCAGTATTAGGAAATGTACACTTACCATTAGATTTAAAAAACAAGATTAGATTTAAAAGCTGAATTAGAAGTCAGGTCTAGTGATAGTATTTTCTTGGCTCCAAGTTGAACACACAAGCCCATGTTATGAGGGAGTAAAACCATCATCAAAGTCATTGTAACAGGGATATAATGTTGATGTTAAGAAAGGAGAGCAAACAAAGGTTCTCTGACTACTTGAAATAAACTTGTGATTAAATAAATACATTCATGCAATTTTTCCCCTAAAGAAAAATGAAGGTGGTCATTTCATTCTGTTGCACAGAGAAACAATAATTTGGAAGTCATAACTTGGGGTTACAAGTAAAAATTTGTTCTTTTGTGAAAGAATAGACTTTTGAGTTTTTCGTTGTCCTGGGATGTGGCTTGGCTTTGCTGACCAAAAACCTTCTGATGCTGGACCCAGGCCGCAGACTATTCCTGGTGCTGGAGTCCTCCCAGCAGGATGGGGAGAGAGATGCTCACTCCTGCAGAGGCATTGTTCCTACTTTTTATACACCTATTCTGATGGGCATGGCATTAGAAGGACCTCCTGCCACTCTCTTTGAATCCTACATCCTGGTTTCTGGAAGATATGTTTCTATCCATCTTGACCACAACCATCTCACTGTTCTCATCTGTGCCTGTCAGAACTGAAAGACAAAGACAACATTTGGAGTCAAGCAGGTTGGAGTCTGCATCCCAGTTCAGCAGGGATCAGTGGAGGGGCTCCTGGAAACCACAGCACCTCCCCAATCTATCCACCCCAACTGTGAGGTAAGAAGAATAAAGCCTGCATCACAAGATAGAGGGATAGCAGGCCAAGTAGGGATTGTATCTTGGGATTTGATTTTAAACTCTAATTTCATTTCCTCATCTCTATACCTGAGGCCCTTGCCTTTTAGGAGCATCTTCTGGTCCTCCTTCAGACAGACCTAAAATCCACTCAGATGTCAGCACAGGATGCTAGGGGCTGCGCCTGGGTTAAGCGCTCATGCTGGGTATGCGGACTGGAGCTTCAGAATGTGCCTTTTTTCTCTCTTCCTGCCCATCCTCTGCGCAACAATTTTCCCCCATTCTTCTCCTGCCCTAACCTCATCCTAAGGATTCCTTCCATATTATGTGGCTCCACTACCTTCCCCCTTGTACATACACAAACCCATAAACACTCCGCTGGGTTCCTTTTTGTAAGTCAAATTTGTGATTTGAAATAATGAATGAGGATGTTTTGACACTTTACAATGAACTTGAGCTGGTTTAGTGAATTTCAAAGGTGCTTCCAAAAAAGTCTATTTGCATTCATCATTTGCCATCTAATCCACCAGTAATGACCCATCATCATATGATCAATTATAGTTTATCATTAGCATAATCATCATAATCTTACTAGGAAATAACTGATACCATGTCATTCTTCCTAAGATCTGACGTGCTGCTAGGCCATCAGCTGGGGTGGGTACATGACAGCACTTTATGGCTAGATGCGTGGGGCCTCTGTTTTCTCCTGTTAACAGATTTAGGTTCCTGTACCTAATGTTATTGATCCACCTTCAAAATATAACTCACATTCAGCCCCACACTGTTTACATTTCTATTAGTTGTGTAGCTTTACTTCATTGTCTTCACTGGTTTAGTAGGAATCTCTCTTGGCTTTTATTCCACTGGTAGTGCAGATGCATGTCTGTGTTGTGCAATGTTAGAGTGCAAGGAGCTTGGCTGTTGCTAAATGGACCTGTTTTGCTGAGGAAAGCAAAAGGTCACCTAAAATTCACTTGAATGTCAGTGCAGGTTGTTAGAGTCTGCTCCTGTGAATCAGGTAAGCTTCAAATGCCAAGGACAAGCCTCAGAAGCCAAGAGGACATTAAAATGACCTCAGGTCACTTCTGGGTTCAAACGGAAATATGTCATCCTCTTTGATGAATTAGGAGGACCAAGGTCAGCAGCAGATTAGCACCTGCTCAGACAGGAGCCCACAGGATCCCTGGGACTTGGCGTGGTTTACCTAGTGGACAAAAAGCACAAGTTCTAGTGTGTCTTCCTTTGGACAAAATCCATGGAAGGGGGCTCGTGTCAGTTGTGAAACATTACCATGTCTGTTTGTGGTCCAGCACATTCAGAAGGCAAGAGCCAGCCTTGTGACACAAAATCTAAGGCCAAACAGTTCTCATCCAAACATTGACACAGATACGGGTGTGGGTGCAGTGCCTCTTCCACTCTAAAAACCTCCGGGGCTGGTAATCATAAAATGTCTTGAGTCTTCTGTTGGAAAACATCCAACTTTTTACTAGCTCACTCGCAATGCTAATTAATTGTCAACTTGGATTATTTCAGGGCTAACACAACTGGGTTACATAAAATTATACAATGTACTTCCATCTCCACCTGCCAAGGTCCAGGCAGCATCTCTGAAGATGGACCATCTTTAGCTCCCAGGCTGGGAGCTCGGAGTCTGGTGGGACAGGAGTAGAGCAGCCTTCCCTCTCCATCCAGTACCAGCTGTCTTCTCCTCCCTGCGTTTAGAGGTCACACGCTTTACTTCAAAAAGGGTTATTTTTGGTACAAAGCCATCCCAAACACTGTGCACCCAGGATTCCTGGCCCTGCCATTTTATGGAAGCGGAAGCCCCTTTCAACACAGCGCCCCTTTCGCCTCCTGGACATGCTTCACTAAACCTAATAGCTCCCTATTACCAGCTACAGTTTAGCATCCAAGCCAGGAGCTGGATGAGAAACAGGGAGAAAAGGCCATAAATTATACAGAGTAGTGTGAACAAAGGTTTTATTTCTTCTGAGCACAACCCTTTGATAGGGAAACGGGGGAGACAAATGTGTCGCTAATTTAATTAAATGGTATGAGATTTCAGGGTTTACAGATGCCAGTTGGAATGGGATTAATCAAGAGCAGGTGACGAAAATGAATAGTCACACACACAACGTTAGCGTTTTCCATAATCCGACACAGTCGAATGGAGTCAAGGGCTCTTCCAAATAGGACAGATTTTTTGCTATTTCAGATCCGCCTACATGTCTTCCTTACAATGCTGGAGCATTCTCAGGGGCAGGAACCTTTCCTATTTTCTTGCTGTAATCAGAGCAGCAAAAATAGGAGGCTAAGGGGGTGGTTTGCCCTCTCAGTGCTATGTTTATCCTCCTTCCCCGCATGTTCCCTCCAAGAAGAAAGAGGTGTTGTTGGGGAATCTCAGAGTGTGTTTTAGGCAACCCCAGTTTGTGCGACACATCCAATATGTAACCACTCACTTCCATGGCAAACAACATGAGTGCACTCCCGGAACAGTTGCTGAGCACCTACTGTGTGCTCAGGCTATGTGCAAGGACAGCCTGTCACTCTGGTGGTTGGAAGAACCAGGGTGAGACTGAGCATCAAAGAAACTCTCAGACACCTGTCCCGAGGCCACCTAGGGAGCACGCGGCAGGGCCTTGCCCATAATAGAAAATAACTTTCATTTTATAAACTGGACTAAAGGGGCAAAAGGGTCCGCTGCTGTGCCCAAGGGACAGCCCATCCTGCGCTGTCCGCCAAGTACAGTGCTGCCACCTCCCTTATGTCACCATAACTGAGGAGTACTCAGACTTTGCAACACCTTGGAGAGGCCACTCCACTTCGAGACTGGTTCGCCGACTTGAGTGTTAGACCCATGGGTTGCTTGCACACAAATGAACGTTTCTCAGAAGCCTGAGAGTACTTGAAAAATATTTTCCAGTCTCTTAAGAGCTTAGGCAGCATCCAGAAAATTCTAGTTATATCATTCACTTGTGTACTCCATGTCCTTTGGAGATGGCAAAAAGGTATATTTTAGTTTAGAGTGCCATCCACATTTCTAGAAACTCTAAATTAGTTGTGGCTAGGCCAGTGAATTTTATAAGTCAGGCAATTCTTAGACTGTTCTATAATAACATGGGTGGGATTTTTGTGTTTTCCCCAACCTGATTGTCAGCCACTCAGCAGGTAAAGTCCCTGTATCTACAGATCCCGTCCTGCAGTTAAAAAGAAAAGCAATATAAAACAAACACGCAAAATCCAAACTCTAGAGGTCTAGAGGGGTCTATCACAGTTTTCCTGAGGAAACGTCTGAAAATATTACGTATTTATTAAAAAGTACTTGAAGAACATCTAGGGATCACAAGTAAACACTTTACTCCCTTCAACACCGCAAATAATTAGAAGTTGGTGATATTATCTCCTAAGTCTGGAGAGTAAAATGATGACCCAAAGAGTCTTTGTTTTTAGAATGGGAGCTTTTCCAGGCTGTGGCAGAAGAGTGTTTTAAGGAGGGTGTCTTTCTGGCAGCGACACAGACTCGATTCAGAGTAGATTCATGGAGCTGGAACTTCTGGGGCCCAAGTTTCTCTGCGCCCTTGGAAGACTCTGGTTTCTGCAACGTGAACCACTGAGGGAAGGACAGCTGCTTGAGAAGCAGCAATTCTAGTTGTACCATTGACTTTTATGCTCACAAAGAACTGGGAGAAGGCCAATTCTTCTTCAGTTAAATAAGACTCATGCTCAGTGGGTGTCAGCTTATTGCAAGGGCTCACAAGAATGGCTTTTTCTCCTTTATTCTGGGAGAACAAAGTGCCCCAGTGCCCTGCCAGCACTGGCAAAGGGGTGCAAATAGAAGTTCAGGTTCAGGTTTGGACATTTGGGGCAAGCCGTTTCTACCTGGCAGGAGAGGAAGACAAGATGGACTTGGGAGGAATCAGATGGGCTTGGCTGAGATAAGCTTTCTAGGCAGTCTGGGCACTGGAGGGGCAGAAGTGCGCACCTGCTTTCTTGCCTGCCTCCCACAGGGCACTCTGCACTCACCACAGGAGCTGTGAGCTGCAAGCAGCGTGGGGCTGCTGCTCTCCCTGAAGGGGTGCTGGATGGAAGTGGGGTTCTCATGGTCAGCCTCTGGTGAGTCCTGAGCATGGTAGTTGACGTCTCCAGAAACTGCTGTCTATTTCCCCCTGATCCTCTTGGGCTCCTAGCTCCCTGCTTACTAGGAAACACTAGTCAGTAAATGCACTACTAAACAACTGTTGGAGTTCTGATAACAATGCACTTAAAGCTGGTTTTGGTCACATGATCCTGGTTTCCAGGCCGACCTTTACATTCTTGAGCTATCCTTGAAGTCCTTGCCCCTAACTGGACCAAGCATTTATTTTTCATAGGTTAAGATTTTATTATGAATTCCAGGTCTGCTTTCTTCTAATTATTTTTGGGTTGGGAACCCTAGGATGCAGGAAAAATCTGAGTTCAGATCCTGGCTTCACCTGTACCCTATAAGCCCAGAAGGAACCCGTCAGCACCTTCAGCTCTGCTGCCTCCAGGGAGCCCCCAGGTGAGGCTCTTCAGGGGGCAGAAGACCCTGCACCCACGACTGCACCTCCCAACTCCCTCCCCAATCAGGAACTTCACACGAGTATTAGAATCACTGGAAAAGGTTCTCTCTATGTAGTAATGAGAGTACAGAGTATTTTGTCCAAAATAATGTCTAGACTTGAGAGATTTTCTCCATAATTTAAGTCTAATTCCTTGGCAGTTCATTTGTTTCTAACGAATTCAGAACCCTTTTATTTTCTCACTGACGGTTGTGATTACAGTTATAAGCATGCCTAGAAATTTTGCGTGACTTTATACTAACATTTGCTAGCCAGGTTCTTCTGAACTATTCAGTTGTCTGATTTAAACTCAAACAAAGGAATGACTATAGATGTCCAAGGCTGGGTCAGGTAGATAACGGGCAGGTCTGAATTAGCAGGTAGCATCTCTCTTTTCCACCATCAGGTGTTCAGCATGACTTAGGTGCCTCTCTCATCCTCCTGATAAGACATCCATGCAAGAAGGACCTTGTGCTTACAGGGGTGGTGTCCCCTCTTCTAAGGGCACAGTGGACCTGCTCCTGCCCACCAGGCCACTCAGTAGAGCAGGCTGCAGGCAGGGGCTTCCAGTTCTTTGGGTCCAGCACCCTCAGGTGCAGGTGGCATGAGAGTGAGTATCCTTGCAGGTGGCCGTCCTTTCCTGGCTGTCCTTAAGGAATTAAGTCTAATTTTAATATTAGTAAGGCCCACCCACTCACTGCAGTATATCAGCTTCCCTCCTTTAGATTTATGTTGGGGAAACTGAATCTCCATCAGTAGGATGCTTGACGTAAATGTCTAGAACCTGAGAGGTGTGTGGGATCTTGGTTTAATCACAGAGAGACAGGTGGTGGGAGTGGTAGACAAGCTTCTGTAAAGAAGTTGGGGTATTCTTACATACACATTGCCATAGCCACAGTACTTTTATAGCTAGAAAAACTAAAAAGTTATGTACAATTCTCTTTGAAGTACTATAAATCAAAGTCTTAATTAATGTGGTTTTACATTAAAATTCATTGCAAGACCAAATATTAAATATTTGAGCTCATCTATAGTTTGGAATTGTTGGAATATTTCCTTCCCTTCTTTGTCATGGAAAATGGAGATTTGGCTAAATGGTCCCTGAAAGAATAGGGAAGATAAATGTGGTATTACAAGTGGTCAAACCAAAGCACAGGATGGGCGGAAGGGCCGTGGGCATGGCACAAAGTGAGTCATCAATGCATTCAGACAGAGAATCTATTATCAGTAGCCCTATTAAATATAAAGTGAGAAATATAGGTTCTTAAAAAAATACAGTGTGTTAATGCTGGAGGGTGAGAATAAATAGGAACTTTTTTTATTAAACTAATATACTATTTGATTAAAAAGTGAGCTATGTAAGCTTTAATAAGATGAGAATGATGAAGCCGGTAAAAATATTCCTGGATTAGCTGAGTTAGTATTCTTTTTTTCAAAATTGTTCAACAGAGAAAAACAAAAGGAGACTGTCTGGGCCATTATAAAGCCACACAGATATCATATATGTGGCTGCAGGGAGCAGGCAGAGATGCCCACAAGTGGGTGCCCTGAGGTGAGCAGGTTCTGTAGCTCACACGCCACCAGGTCCAGACCTCACACCCCAGGACCCTCCCTATTCCTAACACTCTCTCGAGAACCCAGGGTTAAAACTCACAGAGCTCCACGATGAAATGTATTAGCATGGGCCTTCTGTGAACAAAAGACACTGGACACTAAACATGCAACCAACAGGAAAGGGATGGATGAATCCCTAGCTCAGAATAAACGTACAGGTGCTTGGTGAGAAGTGTGTAAGAAGATTGCAGTGTATGAGAGACCATTAAAGAAAAAGACGTCAAGGAGGTCAGATTTTTAAAAATGCCTTTGAGATTATGTTTTTTTTTTGACTTGGAGAAGAGATTAAACTTGTTTTTAAGCCAAATGCATTTGTGATTTTTCCACCCTTGCGCACTTACAGATTACTGTGTTTGTAGCTTGACTGGATCTTAATAGGGATTTGATGCAACTGCCAGATGGGCAGAGCGAATGATAAGATAAGACCACCAAAAATGAGGTGACTAGAAAGCAGGTCAGGGCTGGGCACCACGTGGATCTGAACTAACTCTCCACCAACCCAAAGAGGGGACAGAGGAGTGTGATCAGAGGAGAAGCAGGAGTGGGTGGGAAGTGATGGCAGGGCAGGGGCTCTGGGCTTTGGAAAGCACCTCCAGGAGAAGGAAGCTGGACTAGGGCTCCTCTTTGAACTGTGCTCCGGGTGCAGAAACAGTGCTGGGAAGGGCTGAGAGGAGTCCTAGTGGGTGAGGGAGAGAGACTCTGGAAGACACAGGCTTCTGACGCCAACTGATCATGGTCCACTGGGAGGTCCGCAGCCGGGAGGGAATGCGCTGGCACTGGAGGGGTGGCAGACAGGCTGCAAGAGGCCGGGGCAGAGCAGGGAGGCCCAGGAGTGTTGTAAGAGCTTGGTGCCTTGGATGGGGCTGTTGGCAGTGGGGACGGTGAGAAATGGCTGAATTCAGGCTGTTGTTGGACGTTTGGACGAGGTAGGGGCCTGTTCTGAGTTTTAAATCCTGGCCCTTGGATCATTTCTCAAGCAAGGTTGACTGAAGGCTGAGCTGCAGGCCCCGGGGCAGGTAAGGCATGTGCAGCTGCAGCCGTAAAGGAGGCAGCTGTCCTTTACCCACTGGGAGTGGGGGTGTGTGGGGATGGGCTTCACCAGTGTTAAACATACAGTGACTTTGATAGCAAAAAAACCCAAAGATGAAAGAATAACATATCTCACATTTAAAATACCAGCTCACCTCACAATGTTGTGCCTCATTTTTCCCAAGTAGAAAAGTGTGGCCAAAAGTAGGGGGCCCTGGGGTAGGGTCTCGTCCCAATACCCTTAGGGCTGACCTGCACGCTGAGGAGAAAAGACCTCACTAGTGTGCAGCTGGAAGAGGCCCAGGCCTGGGTGCAGTGTGTCTGCGAAGTGCTCCTCGAGGACTTCCACGCGTGACCTCAGAAGTTAGGAAGTGTGGTCATTGCCACTGCACCCTGTCCAGTGTGTGTGCCATGGTCTCATGACTCCGTGTGGCAGAGTGGGAACAGCCCCAAGTCCGAGGTGCCTTGGCGCGGGTGCTCTCATGAAGAAAAGAAGGGATTTAACAATGTCTTGGGGTGAATGCGTGTTGGCTCTTTTTAAAAAGTGTGTCACATGATCTCGCTGTGTGACATCGCCAATCTCCTTCCCTGCTTTGCTGGCTTCTATGCATGAATAATTTTCCCAGTGCTTGTTTTTGGCAAAGCCAGGGAAAGAGCGCATCGCGGGTGCGCAGGCCTCGTTGTCGCCTATCAGCTTTCTGCTGGCCTGAGCGCTTACCACAGTGTAAAGACCCCGGTGGCATGTGTTATAATACATGAGCCATTGTCCCCTGAAGAACACACGAAAGAAAGAACATTGTTCTACGAGGGAGCAATTCATCGGGTTTTTCCCAGAGACTCTTGGGTCAAGTTTTTATAGGCCTATTTGATTTTCAAATTCTTTTTCTACCCCCTTTCCTCTCAGCAAGCGTAGTGTGCAAACTTGTCTACATTCACTTCCCATGTTTTGTGCATGGTAGATGTCCTTTAAAAAGAGTATCTCAAATAAGTCTTTATTCTTGTTTTGTTGGCTCTTATTCTGTGTTTTCATGAACTCTGGCCCCCGCCATGGCAACTGCAAGAAAAATGTTAACAGTGATTGACAGGATTAGAAGAGCGTCCCGAGCCGCATTTCAAACACTTGGGGAACAATGGTGTTTGGTGTGATTGAATTAATGAGATACCTCGGGCTGTCAAAAGAGCACACATACTTTACATAAACCTGATTATCTTTGCATGGCAGAAATGGAAAGAAAATAGAGGGGAGAGCAGAGTTTGGCTTTGGCTCCTACCTCCAGAGGAGCCGGCCGGCGGGCCCTGCTCACAAGGGGCAGGGCCAGGCCTCCTCCTGAGCTTGCTCAGCATACATCAGCCATGGTCCTTAACAAGTCTATTCAGGAAACCAGGCTCCCAAACAGCTCTCTTTTCATGATGCAGCATCTCTGTGGGGTTTTGTATTTTCCTTGGGAGCCATTGTTTCACGTGCACTAAGCACACATTTCAACAATTAGACCTGAGCTGGCGGCCCCTGCCCCAGCCTGACCCTGAGAAGTGACATCAGTCAGGACTGCAGCTCAGATGTGAAGGCCCAGCACGGCCAACGGGTGCAGACTTGAAATCCCAGGTGAGGACAGCCAGGGCCAGTCCTCTCTGTGGTTGGAAGTCAGACTTGGTTCCTGAAAGCCTGGGCTGACACGTCATGAGGCAAGTGGGAAAATGAGTGTGTGCGTGAAATGGTTCAGTCGTTCCTCAAGAAAGGATTGGCCTCTCTGCTGGGGGGGCGGCCACACAGAGAATGATATGTTTGTGCCAGGGCCCTGTGAGCCAAGGCTGGGAGGCCCAGCACGAGGTTCAGCTGCTCTTCAGAGGACAGGGGCAACCCCCCATGCCCATCACTCAGGGATCCCATGCCTGCATCTAAAATAACCAGTGCCTCTGCAGGATGTCTGGAGAGCTCCAGGCAGTGACTGTCCCGGGGTGTTGGAAATGTCCCTGCACTTCCAGATGGACTTACCATAAAATAGTGTTTATGAGAAAAGGATGCCATTAAATTCACAAATAAATAAAACAGACAGCCCATATCATCCATCGGTCCCCAGCCCCTGAGTTTCTAAGCACTTCTGCTTCTGGTAGCTGCCCTTGTGTTTCAGCTTCAGTGATAGAATCAACAAGGAGCCACAGAAGCTGCCAGGCCACGATGCTTCTCTCAGCAGATCACGTAAGACCCTGGAAAGAGCTGGGAGCAGAGCTGCTTCTCCAAAGCAAGTGTGAACTTCAGTCCTCCCCACCCGTGGACCTGTTGGTGGCATTTCCACCACCAGATCCAGCCCTTAGGCCAGCCTCTGCCCTCACAGCATCACTTCAAAGCTGCTTTGATGTCTGGTGTCTACTATTTTACCTGCGAGTTGAAGTCCATGGATTAAACTTGCACACAGAGAAATATAACAATGGTGGGTATAATCTGGTCATCTCACAAGCTTCATTGTCCCTGGTGAGTCCTCTGGTCCCCAAGGCAGTCACCACAAGAATGGGCTTGGCTCCCCGAGCACAGCTTTGGAGAAACAACATGCTCTTCAGATTTCACGTCAGCTCATGAGCATGGAACTATGTCCCATTCTAAGTCTACAAACAGATTACGAATGCTTAATCCATTCTGGGCCACCAAGCCAGGAGCAGAGCAGGCATCTCCTGCAGCTCTGCCAGCAGGTGTCTCTGTTTCACACCATTGGGCCCCAGCATCCTCTTCTCCACACTGGCCACTTCTGGTTAAGAACCTGGTCCCCAGCCCCTGGAGGGCAGGAGAGGCTTCCTGCCTTTTCTTGCCCAGAAGTGAGGATGGGCAGCATTGGAGACTGTTTTGAAAGGAACCCCATGGCCCCACACGAAACACTACAAAGTCCCCAGACCTGACCCTAAATTAACCTGCCAATGCTTCCCCTCCTGCTGCAGGCAGAGACTCCGGAATTCTCTCACTGAGTTCCTATCTGGAAAGCTACAGTGACAAGAGCAATGTTGGGGGTGGCAAGCGATGTGCATCCTGACTGGATCTTAAAGTCACATTTTCATCTGCTTGAAAATTACACCCAACACACGCCTAAGAGGAACAGCATTTGTCATGTGTCCCTGACTTACTGTATCTGGTAGCTCTTTAACTTTCCTTATAAAGTTTTGTTGTTTAAGAGAAGGGAGCTTCTTTCTTATTATAAATAAGGCTTGATTGTGAAAAAGGTTTAAAGTTCTTAGAGTACTTAAGTTCTATTTTAAAATTTCATACTTTGGCAGGACAAAAATAAACACTTGAATTTGCTTTCACTTCTTTCATTTGTTTTAACGAAACCTCTCAGAAAAAGCATTTCATTTTTAAGGCCAGAGGGGGTGACTGTTAGTTACCAATACCGATTTGTAAATTGGGAGCTTGGCAAACAGGCTTAATTGGTCCATGTTGTGATCTCTGTTAAAGTTATTTCAGATACTTTCAGGCATTTGAGTGCCCAGGAACGTATCTGGCTCAGAGCAGAGTGTCAAAAGTGGCTGAGACAATTAAGTTCCTACAATTGGAACAAAAATGTCTTGGAACTAAGAGCTTTGCTCCAGTTTTATCAAATGAATCTGTCAGGGTTTTTATAATTCTAGCTAATATTTGGGGAGTGATTTAAACGAATCCCATTCCAATAAAATAATATTCATTCCTAATGAACCTCTTGTTTTAAAAAAGGGTTTGCAGCAACTTATTTCCGTGGAATTTATGGCTTGATTTGCACGAATAGCGACACTCCTTTTTCCCTGTGGGCACACAGAAGGATCTAGAAGGAAGGGACTCTCCATCGGGACATAGATCTCCCGAGACGCCCCATTTACGTTGCTTCTTCTCCCCATCGGTTTCCCAGTGCTGTTTACATATGATGGTTCTCCTCCCTTCACACCACGCTCCCCTCAATGTCTTACATATTACTTAAAAATGCTTTTGATGACCATAAAACCCTTTAAGTAGATATTTTAAGGACTTTATAAACAAGTTCGAGGTGCCTCATAAGCGAAAGGAAAGGAACGGCGTGCCAAGGGAGGAAAGCCCCCCTCCGACTGTGGCCTTCCACCCGCCTGTCCCAGCCCCCACCCCGCCACCCTGCCCCACACTTCAGGAGCCTGAAGAGGCTGTTTCACTTTGAGGTCAGTCAGCAAACCAGCTTCGCTGTTCTGGTGATGACTGTTCTCTCTCCTCAGGCCTGGGTGCTGCTGGGCTGGTGTCCCTGGGCGGGACTATTGCCCCTGCCCAGCCTTCCCTAACTCCCCTCACCACTGTCCACCAGTGCACCTCTGACAGCTCCTCCCTCCCGCAGTCCAGCTCCACCCTTGCAGAGACCCTGGCACTGGTGGTCCCCGATGGTGGTGGGCTGGGCTATTCATTGCAAGGCTCCCATGTTCCATGGTGATGTCCCTGTGTCACCATGTCATCACCCTGGCTGCACTATCCTCACTCACCAGGTGGCAGTGATGCCAACCTGCATTAGCCCTTGTTTCTGGGAGGTGCTCACAGTCAGCCCATTGCTGTTGTGTATCTTCACTGCACGTAAACACCCAGGTCACAGACGAGTGACCTTAGAGGCTGCCTGGGCCCACCTCAGGCTCAGCCTGGACTCATTATAGAAGCGGGGAATGTTGGCTTGTCTGTGGTCCAGGGTATGAAGCAGAGGTTAACTTTAGACCGTGGGCTTTGAGGGCCCCAATGCGATGGTTCAGATGCTCTGGAAGTCAGGCAAGTGACACAGAAAGGGATTCAGTGGCAAAGCAAGGATGTGGGCACAAAAGGGCTCTTAATAGGTTCTGGAGCAGAGAGACCACAACCTCCAGCCATGCCCTGAGGTTTGTGTGGTTGCAAGGGTCTGGGGGCAACTTTGCCAGCAATTCTCCCCCTCCGCCCCCCCCCCCGTCCACCATGGATGAAAGTAACACTACCAACACATGATCTGCTTGGGGAGGAGAGGTGGCCAGTCTCTCAGAGGAGAAAGGCCAGGAGCCCCTTCCTCAACGGCTTTTATTGGGTTGTAATACACAGGAATACAGGCAGCAAGGATCAAACAGTAGATAACTTTTCAAAGAAATCTGAGGGCTTAGTCTGAGCCAGAGTCTGTCAGGAAAGGGGGTTGCAGAAACTTTGGGAGACATACTCATTTCCTGCGCGGACCCTTATCATATGAATGAAAGCACTGTTAGCAAAGCAGACCTCATAGGACTTTAGGAATTCTTCCTTATACCCAACCACCCCAGATCCCGCTCTAGCTGGCAAGAGGCTACACCGCCTTCCCCATCACAGGTTTTCAGGCATAAGTGGATTAGAGCCAGGAAGCACTTCTCCCAGAGGACATGGTCTCAGGCTATGTAAGAATAGCCAGGGGGGGAGGGTCCATCACTCCCTCTTTGTTGTAGCCCCCCAAATCCTTCCATAATGGCCTCCCAAGTGATCATGTCTGGCTTAGGTTGTCCCTCTCTGAGGAGTCGTACCTGTCTCTGACTAACTGACCAAGCTTTGGGGGCAGGGGATGAAGCAGAAACAGTGTTTGCTACCAGAGACAAGCTTTGTCTCCTCAGTGGCTCACTAAGAGGTCATNGGCTCTTAATAGGTTCTGGAGCAGAGAGACCACAACCTCCAGCCATGCCCTGAGGTTTGTGTGGTTGCAAGGATCTGGGGGCAACTTTGCCAGCAATTCCCCCCCCAGATCNAACCGTTTCCCCCCCCCCCCCCCCCCCCCGTCCACCGTGGATGAAAGTAACACTACCAACACATGATCTGCTTGGGGAGGAGAGGTGGCCAGTCTCTCAGAGGAGAAAGGCCAGGAGGCCCTTCCTCAACGGCTTTTATTGGGTTGTAATACACAGGAATACAGGCAGCAAGGATCAAACAGTAGATAACTTTTCAAAGAAATCTGAGAGCTTAGTCTGAGTCAGTGTCTGTCAGGAAAGGGGATTGCAGAAACTTTGGGAGACATACTCATTTCCTACTCAGACCCTTATCATATGAATGAAAGCACTGTTAGCAAAGCAGACCTCATAGGACTTTAGGAATTCTTCCTTATACCCAACCACCCCAGATCCCGCTCTAGCTGGCAAGAGGCTACACCGCCTTCCCCATCACAGGTTTTCAGGCATAAGTGGATTAGAGCCAGGAAGCACTTCTCCCAGAGGACATGGTCTCAGGCTATGTAAGAATAGCCAGGGGGGGAGGGTCCATCACTCCCTCTTTGTTGTAGCCCCCCAAATCCTTCCATAATGGCCTCCCAAGTGATCATGTCTGGCTTAGGTTGTCCCTCTCTGAGGAGTCGTACCTGTCTCTGACTAACTGACCAAGCTTTGGGGGCAGGGGATGAAGCAGAAACAGTGTTTGCTACCAGAGACAAGCTTTGTCTCCTCAGTGGCTCACTAAGAGGTCATTCTAGAGGTCGCTCACTCAGCCTTAGCCATGGGGAGCAGTTACAACTCCTGAAACCAGGCAGAGCGGTTCCCAACACAAGGGAAGCCCCTAAGAATAGTAGGGGAGACAGTAGCATGGAGGGAACCGTGCCCCACACAAAATGTCAGGTCACTGCCTGTCTCCCCAGATAGACAAATCTAAGGCCATGGAGGGACAGATACACAAGAAGATTGAGGTGCCATGGGTGATGAACACCAGTGAAGGCTTGGGCTGCACACTTGCTGAAGACTAGTCCCTCAGCTTTCTGGTTGATAAAATTGCACTTCCAAACTCAGAGAGGAGATTAAGTGAAAAGGTGATAGAAAGGGTCGGTGGAAACTGCCTGCTGGCTTATGCTGCCTTTTTTCTCATGGGTTGGAGTTCCTGCTCTTGCTGCCTGCAGCAGCCCAATAGCGGGGCTTTGTGGACATGTCTGATGGGAAGAAGCCCACCATGGCATGAAGATGTCAGGGTGGTCATTTGGCAGATCTGAGAGGTGGGTGAGTATGTCACAAACATTCAGAGGAAGTGGATGGAATGAGGTGCATGTCCCTCCTCAAGTAAGTGAAACCCATGTTTCCACAGTCACCTGTGTCTTGTTTCTGGTTGTGACACAGAAAGTTGCTTATTTAAAATAAGTCATTGCTGTTTGCAAAGTTAAGGTGAAGTGGAGTCATTTTAAATTGTTGGTTTGCAAAAAATTTTATGTGATATGCTCCAAAGCACAGATTAAAAGTCAACTGATATTTTCCAAGTTCACTTACAGGCTTTCATTTGTTTTAGACTTTCACCAAGACGGGTGTTATTTTTAATAACCCAAACACCACTATGATTGTCATGTTGAAATAGCTCATGCCAGGCAAGGCCACTGCAGCATAAATGGACCTAGATTAATGGCTGAACTGAAAGGAAGTCACTTCCTTTAACTGCAGCCTGTATCTTCTCTGAAAACTTCAAAGCTTTGGTTTTAGGTTTAATCTCCCTTGGAGAATGGGTGTTAGCAGTGAATATCTTTCTAACCTGGTTTAGGGAAGAACATCCTTTGAGCCATAGAGTCAGTGTTTCTGAGTCACTCGGAATGGTTAAAATGTGTGACTATCATAGCAGAACCGGGGCAGGGGTCTGCCGTCAGTACACTATGTTTTCCTGGATGGCAAGTTCACGTAGCTAACACACATGAGGTGACCGCTTCCCAGTTGTTTGGGCCTTTTTATTTTGGGGGATCAAAAATATTCTTTACCTTGGCTAACCCCTCATCCCAACATCTGTATAAAGAGGTAGTACTGCCAACATCACGTCTGTTGTTACAATTAGGATACCCACCCCCTTGTGGACACCCATTTTTCAGAGTGACAGGCCCCTGGCAAAGGAATTTGTTGGCAGACCAGGAGCTGCCAGGGCTGGATCTCCTCCTCTGAGGGGGAGTGCAGCTCAGGCAACTTGGGTTTCCTCCCTTGGTCTCTGAAGACTGAGGCTTTGTGCCTGGTGGGATGAAAGGGTCGACCTGTGACCTCATGGTCTCAGGCATCTTAAATAAAGCCCATTCTCCACCTCAGAGTCTTTCTCCCAATATCTAGAAGCCTGTCTTCTCCATCTTGGTCCATCTAATAAAACTGAAGTGACTGATGCTTTGGTGGAGAGTGGGAAAATGGGAAACTGAGCAGGGAAGGGAAGGGGTTAAGCAGCTGCCTGCAATTTCTCAATCAGCCTCGGGAAGCCTCGGGTCAACTTTGCTCATAAAACTCTGCACAAATATTTCTTTTTCTATCAGAGGAATTCTAATTCGGCACACAGACCAGGGCCACTCGGATTATTACACATTATTAAAAATTAATTTTAAAAACGGTCTGGTTCTTGAAGTGTGTTGTAGAGATGTGTGTCGGAGTTTGAAATTGCAGAAGAAAAAAATGAAAAGAAAAGCTGTACATTGTACAGGCAAAATAAACTGGAAAATTATTCCTTTATTTCTGACAAGGGGTAGTCACTGTTTTTGGTTATTCTCTGTTACCATAATGACTAAGTTATTACAACTGACCTTAAAACACAACAAGGGCAAAAACTTTTCATCCATTGCCCATCCCTCAGTAGGTTTCTGAGTGTGTTTCATTTGTCCCTGGGAGAGGAAGTCTGGGACAGACAGGGCGATGCCCACACACTGGACCAGATGAGAGAGTTTACAGAGGTCTATGAGGACATATCATGGCGCACAGTCTCTGTGGCTCTCAAAGATGCTGATTTTATGTTTTCCTCAGAGGACAGCTGTGGGTCTCTTTATTACAGAGCAGAGGCGCCAAGCCCTGAGGCTCAGCACTGAAGAAAACAGTAAGCAGAGATTACTTATTCTTTTATCTCCTCTACAATAGTTACATACAATGGATTCTAATAAATGTGTGTACACATGTGCCCCTGTACGTGCATTTGACATTCTCATTATTGATATTTAAGGGAGGGAATGACCCAGTCCTCGTTAAACTCAATAAAAAATAGGTCTCATGCTTGCTATACCTAAACCACCCCTGGATATAAGGCATAGTATTTCAAATAATGATGCTTCCAGCATTGTATTGGGCAGCCCCCTCTATCCCAGATGCCCCGTGTACAGTACCACATTGATTCCTTCTTTCCACCTTATATGGGGTCAGGGGAGGGTTATGCATTGCCCAACATTAAGAACTAGTAGGAGAGAGCCCATGGTTTGATGCCCGAGCCCAGCTCCTTCCTCTAAGGCCCTCAAGGCTCATCCCGAGGGAGAAGATGACTTTTCTAAAGGGGAGAAGAGAGCCCCTCCCTGAAAGGCTCTTTCTGCAAGATGAGCAGTGCTGACCCATCAGCTTTGACGGCAGGCAGGTGAGTGCTTCTCCAGGAGGAAGAGGACCATCGCTGGGGGACAGACTGAGACCAGGGGAGGGGCAGCAAGCAAGGATGCAGAACAGACCTCTCCCTGTGCACTGGTCCTGCTGAGGTTGGGGGGCAGCCATCTTAGGCATTTTCATTAGAAAGTGGTTCTCTGGTGTTTCCGTGAACAAGGGAGATCAGCTACTTTGAATTCGCAAACCCCAAAGCCACCTTATTAATAGAATTATAAGGCACAAATTACCATCTTCAGATTTTGGTTAGAAAATATGGGGACACTGAAGTTGATCCTCGTCCCCATCCCCAGAATCTATTCTATTAACTTTCAGTAGGACCAGCCATCCCCCCCACACACAGTGGTTACCAGCCCTTCATCTGGTGTCCTGCACAGGGAACCAGTCTTTCTCCCTGCCCCACTTTACCTCTGGGTTGCATTATTTATTCAGTGTTTTTTCCTGGTCTAGAGTCTTCAGTCTGAATAGACACAATTTGTCATTAAGGAGGAAGGGTTATGGGGTACAGAAGGCTGAGTGGGTTTGGCTGTCCTTCAGTGGATGGCGCTGTAACTACTGAAGAAAGTGAAATGCCCAGCAACATATTTCCAGAAGAGGGAGTGGGGCAACAATTCTTGGAACTTTTGTTTCTTTAGGGAAACAGCCACAGTCATGCTTTTGTCCATTACCTCTACAGCACTGAGCCCTAGTAATTTTGCCAACAACACATCCTCTTGACTTAAAACAAATATAAAACTTGGAAGGTAAGAGCTGGCTCTCCAGTCTACACAGACCAAACCCTGAGATCCATCTGGTGGCAACATCCCTGGCACTTTCTTGGCAGGGTGCACCTGGGCAAGGCCTTCCCAGCAGAGCCAAGGCTGCTTTGACATCACCAGCTGCACCTCCTATCCTGGGTCCTGTGAATAGGGTGTGTCTTTTTGCTAACACCATGGATATTAGTTTGTGTGGGCTACCATAACAATCACAGACTGGGAGCTTAAACAACAGAAATGTCTTTTCTCAAGATTCTGTAGCCTGGAAGTACAAAATCAAGATGATGGAAGGTTTGTTTTCTTCTGGGCCCTCTCTCCTCTGTCTGTAGATGGCTGTCTTCTCTCTATGTACGTCTGTGTCCCTGATCTCCTCTTCTCATAAGGATGTCACTTGCTGACCTTATTTGACTTAGCGTTGTAAAGACGTTCTCTCCAAATACAGTCCCATTCTGAAGTGCTGGGGTTAGGATTCCAACATACTGATTTCAAAAGGACAGAATTCAGCCCATAACATGCTGGGCCATCCCCTTGATAGGTCAGCTCTTCAATACAGACAGGCTCATACACACAAGCCAGACCCTGGGCTCTGATTCACTCAAAGACTCAGGGTCCCAGGACACTTCCTTTCAGGTCTGCCTGAAGTTGCCTTCATCTTCTGGACCTTCTCCTTCCAGAGCTGCAGCCATTGAATATTGTCACTTTGAGGTGATTTGAGACCACCCCCAGTTTCCTGAACAGGCCCCGCCAACTCCCAATAGGCATCTTCCCACATGATCAGTGATTGACAGACATTCTATTTCTCACACAGAAGCGCCAGGGTCTAGAGGTGGGATTTAGCAGTGGGATGTACTTCTAGGTGTTGGAGCAAACCAACTAAAAAAGTTTACATTTATCAAAATCTCCATCTCTTTTCAGTGACAAGTTGGAAGAAGTTCTCTGGGGCCCCTTTTAGTATCCAGGGGTGCTAACACCTAGAAGATTTAGTGCTGGCTGCGGTTGCCCATCCAACTAACTGCCCTGCCAGTGTGGTGGGGCTGTTAGTGCTCGTTTGAGTCAGGTCGTAGGTGGTGAGCAGGGCCACTACCGGCAGCACACGGCAGTCGCTCAGCCCAGTGCTCCTTCAGAGGCCTCTCTCTGCGGGGCCTGCAGTGTGCTGACCCGCGCTAGCTCCCACGTCTCCCACCGTCCTCCCGACCCTTCTCTCCTGGACGTGGCCCCAGCTCCCGTCCTGGCTGCCAGTGCCCGACGGACAGCTTTGGGTTAATTCTCGGCAGTCACTGGACAAAAGCAAACAACCCAATCGGGGTGCTGGTTTGTCAAATGAATTTTCAATGTGTAGCCCACAGACGCTCATTGATTGTGGCCCATAAATAAAAACAGTCCTGACGTTTATTGTTGTAGGGAGTAATTATAATCTGCGGACCGGACTCTGTGCTGCTGAATGCCTCGTTTGTGGCTGGCAGGGGCAGACCCATTACCGTCTGCACGCTCCTTTCCCCGGAGCACGATTGCTCACGGAGGACTGATCAATATTTCATCTGCACAACATCTTGACTGAGGATGTCTGGGTCCATTGTGGGCCTGCTGATAATGACTCCTTTATTCAAGCCAGCTTGTAGGAACAAGAAGATAAAGAAAAGGGGAGAGAATTATAGCATATGCTCATGAAAGTGTTGTAAAGGTTATAAGCAGAAAACAAGAGGAAAGCTTAGGATGGGGCGGAGGGCATTGTAAGAGAAAGTACGGAGCTTTCTAAAGTGAGGTGGAAAGGAAGAGAGGGGGGCCTGCACAGATATTGTTTGAACGTGCCGAAAACCTCAGGAAGCTTTAATAAATCTTTTGAAACTCATTCTTTTCTAAAACATTGATTGTATGAACCTGTGAGTTTTAACAGACAAGTACTTTTCTTATGTTCTGAATACGTCAAATATTCTCCCTATAAATAAGAGCTCATCGCTTTTCTTGCTCCAAACCCTCCCCCATTTATTTCCCACTAAACAATCTCCAGGATCTGACTTCCTGACTGTTCCATTTCCTCGTTCAAAAGCACTCTTTTCCAGTGATTTCCATTTGCCCTCTCTGAGGTCCCACCTCCATCAGCTGCTACAGAATTGGATAAAAAGTGAGTTTAGCACATTTCAGTGTGTTGATATTAAACACCTAAATTTATGCTGTTGCAATGTACTTAAGACCAGCTTGGTATTGAAACAATTTTCTAGCTATTTTCGAATTTTAGTCAGGTTCTCAATATTCATAATGACACGTGCCAGATGCTGTCCTGGCACCAGAAGTGGGGGCACTATCAGGGTCCACATTTTGTGAGCATTAGGGCACAAATGACAGGGGCTGGGTAGAGCTGCCTGAGGTCAGGGAACTGGCCGCAGTGGGTGCAGGGCAGTCTGGTCGTCTGACTCAGAATCTAGGCTCTGACACCACCAGCGTTGATCTCTCAGATGAACCTGAATGATCCCTAAGTCACTCTTTGTTCATGCATGTGATGGTTTTATGGTACTGGGCCATCCCCACATCCTGGGTGGCCAGGCTGCTGAAGATTTAGACCCCAGGGCCGAGCAGAGAGGCTCAAGTGTCTCCTATTGTTACTGACAGCCGCCTGGTCTGGTTTTGCTTGATTCCGTTTTAGCACATGGTGATGACACCGTCCAAAAAGGCACTAGGACAGTGCTGATTACCTCTTGTTCCCCCCCCCCCCNGCCCCCCCCCCCCCCCCCGGATGGTAGGACACACTCCAAAGGCTCTCTAGACGGATGTTTCTGACAGGCACACTGTGCACTTCTACCGTGAATTTGAAAAGTAATGTAATCACCCCTTCTCCATATCACAAAACCCTGCATTTCTGAGCCTTTTCTTCAGGTGATATCTGGCACAGACCCCCTCTTCTGTCTGAAGGGGTTGCCTCTCAGGAACAGTGCTCTGTGGACAGTGGTTAGGACAGGGAGCTGGGGCAGGAAGGAGAAAAGAGGATGTAGCTTGAGTGAAGCTTGTTGGAAAGAAGCATGTAATAATAATAAAAAAGGACTGTAGTATGATATTAACCAGTCTCTGAGTGAGCCTGAACATTCTATGGGGAAAGCAATAGAATACAACTAGATTTGGCTACATCAAATTTTAAAAAAATCTGGACTTGTAAAATATGTTAATATTAAAAGGCCAATATCACTCCTACAGAGACATATTTTTTAGCAACTTGACAGATAAAAGGTTACTATGTTTAATACAAGTATTTATCTGATGTGCATTTAAAAACTAACAAAAAGCTTTAGAAAATATAAGCCAAAATATCAATATGCCAACTGACAAAACAGCCAAAATAATAAAACCTTTTTAATATCATTAGCCACTAAAGACATTGCAACTTAAATGAGATTTTGTAAGTCACTCCCGAAAAGGATGATTTTATAAGTCACTCCTTACACGGCACAGTGATTCCAGCCAGGACTGGGGATGGGGCATTCACATACATCCCAGTGGGAGTGAAAATTATGCACACTTCTTGGGAGAGAAGTACAGAAATATGGATGACAGATCTGAAAAATGCTAAGTTTAAGCCATTCGCCAAGATTCTGGGATTGTACATAGATAAATAAATATAGGCAGAGACTTTATTGTAATAGATATGGATAAGAATATATTAAGTGTAGTTAATAGTCAAAAATTTAAAATGACTTAATATTGATGACACTCTTTGATTACTTTAATAGTGGTCCCAAAATAATGTGGCTTTCATCATCCTGAACACTATTCAACATCATGGGACAATAATAATAATATACAGTTAAATTAAACTCATGTAACATAATCACTAATATACTTTAAATGTATAAATTTAATGCCTAGAAAATAATTAGGAAAGCTGCAGAGTGACTTGGCCCAGGCTCAGTTTTGAGGACCTGGCTTCCTAACTTGGATACTTGAGGAAGCTACCTAATCTCAAAGTCTCACTTTCTGCATGTGAAATGGGGATTGGAACAGTAACTGCCTCCCAGGTTTGTGGGGAGTATTAACTAGCTGGGTGCAAAGCCCCAAGTCTGCAAACTTCTGGAAAAGGCCAGATTGCAAGTATCTTTTTAGTCTACAGAGTCTTGTCAAAACCAGTTAACTCTTTTGTTGATTATGTTCCAGTTAAAGGTGAGATCATATGGTATTTGTCTCTCACCACCTGGCTTATTTCACTTAGCATAATGCTCTCCATTTTCCATCCATGCTGTCACAAAGGGTATAAGCTCCTTCTTTCTTTCTTTCTGCTTTGTAGAATTCCATTGTGTAAATATACCATAGTTTTTTGATCCATTCATTTCCTGATGGGCACTTAGGTTGCTTCCAGCACTTGGCCATTGTAAATTGTGCTGCTATGAATATTGGGGTGCACAGGTTCTTTTGGATTGGTGCTTCAGGGTTCTTAGGGTATGTAACCAGAGTCATTGAAATTAAGAACAATCTAACAGTAGCCAGAAGGGAGGGGGAGGAGACAGTGGGGAGAAGGGTTTTCAGGAACTACTATAAAGGACACATGGACAAAACCAAGGGGGAGGGTGGAGGCAAGGGAGGGAGGTGGGTTTGAAGGGGGTGGTGCGGAGGGGTGGGGAGAAAATACAGACAACTGTAATTGAACGACAATAAAATAATTTAAATAAAAAAGATTTAAAAAACCAGTTAACTCTGCCCTTGTAGCTGAGAGTAGCCACAGGCAATCTGTAAACAAAGGTGGGGACTTTGTCAATGAACTTAAAGAGACACTGGAGTTTGACTGTCCATTAATTTTGGCATGCCATAAAGTATCATTATTTAAAGAACATTCTTAGCTTGGGATTCTACAAAACAAACCCTGGGTGAATTCAGCCCCAGCACTGTGGTTTGTTGACCCTGATTTAAGGTACTGCCTGAAATTCCTATTAGTGATTGAAATGATCATTTCATTGTTATCTAAAAATAAAACAAGAAAACATAACATAAACCTTGATATCCTGTTATTGTAGTTGATTTAAATTTTCTTCTTTATCTTTTTCTAGATTTTCTAATATTTGTAAATTAAATGTACCATAAGTAATCATTTTGTAATTTAAAAAAGCAATGCAAGCCAAGAATATCAAAATATCTGTAAGAAAATCAGAAGAAGAGAACAAACCAATTTTCCTGAGATCCACTTTGTCTCAGTTTTGATGATGTTAAGAGACATCTTCCAACGTATGGGACACTGCTCAGAGACTAAAAGCAAACAGTGCAGGAGATGCAGCAAAGCAGCCGTGTATCCTTCAGGAGTTGAAGGAAAAATATTTACTCTGCTGGTGGACCTTGTCCCATGAGAGCTGGCGGGGTGGGGAGCCCTTGAACCATATCTGTGACCTCAGTAAGTGCTGAAATTTGTGTTTGCCAAGGAGAAGTATCCTGGTTGAGAGATATGTGTTAGTATAAAAAAAGAAAAAAGAAAAGACAGAAAAAACAGATTTTACATGGAACATCTTTTCTATTTCCTTGTTTCTGATTTGAGAGTCTGAATTTCCTAGTATGAGATTTCTTTGAAATGGGACATAAAAGTAACAGAACCTGTTACTCCAGTGAGCGGGCACACTCACAGTTTCTGAGCAGAGACCTGTAGGCCTTTTGTTACATTGTGGAAAATGTTTTTGCAAGTGTGGTTCAGGGATTAATCAAATTATTGCCCCCTTTTAAAAATACTAGAAGTAAGAGTAAGACAGTCCTGAGAAGATGGTGGTGGTGGGCACACAATAGCTTTTAAATTTCTCAATCTATGCAGGCAGAGTAGCTAGATAGCAAAATAAAGACTGATGAACAACTTTTTGCAACAAAACCAGGGGACAAGGCACCCCATGAACCCATAGTACATGTGATGAGGGTGAACCAATAAGAGCTGGAGACCCGCTGGGTGAAAGCTTCTGTGTGAAGGAAGGCAGAGAAGGCAACGGAGTGGCTGATGAGCTTGGAAGGAGTGAACATACAGGATCCGAGAGGTGCTCCTGGAAAACCCTGCAGCCTCCCTGAGAGCAGCAGAAAAACACTTGGTGGGGTATTCCCACTCATGAGTGGGTGAGACCAAGGTTTGCTGAGAGGTGGTCAAGCCTAGCACCTATGGTCTTCCTCCCGGGATGAGCTCTCTTCTGAGGAGAAACTGCTTTAATTAGACTCCGAGTTGAGCAGGACAGAAACAAGAAGGTGGAGAAAGGCCGGCCCAGAGAAAGGGGTGCTGAGCTGGGATCTCAGGAAGCAGCAGGCAGTTCTATACACTGGAGACGTCGCAGAGGGAATTCCATGAAGCGAAGACAAACTACCCTGAGCCTTGCTACTTTCTCCTGTTCAAAAAACTAAAGTCACATAAAAATGAGCAATCAAATATACCAAGGCCAAATCCCAAACATAGCTTTAATCAGAAAAGAAGGAGGAGCAGAATAACATCCCTATAATGACAGGAAAGCAGACAGATCAAACCTGTAACATGCTCATTCAAAACAAAATAAAGAACACTAAGAAGCAGTATGAAACAGAAAAACCAAAACCAAACCAAACCAAAACAAAAAGACAGAATTAGAAAAACACAGAAATGAGGCCAGAGTCCAGAGATAATTGGAAGAAAAGGCTAACAAATGAACAATAAACTAAAAGAAATATAAAAATAAACAAACAAAAAAGTAGAAGGTAGGAGATAAGCTTACAAATAAAAATATTTAAAAGATAAAAGCTTTTGAAATGGACAAATACTGAGGTTAAGCAAAGAAAATTCAACATATACATAATAGGTGTTCCTGGAAATAAAACCAAAGTGAGAGGGAGCATAAGAAATACTGAAAGTTACAATTTTAGAAAACACTCGTGAAACTAAGAGAAGGCGATAACTTGACCCAGGGATGAGTCTGAGAATTTGGACCCACATGGCCCACGTCAAGACATGATTTAGCAAAATTCCTGAGTTTAACAGAGAAAGAAACTCTTTTTAGGTTCGGGCAAAAAGGTGTTCAATAGCATTAATCATCAGGGAAATGCAACTCCAAATCACAATGTGCTA
Source organism: Sturnira hondurensis (assembly GCF_014824575.4). Taxonomy (NCBI): domain Eukaryota; kingdom Metazoa; phylum Chordata; class Mammalia; order Chiroptera; family Phyllostomidae; genus Sturnira; species Sturnira hondurensis. The sequence continues at coordinate 9,517,458 of NW_028087015.1, forward strand.
CCACTTCACACCTGTCCGAATGGTGGTCATGAATAAATCAACAAATAACAATTGTTGTGAGGATGTGGGGAAAGCGAACCCTTGTGCACGGTTGGTGGGAATGCAGACGGGTGCAGCCACTGTGGAAAACAGTATGGAGGTTCCTTAAAAAATTAAAAATGGAACTGCCTGAAGACCCAACAATTCCACTGCTGGGAATATATCCCAACAAACCCCAAACACCAATTTAAAAGAATAGTTGCATCCTATGTTTATTGCAACATTTATTTACAATAGCGAAGAACTGGAATCAACCCAAGTGCACATCAGCGGATAAGTGGATAAAAAAAGCTGTGACACATTTACACAATGGGAACTTGGCCAAAAAAAAAAAAAAGAATGCAATTTTTACCTTTTGTGTAAGTTTGGATGGACCTATGTGCTAAGTGAAATAAGTCAGACAGATAAAGACAAATACCACATGTTTTCACTTATATGTGGAATCCGATGAACAAAATAAGTGAAGAAAGTAGAAACTGACGCATAGATATCATAGATACAGAGAACAGACTGACAGCTGTCAGAGGGGAGGGGTTTGCGAGGCTGGGGGAAAGTGGTAAAGGGACTAAATTGCTACAGAATTGGTGGTTATGGAATAGCCACAGAGGCATAAATTACAGCAATGGAAATACAGTCAATGGCATCAAAACAGGTATATGTGGGGCCAGGTGGGGACTGGAAGCAGTGATGGGTGTGGGGGTGGGGAGAAACACTCTGTAAAGTACATGATTTCTAAACCACTTTTCTGTACATCTGAAATGAATACGGAAAAACACTAAATACAAACTATGATTGAAAAATTAAAAGAAGTAATAAAAATCACCAATGTTTATAAGGGCAGGAAAATTTATTTTCATCACATGTGTCAACAATACTTTATGCCAGAAATAAATGGGATAACATGTTTGATATCCTCAAAACAAGAGCATATGAGCCAATGATTTCATAGCCAGAGAAACTGTTATTCTATTGCACTGTTCTAGGAGTCCTTTCTGAGAAATCTGCTACAGTTACAAGAGAAGATGAGAAAAAAACCCAAACAAACTTTGATGTAGGGATTGGCGGTAGGCATTAACAGGTAAGACTGAAGATAAGACTGAATCAGAGTTAAAGGGGTGCCTAATGCTGACATGCTCAGACACTGGAGACACAGCATAACCACATACAAAAACAAGCCAAACTTTCCTCAGTAATTCTGCCAGTGTGTGTGTGTTATTACTCCTGACATCCCGAGGCTGTTTGTGCTTCATGTGTGATAGAATAAATGAGTCATTAAGAGATATTGTAAGTATGTGATTCCCCTGCATCTCTGAGCAGCAGAATTTTCAGTGTGCAAGAATCTAACGCAATAGTCCAGACCCTAAGCATATATTTCTTTAGTTCTGAATCTGAGATGCGAATATCAACATAAATTTCAGAGGTACTTTGTCTTTCTATGTAAATATCACCATTCTGTTCTCTCTACATGCCCAGAAACACTGACCACCCAGCAGCAGTGAGCACCCCTAGCTCCAGGGTTCATGGTTCTGAAGCAGCATTTCCTGTTAAAAGAAACCTGGGCTTTAGGGGAAATGTCTGATTTCTGGATTGGAACAGAAAATGTACGAAAGCCAGGAATAAAAAACTGTCACAGCAAATAACAGAGGAACCATCAAGGGCTCTTGTTCATGTCAAAAAACCCAAGGGTTGATTCGGACCTCACCCCCACCCAGGACCCCCAACCCCTGCCCACTCCATCCAAAGATAAAACCGTGTGAACTTCAAAAAGATAGCCATTGCAATTAATGACAACTCATCAACTATGTTTAAATCCATGAGTTCTTAACATTATTTAAAAAATAATAGATGACCTTCAGGGGTGGTAGGGCACCAAGAGATTATCTGGGAAACTCCTCAATGAAAGTAATGATCACCACCTATGTGTAAGAAGAAGAATCTAGGCATTGAGTTTATTCCAACTAAAAAGTGAAAAAGAAATCAGAGAGGGAACCTACAGGTTAACAGAGATTAGGAAGAGCTAACAATTCCAAAGTGGGGGCGGATCTCCCCTTCTATGACAAAATGGCATCTACTAGAGCCAAGGTGACAGGGAGTCCCAGGGTGGAGGTGCTGTGACGAGAGGAGCTTCTGCTTCCTGACCTGGTCGGGTGCTTACAGGGTGTCCCGTATGTGTCTTTTTATGTACAATACGTTTGTCTTCTTGGGTTTGCTCTGTCTGTGTTTTATTTTACAACAAAAAGTTAAAAAATACATTTATAAGAAATCCACATAGTCTAACTATATAGTTATTTATTATCCAATACTGTGAAAAAAGAGTTTCAAAGGTTACGAGAGAAATAAGTTCTCTGTTGAGCAGAGAGAAACACCAGTCGCTGGCCTGCCCTGATACTTGTGTGGCCAACACCAAACCAGGCTGCAACAGCAACCCTGGCAAAGCTGCTCAGGTGGCACCATCTTTTGGGGGCACCATGTTTCGGGGGCACCATGCAGCCAACTCGGGGAGTTTGGCGTTCACCTGTGGAAGGCTACACTTTCTCAACTGCTGGCTATTCTACATGCCTTGAAAGACATGACCAAATTCCTAGAGAGTACATGTTTTTTTTAAAGGAAACATTAGTATTTCTTTGTTTATGACTTAGTCCCATGTTTCTATGAGGGTTTCAGTCTCTTTCTTCCTGATTTCTAAGGCTGTTTATGGATAAGGGATATTAGCCCTTGATTTTGGTGGGAATTTGAAATATGGTTTCCTCAATTTGTGATTTGAGTTTGTTTATGATGTTTGTGTGTTTTGTATTCTTTCGCCATGCAAAATTTTTTTTCTTAATTTGTGGGGTGGAAGGGGCCAACAAAAGTCTTCTGGGTAGTTGGGTATAGGCCAGGGAAGATCAATAACTTCTGATGTCAAGAATCTGTCCTTTGTTATCATCACATTAAAATAAGGTCTGCCTGTAGCTTCCCTTGGTCCATAGTAGCTTCCACTGCCAACTGGGCTCTGGGTTGTCCTGAGTCCTTGACTTCTGAAGCCATGTGCTTGTGCATTTTTCTCTCACTTACTGGGATATGTTACTTTTCAACTCATTTAAGACCTCTTGAGATTCTGTATCCTGCCCTGATTACTGTCATGTGGTCAGGGCTGGCCCCTCTCCTTCTGAAGATTTCTGAGGTCCATTGTCCCCCTGTCTTTCTTGTGACAAATCATCTACTTCCACCAAGACTCACTGTCACTCTGTGTTTGGGAGCCAGGTGGCTCCGTCATGCTGTTGTCCCTCTATTCTCAAGGAAAGACTCAGGTAATGGGACCAAATACACAGAAGCCATTCTAATTCTGGTGCCAAAAGTGAAAACACAAAAGTATCCCTTACTGATTATTTTAAGACTGAGTTCTTCAAAAGAATGCTGTCACAAGAAAAATGTGGAGGGCCACTGATACTTTCATATTCTAATAAATTAGAGAAAGTCTGAGTTAAAACATAATTAGAGCAACTAAGCCCTGTGCTCTTACTGGCTAAGAAGAAACTGGTGACTCAGAGAGAAGTTATGTCTGTACAGTTGGCACCAACAGCATTTCCAAGATACGTTTTCCAAGGCAACAATCTTAAGGAAAGTCTTTGAAATTTCTTGGCACATAAAACCAGATTCAAAGTCATGCTGGCCAGAGGAATGCTTAATCCCTGTGCAAGAATGGGTATCTTTGAAAGACTATTCCTATCCGCTGTGGTGGAAAATGCTGTTGTAAAGTAAATCTGAAGTAACTCATTAAGAACAACTTAAAAAATGGAAAGAAATAACTCAAAATATTGCTAGTGAGCTGTCATTCCAGTGGTAACTAATCTTACCATTTGGCATTTTCCACCATACTCTGTGTGGCTTCCTCATACCTGGACCAAACAATTGTGCAATTGCTTACAAGCAGTTAGGGATCAGATTATAGATGCAACCCAGAAACATGTCTTACAGATGGATCTTAGGGTATGAAGAGTCACACAAATATCAAATGAACATCAAATACTCATCCTTTTAAGTTGAATTAAAATAAATACATCAGGGGCTGGCTTATGTAGGGGTCACTGAGCATGTTGAGGGTCTCCAGAGTTAAAAACAAGAATGAAACAGAACACAGTGTAAAGTTGTTGGTGACTGGCGACCATGAAATTTAGATGTCCCTTTGGTACAACCACTGGGCCATGCAGGTGATGTGGGTAAGGCTTTGAGGGTGAATGAGGAGTGAGTCTCTGTCCACAGTTGGGCCCCTAATAGCCCAGGTGAGTAGCTAATTTGGAAGTCCAGGTTTCCCAGTCCCATAATATCCAGGCCATGGACAGGGCTTCAGGCTGGGCTGGAGCAAGTTGACCATGGCAGGTAGACCCTGTAATCGTCTTGGTATTTTACACCTGCAGGCAAGGGGGTCATGTGTGCTTATCATCGCTGTTTCAGGCACCAAGTAGAAACTAAAAGTGTGTTGCAGATCATTATGAAGTTTTCCCTGTTAGTTCATAATTTAAAACATGCCCAGTTAATACCAGTGTTTATAAAATGCACAAGGGCTCCCAGAAGTGAAGTACAAATTAAAAGCAAGGCAGAAACATAAACATGAAAAAATTCAAGGAGCAGCTAGCTGACATGTTTCTTTTTTCTCTTCTTTCTCGGTTTAGTATTTTCATGTTGTTGCTGCTTTCTTAATCATTGATTAGTAGAACAGAGTGTAATTAGACCTTTAATGAACATATGGTGCGCAGGCAACAGAGCAGTGAAGAGAGCTGTGTTAGGCAAAATTCAGGGGCGGCAGGAGAGCGGAGGCTTGGTGTTCGAGAGGGAATGCCTGTGTATCCCCGAGGTCCAGGGTTTTCATTGCTTTTAAGTAGATTCTCCAGTTTAACCTTAATTTTCATCACCACACAGAGAAAAAGTCAGTCCTTTGTTTCGTATAAAGCAGGTGTACAAAATGTCCTTGGCAGAATGATTTCAAATTAATAATTAAAATTTACCCAAATCGTCTCCAGCATCTAAGTGTCTGCCACGTGACCACCACACACAGACTTCAAAGCTTTTCTACTAATTCTCGGTTCTCATTCCATTGGTCTTCCCCTTGCCTTCAGCGTTCAGTGGCGGTCCGCTGCCCACTGGCAAGTCTCAGGCAGGAGGCTGCAGCTGCACACCTCCCTGGTGGACGAAATCCTCAGTTTCCAGTATGTGTGTCTTCCTGAAAGGCACGGACATGTGTCTTCTTGGCGTGCTGCTCTGGTGAGAGCCTGGTGGTATCTACGCTCCACGCAGGCCTGTGCTGGATGACGAGGCCGCCGCTGACCGTTCTCCAGCTGCGCCAGGGAGTCTTCATCCTTCGCCTTTTGAACACAGAGAGGCAGAAAGAGGTAAGCGCGTGAGGGACCCTGGCCACACGGTGCTGGGTTTGTCGTTGCAAACACTGCAACTGACCGAATGATTTAAGGAAAGAGAAGGGCATTTGCTGTCCAAATCTAGGCTAGGGCTCAGAAAGGATTAGAAAGCCAGAGAGCACAGAGACTCTAACAAACTGAAGCCACACCTTTCGCCAGTATTAGGCCACTGAGACCCTTGGTTCTGTGCTCAATCCAGGGCCTCAGAGATTAGTGACCATGAGTTCTGGCGCTCAAGCCCCGCCTCCCCAAGATACAGATTTCGGAGTTGAGCACCTGTGTCAGTTGCTTCCACCTGAGGGAGGCCCTCCCCCGACACTGGTGGGTCCACCTTTCTCTGCCCTGCAAGGGTTTCGGCTGCCCACCACACCCTGAGTGACGGTCGTGTTTTCTTCATAAAGCCCACTGGTGCCTCACTCATTTACCTGGAAGTTAGCAAGAGTCAGACTTATAATTTCCGGCCCGGCAGGCAAGGATCTTGGAAGTCCTTCCACCTATCCCTACAGTAAGAAAAAAGCTTGAACAAAATGAAAGTTAACGATTCTTCTTAGATCTGTCAGAGTAATGAAGTCTGAGGCTGAACTGCTGCCTCAGAACTGGAGAGCCAGGCAGGTGGACATACAGTCAGTTTGCTGAGGCTGACACCCAGGAAGGGAGAATCCCCCCTCCCCTCAGGGACCTGCAGGCAGGGGACCAGAGCTGTAACTGAGAAAGCGTTAGAGGCTCAGTGTGGACAGTTCAGTGTCCAGTCATGGGGGTGCCCACACTTCTGTGAGCCCACACCTCCAGGAGCTCCACCAGGTCCTCACAGAGGAGTTCAGAGAAAGATCTCCAGCTTCCAGACGCAGGAACGGAAAATAAATTCTTTTGAAATGCGCCAGAGTGTTTGTTCTCCTGAACAAGGCCTGCCCTCAGGAGAAACTAGTGAACCAGAGCGTGACTTAGGGGGGAAGGGAAACACCCAACTCCAGCCTCCCAGCCACCCCAACCCACTAAAGGCAAAACAAAGCAGATCGACAGAGCTGAGAAGTGCATTGTGAAGGCTGCAGCCCAGACTCAGGGCCCCTGAAAAAGGATGGGACAACACTGTCCCCCCTGTGTCCCCACATCGGTGGTGCTTCTGTGTGCAATGGAACACCTCATTACAACACAGGGCTGCAAGTCAGACTGTTACCGAACAAAGGGTCCGGGGTGGGGGGCAATACTTGGCCCACCGAGGGATGCCAAAAACTGCTACAGAAAACAGGGGCCCCTCCCAAGGACGATACACTAATATCTATAGGGCTCTTCTGTCCGCCGCCAATCGGAAAGACATCTCTCAATGCCAGAGATTTGTGAAAAGGAAACAAAATGTTTATTTAATGCTATTCAGGCCTAATGCCTTCCTTAAAATATTAAAGTCTTTAAGGGTATACACCTACACACACACACACACACAGCGCTCCCTTCTCCCACTGTCCCAACTCCGGGTACCGTAAATCAGGAAAAGAGCACACGTCCGTTTTTCAGGTCGCTGGCACGTGAGCTGTGTCGCCTGCCTGTCCAGGCAGGATCTCCAATTAATCCAAAGTCATGCGGCACCTTTCACTGGCAAGAGTTCTTTGTACCAAGTCCTAGTCAAAGTCTCTCCTGGTTTCCAGGCCACTCAGCCAAAGGGAGCACGCCAAAGCTGCGTGGGCCTCTTCTACCAAAGCCGCACTCCACCAAAGGCGTGTCTTTCTTCTTTACCTGGCCGCAGGGATCTCCATTCTGGCAAAGCTGCATGGTCTTCCCTTTCACCTGGCCAAGAGGGGGGTCTGCACTCTGCTGAAACCGTGTGGCTCTCCCTCCTAATGGCTACAGGGGTCTACATCTTTCCAAAACAGGGTGGCTCTCCCCCTCACCTGGCCAAGAGGGGGTCTTCACTCTGCTAAAGCCACATGGCTCTCTCGCAGGCACTCTCTCTGAGAAGCAGCCCCCGTTCCAGCCTGCGTAGCAGCCACTCACCTCTCCCTGGCCCAAAACTTGGCCACAGCTATTTAACATATCTATGAAACCAGTTAAAGGTTATAGGTATGTTAAATACCATTCCAGAGGTTAGCTCTGCAAAACTGTTGCTATGCAAAACAGCTCTCAATGGCCCTGCTCCATTTGTCCCTTCCCCCAACTGACGGCTTGTGGGGGGGGGGGCGGTGAGGATATCTTAATATTTCCTCCAATATTCCTGTACACTTTGAGTTCTGGACACCATTCTAAATCTTTTCTGGGCTCCCCCTTGGCTGCACCCTGTATCAAGACTGCACTTACTGAAGGAGTAAAGTATGCTCTTCTTATTGACGTAAAGTTCAAACCATGAGGTTTTTTCCACCTTGAGGTTTTTTCCACCTTGAGGCTTTGATCGTGCATTTCTTTCACATGAATACTATTATTGAGCCATTTAATCAGACAACAATCCCAAGTATTTAAATGTTCTTGATTACATATCTTTCCGTAGATTACATATAATAACTTACTTCCATTTTTCTGGGCATATTATGACCTGGAACTATGAAAAATATTTCTCACACTTAATTCATATTCTAGGGAAGGCTCTGCCTATTTTCTACAAATGGCTAAAATAGGTAGGATTGTTTACCTCTCTGCTAGAAGGGAAAAATAATAAAATGTATCTGGTTATCGACAGAAGATGACTTTAGCACAGCTTAAATTGTAGGTGACTTAATGAATTGTCGTTGGGGATCAATTTATGGAATGGAGCGATCACTGACCTGAAACAGCCCCCACTTTGCCCCTGGCCTCCCTGGGGGAAACCTGCCAATTGTGTCTCACTCGTGGCCTCAGCTTCCTGTGTTTTGTGAAAAGCATTGATGGCTGAAAAGCAGCCTGAAATCTACCTTCACAAGCTTATAGTGAGATGCGTTAAGGGAGACTGCAATCTGGGCTCCTACTAGGTATTCTTTTTATGGAAGTACAGAAACAGACCGGATAGGCACACGCTGTGGGGAGGTGTTTCCGGTGATGGGGCCTTGGCCTGGCTTGTGGCTGCCCTGCAATGCTCCTGTGGCACCCGTGCTCTAGGGCACAGGGGAGTCCTTGGGGTGGGTCTGGTGACGGAGGACCCAGCCTCAAACAGAGACACAGGGCTTTCCCAGATTGTAATGCACCCTGTAATCTTCTAGTCTGGTGTTTTCAGCACCTGTACTTGGATCTCCCTTGGGGTGCTTATTAACTTGGCAGATGTTGGGAATCCATCCCCAGGAATATGAAATTGGGAAGATATTCTGGCGTTAGGGTCAAGTAAGATCAGTGATTCATTTGTTCATTGAAGCTTGAGAGCAGGAGCTCCAGGATAAGCTCATATGTCTCCAATCTTCCCTGACAGCTATGAAGGACAGCTTGATTTCTGGCACGCCCACTTACCAGATGCAAACGCCCATAGGTTCCCAGCCTTGGAAGGAGGAGGGGGCTCAGTTGCTTCCACTCCTAACAACCCATCCTTCAGCTGCAGAACCTCAGAGCCTCTTTTTCTCTTAGGTAAATTATCTTGAATTTACTAAATGTGAAATTTCAGTGCCATTTGTACTGATTTTCTGCTTCCTTGGTCTACCACCTATTGAGGGGGTTTGCTGAAGTCTCCAACTATAAAAGCACATTTGTCTATTTCTCCTTTCAGACTTTGGCCTCGTATTTTTCATCCTATTAAGGTGATTATTGGTCTAATCAGTTGTTTGAATATGACCAGTCACCTTTGTCACTGTTTCTATCTACTGACAAAGGATTCTATTTGTGTCTCTGGGTTTTAATTGAGGATTTTGTATGATTCTGCTTTATCTTTTTTTTATTGTGTCGGTTAAACTTCTTTAAAAGAATTTAGTGGTTTTTCTAAAGTTTACACTATCTATTTTATGCTAGCCTAAGCCCACCCACAAGCAACGCTGTCACATTGCATGTGGAGTACAAGTACCTCATGGCAGAGAAGCCCCAACCATCCCCTATGCCTGTGACACTGCTGTTATTCAGTTCACTTATCCATACACTGTAATCACTCGATAAGTTCTACTGTTACCTGTTCCTTTCCGTGGATTCAAGCCTCTGGCCTATATTAGTTTTCTTCTCTTGGAAAAAACTTCCTTTACTGGTTCCTGAATTTCTTTGATCATTTATTGACAAATCCTCCATGCTTCATTTGTCTGAGAAAGTTTTTATTATTCCTTCACTGTTAAAGGGTGATTTCACTGGTTATAGAATTCTAGGTTGGTGGTTTTTTCTTTAAATGATTTAACTATTTCATCCATTTAGTATTTCATTCTTGCTTCAGCGATACTGATGAGATGTCTGCTGTGATAGTTGTTTTGTAGGTGAGGTGTTTTTCCCTCAGACTTCTTTCAAGATTTTTTTTGTCTTTGGTTTGTTATAGTTTGAATATGAAACACTCATGCCTGAGCTACTTGAACCTGTGGTTTAGTGTCTGTCATTGACACTAGAAAAATCATGGTTATTATTACTTCACATACATTTTCTATTCCATTTGTTCCATCTCTTCTTCTGCTATGCCAGTTATATATGTTATACATTTTGAAATTCCCCTTAGTGTTGGGTGTTGTGTTTTTCCTTCTTTATTCTTTTGCATTTCAATTTGGGGGGTTCTTATAGTCTCATCCCCAAGCTCACTGATTTTTTTTCCTTGACTGTGTCAAAGGTACTCATGGCCCAGAAAAAGTATTTTTTGTTTTTGTTATGGTATTTTTGATGTATAGCATTTTGGGGGGTTTTACTTTGAATTTCAACCACTCTACTTATATTATTCATTTGTGCTACATGTTTTGACATTTCCCATTGAGCTCTTATGTTATTATAAATAGTTACTTGAATTCCATGTCTAATGATCCTATAATTATTGTTTTTTATAAAAATTTTAAAAAATCAAATTTTCTTTTATTTATTTATTTATATTTAATCTTTATTGCATTTTCCCATTACCATTTAGTCTTTTATATGCTCCCTCCCCATAATTATTGTTATATCTGAGTTTGCATCTGATGCTTGCCTTTTCTTTTCAGACTATGTTTTTTTCTTGCCTTTTAGTATGCCTTATAGTTTTTTGTTTGAAGTCAAACACATTGTATCATATCTGAGGGAAATAGACTCATAGAATGAATGCTTTTGTCAATATGGCTATAAGTTGTCTTTATCTAAGGTTTTCTTGCTGTGGGTATCAGAGATATCAAATTGTTCTCCTCTTGTCCTTCTTTTTGTGCCTCTTGACTGCACTTTCCTGGAGATCCTCGAGGGAAAGTCTCTGTAATTCTTTTTGCTGTAACCAGAGATATTATGCTGGAGTTGAGTAGTGTGGGGTGTGAAGTGGGGGAGGAAAGCGGAATTTGATGGTCTGGGGTCCTTTGAATGTGACTGGCATAACTTTTTCTTGTTTTAAAGACAGGAATAAAAACTGCCATGTTCTTTATGTGTCAGAGATAAATTCAGAATTCCCTTCAGTTACAGTTTTTAGTTGTTTTCAGTGGGATATTTTCGCTATTCAGCCATCACAAAAGCAGAAACTTCTGGTCATAACACATACTAAATATTAATATTATAATGTAGAATAACATATTTTTAGACAATAAAAAATTTCATTTTTTGTACATCACCATTCTAAAAATATCTCTGGTTAATGTTCAACTCTGAGATCCAACTGTGAAAAAGTGCTCTCCCGGAGAATGAATCTCTATGTCAGTATTTAATTAGGTGCCTGTGTCCTGTGCCAAAGTGTGCGGAGGGGTTTCCCATGTGCTCCCTGGAGGTCCCCATACCTCCAGTGCCTAATGAAAGCTTTGCTTGTCCAGCCTCTGCTTCCTTATCACTTGCACTTCTCCACCATTTCTCAGGGATGGGGGAAGGAGAGTGGTGATGATGGGGATACAAACAGAAGGAATAAGAGTGTTTATTACACAAAATGGAAAAAAGGTTGTCAGATAGTGATATTCTTGGAAATGGACCAATGTATCAGTAGCTAATAAACACATTAATGCCTCATACTCATGTGTTATTGTTCATTGAATGAGTATTTCTACCTGCTTTGTGTCATTTGATTCTTAAAACAACCCAATAAGACTGGGCATTCTAAGCTGGCAGTAACCATGTGTTTGCTCATGGACATATACCGAGTCCTGTCATGATGTCCACATATAGAGTGATCAACAGTACCAGTTAAAAAGAACCTGGCTTATGAGGGAGGAAACTGGGCCTCCCTATGTGAGCTCCTAATGAGTAGAGGTTGTCATGACTGGTGGGGCTTGGACTGGGGACATCCTCCAGAAGCAAATGAGGCTACATGTGCATCATGAAGGGGATGAGAAGCCTCACTAATTAAGGTCAACTTATGGGCCCTTCCAATATCTAGTAAGTACATATGGAGGTGCATGGAAGATCAGGGGGTGCTTCTGGCAAATAGCAACTCTTGTAACCTTTCTGTCCAACCTGTATGGAGTCTGCTGCTTATTTGAGAACAGGCTGGTTCTGGAGTCTCAGTAACCCTAAGAAGGGGGCCTGGCCTGGGTGTGCTTTTTTTGTAAGTGAATTCAGGCTCCTTGTTGAATTATCTTCTATCACGGCTCCCCAAGAATTGGTGAAACATCCCCAAGGGGACGAGATCTTTGGAGCTGATACCATTCAGCTAAGCCACTGGCTATAGATTCAGCCACTGTGACTCATTACTGACCCCAAGAGAGGAAACTGGTGAGGCTCACAGTGACTGTAGGAAAAGACAATTTCAGGTATGCACTGGCTAAAGGAAGAGGAGAAACCCTAGGACAAAGTGTCCTCTGACCTCTAGCTGAGTTGGGATGGTAACAGTATAGGTGATAAACTCCTCAAGGTGGTGGAAAGGCTATAATAACTCAGGTTCATCCAAAGAAGCTCCTGAGATACAAGGGCATCCTCTGAGCTTCCTGGAGCCCACTTGGTTTCCACAAGCTACCAGTGCCTGGATGGGCAGCAATGAGGAGTCATTACTGTAGCCCTGAGTTTTCCCAGGTTTCCTCGGAGCACTGGCAATAGGTAATACAAACAGGACTCCCATTTCACTAGAATTATCTATAAGTAACAGGTTCTTTGGGTTCTTCAAAGAAAGAGCATTGGGCAATTCTAGTTGTACTAGTGACTGTGATGGTCAAAGCCTGAGGATCTTAGAATTTCACCCCAATATTAGCTCCTTGAGTTTATTTAAAAATAAGAGCTCTTTTTACACACATGGATTCTCATTTTTGAGGGAATAACTGGTTTCAGTTCACATGGCTGCTCCTGGAGGCTCCAAGGCAGAAACTCAAGCAGATAAAGTTGGGATGCCAAGGAAAACATCCTTGAACTCTGTTTTCTAAAGGCACATCTGAAAGAGTCACAGGACATCAGTGTATGCTTGTGTACTTAAAGTTTCCAAGATTTCATGGTATCTGAAATAATATTCTGGAAAATAAAATTTCCTTGCTTAAAAAAGCAATAAACAATCATTAACAATAACAACAAAACCAAAACAGAGCTTGTCTTTAACTTTTCTAATGAACAGTATTTGAAACTGATAATCAGAAAAACCTTACATGTCCAAAGCAACCCTCACTGTGAGTAGAACTTTCAGTGGGAGAAGTAAGGAATATAAAGCTAATATCCAAGTACAAGGACTTGTGTTGAGTTAGCCGCCATGGGAATATGTTGGTGTAGCTAACCCAGGAACTCAAATTCACACTTTCCACAAAGAATTTCCCATCTGGGCTGCCAATGAGACCAACTGTCTCTTCCACATGCCTGTTGTGTCTTGTCTGTGTATCCTCTCTCAACCACCCTTCTCTCCTCCAGGCAGCATGGTATCTTGTAAGCCTCATTTTTACTTTTCTGAGGGTGTTATTTTATGCATTAAGTTTCTGGGGCTACCATTTAGGGAGTGTAGGGGATCTTTAATGATGGGCAATTATGTACATGTCCCCAAGCCTGAGGATGGTGCCACACTGTCTGTCTGGGTGAGGAAACAAGGGGCCCATACCTGGTAAAAGTCAGAGTGAGTTTTTCTCTGGCCGAAGAAAATGAATTTACTGGTAACTGTGTCTTTTTTCCCCCTAAACTTGAAATGACTGCTAATGAGCTCACAGCGAATAAATGTCAGCAATGTGTGCAATAATTAGTAAAAAATAGATGTGTATTTAAGTATTAATGAAATAAATATTTAGAAGGCTATTTGGGATCTTTGTTACATCCTCAAATGATTAAAAAATAGTGAGAAATTTATTAAAACTTTGAACTATGAGTAAGTAAAAGGATTTTCACTATGTAACTTTTTCCCAAAATCAGAAAATAAGGAATTTATTTGCTCAAAAGGGGTGGGTCAACGTACAGAATGAAAGCTGCAGGCAGAGCCTGGGGCAAAATGTCAAGTCTATGAGAATATACTAGGAATCAAGGGTTTGGCTGAGGTAGGGGACAGCACCTCACCTATTGTGAGCAAAGGATTCAGAAAAGGGAATTCGGGCCCAGAAGATTGCTGAAGACCCACATGTGAGCTTGGCCTTCAGAAACAAATTCAATCCCAGAGCAACCACAGAACTTGTCTCAGGGGAGCTGCTGCTGTTGCTGCAGAACAGAGACCCTGCAGAAAAGGTCTTGTGGGAGTCAGAGTCTTTACCAGCATGTGGAAAACAGGAAATCAGCTGCCATTATGCCCATGACTGAGCCTGAAGGTTCGCGTTGAGAAACACATCCCTTCCCCAGCCCAGCCTCCCTCCACCCTGGAGTCAGCCCTGAGTCCAGGGCCTGCTCAGATACAACTTCTTGAAGAGTCTGGGAGAATCACTGAAGGCCTGCAGACTCCATGGGTTGATGGCCTCCCAGAGGCCTCCCTCCGCAGCACCTGCTGCCTGGCCGGATGGATGCTGGCCAGCCCTTCTGAACAGAGAACCAGCCTTTGACATTTCCAGTACTATATTTAGTTTACGTTCCGGACTATGACCCACCTTAGAGTGACCTTTTATCCCAGGGGAGAACTGTCACTTCCATCTCTGGGCCCTGCCTTCGTCTGAGCCGGTTGTTGTACAGCCGTGGGTAAGCCCAGAACTTGCCAGTGACCCGCCATCTGTACATGAGCTGCAGCAACTCCTGTCTCTCACTGTCTGGGAAAGTGGGGGGAAGGTGAGGTGCTAGAATGTAGGAGTACCTCAGGGTCTGTGGGGCGGAGGGACAAAGGTGGTGTCCTTGTGCCCTAAGGAGGACATGCATGTTCCTTCTCTTCCCTCTGGCAGGCCTTTCTGAGAACCTCAGAGGTTCAGGGACATGAACACATGATTTGTTTATATATTTGCAACTACTTCTTCCAGTCATTGTAAACAAGCCCTCAGATGCTCCTGTATTAGACAGAAACATGCCCCCCCGCCCCCCCACCCCTTCTGTAGTTCACTGAATACAGAAGCAAATTAGTCTATGCTGATGTGCGTACAGGGTTTTCTTTCTTTTTCTTTTCCCTGATGGATTTTTATCCATTTAAAAACTAATAAGTCAGAAAGGGCACATTGTACCTTTTTAAGCACAATAGTTGTATTTGAGGAAAGACTTCTGTAGCATAGTTTAAAATGGTGTTAATCTCAAAATGGGTTTTAAGGGCTATAAAAGTATTATTAGCTTTATTTGGGGGAAAACTGTAGAGGTCACATTGTCAGTAACCTTGGTATGAAAACCTTCAGACAAGACTTTCAATAAGGTTTCTAGAAACATAAGGAGACTTGTGTTTTCCTGTCTTAAAAAATTAAGAAAGCACAAAACTGAACTAGGATGAAAAGTGGCATTCATGTCCATAACCTTCAGTGTCCCCACTCACCTGGAGAGCTCCCCTACCCATAATGCACTAAGTGGATGATTAAAAAGAAATGGGGGCTTAACTGAGGGTAAGCGTGGGTTCCCCAGAGCTTTGCGGAGCATTGAACCATGCGTCTACAGCTGTCTCCACACAAGCCCGACATACTTTATTTATTTGTTATGAAATATTTATGGGTGTTATGAAAGGTTTAAAATAATGTGTCTGTGGCTCTCCCCTCTCTTTCTCCCTCTTGCCCGGCGCTGTTTTTCAATGCATAAATAATTCTGGGCTCGGACAGGAGGGAGGTGCATTAGGGGGTGTGTGTCTGCTGTATCACATTTTTTCTGCCTGAGAGAAAATATCATTCCTAGTAATTTTCTACACTTATACAATCGGCGTTGACAGTAAATAATTGATGTATGAATTTAGGACTAAACTCCAACACAATATGACTTTATGTCAAGGGTTACTCCCAGCAGATTTTGAGCTAAATCATCTCGCAAAATGGGTTCTTTCAGTGGGAGAAAAAAAGCTTTTTGAAATTATTTTAATGGAAAACTGGGACCTCTGTGAGGCTCTTCTTTTGATGAGGTCTTGCTTTGCATGGCTGGTAATAAAACCACGCAATCTACCCATTATGAGATTGGAAATGTTTCATTTGTGATCATAAATGGATTTTTTTAAAGACTGACACAAGCTGTTGTTATTCTCTTCATCCTTTTTTTTTCATTCTTTTTTCTGTCTTTTTGTGTGTGTGTGCAGTGTGTGTCTACGTGTGATTGCATTTGTATGTGGTAGGCTGCCCTCTGCTTTTCATCCTAGTATCTTCCATAGAAGCACAATTATGATTTAAATTACAAGCTGGATATATTTGCAACGTAAAGATATATAACTAGCAGAAAGACTCAGATGAAGGAGTACACATTCCCTCCCTTCATTGCAATTAAAATCCTTTTCATCATGAAAAGAAAGTGGTTCCTGCAGACCAGGAGGGGGACGAGCAGATGTGAGACTGAAACCTTTCATGAGATTGTCAGAAAAGAAATGCTTTATATCTGTATAGCTTCCACTGAAGCCCAGACAAGAAGATCAAAGAAAACAAATTAGGTGAAAGACCCAGAGTGAAATTCTCTATTTGTTTTCCTATACTCTGGGGGGACAAGGATTTGGAACTATCAAAAATCTTTCTTTATGCCATTTTATTTTTTGCTGAAACCAAGATAAAAAGACCAGAATTTAAAGCAAGACCCTCTCATCTTTGAATAAATCTTATCTTTATAATTATTTTCTCTAGTATTTACAATTACATAAAATT
This sequence comes from Sturnira hondurensis, assembly GCF_014824575.4. Classification (NCBI taxonomy): domain Eukaryota; kingdom Metazoa; phylum Chordata; class Mammalia; order Chiroptera; family Phyllostomidae; genus Sturnira; species Sturnira hondurensis. The sequence goes on from NW_028087015.1 coordinate 9,534,016, forward strand.
GTGTTTATTTTCAGAGTCACTCTTTTTAAAACAATATTCAGACCTTTCATACAGTAAATTTAATTAAATTTATAATATAATGGAGAGATATGATAGCATTCAAAGACTCTCCTCCCAAAAAGCCTCTGACATGTGCATGACCTGCCCTAACACTCAGAAGTTTGAACTCCTTGCCCACGCTTCCTGGTTCTCCTCTCCCACTTGTTCTCCCTGTAACTCTTGCTTTGAGGAAATGCGTGGCTCTGATTTCATTCCATAGGTGGCACTCACGTCTCTGTGCACGAAGTTCTGAAGAAATTCCAGCTCAAAATTGGTTTTTGAAAAGTCATGCTCTTGAAGAAGTATATTGATTTCTGAAAAACATAACACAGATTTCTTTAAAAATATATTGTAAATAAGCTTTTTAAAGAAGGTTTATTCAGTTTTTACCTTTATATTTGGTGGTGGGCAATTTCAAAACTGCTAACAAATGGGTTGTAAGTAACATACTCTGGGCCAAACTCTTAAGTTTGTGTGTATACACACACGTGCATATGTGTACACTGTGCACGTGTATAGGCGTGCTTGTGGGTTTTTTTAGTGTTCAGAAGAGAGATAGTAAGCATTGAGGAAGAAGCTCTCTTTAGAGTAACCTGACTAGAGCTGGCTGGGTAGGAGTAGCTCATGGTTACAGGGCAGGCCACAGACACAGTGGAGGGCACCTGCCTCCTATGCATGTGTGCATGCATGTCCTTGTCTGAGAGTGTGTACATGTGTAGGAATTTGTGTAAAACAGTGCATATATGTCTGTGTATGCACATGTGCACAAGCACCATATGTTTGTATGTGTGCCCATATACACATATGCACATGTTTGTGCAGGTGCATGTGTGTGTCTCTGTATATGGTACTGTGCACAAGTGCCATGTGTTTGTGTGTGCCAATGTGTGTGCATGTGTGCATTTGTGTCTTTGGAGTGAGGACTGGTAGAGTTGTGGGTGACTGGGAAGGCCACCATTATGAAGATGCTGCCTGCCATGATTTCTATGATGGTTTCCCTGTCATTGGAAAATTAACCTGAATGATGGAACTCAACCCTTAGAGACAATTCTGTCCATTTTATACATGAAGAATTCAAGCCACTTGCCCATGATCATGCATCAGTATGTGACGGAGAACAGTTGATAGTTCATGTGTCAGACCCCAGGACATTGCATATAGAGGTCTGGATTCCTCCCTAAGAGTCAAACTTAGAAACATTGGCCCCTAAAACCATTGGATTAGGTAAAATCGTGTGGCTTCAGCACTCCCCCATCTCCCTGCTGGACTTGTGCCCAGGCTGGTGCACCCCCCAGAGGTGTAGCTGCTCCACTGAGGCTCTTACCAGGGGCCAGAAGGGAGGAGGCCCAGACCCAGAGTTGCTGCTCATCACGCTAAGGCGGAGAGATAAGGGGCTGGGTCAGAGTGAGGGAGGGAAGAAGTTCGAAGAATGGGCAGAGGGAGAGGGGTCCACTCCTTCTGTTTGACCCTGCCCACTGGGACAGCCAGGGTATCAGGCAGAAGGTGTTTCACACTCAGAAACCTCTGCTAGTGAGGTGAGCATTTCATTGGAAGTTTGGCCCCTGATGCCACCAATGGATAGTTTCCTATGTCTGGGCCGCGGCCCCATGCTCTCCTTGTTCTCCAAGGCAGGCATACACTGTGGAAAGAAGCATGTCAGTATAGGAGCCAGGCCCTGCAGCAGGCCCAGCACACTTTGGCTGGGTGACCTCTCAACCCTCAAGCGTTTCCAAGTCATGCTGTTGGAATGACATTCAGAGGTTGTCAGGAAAGCAACCTGCCAAAGGCCGGGCTGATGAGTGTCAGGAGTGGCTGAAACCCTAGGGTGGTCTGGATCCCAAGCCTGAGTCCTCACCACTGGCCACAAGCTGGGCACACTGAGTGTAGGTTCCACTCCGAGGGTAACAGGCCCTGCCTGCTGATAGAGGTTCTTTGAACCTGCTGAACCCACCGGGGCTAAATCATGTGACTCCTTTCTGCTGCCAGCATCCCTGGACTCCCCAGTGTCTCCAAAATCATGGCCTTCATGAAACAGAGTGCCTCAGTTGTGTGGGTTTTGGGCCAGGTTAGGGTGCAGGGCAGGTGAGCAGGCCTGTGTGTTCCATCTCCCTGAACCCTTGCCTGAGTGGCAGGCTTCTGAAGATCTGCTGATGTGGACAATATGAATGGGGCCATCTGTGTCCTTTTGGGGACCTTTGACACTTATTCCAGGCCAGGCACCCCTGGCGCTGGTTTTGTTCATCCACGGTGTTTCCTTCTTATAATATCTGTGATGTAGGTATGAGCACATGCATGCATGAGTGTGTGTGAGTGCATATATGTGTATGCATGAGCATGTGCATGTGTACGTGTATGTGTCTGGCTGTGTGGAAATATATATGTGTGTGTGTGTGTGTGTGTGTGTAATGTGCACAAATGCAAGCAAGGTGAGAATAGGCTCTGGAGCACAAGGAGCATGTCCAGAGACTGAGTGGCCATCAGGGCTGTGCTCTTCTTTATCCCACGTCCTCCTGAGGTTCTTGGCACTCACAGGAACAGTGTGGGTAGCCGGGATCTCTGCTGTGCTCAAGTTCCCATCACCTTGATGAAGGCAGAGGGAATCTGCTCACACAGTTGTCACTCACACAATGTCTGTTTCTCATTTTTCTCGGCAGCCTTTGGCATAGAAGTGACATAGCAGGGGTTCATGGGATGCTGCCACACCCAGGAGTTTTAACAGAGCACTAGCTTGGATTTGGACAGACCTGGGCCAGAGACAACAGTGACACCGACCACCTGGTACTGTTAGCCAAGGGCATCCTTCTGAGCCTTGACTGGCCCCTGTGGGCTTCCCTAGGGTACTTAGGGATGGACCCACCACCTGCTGACCCCTGTGGATAAGGCTGGCCTGACACCTGCTTTAACTCACAGTGCCTCTGGTCTGTCAGATTTCCTAGTTGGATGTTCTGTGCCGGAAAGTTAGCTTTATATAAGTGAAATCCCGAAGCTTCCTCATTGTTACTTATTTTACTTTAAAAGGAACAAACGAGGCTAAAAACAAAGCTGTACAAATTAAGATAATAAAATTAGTGTTTCCACCCACATGAAGCAGTGGTATATGCAATTATCGCTATGCTTTGATAGCAAGTGGAGTCTAATCTTATTCTAGTTCTCAGAAATAGGACATTCATCTTATTAAAAATAAATATTTTATACATGTTTTCATAATTTTCTTCATAACAGATTGCTGTTGGAATTGTTCATCTGTTTCTGTCTTTTTCCATTTGGGTCCAGTTCCCGAGTTTGATTACTTCTTCACTGAAGTTGTTTCATCCCACTGAGCATTAACACTTTGAATTTGTATCATTAATTTCATACCTGACCCTAAGCTATATTTTTATTACATTAAAGAGTCTGGAGTAGGTTGTGTTCCTGTAGAAATAAGTATTAGGGGAAAAAAAACAGTTGAGAGTAAGTTGAAGGGTTTTCTATCCTCTGTGCTCCTCTTCAACCGCGGTTGTCAGAGGTCTGATCTGAACGTGGAAGTGGGAGGACTGTCTGACTCTGGATAACTGGTGTGGCCCCTGGAGACCCTCCCTGCAGCACCCCTGGACCCAGGCTGCCTTATTCTGGTGTCCTCTTGCAGGTCTGGAGGATGCTTTGGAAGGACCTCATTTGGACTCCCCACTGGCCAGAGCACACCCTTCTCCAGGGCAGTGCCACCTGACTGTCACCTTTGTGGGAATGATGCCAGTTTTCCAGATCCCAGAGGTTTCCCTATAGCTTCAGGGTTGCTCTGTGCACAGAAAAATGTAGAAAGACCCAGGCCTGGAGGCAAGGGGAATTAGGCATTTGCTGAACACTTACTATGTGCCAAGCAGTGCCTGAGAAGATTTAGTTTCTGGTGCTTTTTTAAAAGTCACTTCCACTTACTTTAGCACTGGCAGCTGACCAATGTCCTCCTGAGCAGCTTTGGTGTGTTTAGCCTCCATCCATGGTCAACCTTAACGTTGGCTCTGGGAAATGCTGTGGTTTGAGCAGGAGCTGAAGGGGCTTCCTGGCCCCAGGAAGATTAGCACCCACACCCTGGCAGGTGCTCCGATTTGGGTAGCAGATCATTTCTGCTCTCCTGAGTCTCCACTCAACTGTCTTGTCAGCTCCAGAAAACATGCCAAAATCAGGATTGTGCTTTGTTAGTTATAACCATCACTGCCAACACAGCCACATGCTCATGTACTCAGGCAAACACACATACACATGCTTGTACACACATACACAAACTCACATTTCCCCCCTTCTCTTTTACAAACATTTTCCTGCTCACTCTGCATGAGGAAGCAATGTGTGGGAACCTGCTGGTGTGATCTTGAAGTGGTGACAATCTCTTTGAAGAAGGATGAGCTCAAAATGGCCATTGTCATCCCCACACTCTTCTTTCAGCTTCCAGCCAAAGATGAGCACTTATCAGGGGTCCTCATCTTCCAGCCCCTGTCCACCAGAGCCCTAATCTGAACCTGCCTTTCTGTCAGTGACCACATGCAATCTCCAAGTCACGTGGGACCCCTATTGCTCTGAGAAATGAGCCTAAGAGCAAGGAGCTAAGCCTGATGTCCCTGCAGGGGCCTCCAGGCCTCCCATCCAGGATGTCTGGACACTGAACAAGGATGCTCCTCCAGGAAACTCCCATTCATCCTATAAATCCAGATGAAAACTGGGCAGAGGGTCTTGTTCAAGGAGTTAAATGATTGACAGCTTTGCAGACTGCAAAGCTGAGACCATGGAGGAGCTCATATGCTTTACCTATGAAATGGCTACTCGATAATTTGTTAAGCAAATATCAAAAATATTCATACAGGCGCCAGAGGGAATGCTTTTGGGTGTTCTATTTACAAATTTTTAATTACATTTTCTGTTTGAATTGGTTCTCCAAAGAATTAAAAATAGCAGCATAACTTGGGTACAGCTCTCCAGAGCTCCCCAGTGGCCTCATTCAGAGTGCGCCTGGCATTCGTGTGTTCAGGCACTGCATTTGTTAATTAGGCGGAGTGGGTGCCCAAGAACCACAACTGGAATGGGCCACAAGATTGCCCGGCCTCCAGCTGGGCAGGGTTACCTGATGCGGTTGGCTTACTTTCTGCTGAGTGTCACCAGCATATTAACTCGTTGAAGCAAGAGAGTGTATTTGTTTTAAGACTTGGTGGGATATGTTGCTAATTATTTTTTCCTCAAACACAACCCTTTAATGTTATATTTAGAAGCCTTCCATCTGCACAGCAGCAAAATGAACTCTTAAGAAAACTGGTTGGAAGCCATTCAGTGACTTCTGAAGATCTCACTACTCTGGGGAACTGTGGTGAGATTCTCCAGGACAGCTGTTCAGCATCTGCCATATCCTGTGACACTCACACATGATGCTCCAAGTTTACTATGACATAAAATGCCCCCCACTTCCATGTAGACCCCCCTCCTGTGTAGGAAGGGGGTAGTTTATTTGGCTTTGGGTCTCCTATCAAACTCAGCTACACGTGCATCTGAGTGGAAAAAGAGAGTCATGGTGACATGATGGTGACCCAGCATCATGCTGCCTCCAGAAACACCAAAAAGAGTACAAGGTCCATGGAACCCTGGTATCCTGAGCCTTGGAGAGCAAAAGTTCAAGTAGTCCCTGCCCAGACTATGCATAAGAAAAAAATGCATTCTCAAGTTTACCCACGATGACCTTGTGGAAAGGTCTTCCAGCAAAACACCGTAAGTTCAGAATTCAAGGAAGAGACCCTTTTCATCCTCTTCATGTCTGAGGAGTGGAGGACCACTGGGGTCACTCTCAAGTCACAGACTCTGAGTTCCCATGGGGCATTCCTGGAGAGATTGGAGAGATAACCTAACCCTAATGACCAGGTGGTTCCCCAGCTGGGCCCAGAGCTGTTGGGCCACCTCTAGTCCACATTGTAATGTTTAGATATCACTGGTGGAGCCCTGAGTCCCTCACATAGATAGTGGAAGACACGATGTGCACTGGTCCATAAAGTGTCCCCTACCTCCACTGCCTGCTAGGGGGTGGGTGTTTGTGGTTGCCAGTAAGTGTGCCTTGGGTTTGGGGGTTGAGTCCCTGTGCTCGGTGGACCACATGGGTGGGAGAGGTTTCTTGCTTCCAGTACATTTCGATGTTAGAAGAAGTCAGGTAAGTTGAGATCATTTCCTACAGGCAGAGAGAACTCCTATCTGAACAGTCACCTCTCCATGGAGACATCACTTCTCAACCTGTTCCTCAATAATTGTGAGGCCAGAACTATGTCCTACATTTGAAAGGACACTTCTAAGACCTATGGAGGCTTAAAAAGCGGAAATGTGTAAGGACATCTTTTATGACTTGAAATTCATGAATCTATGTCACTTTGCAGGTGACACACTCTAAAAAAATGAAACTAACCATAGCATTATCCTGGAGGTGATTCGTTTGAAGGGAAACAAAAATCAGCAGCATCATTCGCCATACCTCAGGTATGATGCTAGATGCACAGTAGACATGTGGGAGGCAGCCCAGGCAGGTGAGTTACCTGGTCTATTGGCATATCATTGTCATGCATGGTTATGCAGGGACCCGAGGCCTCTCAGTGTCCTGGTTCAGGTGGTAGAAATAGGCTGTCTTAGGCCCCCAAACTGTACGCTAACCTAGTTAGGAACTACAAGAAGTCCCAGCTATGCCAAAGTGCACATTTTAAAGTCACTTCCTGCAGAACAGTCTAAAAAAGTGGAATCTCTAAAGGAACCCACGTTTTGACCTAGAAAAGAATTAAATAAAATGTGTTTACAAAGTAGGACAGTATGACCCTGGCTGGGTGGTTCAGTTGGTTGGAGCATCAGCCCATATATTAAAATGTTGCTGGTTCAATCCCCAGTCAGGGCACATATCTAGGTTGTGGGTTCAATTTCTGGTCTTTGAGCAACCAATAAGTGTTTCTCACTCACATGGATGTTTTTTTACTCCCCTTCTTTCTTCCTCTTTCTCTAAAAATCAATAAACATATCCTCAGGTGAGGATTTAAAAAAAAAGTAGGACAGTATAAAGTTATTAAAGATATTTTGAGATAGTTAAGTAGATGACAAAAATAGTAATTACATGCTGTTAAACAAAAAAGTCAAGATTAAAGACAATATATCTAATATGTACCTATTTACTATATAAATATATAGCTATGTATACACAGAATATATATGGCTATATAAGTACATATATTTTATATGTGCATAAATATATGTAATATAAAAGCAAACTCACACATTCAAATATCTGTAGGAGAAGTCTCCAAAGAGTTCATCTGTGATTTGTTTTTATATTTCTCTTTCTAACTTTTTCCCAATGAAAAGTTCTACAGTGGATTTAGGTTCATTGTGTAATTTGAAAATACCTGAAATGAAATGTTAATATATGACCATGTATATGATAAAAGCATGAAGGGAGCCAACTCAGCACATTCTGGATTCCACTGGTAGGTTTATTTTTTAAAAATTCATAGATCTTACAGATAAGAAATATTATTTCCTGATTGCTTATTTGTATTAGCTTAATTATATAAATTTATGATGCCCATTCTCTAAAAGAGACTCTTCTCTGAGTTATACCAGTCCATGTTTTCACGCTTTCTTCTTTTGAGGCCTGGCTACTTTTCTCACTGATTTACAGAAAATGTTCTATCATACCTGTTGCAATATTTTTTCATTGTGTCTACTCCTTAGTTTTATTTTTTAAATGTGTAAATGTATTAATTGTGTATGTAGTCAAAGGTATCAATGAGCATTTACACATTACTTCAAAACCTTTTATACAGGGTTCAGCACAAGTAACACCCCTTTTTTATTATAAAATCTTTTATTACAAAATCATAAGCATGTAATTCTGTAACATAACAATATCACACACAAGCACACCATGTGACATTTGAGGTGAAGTGTTCAAATTACTGCCCATCTCATGAGAGACATTCACATACCCTACCAACCACACTCAAGAATGTGTTACTTCCACCAGATGCTGTATATGGAAAGTCCTTTCGTATCCAAAGATTACCGACTCCATTTGTTTTCTAGTATCTCATATGTTCGCATTTTTTGATGTTTAGCTTTTCAAACTCTCTTATTATCACTGATAATGGGCAATGACTGATGCCTCCTGTCTGCATTACCTAATCATTATTTATTAGATGCTAATATTCACATCCTGGGGGAGGGGCATCCATTTGCATCATTTTTGTACTTTTGGCATCAAAGTGTAATAACTGTAACCTTAAAACATGTCTTACGCTCTTCTAGGTTAAATAATCTGTCTTTACACAAAAAGAGAGTGGGGGAGAGGGGGTGAAGGAGGCAGACAGAAAAAAACAGGGGGGGCAAGAAGAAGCTAATTGTATTAATTTTGTTATTTCAGATAAATTTTTAGAAGTACTGTGTCACATTTATCTCTAAAATCATCCTCATGCTAACTTAAGTTTTTGAAAACCTATGTATTTTCAATTTTTCCTTTGACCCAAACTATCCTACGTCCCATACTTTATAATAATACTTTTGTCACATAAACTGCCCCATCCTCTGTTCTAAATGACCACTGCAGTTTGATGTGAAAGCACCAACTTGGTAGCATTTTGTACACATGTCTCCCCACAGTGTTCTGCTACTTCAGTTCCTCTATCTTTAGCCGACTCTTTGACCTAGTCAAAGAACGAAAATCATAAGGTCAGCGAACGAGGATATCTTATTCCCCACTTTCCATCCCTTGCCCTCCAATTTCTGAATCACATTGGTCATATTTTTATTTAGCATTCAACATGTAAGGCTCCACATAGAGCAACTCATTATGTTATCTGATTTAATCTTCAGATTCATGCAAAGAAAACGGGTAAATACTTGTTCAAGTGCAGTTTTCTGTCTTGTATTCTTGAACAAGAATTAAATTTAAAAAAAATAAATAAAAAGAAAACGGTAAATAAACCCTGCCCTAACTGCAGGGCTGGCTGCTGGCTGAGGCAGAAGTGAACTTGGACCTGAAGAGTCAGCCCCTGCAGTTCACCTGGGACAGCTGTGGGTGGCACAAAGAAGTATCTATTGGTCCTTGGATTTCAGTAGAGACACTCCAGAGTGTGCTGTTAATGATGTTGGTTGTTGGGTTGAGGCAAATATTCCTCATCAGGTGAAATACTTTTTAACAAAGATTTGAAGTTAATGAGATAGACTAATTGAACATTACTAATTAATAATATCAATACATATGATTGTTATATATAAGTAGTATATAAAGATGTTAATGGGTTTGACTTTTGAACATCTGTTCATGTGACTATATGATCTTCTGATACTTGACCTACTTATGTAATGTTGCATATCAATAGATATATCATTAAATAGCCACCTTATTCTTTTTTGATAAATCAGTTTTGATTTGGTAGATTTGTTGAATTGGATTCATCAGTATTCTATGGAGTGGTATGTTGGCAAATTCTTAACACTCTGAAAAATTATATGCAAACATATCATACCCTCATTTTAAAATACATTTTACTGATTTAAAGGTTGTATAACACATAATTAATAACTAGTATACAATACTACTTTTTTTTGTTATATTACAGTTACCCCCCTACTTCCCTCATTACTCTCTCCTGTTCTACCCACCCCCTCTCCTCCCACAAGCCTTCTTGTTGTAAATGTTGTATGAGCAAGCAGTTCTCACATGTTTTACAGGATTTTCTGAGCCCTTGACTCTGCAGCCAGCCTGTGCTTGGGATGTATTGTCGATCTCAACATGAATGAGATGAATGTAGGTTGATATTTTGTTGAAACTTCACGACTTTGTTGATTTGCCAAGAATATGAGGGACTTCTTTGCTGCATCAGACCATAGTTTGCACATACTGGAAGAATCTTTCATCAATTCATTGTGCTGTTCACAATAAAATTGCTAATGACGTGACATTTAAGCTTAATTAGTATTTCTAGCCTTTTGTCTATCATTTCTCTCCATCTAGACAGTTGAGAAAACAAAGCAATAAATTGAGTCCCAATTCGCAGTGTCTACTGGTGCCTGTGGTGTAAATTTCTCACCATGGCAGCTGAACTCCTGGCTCTGGGACCATGGAGCTGGGAAGAGAAGCTCAGTGGACCTTGTTATGCAGTATCCCAGCCTAGAGGTGCCAGATGTGTAGAGCAATTGTGAGAGTAAAGTAGTTCAGAAGTAAGTGTTTTTAGTATTTTCTTCTAAAATATAATTTTTAATATTAAGTTTAAATAATTTGATTTTTATAATGGCCATTTTTAACAAGTGACTTGCAAAATTTCTACTAAACAGTTAGCTCTTCCCACGTGAGGTTGAGCTGTGTTTCTCTCACTTGCATTCCATCCGGTTTTTATACCCAGATTTCTGTGATTTTCATGAATTGAATTGAGTGGCTTTTCTGTGTGTGTGTGTTTAACAGTTTTCTTATAATTTATATGGCATAGGCATAAAATGCTGCTTGAAATTTTGATAAAATTAGCCAATAAATTCACCTTGCCTAGAAACTGTAGTGGAAAAAAAACTCATTGATTGATTATTTCGTTCCATTCCTCATTCCTCATCACCCCAAAATTCCTCCATCTTAACTTAGTTGAGGTTATTTCTATTGATAAATTGGACTCTGCTGAATTAGCTGTTCAGCGTTTTACCTGAACATACAAGCTCAATTCCTGAGATTCATATCCAGTTGGCTGTTGCAGTGCTGTGCTGATTCAACACAGTTACTGACCTCCAGCTCTGTGCTGGAGCCAATGGTGTGGCCTGCCTGTGGGGAGGTGAGGGAAGGAGGTGGACCTTTAGGAGGGAACCATGGGAGGTTTTCCTGAGGAAGAGGAGAAGCATTCCTGGAAGGAAGGGCAGCAGGTGAGCTCAGCACCTGAGAGAGGGTCAGGCAGAGGCATAGAGGCCAAAAGGCCGCTCTTGGATGCCCAATCTAACTGGGCTGCATTGTTGTTCATTCAGTTTAGGAATTTTCATGTCTTCAGTGGTGCATTCAAAATCTAACTCTGCAGTGAATTCTTTTACAGAGTTGGAGTTGGCCTACTAAACAGAGAGCAACTATCAGTTACTTCAGTAAAGAGATTCTTCCTCAGAACACTTCATTACAGGAAGGTGCTATTTGTAAGGGACTTTGTCCCATTTCATGTTACAGCCATCAACCTGAAAGTCACTTTGAGGACCCACGTTGGTTGAAGCCTCTGTAATTTCCCACATGGGACAGAGGCATGTTCCTCTTGCCTCTCTTCCCAGCAGGTGAGGACTAACCTTCTCCACCTGGTGTGCCTCCCATTGCGGGTGGCACTCACTGCCTGTGTTTGTCCCAACTGCTCCCCTGCCTGTGCTGTCTGCATGACCAGCCCCAGGGAGTGCCTGGGCCATGTCTGCATGCAGGGCTCAGCACACAGGCCTGCTCAAGAACACATCTGCAATGCTGAGAATGATGAAAAGACATCCGGTTAATCAGATTAAAGAAAAAAATAGGTAACTTAAAAACGTTTGTAAATGTGCTGGGCAGTGGAAATGAACTTATTCATACTGTTTACATTCTTTTCCAAATCCACTGGGCGTTGGTTCTACAGCAGTCCTGAGAGGTGTGGTGAAGTGTTAATATGTACTTTGCAATCTAGTAACATTCATATTGCACTAGTTGACTTACTGCTGAGAGAAGGGGGTGAAACTGTGGTTATGTTTGGAAGGGTGCAAAAGACAAAGTGACGGGAAACTACCAGTAACTTAGTTTTTCCTGCTGTGAAGCAAAATATTTTATCTTAATCTGAAGAACCAAACATTACTTAGAGAAAACATGATGTTAATGAAAACCCTGAGAAAACCCTGAACGCCTAAGCCCCTCAGGGTGAAGCTGCAGGGAGGAGGCCGGTTTTCCATCCCAAATCAGACTCCCCCTGGGAAGCCATCTCTGAAAACATCACCCACTTATTTCCAAAAGGGAGTCAAGCCTGAAGCTTACTCAGCAGTGGGGAGTCCTGGGGACATCCATGGTGGGCCCAGTGTTGACCACTGGTAGGAAGGGAGGGGGCATGGGCCAGATGGAACAACGGGCTTGTGGCTGTCATCGCTGACCCATGTGGACAGATTTGTGTCCACAGAGGAATGGAGGATGTAAGGGAATTCCCAGAAGAAGTTAACAGTGAGGTTCACGTGCCTAAGGCAAAGCGAAGTGCAATCTCAAACAGTTATGTGTTTCAAGATTGCTGGATTTTACTCCAAGAGAATAAAGTTTATTCCGCACCACTTGCTTACGTAACTATTTCCAATAAGTACTTATAGTTATTTATTACATAAATGCATTGATATTGCTAATCACATTGAACAGCAAGTCTTACTTAGGAGATAAAGACAGTGAGTACGTATTACAATATTGCGGTTCCCAACTTCGCTCTGTGGACATCTTGTAGTGTCCCTAAGAGGCGATAGGGGTGCAGAGTGCTGGGATAACCTCCCTTTCTCAGCCATCAGGTGTGTGATTCTACCAGTCTGGGCCTCCTCAGCTCTAAAGCCATCCTGAAGTAGATGGGGGAGGGTGTGGTCAGAGTCATCCCCACCTCCTGCTGGACTCTGAGCCAGCCTCAAACCCTTGGCCATGAGATAGGCTGGACCTGCTATGGGAGACAAAACCTGAGAGATCTGCATTTTACAAGGACTACCCTTTCTAGTCAGGCTCTGGAAGTGTGCGCACCGGCCCACTGGGAAAGCCCTGCCCCTTAACCACCCAGAGTCCCCCAAAGCACTTTCTCCTGGAAAGACACTGTGCAAAGTCTACCCACCCATTTGACATGATTTACCAAAAGTGTCTAAATTTATTGAACCAGCTGACATCTTTCTTTCCTAAATTTCCTGTGAAAACCCAGGAGAGTCAAACATTTGTGCTCCTCTCTGCATGTGAACATAACTGTACTTAGTGTCTCCATGGATTAACCTTACTGGTCAGATTCAAAGGGAAGTCACTAGCATTCGAGTTGCTTGATCAGAAATCCCTTATTCTTAGGACATAGGCCCCATTTCAGTGGAATTAGACTGCTAACAACTTACATGCTGTACAGTCTAGACATTGCTCTCATTGTGTTACGTTAGCTGGGTTCACCCCTAAGGCCCCTGCACCAGCTGCTTGATGAAATAGCCTCGAGGACAAATGCTAGTCAACCTGGGGAAGAAGCTGCCTTCCAGGAGGGTGTTGTGGGGCAGACTGGACTGGTGGGTGGCTGTGAAGGACCTTTGGATACAAAAATGGAGCGATGACCCATGACTCCGCTGCTCAGTGAGGGGACGCTAATGACTGAGGTGTCCTGGCGTCCAGCTGATATCCCCATCCAATGGGCTGAGCTTTGCCTCCTTTTCTCTGGCCCCACGTCAGTGCCACCTCTCTCGTCAGCTCCCTCTCCATCTGCCTGCTTTCCTTTTCTTTTTAAAAAAATAATGTTTTGAACATCTTGTCCTTTAACCAAGGAAGCCCAGGGGTAGCTGTTTTCACCTGACCCCTGGGCGCTGACTCTGTTGGAGCCTCTGGTGCTCAGATCAGGGCCAGACGCATCACTGGCCCGGCCTGGCCGCCAATCCATAATGTTCCCGGCCATGATTAATCTGATAAATAATAAATATATCAATCTAGTCTTTTAGACAAGGACAAATTCTTAGCAGCAGGGAGGCACACGGCCTCCTTTACAGCTGCCTGTAGTGTTGGGATTAATTATTTAATGCTTAATTCTTCGGGAAATGAGAAAGTTTTGATTAATGCTGTCCAGTGTCGTTTCTGGCTTGTTTGATATGTGTCAGATAATTTTTCCTCGCAGTCACTCTGAAGAAGCCAGAGGCTACTGTCATGGGGACCAGACGCCGAATTTCCAGAGATTAATTGAAGTGAAAATTTAGAGAAAAGCACCAAAAGCTCTTGCCTGAGATAACCTCTCTCGGGCTAAACGTAGCCACATCCAGGGTGTCGGCTGCACTGTGTCCTTATGTTAAACACTTATTTTCAATGTTGAGAAAAACCGTATTTGGTTTCCAGTTGACTTTTCAAAGCTGGCTTTCAGATTGGCAGGATTAAATCCTGGCCTGCAGGCGTTGCATACGAAACCTGTCCCTGGGAATGGGTGGGTGTCTAAAGTCTAGGTTTCTTCATCATTGGAGCTCAGTGCTTTCGGTGAATCTGGACCCACGATTCTCTGAAGGGTGTTCAGATCAGGCCCAAAGCATATTCTGGGTCTCCCTTTACTACAGCAAAGAACTTCCTGGTCTCTTTATCTGCTCTGCACATTCTTGTTTCCCAGGATTCCAAATCAAAATGAGATAGATCAAACCTGATTTCTTAACACCCCGATTGACCTCCATTCTAAACATGTCCGTGTCCACCTGGTCTGGAACCCCCTCTTTACCATTTCTCTTCTATTCCAATGTAGTGATTAGAAAAATGAGAGGGAGCGTGCCAGGATGAGAAGGAGGAAGTACAGTGAGACTTAGAGGTGAAGTCCAGGATTCAGGCTGAGTGACTTCTTTAGGACCTGCCACTCACAGGCTGCACGCCAGTCTGGGTTCATTCCCAAGGCAAGTTTTCCTCCTCCTTTAAATGTAAGGTTTTTTTAAACTCTCCCACTCTGACTGGTGAGGGTGAGGGCCATTCTAGTGCCAGAGTGCTCTGAGCCCTTCCCTGGACTCCTCAGTCTCACACAGCAGCCTCCATTTGCTCCTGGATCTCTGGCCCTGCCTTTACCAGGGACTTGTAGCTAAGAACTCACTGAGGCACTAGCCTCCATGCATGTGCCATATGGACACACGGCTGAACACGTGACCACGATGCAACTGTGACACAATGCAGAGTGATCGTGCCAGCCCTGAGCTCTTCCAGATGTTACCTTTGAAAAGATGGGGGGCTGACAACATGGACGTATTTACCCGGACAAACAGTATGTTTCATTTGGATCAAATTCTCCAGTCACTGTGGTCGTCTCTGGGCCAATTCTGAAAAGGGAGGGCACAGATGGTTTAATCAGTCTGCGTGAAAATGGAACCTGCAGTTTGAGCTCAAACTCCCAACACTGAAGCCCTGCGTATTGATGAAGTGGCAGGGTGGGAGATGGCAGATAGGAGGCATGACAGTCGCTGACGCTGGAAGGGAAAGACTTCACACCATGATCACCTGGAAGAGAATCACATGTAAGGTACAAAAAAGCCACAAAAATAGAATAGTTCATGTATTTGGCATGGCAATCCATTTTTGACAGAAGGAAGTTTTTAAATTGTATTGGGTGATTGAAAACTCTGTTGGTCCAATGGGCAATGCGTGTACATGTGAGCAGACTGCCAATGAAGGAAGGGATTCCTGGGCTGGGGAAGAGAGCTGAGCATCTGTCACTCATGCCCTTCCCACAGGCAAACGCCCATGGCACAGCCTCCTGTACATGCCCATCTTACAAGTACTTCTACTCACATCATCTTCTACTTGCTCAGTGCTGGGTAACACTCACCCATTTCACAGATGAAGAACTTCGACTTAAGTTTGGGTGAATTTTCCAAGTTCAGGAAGTGGAATGTGAGCCTGGACTTTTGGCTCCGAATCCCGCATCATTTCCAGTCCCTAGAGGAGCGAGATCAGCTGGACCTGCTGAAGGACTATCTGGGCCTGAGAGTTGGCTACTGCCAGTTACTTTTCACTTCACAAGCGCTTGGAAATTTGATCAAAATATAGGTCTTCTCTCCAAAAGAAATGTGCGCACACCTGCAGCTTGCTTTTTACACTTTGTATATAGGTTGTGCAGAAAAGACGGAGCCCCTGGAGCATGTGCACAAGGGGACAGAGTGGACAACTTACAGCTGGGGCTGCCTGTGTGTGCCCCGGGGCGCCCTGGCCCTACTTGCGTGTCCAGGGGCAGAGGAAGTGGGAAGACTGGTCTTTTGTGGTTGTGTTAGACTCTTCCTGCCCATTTGGTTAAGGGCCCCTTTCCACACTCTTTCGTTCTCCGGGTTTTCTCAGATCACTGAGCACAGAGAAGGTCAGCAGCTCAGGCCTGGAGTCACCTGCACTCATATCCTGGCTTGTGGGGGTGACTTTCTTGCAAGTCCTCCCAGTTGCCACGGATAAGAGTGCATATGGCCGAGACATGATGTGATCTGCTTGGGGAGGGGAGGTGGCCATTTTCCCTGTTGGGAAAAGGCCATGGGCTGGTGGCCATTTTCTCAGGGGAAAAAGGCCAGCAGCGGCCAGTTTCTCCTAGGAGAAAAAGGCCTTGAGCCCCCCCTTCCAGGGCCTTCTATTGGGTTGTAATACACAGGAATACAGGGCAGCAAGGATCAAACAGTAGATAACATTTCAAAGAAATCTGAGGGCTTCAGACTCTGTCAGGAACAGAGTTTTAGGGTTTCCTGCTTGAACCCTTAACATATGAAAGCACTCTTAGCAGAGCAGATTTCACAGGTTTATCCGGAAGTATCTGTGATGCCAGATTTTTCCCCAGGACACTCTCTAGCAAGGCAAGGAGCTGCACCTCTCCCCAACAGGTATTCAGGCTTAAGGGGAATTAGACCCAGGAAGTGCTTCTCCCAGAGAACATGAGGACTTGGGCTATGTCAAAGCAGTGAGGCGGGGGGCAGGGGGGAGCGAGATTCCATTGCTCCTTCTTTGTTTGTTCCAGCCGCCCCTCCAGTCCTTCCATGAAGGCCTCCCAAGTGATCGAATCTGGCTTAGGTTGCCCCCAGCTGTGAGGGGTCTTACCCCCTCATTGACTTCCGACCAAGCTTTGGGGGCAGGGAGAGGAAACTGAGGTAGTTGTTTGCTACCAGAGACAAGCTTTGTCTCCTGTGGCTCACATTCCAAAAGTCATCCCTTGCCCTTAGTCACAAGGGGTTGAGATACAATTCCTAAAACCAGGCAGAGCGGTCTACAACACTGGCTGGCCCACATGGGTTGAGCTGTATGTTCCTTAGCCCTGGAGGCTCTGGCCAGACCCTCTTTCCCTCCTGAGGGAGGCCACCTGGTCCAGGTGGAGGCTCCACCTGGCTGAGTGTCTGAGGCAGACACTCAGTAGTACCCAGCAGTCAGTGACTGTCCCCTGTATGTCTCATCAGACCTGCATGCCCATCACCTGGGGGGCACTGAGATGAGTCAGACCCACATATGTGGATTTAACATGAGGACGAGGTGTGCAAAGAGATGTCTTAACCAGGGATGACTCGTGGTGCCTGACACGTCCCACATTTCACATCACAGACATCTCCCTCCACTGTCACACATGTGCGTCCCATGTGCAGTCCTGACTGTGGGGTCAGAGGGTCCTTAGCTCCTCCGTCTGAGCTCTGGGACCCAAGAGGAGGCCCTCTGGGGGGACAGAGCCCAAACCTGTGGGAGGTGCCTTGCCCAGCCCCAAAGCCCCTTTGAAAGGGAATTTGTTTAGGGAATTTGTATTTTCTGCTGCTTTCTTCTTGGACCTATTTGCATTTTAAATAATTAAAACATTAAAACTGAAAAATTTATAAATGAGAGCTGCTGAGAGAATCCTTCCTGGCAGACAACGGAGAAGAAATTATTGTCCTGCTAGGTTCACTTTGATGTCCTATCTGTCACCCTCCCGAGGCGCAGCACTGCCATGGCCTGGACTGTGCAGCCCATGGCACACACATGATAGCACCCAGACATGTGCCCAACACACACAGACACACACAACAGAACACAGACACAGAACAACACAATAACCTGCACAACACAATGAAACAGCAAAGACTATACTTTCAGGGATCATTTCTACAGTTTGTTAAAACAGCAGACAGACACACACACATAATGAAGGATGTACACAATCTCCATAACAAACACACATGCAAACACACATGCAAACACATCAAAACAGGCATACATATTACCGAAAATACTCAGACACATCACAACAGAGAGACACGTGTCACAGTAGCAAACTCATATGTACACACATACACACAAGCACACAGAACCACACACTCCCCATCTTCTTCCTTCACACGCATGTCCCCTGTGACCTCTCTCCACTCACCACTTAAGGACTCTATTTGGGGAGGACTTGATCTCATTATGTAACTAACTCAAACAGAATCTCATCAGGTTTCAATAACTGCTGTGCCCCCCTCCACCCCATTTACTTTTCCATTGAAAGTTCACTTGGAGGAGATGAGGGTGGCAGGGCCGTGGGAGTGACAGGCGCTTGGTCCAGTGCGGCTTTGCCTGCTTGTAACAAGCGTCGGGACATCAGAAGCCACAAAAGCCGGCTTGGCCACATCATCAATCACTGCGCTGACAGTCGCCTTCAGTTTGTTTGTTCCACTCTGCATAATAAGTGATTGGATCAGGTTTAATTAGATATTGGGTAATCAATCATTGCCAACAAGGCACCTCAGCTTGGGATCTAGATCCTGCAAAGGGAAGGGGAAAAAAATTCAAGCCAGCAAATCTCATCTGGGTGCGTAAGTGCTCTCGGTACAGGCGCACACGCCGTGGTGTGTGACCGAGCGGATGGAGACGTCTGCAGGACGCGCAGGGGAGAGCGGTTCACAACTGGGCCACCGTTCCCAGACAGCGCCTGGGTGACATTTTACTTTCGCTGCATAATTACTTTTCAATATAATATAATATGCAGACCTCAGGGAGGAAGGGAAAAGCAATTAAATTAGGCAGCAGCTCTTCCTCCTGCTGCCGTGCCCAGAAGTGACCAGAAGCTGTCGTTCAATGCAGAACCTCTCTGGATAGAGGTCTGACACCAAGTAGGCGATGGTGCCTTCAGAGACCGACACCCAGTGTGGGAGCCTCAGGAGATTCAGGTTTGGCTGAATCTCACCAGCCGGAGTTTCTCCACAGTTCAGTCAATCCATGGAGATCATTGACCTGAACTGTGGGTGACTTATTTATTTATTTTAAAAGCTACATTGAACCTCACAGGTAGAAGTAAGAGGGAGCATCAGCACATTCATTATTTGTATGCCAAAGGTTATGTCAATTCCCATATGAATCCAATTAGACACAAAGGCAATCAAGTCTATTATGAACCTGGGGACTCTGAGTGATCATTGAGGGTCAGCAGGCAGACCCCTGTGGAGCCTTGCTGAGCACCATGCCTGTTGCACTTCTAGTAACTTCTCTGTGTTAGAAAATGGAAATGTTCATCCTGACTCTGATTCCTGCTGCACAAGAGGAATGAACTCCTCCAGCTCGGGGATAACAGACCCCTGACGTTTCTTGAGCATAAAGTAGAGAAGCAACTTTCTCTTCCTCCTGTCCTTCCCACACGGTGGGGGGGGGGGTTTCTCCATACACTGTACAGCACCCATCCACTCACCTAGAAAGAGGACAGGTGTGGGCATGTCAGGTGAATCAACGATTCTGTGATTTGGTGGAAGTTTATGAGTGGGTGAATGGATGCGTGGCTGATGGAGAGACTGATGCCTGAATGGATAGATAGGTGGGTATATTTACATGTGTGGGTAGGTGAGTGGGTGAACAAATAAATGGTGGGGGATGGATGGATGGGTAGCTGGATGAGAGATGAGTGGATGTATCGGTGGGTGGGTGGATGCATAGATGGATGGGTGGGTAGAGAGATGAGTGGATGAGTGGGTGTGCTGGTCAAGTTTTGTTTCACTATCCTTCCTTTTGTGTCGGGTTTTATTTATCGATGGGGTGATGCTTCTGAAAAGAGAGGGCCCATGACTAATGGGGTATCCATGAGGGTAGTGTGCTACCACACACCCAGGTACATGAGTTTCTTTCTCATTTACAGGAAAAGGAGAAACAGGCCCTTTGGATTAAGTAATCAATTGCAATATAATTTTAAAATAATATCTCCTCTAACCATTGTATGGGAAAAGAAGATTGGATGTGTTCATCGGGCAGTAAATAACACCAACAGATACACTGCGTAGTCTAAGAATACAGGAGCCAAGAACTCTCAGGGCAGGTCAGCCAGTCACCAGTTTGGGGGTTCATCAATAGGGCCCCTCCATTCTTCCTGAGGGGTCCTGGGCTCTTGTCTCTGAATGACCATGCCTTTGTCTCCACTAGTTAAGGTGTTTGGGGAAGTGTTTCATGTGGCACGGAGAGGGTAGCCTCCTTCCATTCTGTGCAGAGCAGGGGTGCACGTGGAATGTGGGTAGGGTACCTATGGGGAGCAAGGGGATCATGGGGTGTGAGTGGCGTGTGTGGGTTACCTGGGGAATGTGGGTATGTGTGGAAAGCATGGTGTATGTGTGGCTTGGCTGCTCTTCTTTGGGGGGTGCTGGGTTGAGTGGGTCAGGTGCCAGCAGGACCCTGGTGGGACTCGTTCTCTAACCTAGAAATGTGGGTTCAGGATGTCTGGGTGCTAGGTGCAGTAAGGGGCGAGGACAGAAGGAAGCAGAGGAGCTTCGTGCCCTGCTTGGACAACATGGGGAGCAGGTAGGGCCTGGTGGGTGGTGCAAGTGGCCTTGTGAATGACAATTGCCATCTTGGTGGTACAGTCTGTCCCATAAGAGTAGACGATGCGCCTCTGTCATACCATGTCCTTGACCTGGAACACTCCTACCAGGCGTGTCTCCTATGGACACACTTGAGCGTTAACATAAAATAAGTAGTTCTGACAGTCTCTGTCCACTTGTTCCCAGCCTCCATTTACTCACCTTTTGTGTTCCTCCCTGGCCATGTGGGTGCAGGATTTTACCATCTGTCTTTAAAGCCCTCCTCCCTTAGTCCCACACCAGCCTTGCAGCCATTCTCTATTTTTAAGGGCTGAATGTCTCTTTCCCCTCTGCAGTAACGACAAAGGGACAGAAGACTGAGGAAACTTCCCATATTTTCCAGGGAATTATATGATCCCAGTGCATGTGTTGTTGTTACAATCCTTGGCGTGTCTAGTCTTTCTTTTTTTCCTTTCTCTCTTTCTCCTTTTTTTTTTTTAAATAAGAAAAGACAGAGTGTACATAAGGTGAGAGGGGAAGGAACAGGCGGCCATGGCTCCCACCTTGACTTTGTGGGGAAGGCAGGCCTTCAGGGTCCTTCGGAAGCAACCCCACTGTGCTGATCTCATTGACTCTGTGATCTCTGTTCACAGGACGTGAGCCCCTGTAGGTGAGATAACACTCCATTTGTTAAGGGAAAGAGCCCGAAATTGGAGTTGGCACAGAGATTAAACGAAGATTGAGAAGGTCTGCAGTTTAGGACAAAAGAAACTTTAGGAAGCCAGGACAGGGAACAGAGCTGCTCATGTACCTGTGTGACCACTGCTCAATGGCATAAAAGGCCAGACTTAGAAGTCGAAGGGTTTCCAGCACTCAGGCCACATTCACTTACACACAAGATGCAGACAGTGTCAGAGAGGACTTCTCAGTAACTTACTCTTCTAGAGATTTGTCTGGTCCCACAGGAGAGGGCGTCAGACGGAGAGCATGACAGCCCTGCGTGTTGGTAGAGCTGAGGCTGGAGGGTGTGATGGAAGGGGAAGATCATGTTCCAAGACAGAGCAGCCTAAAGCTTCCATCTCAGTGCCAGGCAGACTCAGAGGATGGGAGGTGGACCCAGATGAGGAGAACAAAGTGAGGAGTGTCCATAGAGCACAACCCATACACCACCATCAGGAAGCCCACCCCATTTGCCCTTGAGCAGCAGCCCCTGGAACCAGGCAGGAGCCCAGGAGACAGAGTGAGGGGGCAGCAAAGACAGGTCCAACTCACGTGGGAACAGAAACAGGGGGCCCAGGCTCAGAACCCCGGGCAGCTCAGCACAACCACAGGCAAGGGCTAGTCTGAGGCTCTGGGAACCAGCTGGGTCTCAGCCACCCAGAGCAGGTGTGACACCCAGCCTGCCAGTACCAGCACCTGGTAAGGTACCGCATGGAGCCTGGTCCGAAGAGAGATGGAATTACATGTCATTATATGCACTGGAAGACACAGAGCAAAGCTTCTGGCTCCTTGGCAGTTCTTTGGCAGATGTCTCAGTCAAGAAGGCAGAGGGCTCTTTCCTGCTTTGCACCAGGCCAAACGTGGCATTGGCATGTCATAGACCCCAGCACCCCCAGTGTGGGCAGATCCATCAGGGTCCAGTGGTCGACAGTGGTACCTGAAGGGTGAGGACCAGGTGACTGGAGATAGAGCCCCTGAGGGTGGAGGCTTCCAAGCAAAGGGGCAAACCCACAGAGATAGAAGAGGGAAGCTCATATACCCAATGGAGGCAGCAGTGGCTACAGAATGCAGGGTTATCTCTAGAGGGCCCCAGATCAGCTGCTTGGACCTGGAGTGAACTGCTATGGGAGACCCTCAGCATTCCCACTTGCCTGGTGAGTCTGGAGCCCTACACTCTCAGGTGGGTTCAAGCATCAGATAACTGTGATTCTACCTGCACTAGCAACACAAAGGCAGTCATGAGGCCATGCTAGGAACTCATCAAGGACAAAATCAGTCATAGAACCAGCTTTTCAAAGCTTGTGAGGGTTTTTTTTTCCTTTAGAGGCAGCTGTGTCCTTGTGGTAGGTGTCAGCAGCACAAGAAAGTATCTCTGGCACTTGCTGTGATATCTGCCCCTGATTATCTGCCCCTCTCCTGAGTGGTCATGGAGGAGAGTCAGAAGGGCAGCAATTTGCTTCAGTCCTTCATAGGCCATCCAGTAGGAACTTATGGGTCCTGGGCACCCTACTCGAGAGTGAACTGCACACAGCGCGGGAGCTTTGAGCTCTGCACCCACTAGGGCCGGAGAGGGCTTGACGGAGTGTTTGGCATCTCTCACCTTTGCATTCAGTTGAGGATTTTCAAGATGGTCCAGGCTCATGGGCAACTCAAAGTGGTGTGTTGGGGGGATCCTGCCTTCCTCCAACTGTTTGCTCAAGGAAGCCCCTTCCCCTGCACAGGAGCCATCTGAGTGGGGCCTGGTGCCTGGATGGGGCCGTGTCAGGTTGGTGTCATTGTCATTGCACATAGCACTCTTTCCATCATGGACTGGTGAACCTCTGGCTTTTGGTGGCAGAATGGACGTTTTGTTGCAGCATGGGTCAGGGTGCAAACCAGAATCTAAAGCATCCAATTTGTCTACTGAGCCAGTTCTATCTTATGTCAAAAATGTTTTGACCTGGGCTCAAAAATTAATTTTCAGAAGTTTAAACTGATAATGACCTCAATCTTAATAATGTCTCTTTTTATGTTAGAGGTGATGGGACATCAACAAGTGGTGCTGTCTGGGGAAGGTGGGTAGGACTCCAGTGTCCAGGGTCTCTGATCTGAGGCGGCTTGGGGACAATAAACTTCGTCACCTGAGAGGATGCTGTTATTCGTCTATGACCCTCCCTCCTCAGGCAGGTACAGGTCAAAGAGTTAAAGTCCAAAAATCGCCAAAAGGGAGGCCCAGCTCATGCTTTTTTATCTGAAAACTTCCATTATCCTTTTAAACACATGATGTGGTGAAATAGATGCCACTGAGTAGTCTTATGCAGATAAACAATGCATGCCTATGCATCCTCTGTGTTGTGATGGTTGATTCTATGTGGTTATTGGTTTGGCTAAGGGACCTCCAGATAGTCAGCAAACTCTGATTTTGGGGGGCATCTGTGAGGACGTTCCTGGCAGAGACCAACATTTGAATCAGTGGACTTCATCAAGCAGTCCCCCTCTCCTGTGTGGGTAGCCGTCACTCAGTTTGTTAGGGTCTGAATGGAACAAAAAGGCAGAAGGGCTGGGTTTACCCTCTGCCAGGAACCCACATTGGTGCTGTACCCAGAACCTGTTCAGCCCCCACTAGCATTACGTGCACTCCTGTGTGTGTGTACATGTGCCTGTGTATACGTATGCTTAGTTCTATGCGGTTCTGTCATACGTGTAGGTTCCCATAAGCACCAACACAGTCAGGACACAAAACGCACCCTCACAAGGGTTCCTGGAGCAACTGCCACCAGAGCCTTCCCCTCCGGCTCCCAGTCCCCAGGAGCCACTAATCTTGTCCCCATCTTTATTTTTCATCATTTTAAGCATGCCATATAAATGGCATCCTGCAGGCCCGGGGTGTAAAGAGTTGTACACCTTGAACTCCCTGAGGTGTCTTTCCTTGAAAGCCTCTGGAAAGACATCCCTCCCTCCTGGGCTCATTGTTTGGTGCACCCTCATGGTTTGGTGAGAAATAACCACGTGTCTGGGAGACTGTGGGATGGTACCACAGAGAAAAGGTGACTTTTCAGACGCTTTACAGCCCCCATTCAAGCATCCGTCACAGACCAATGAATTGGGAATCTAACTGGATGGATCCACAGATGGGCCTACAAACACAGGCCCAGGAGTGGACCCACAACATGAACCGGCAAATGTGGTTTTTTTTCCCCCTTAAAACACAGGTTTCTGTGAAGGAGCAGGGCCTGGAGGGCAAGTGAGCGGGAGCCTGCCTTATCTCCTCTGGACTGGGGCGTCAGGAGGGNTTTGGTGCACCCTCATGGTTTGGTGAGAAATAACCACGTGTCTGGGAGACTGTGGGATGGCACCACAGAGAAAAGGTGACTTTTCAGAGACGCTTTACAGCCCCCATTCAAGCATCTGTCACAGACCAATGAATTGGGAATCTAACTGGATGGATCCACAGATGGGCCTACAAACACAGGCCCAGGAGTGGACCCACAACATGAACCTGCAAATGTGTTTTTTTTCCCCCCTTAAAACACAGGTTTCTGTGAAGGAGCAGGGCCTGGAGGGCAAGTGAGCGGGAGCCTGCCTTATCTTCTCTGGACTGGGGCGTCAGGAGGGGCAGGGCATGCAGCGTGGCTGCCAGCCAGTGTTTGATCAGGGATGAAATACTCGGAGGTGACAACATCTTGCTCTCCCTGCTTTTCAGGGACAGTCATTAAAAATGAAGCAGGGCACGAAGAGGCCCAGAAGGCCCTGGCTCTCTCCAGATACAAGAGAGGGACACGTTCACAACATGTCACGAGCAATATCCATTTGTGTTTACTCTTCAAACCTGCTGAGTCGCCTCCTGGCCAGAGCCAAGGACGCTTTGCCAAAGACAATCAAGTGGCCTTGGAGAATATCTAGGGTGGGGGTGGGGGCTTAGGGGAAGATCCAGGAAAGACAACTCTCTCCGCTTGTCCAAGGGAAGGGTTTTGGACAAGACCCTTAAGGGACCAGGAAGCAGTTTGCTCTGGGCACCCGTGGAAAAGAAGCTCCAACCTTGTGTCATGTGTCAGTGACTTCGGGTGAATGTTAGGGATTTTTTTCCATTAATAATATATTGATGTGAGCAGCTTGGGCATGCCAAACAAACTCTCTACACAAAAAGTCAGCTGTCGGAACGAGGCACACCGTCTGGCAAAGTGCACTCAGGTAGAACGTGTCTCCGGAGTTCCCCTGCCAGCCAGGCTGCTCTGATGGAAGGGCTGGCTCCACTGGCGGGTCTCATGAATGTTGATTAGGGGCCATTTCTGCCAGCCTGCAGAAACAGCAGCTGTGGGCCCCGGCGCTGGAATCAGCTTTCCAATGAGACTGTGAGAGGGTGTTCGTAGGACTGTCTGCTGCAGCATTGGCTTTGGAAGCCTGGCCAGGGCCCACAGCAAGCAGTATGACCTGCCTGCCTCCAGACCAGCCCCCTTTGCTTACATCTTTTTTCATCCCTGTCCTGGAAGAGGAGAAATCATTGTCTTGTATTCAATGTATTCCTTGGTCAGTTTTTGCAGATAGTAAGACAGGTTTGCCAAACCTTCCAAGTGCAGCCTCAGAAAGCTGCTTGCTATAGCTGGAAGCTTAGTTCTAGAAGTTCTACTTGGGGCAGTAGAATGCCCACCCTCCCCATGGCACCTGCCCTTGGGTACCAAACCAAGCTGGAGTGCTGATAACATGTAGTAAGGCTAGTCCATGTTTTTTTTTCTGGTCCTTAAACACTCAAAAGAATAGCATAGGGCAACTTTGGAATCTGGAATAACTTGTACTTCTGGCACTCACACCACATTCACTTGTGGATTCTAATGGAATTCACAGCATAAATTCATGTTCATCTGCCATCCATGGGCATTGCTTAAAGGAGAGAAGAAAGCATTGAGGTCTGCCCTAGATATAGAATAAGAAAGAAATATGGTGGCAAGAAGGAAGGTGATATGGCGACATGAGCTGGGAATGGTTTTTTACATGACTCTCTTGACAATGGGATATTCCTAGAATCAGTGTAGGCAGCCCTCTGGACCGATCTCTCTGAAGCTCATTAGGACCTTGGGCCCTTGAATTGTCCCTTGCCCCGACAGACTTGGGTATTTCCTGTCAGGTTACCTGAGTGCTGCTGGAACACCTGATGTTTGGGAACCCTGATTCGGCTCCGAAGTGCATTTTACAGGTGACAAAACTGGTACTAGTATACCTACTGGTACACGCATCCTAGAGGGGACCGGGGTTTCCATCCAGGATAAGGAAGTTTGATCCCACAGTAGAGACAACAAGGCACACCAGCTCAGATACGCAAATGATGGAGCTCCAAGGTCTGAAGTGGGAAATTTTTTTCTTTTGTTTTAGAATGGGTAAGTACAGGGGATTAACTGGTACAACCATTATGGAAAACAGTATGGAATTTTCTCAGAAAACTAAAATTGGACTTGCCTTTTGACCCAGAAATTCCACTGCTAGGATTGTATCCTAAGAACCCTAAAACACCAATCCCAAAGAACCTATGCACCCCAATGTTCATAGCAGCACAATTTACGATAGCCAAGAGTTGGAAGCAACCTAGGTGCCCATCAATAAATGAATGGATCAAAAAACTATGGTACATTTACACAATGGAATTCTATGCAGCAGAAAGAAAGAAGGAGCTCCTACCTTTTGCAACATCATGGATGGAACTGGAAAGCATTATGCTGGGTGAAATAAGCCAGGTGTTGAAGGACAAATTCCATATGATCTCACCTTTAACAGGAAGCTAAACAACAAAACAAACAAGCAAGCAAAATATGACCAAAGACACTGAAATAGAGAACAGGCGGACAGTGACCAGAGGGGAGAGGGGAAGGAATTTCAGGGGAAATAGGGGAGGGATTTAGAGGAACATATATAAAGGATACATGGACAACAACTGAGAAGGGTGGAAATGGGAGGGAGGGGGAGCACGGGGGTGGGATGGGAGTAATCGACAGAAAACTGTACTTGAAAAATAATTAAATTAAAAAATTGGAAAAAAAGAAGTGTTATGTTAAAAAAAAGAAGGAAGAGTGCTCTCCACACTTCCTGTTCTGCAGACCCCAAGGCATTCCTGGTATCTGTGCCCAGGGAGCTGTCCCCCAGTTTGGAGTCCCACGTGGAGGCTCACTGTCTAAAGGAGAGATGGGACAATGGCCTTTCTACCTTGACTCCCCTCTAACCTGGTGGCATGCGTGCCCACCACTAGCCCTTCTCTCTCTACAGGTGCTTCTGCACCGTCTAACAAAGAGGAGTGCATCAGCACCTGCCAGCATGTGACTTCACTCCATGAGGCAGCTCTTCTGAAGCCACAAGATTTTTCTCTGGATTAATGGCACCAGCACTCAAAAAGAAAGGCTCTCCACCCTCCCTGACAGGTGAGACAGAGAGCTGTTGCTCACCCATTCTCTTCTGATACCTACTAGTCAGAAAGCTGGTCAGGTGGTGCAGGCAGTTCTGAATCTTAAAGACAGCCTGCACTACTTCTGAAAGCTGGCAGGCCCTGGCTGTCTGAGGAATGGAGGAATGTGCTGTAAAAGTCACAGTAGGTTCGTGGGTGTGAACTTCCTCCTGGGAAGGCTGTGAGTTGTGTTCTCAATGTGGACTGTGGGCTGGAAGCCTTAGGGACTTCATCCCTTGGAGGCTGCTGGCCTATTCACTACACACATTTGACACATTTGAGAGAATGGGGAGCCGCAACTCTCTGACCTGGCTCGCTGGCCCTCGGCAACTCAACAAGAAAGTCTCCCTGGAGTGCAGGCCTGTCTGAAAGTGAGGCCCACCCTGCATGTGTGAGGCTGCCTCCATCCTGGTGTGAGCAAACTTGCCTTGTGCAAGGAAGAGTCCCAAACATAGGAGGCATTGCGTGTGGGCTGGTACATTTGTCTGTGAAGTTTGCTATTAAAATTAGGTAGCCATGAATAAATGGAATTTAACCTCCTTTCACATGTGCTGTCCAGCTGGAGTGGCCTCTGGGGCATCCACTGTGGTGACAGGTCTCCAAGGTGAAAGCTGCAGAGCCTTGGGGGTGGGGAGTCCAGTCTGCCGTCACCAACCTGGGAGGGGAAATGAGTGTCAGGTTTTCCATACTGAGAAGTGAGGCCCTCAGCACCTATTATGGCTAGTTAGAATGGCTCATTTACTGTACCTATTTTAAACCAAACCTTTCAGGAATGGGTCCAAGATTGGGGTAGAGTAGGGAACGATGTAGCTTAAAAGGTGTTGAATGTGCGTTCCAGGACATGGGAAGGACAAGGAAGGTTACATAGCAGGATGGAGAGGAGGGGTAACAATTTCACCTGGATCCAATGGTACTAAGCAAATTCCAGCAAGTAGAAAAATATGTCCACAGAATATCTTTATCTGTGTTATTATACATACTATTTGAATTATTAACTTTTTAAAAACTTGTTAATGAAGGAAATTTAAATTTGTTGATTCCTGTTGATGCCTCTGCTCTGGTACTGGTTTTTATCCACTGAGGCTGTGTTCAGATAAACCTCCAGTGGCGAGCTTCCTGTCATTTCCTGCCAATGTGATCTTCATGCACAGACATGCTCCCACCAGAACATAAGTGAGGAAACCAACACTCAAAAAGGCTTATTCTTTTGATTTCCTTATGAGAGAAACAGCAAGAATCATTGTCTATAGCTTCCTTACGAAGGGGCAGACACTGCTTTATTTTGTGTGCAAGTAGCTGTACCTTCAATGTCAACAAAAATGCATCCTATGATACTCTCAAGATGTTTTAACATAAAAATATTAGTCTATTTTATATTTAAAGTAGGCAGCCCCTCATATTTGTTTACCACAGGTATTATTTATTGTGTGTGTGCCATTTCTATGATGTGCTTGGATATACCACATGTCTTTCAAAATAAGATACTTAGAATATTTAGGTGAAGACTCAATAAAAGAAATGACTTACAAATCATTCTCTACGAAGAAAAGCACTTTTGAACCATGTAACTAACTGAAATGCCATTTCATTTATATGGTAAAGGCTGGCCTCTCATATACTACCTTTGCTAGGCCATGCTACCTAAATCTATTTTCAATCAGTGTTTCATCTTGCAGGTGCAATAGTTTGAGGTTGTCCCCCTTACCACCCTTGGCCAGCCAAAACTCCAGGATTAAGGTTTCTCAGTCCATAGCAAGCATTCAACAAAATGAGAAGGTTTAAGCAAGTTATGAGACCAGAGTATTGTCTGGAACTTAACAAATTTATGTCAAACAACAAGATAAAACTGAGAAGAGAAAGTCTAAGAAAGGCTGTGTTACAAGCAAAGACTCTCCCATGGCAAATTCAAAGGGTAGAAGTTTGTGGAACCTTTGTTTACCAAATCAGAACTGTATATGCGTGGATGACTATAGCCAGAGCCAGTGGACTGGGCTTGGTTTGGTTTCGAAATTTCTCAACTCCCTCCACACATCCAGCTTCCTCATGCCGCCCCAAGTTGTCTGGGGCACCTATTGAAAGTGGAGTGCTCCCTAAGCAGGGTCCTGGCCTGAATGCCCACCACCTTCTCCCTCATCTGTCAGAGTGTGGCTCAGCACTAGTTATCAGCCAGCTGGAGAGAGCCAGAACTTTGTGAGCTATTTCCTTTAAGTGCTGCATCTCATCTATTACAGAGAAATTACTCTGCAGCTTGTTACCAATGGCAGGGAGGACTTTATATAAGACTATTGCAATAGACAAGATAGATTAAATTCAACTTTGAATAAAATAGGGAGCAGTGGAGGTTTACAGGAAGGGCAGAGGGTGAAGGAGAGGATGGAAAATTATCAAGAGAGACTGGATTGAAGGTCAGGGGTGGAGAGAGAGGAGCTTGATTGCATATCAAGGGGAAGGACATTCTCCATTAACTGGCTTATCAGGTTTCTTTGCTAAAACTGGGCTTAGGGACATGACTTAAATTTGGCCAAGGGGGTCCTTGTTCATTGGTTAGGGTGTATGTACATCAAAGGGATTTTACATTTTAAAGTCAACGGTCTCATAAGTATCAATAACACCTTCTTTCACTCACAAGGATGATGAATTCTATAATCACCAAACCACAGGTGGGCTTTCACATGCTGAGAACTCTCAGGAAGGATCATTCTGGATCAGGGGGCTTCCCGATTCTGCCTTCTGTCAATACCACTCAGCCAACTGGACAGGCTCTGTCCCCTTGAACCACATGTAGGGTCAACACAGATAACAAACTGTCCATTTCCCTGTGATTAATTTGTATGTCAGAAGCAGGAAATTCTGAAAAGACAAGAAGTCCAAACTTTTGTCAGAACAGGGTTGAGAATAACCCTCAAACAGCAGTGAGTGACTGGCCATGTATGGGAACACTGATAGGCACATTGTATTCTAAATGTGCAGGTCTGACTATATGCAGTCTTATAGAAATATGCACATTTGGAGGTTCTAAAAATATTGTCAACACATTCCTATGTGTGTATGTAGAGATGTGTCTCCCTACACCCCCCTGCGTGCATGGTTTTGCACATGCAAGGCCCTCTCACCTCCAGCCTTCTCCTGAGTCTCTGAAGCAGCTTTGCTGTGTTCCCATGTGACCATGAGGTGCTCACTGCGGATACACTGCATGAGCAGAGCTTCCCATACTCTGTCACTCAATCGCTGTCAAAGCACCTGGTGCTGCTGCATAAATCCTCACCTGTCCCGGTCCTTCTGAGTCCTGGGAATGGAGTTTCCAGAATAACATCACTGGGTCAAAGAGGTGTGTTTTCTTTCATAGCAATAGATGTTGCCACATGTCACTTTCCAAAAGGGCTCAAGAACGTCACATTTTCCACCAGCAGTGCATTCTGGTCATTCCTCAAAATAATTACATGGAAGACGCAATCTTTATCCATTAGAAACGGGTCTCAAAGAGGGTAACTTATGAAGGTGACATAGTGTTATATGCAAAGTTCTCTCACATTGGAGCCATTTGTTCACTTACAAAATGTTTGTAGTTCATGTTTGTCCCTGTCCCCAGACCTTTTCATCTTCTATAGTCCCCTTTCCTCTTCCCTCCCCTTCCCCTCCTCTCTGGCTCCCCTCCCCTTCCCTAAACAGAAGAAGATGGAGCCTCTTCATTTCCATCTTCTTTCCCTCCAGGGTGAAGCTCTAGTTCTTTTACTGCAATGTCCACTCCTGTCCTGCCCTCACCCTCTTTCCCATAACTAGTCCTAAAATAGGGTTGAAGCACCCAGAATTGCATAAACGTGTAGAGTGACCAATCTTCCTTAGTACAGCTGGAGAGTGGTTTTCATTCCTTATTGAAAGATAAGAACAATAGATTAAAATCCCAACTAAACTGTTTCTAATTGTGTTCAGACTATGTTGACCTTCTTGTCTATAGGTGGCAGACCATAGGTTATGCCTCCTCAAATATCTTACGTAGGGTCCCTGGCATGCAAGTGGAGAGCCCTGGGTGTGCACACATCTTTATTTTACCTTCAGATGTGTAAAGCAGGTGATAATAGCCATCCAAGTTGACCCATTTGATTCATGCTTTTCGGAAGGCTCCACAGTAGATTTGAACTACACCAGAGTAAATCTAGAGTTAGCAGCCCCTGATATTTCCCCTAAATCTGGGGTCCAGTCCCAGACATGCCTGAGAATCAGCAAGAAGCTTCGCTGAAGCCAAGCTGGGCTCAGTGACAAAGAGTGATTCAGCCCCTTTAATGCTCGTTTTTAATTTAAGAAGTATAGGTGAAGTCCCACATCTCCACATTCATTCCCTTCCAAAAACGGACTGCCATAATTACATGTTAAATATGATTCAAATCTGCAGGGAACCATGACTCAATAAGCATGCAAAAATTAATGAAAAGCTTAATTATTATAATAATACCATTAAAATCTAATAAGGAAAGAAAAAAGTTGATTTCATTTTATTTTAGCTTGGGCATCTAATATCTTTTCTACCCCTTAGCAGAACTATAATTAATTTAGACTTGGGTTTTCCAAAAGCTAAATTATATGCTAGAGTACTTAAAAATATTCAGAGAAGAGGAAATAAGAATATAAAATAAAGCATATGAAATGGTACAGGATGATTGCTGGGCTATCCTACAAAATTCATTTCAAGGGCTGTTATTTTCAGGAGGTCCAATCTTCTCACCACTTTTAATTATTTATGATCTGGCTGCTCCAATTCCCATGTTGTCTCCAGAGCCACATAGCATGTAGATGTTTTAAGTCTCGGGGTATTAATTCAATTGACAACAATGTGGAAGCACTTGGGTGCTCTATGCAGGGAAGAGTCTCCTCTGTCCACTTCTGACCGTGCACCTAACACAAGGAAGCTCTAGCCAAAGCCCCAAAGCCAACAGGCCCCTCTTAATTTTCAAACAAAAGAAGTACATTTCTTTATTCATCAGTTGTTTTGGGGGAAAACTAAACAAGAACCTCTTCACATGGCTTGAATACTGGGCATGGTGCACTTGGATTGTGGAGCACAGTAACTGGAAGGTAGAAATAGCAACCTTTGTCCCTCAGGGCTAATTTAGTTGGAGACTATTTTTTTTAATATAATAATTTCCTTCTTACATTAATTCATTCTGAAGAGTGTGTCTATTCACCTCCCAGAACCCTCCCCTGATTAAACATGCAAAGAAGCCTTTGGATTTATTTACTCAAGAAACATTTATTGAACACATACTATATGGCATCCTCCATGCTGGTCACTGGACAGTCAAGTTTAAACAATCATTGGAAGAGTAAAAAGGTAATTAGTTTAATTAACTTAGCAGTGTAGATGCCACGCAAATGGCAGCCAACCGAAAAATGCTTGCCCTTTGTTCCCACTCATCACAAGTGTCTGACAGATTTACTTTATTTTTGGTTTTGGTTGTAGTGATGACCACTTGCTAAGTCCTCCCAATTCTATGTCTTGATTTTTGCTGGCTGAACTTTCCCCACAGTCAGTGTGGGAAAACTAGACCCCCACCCCACATCCCCCGTTGCCACCAAACTGCCAGTTAGTGTGACGGCCTGAGGAAGAGACACAGGCCTGGCCTCGTCCATGTGGTCTGGGGCAAACCAGCCTAACATGGTTTGTCTGGTTCTGCGAAGGTTTTAAAACAGAAAGTCCAGCCTCCCAGAAAGCCTGTAGGACCAGACTTCCATCCAGGACACTAGTCGCCCTCCTGGAGGGGCAGCAGTGTGGAGTGTGGCTCTGCTGGTTCAGGAATTTCCATCACCACAGGGCTCCCTGGGAATGTGTCTCTGCCTGGTGTGACAGCAGGACCAAGGCCTGGACCTGCCTGGTCAGGAAAATCACAGGGAAAGGTTAGTAAGTCAGACCTAGGGTCTGATGAGATACGATAGTACATAAATGCCTGCTTGAATAGATAAGATGGTAAGAATGACCACTGTCAGGCCACCTGGCTTTCAGGGCCATGGCTATAGGAGCAGCTGTGAGCTGGTTTGAACTCTTGCGACAGCCCTTTCCTGACCCCAGTCCTGGAGCCCATTCACCACCATACCCCACTCACCCTTTCTAAGAAATCTCGGTGCGTTCTCTGTGGTTTTTTGTATTCTGGCTGTGCTTTTCATATGCATGGCTCCTCATGGCTCCTCAAATCACAATGCCTTTAGCCCAAAGCAGTAAAAGGTAACATATTAATTGCTGAACGCCTCCTGAGTTCTTTACAAGATTTCCCTTAACATGGCAAAACAACTTGACAGCCTTTATGTGATCCAGAGCAACACAGTCAAGGTTTTCTCTGTTTATTGTAACTTTGAAAGTACTTCTCAATCCTGGATGCTCATTAATGCAAAAATTTGGAGTAATTGGTAGCATTATAAGTGACCAATGTCAGGGCCATAGCCCAGCGTCCTAGACAGGGGCCTCCTGAGGCCAGCTGGGGTATTTGTTAAAAGGACTTGGGCAAGGCTAACAGGCCACCGGGGCTGAGAGCCCTGTCCTAGTAAAAGTCACCATGTTTCCTAATGGGCTTATTAATTAAAAAATAATTCAAACAACATGTTTTTCCCACTTTAACATTCTAAATACCTATATTTCAAACAATGTTTTGCCAAAGATCCTATGCACCTCATATTAATTCTAGAGATCTCAACATTTAAATCTCCTCATATTAAAATCAACCATGCTTTAAAAAATACCCATTTGTAGATATGTATGCATGTGAAAAATACAAGATCTTTCTGGAAAAGGTCCAGCCATCATTAATATAATGAGAATGGTTTACATGACTTTGATGTAACCTGGCAGCCAAGGAGAGAGGGCTGGAATGTGCATGGGTGAACAATGGTGACTTCACTGTACTAGTCAATAGTGGCTGTAGACACCATTGAATGAGCATGCATACTGTGTGGCCGTTGCATTTAAAATGAGTAAATGAGTAGGGCAATGAGTCTGCATCACATTGTACATTAAGCTTGAACATCCTTTTACAGAAACTATTCAGATGATTAAGAAGGCTGCAGCTGTGGGTGACTGGTGGTTGGAAGCTTCATCATGACATATTCCCACACCACATCTTATGCAGAGTTTTTGGGAAAACATCAAATCACCCCGGTGACTCAGCCCCACTACAGCTCAGATTTGGCACCCTGCAACTTCTGGCTTTTCCCCAAACTAAAATCATCTTCGAAGGGGAAGAGATTTCAGACCATCAATGAGATTCTGGAAAATATGATGGGGTAGCTGATAGCGACTGGGAAAACTGTGTGAGGTCCCAAGGTGCCTACTTTGAAGGGGACTGAGGCATCTTTATCCTATGTACAATGTTCCTTGTATCTTCTTCCATAAATGTCTCTATTTTTCATATTACATGGCTGGATACCTTGTGGACAGATCTTGTGAGTGTGTGTCTATGTATGCATGTATATACATACATACATGTGTTCAAAGCTGATTATTAATGACTGGTCTACCACATCCCATCAGTTATTTGGAGGGAAAGTAACGGGAAAACCAAGGTATGTTTGGATTCTCACAAACGACTGTAACATCCAGGGTTTGGAAAAGCACTACAGGCTCATTTGCCAAGCCCCTCCCCCCACATTTCTGAGCATGCATCTTACCGGGCTGTGGATTTAGAAGTGGTTTACACATAAGTCAGCAGCATGTCTGGTAAAAGCCTTCTCAACTAGCAGCATGTCTGGTAAAAGCCTTCTCTTCTACATATTTAGCTTTTGAAAAAAGAGGTTGTTATTGAAAAGAAAGTGATACCAAACTTCAGCAGACTGAGTGTGGTGCGGTCCACAGTTAGAGACCAGTTAGGTAACTAACTGGTCTCTTAGTTACCTAAGAGACCAGCCCAAAGAGAGAAATTCCAGACCTGAATCTTCTCATAGTTTACAGAACATGATGATACCTTTGAAAAATGCCTTTAGGGAAAAGATTCATTCGACTTTTAGAGAGAAACACAAAATAAATGTCATGCCTTCTTTTTCTTTTGAACCAGATTACCTTGTGAAATAAGTAGTATGATATTACAATTCTCACTTCCTTTTTAAAAACTATCCTGTTGCCTTTTCCTGGAGTTCAAATGTGTTAGCTGCCGCACTTGGAACCTGACCCGGGTGAGGTTTCACAGTTTGAGCTTTGAGACCTTGTCATTTACATTTCCCTCCTTCAATCTAGACACACACAGCCCAGTTCCCACTGATCTTCTAATTTGGGGCTTACACCAGCTATTCTGCAGCCTCCGAGTTAACTGACCTTGCTCTCTGACAAAGTGAAGAAACAGGAGCCGTCGAAGGAAGGCCCAGGTTGTGGCCTGTGGATGAACTCAGTATTTGGTCTCTAGTATATGACTGTTTGAGTGCAGACCTCTAGGCGGAGATGCCTGTTTCACTGGCTTCTTAGTGAGCTGGGCTCCTGGGCTACCACCAGCTCGCTGTGAACCTGCAGGACCTCCAGTTCTGCAGGAACCCAGGCTGCAAAGCCGCTCTTCTCTCCAGACCTCGGCTCTACTTGCCGAGTCTCAGTTCTGAAGCCACACTCTCACTCCAGGCTCCAGAAAGAACCCTGTTATCAAACTTGCCTCATGTCTGTGTCAGCTCATTGTCAGAGAGAATTTCCTGTTTACCAGGAGGAAAGTCTGGTCACTGATGTTGGCAAGCCCTTGGCACCTCCGCAGACAGCACAGTAAGAGGGTCATGATTTCAGATAGGGAAGAAGCAGGTTGCTGTTGATTTCTCCCGGCTAGGCAGTCTGAACACAACCTTGTTTAAATCAAAGCGTTTCAATCAAAGATTAGTTTATAAAAGAATGCTTCCACCTTCCACCACTTGAGTTAACCTTGAGTTTGTTTTGTTTCTCCTGTTTATGCTCACACACACACAGCACACATACTACATTTTATACATACATATGCAGATGGATATTTTTACTTAACATTGTAGCATGTGTTTTTAGTAAACATTTTCCATATTATTACTTACACTTTGTAACTATTTCAAGGTAGACCTTTTATTACACATGGCTGAACCCCACCTTGCTTCATCATTTTCTAGTGTTGGACATTTAGGGCCACTGACCTCCACCAGCCCCCTCCGCCTCCCACAAACTCAGATTGTGTGGGTGCCTTATACTTGACTTTGGCAAATACAACTCTTTTCTGAAATGTAAAATTAGAATTTGTGGTATGAGTGATTCCTAAACATGCAGTGAGCACGCTGTGACCAATGCATCAGCTTTCTCTGTCTCCTCATTCTTTCTCTTTCCATTTTCTTACTCAGACATTAGAAAACTTGAAAATAATTTCCGGAACTCAAAAGCAAACAAGCGGGCTCTCACATCACATCTTCCACCCACATGCAAGGAACAAAAACAACAGCTGATAGGGGCATTCAGGAGGCTTTCAGACTGTCTTCCACTGGAACAGTAGCCAAATGTATGTAGGAGAGGAGTATGTATGGAAGCCCCACCAAACTCTGCTCTGCAGCAACCTCCCCCCCTACTTTTGGCTGTTCACTCACAGAGCAATTGACAGCTGACCTTTGGGAAATGAGAAATGCTGTGAAAGCTGTAGATTGGCCAGCTCGGGCAGCTATAGAAAAACATCACACTGGGGCAGCTTGAATAACAGACATTTTCTTTCTCATGGTTCTGAGGGCTGGAAGTCCCAGGTCAAGATTCTGGTGATCTGGTTTTCAGTGAGGCTCTGTGCCTGGGCTGTAGACCCCACTTTTCAACTGTGTCCTTGGGACCTTTCTCAGTGCGTGCCCTGGGAGAGAGGGAGCTCTCTGGCACTTTTTTTATTTTTTAAAAAATCTATTTTATCAATTTTGCTATTGCAGTTGTCCCAGTTCTTTCCCTTTATTCCCCTCTACCCTGAATACCCCCTCCCACCCATATCCCTGCCCCCCTTAGTTCATGTCCATGGGTCGTATATATAAGTTCTTTGGCTTCTCCATTTCCTATACTGTTCTTAACCTGCCCTGTCTATTTTGTACCTACCATTTATGCTACTCATTCCCTGCTGCATCCCCCACATCCCCTCCCCTGCTGATAACCCTGCGTGTGATCTCCATGCTTGTGATTCTGCTCCTGTTCTAATTGTTTGCTTAGTTTGTTTTTGTTTGTAGGTTCAGTTATTGATAGTTATGAGTTTTTTGTCATTTTATTGTTCATATTTTTATCATTTTCTTAGATAAGTCCTTTTAACATTTTATATAATAAGGGCTTGGTGATGATGAACTCCTTGAACTTGACCTTATCTGAGAAGCACTTTATCTGCCCTTCCATTCTAAATGGTAGCTTTGCTGGATAGAGCAATCTTGGCTGTAGGTCCTTGCCTTTCATGAATTTGAATACATCTTGCCAGCCCCTTCTTGCCTGCAAGTTTTTTTTCTGAAAAATCAGTTGATAGTTTTATGGGAATTCCTTTGTAGGTAACTGTCTTCTTTTCTCTTGCTGCTTTTAAGACTTTCTTCCTTTCTCTAATGTTGGGTAGTGTAATGATGATGTGTATTGGTGTGTTCCTCCTTGGGCCCAATTTCTTTGGGACTCTCTGAGCTTTCTGGATTTCCTAGGAGTCTATTTCCTTTGCCAGATTGGGGAACTTCTCCTTCATTATGTTTTCAAATAAGTTTTCAATTTCTTGTTCTCCCTCTTCTCCTTCTGGCACCCCTATGATTCAGATATTGGAACGTTTAAAGTTGTCCTGGAGGTTCCTATGCCTCTCCTCATTTAAAAAAAAATTCTTGTTTATTTTGTTCTGGCTGAATGTTTATTTCTTCCTTCTGGTCCAAACTGTTGATTTGAGTCCCAGTTTCCTTCCTGTCACTGTTGGTTCCCTCTGCATTTTCTTTTATTTCACTTTTCATATCCTTCCCCTTTTCCTCTATTTTGTGACCATATTCAACTATTTCTGTGAGCATCCTAATTACTATTTTTTAAAAATTTTATTTATTTATCTTTAGAGGGGAGGGGAAGGGAAGGAGAGAAGGAGAGAAATATCAATGTATGGTTGCCTCTCGTGAGTCCCCTGCTGGGAACTGGCCTGCAACCCAGGCATGTGCCCTGACTGGGAATCGAACCACAATCGTGTGGTTCATAGGCCCGCGCTCAATCCACTGAGCTACACCAGCCAGGGCTTGATTACCAGTGTTTTAAACTGTGCATGTGATAGGTTGGCTATCTCTTTATTGCTTAGTTGTATTTTTTCTGGAGCTTTGATCTGTTCTTTCATTTGGGCCATTTGTGTGTGTGTGTGTGTGTGTGTGTATAGACATTCCTGTTATACAGTAAGGGGTAGAGCCTTAGTCTGAACACAACATAGTCTGAACACAATTAGTATTTGCCAGGATGGGGCAACCCATGTTGCTGTGTTGTGGTGCTGTATGTGGGAGAGGGGTCAGAGAGGGAATAGTGCCAATTGCTTAGCTCTTGGTGGCTTTTAGTTACTTGCTCTGCTACCCATAAGCAAATTGGGCCCTTTTGGTACTGATTCCCAGGTGGGTGGTTTTGTGCACATTCTAGGACACTGGGGGCTCTCCAACAAACTCTCCTGTGAGGCTGGGAGTTTCTCCCACTGCTGCAATCCCAATCAGAGGTTTTGAGGCTTTATTTTCCTGTGTTGAAACCCTTGGTCTGTCTTGCTCTCTACTTATTCCTCCCAGTTTATCTGTATGTGAATGTGGGGCCACCTGATCTGCCAGCAGCTGCCTTGCCTGATCTGCCAGGCACCATCTCACCTGGTCCATTAGTTACCACCTGCCCCAGGCCTCTAGCTGCCACCTTATTGTGAGTGCTCTCCACCCCAGCTGCCTGTCTCTGCCCCTCCTACTGGCCTGGATGAATGTTTCTTCTTTAAGTCCTTGGTGGTCGGACTTCTATATAGTTTGATTTTCTGGCAGTTCTGGTTGTTTTTTGTTTTTAAATTTGTTGTTGTACTTCTTTTGGTTGTGCACAGAGGCACAGTGTATCTACCTATACCTCCATCTTGGCAGGAAGTCCAGAAGCATATATTTATTTTATATTCTAATATAAGTAAATACAAAATATTTTATATATGCATATACTCTATGTAGTAGATATATATGTATGTATTTATATATTTACAAATACCTGTAACATATACTATGCACATGTATATATATGTCTGTAAATATAAATACATCAATAAGTATGTACTTATATTTATATACTATAATATGAAATAAACATGTGAACAAGTGATGTAATTATACATTCTTTCAAAATCAGAAAATTGGCTCATGATTTAAGATTGTTTTTTAAAATTTGTGGGGGCAACTCTGCCCGCAAGTCACCCCATCTGCCACAGATGAAAATGAAACTTACCAAGACATGATCTGCTTGGGGAGGAGAGGTGGTCAATCTCTCAGAGGAGAAAGACCAAGAACCTCTTCTTCAATGGCTTTTATTAGGTTTGGAACACACAGGAATATAAGTAAAGCTCATTAATCAATGTCAGGTGGCAAGGATTAGACAATAGATACCATTTCAAAGAAATATGAGGGCTTAATCTGAGTTAGTGTCTGTCAGGGGGTCTCGAAAACTTTGGGAGACACACTAATTTCCTGCTCAGACCCTTATCATATGAACGAAAGCACCCTTAGCAAAGCAGACCTCACAGGACTTTAGGAATTCTTTCTTATGCCTGATTACCCTGGATCCCACTCTAGCCAGCAAGAGGCTGCACCACCTCCCCCATAACAGGGTTTCAGGTATAAGTGGATTAGAGCCAGGAAGCACTTCTCCCAGAGGACCTGGGGACTTGGGCTATGCCAGAATAGCTGGGGGTGAGGGCACATCACTCCCTCTTTGTTGCAGCCCCCGAGTCCTTCCATGATGGCCTCCCAGGTGATTGTGCCTGGCTTAGGTTGACCCTCTCTCTGAGGAGTCTTACTTGTCATGGACTATCGACCATGCTTTGGGGGCAGGAGGAGGAAGCAGAGGCAAGATTTGCTACCAGAGACAAGCTTTGTTTCCTTGTGGCTCGTATTCTGGAGGTTGCTCACTCAGCCTTAGCCATGGAGGGCAGTTACAACTCCTGAAACCAGGCAGAGTGGTTCCCAACAAATTATTTATTTATTTATTGTTAATTCATACCTTATATTCCAAATCATTGATTTGATTCTTGGCTTCATCCACTGTACTGTTGTTTCCTTGTAAATTGTTCTTTATTTCAATTAGTGCACCCTTCATTTCTGACTAGATATTTTTATGCTGTTGAGGTTCTCACTAAGTTTCTTGAGTATTCTTATAACCAGTGTTTTGAACTCTGCATCTGGTAGATTACTTATCTCCAAATTTTTTAGTTCATTTTTTGGAGTTTTGATCTGTTCTTTCATTTGGGCATGTTTCTTTGTCTCCTCACTTTGGCAGCCTCCCTGTGTTTGGTTCTATGTATTAGGTAGAGCTTCCTTGACTCCCTGTCTTGGTAGTGTGGCCTAATGTAGTAGGTGTCCCGTAGGGCCCAGTGGCACAGACTCTCTTATCACTTAAGGTGGGCCCTCAAGGTGTACCCTGTGTGTGGGCTGAGCATACCCTTCTCTTGTACTTGAGCCTGATTGCTGTTGGAAGGTCAATGGGGGGGATTTACCCAGGCCAGTCAGCTGCAAGAACTGGCTGTGACCACTGACCATCAATCTCTGCCCTCCATGGAGGATCCACGGGGTAGGCTGGTGGCACTCCAATGTGGTCTGTAGCTGTTGACTGAGTGCATGGGCTCTGGGGTTTCCCAGGTGCTGTAGGCCAAGGTCAGCTCCCACTTGTGTTTTGATGTGTGTCACCTAAATTATTTTTTTAATTTGACATAATCAAAATTTCACAATTATTTGTAGGAAATAATAGAGATATTATGTACACAAGTTTTCCCAATAGTAGTATCTTACAAAATTGTAGTATAGTTCCACAACCAGGAACATGATATTTAGCAGTCAAAATCCAAAATACCCATTTCCCTCCTACTCCTATTCCCTCCTTAACTTCTGTCAGCCACTAGTATGTTCTCTATTTTTATAATTTAATACTTCAAGACTGCTGTAGAAATAAAATTATGCAGTATGCAACCTTAAGAAATTGGCTTTTTCACTATCGTAATTCTCTGCAGATTCATCCAGGTGCTGTATGTACTGATAGTTCATTTCTTCCTGCTGCTGATAACATCCCATGGTGTGGACGGGGCAGTTTGTTTAACCCACCGGAGGACAGCAGCTTGTTTTTAGTCTCTGGGTATTATGCCTAAAGCTTCTATGAATAGAAATTTTCGTTTCTCCAGGGTAACTATCCAGGAATGCAATTACTAGACAAATGGTAATTTTATGTTCTATCTTAAGAAACTGTAAAACTATCTTTCAGAATGACTGTACCATTTTACATTCTCACTGACTACAAATGAGTGATCTAGCTTTTCCATATTCTTGCCAGCATTTGGTGGTGTAACTGTTTTTAAGGAATTAGTTTTTTTTAACTTCACCCGAGGATATGCTTATTGATTTGAGAAAGGATGGGAAGGAGAGGAAGAGGGAGAGAAACATCAATGAGAGAAACATCTGTTGGTTGCCTCTTGCGTGTTTCCTGACCTGGAATCAAACCTATGACCTTTCAGTTTACGGGAGGATGCTCCCAACAACTGAGCCATGTCGGCCAGGGTGGTGTCACTGTTTTTAAAAATTTATTTCAGCATTCCTGGTAGATGTGTAACGATGTCCCATTACATTTTCAGTTTGCATTTTACCAACCGATGACGACAGTGAGCACATGTTTATATGCCATCTGTATATCTTCCTTGGTGAAATGCTTACTCATGTCTTCTTTCTATTTTCTACTTGGATTGTTTAAAATACTGAGATTTGAGAATTTTTAAAATATACTTAGATACCAGCTTTGATGGCTATGTGGTTTGAAAATATTTCCCTCATTCTGTAGCTTGATGTTTCATATGCTTAAGAAGATTTTTTTTCCCCCAGCAGAGTTCAGGTTTTTAATTTTGATAAACTCCTACTTATCAATTTATTCTTTTATGGGGATATTCTGGGATCAATTTGCCTAGCCATATATCCTGCAGATTTTCTACTTTTTTTCTAAAGTTGTGTAATTTTATATGTTATATCCAAGTTGCTGATATATTATGAACTAATTTTTGTATATACAGGGTAGGGCAAAAGTAGGTTTACTGTTGTGAATACATGAAACATGGAATTTATTCTTGTATAATTATTTGTTAATTATTGTATTATTTTCCACATGAACAACTATAAATCTACTTTTGCCCCACCCTGTAGTGTGAATTTAGGTCAAGGCAGTTTGTTTATTTGTTTGTTTTTGTCTATGAATGTCTAATTGCACCTAGCATTATTTGTTGAAAAACTTTCTTTTTCACATCGAGGTGCCTTTGAACTTTTATCAAAAATAAGCTGGACACATCTAAGTAGTTCAATTTCTGGACTTTGTATTCGATTAATTTTTAAAATTCACGTGATCCATCCACCAATACCATGCAGTCTGAATTGCTAGAGCTATATAAAAAGTCTGGAAATCAGTTAGATTTATTTCTCCAAGTTTTTAATTATTTTTAAATTTTTGAAAAAAGTTTTTCTACTTTATTTTTGTATCCACATGATTTTTAATAATATTGTCTCCATCTACAAAAATTATTAGAAATTTGATAAGTATTGTAATGAACCATTCTTTTAATTTCAATCTGCCTATATTGTTATGTTTGAAGAGAGTTTCTCATACTCAGCATATAGTTGAGTCATAGTTTTTTAAAAACTGACCCTGCCAATCTCTGCCTTTTAATTGCTATATTTAGAACATTTATATTTAATATATTTGTTTTTGTGTTAGGGATTAGCTCTGATGTTTAAGTTTTGTTTTTTTATTTGCTCTGTTTTTTATTTCTCTTTTTCTTTATCCTGCTTTACTATGGGTTACTTAACATTATTTTTAGAATTCAGTTTTGCTATATTTACAGTGTTTTTTTAGTGTATTCTTTCATATAGCCGTTATTGTGGTTGCTTTAGGTGTACATTACACATAATTAATTTATCGTAGTCTACT
This sequence comes from Sturnira hondurensis, assembly GCF_014824575.4. Classification (NCBI taxonomy): domain Eukaryota; kingdom Metazoa; phylum Chordata; class Mammalia; order Chiroptera; family Phyllostomidae; genus Sturnira; species Sturnira hondurensis. The sequence continues at coordinate 9,577,713 of NW_028087015.1, forward strand.
TGTGACCACTTCCACCAGTTTTAGTGAAGTATAGAACCTTACCTCTCTCATGTAATTTACCCACCTTGTTTGTAACATAACCATCTTAAGTATTCCCTAGACATATATTTAGAATAAAATAAAGCATTGCTAAAAGTTTTGTTTTAATCATCAAATATAACTTAGAAAACTCAAGAGGAGAAGAAAATGTGTTGTATATGCCCATATTTTTACTATTTCTGCCCTTCTTTCTGTATTCCTGATGTCCTAAGATTCCCTTTTTATAATTTTATTTTTGTTTGAAGAAATTTCTTCAGCCATTCTTTTAGAGTGTATCAGGTGTCAGGAATGTTTCGAAGTTTTCCTTCACCTGAAAGTGCTTTGATATATGAAGTCTGTCCAGAAGGTATTTAGCCATGAAAAATAGGTATTTACTGAACAAGATACAAGATACAAGAAACATTATACAAAGGGCAATGACATCTCAGTCTACTTCAAAGTAGCTACTTTGGGACCTCATGCAGTTCTCCCAAACACTATCAGCTGATTCACCAATTTTCCTGAGCCTCATTAATGGCCTAAAATCTTTTCCCTTTCAAAGGTGATTTTAATTTTGGGAAAAGTCAGAAGTTGCAGGGTGCCAAATTTGGGCTGTAGAGGGGTGATTTGGGGTGATTTTATGTTTTGGGTGATTTTATGTTTTGCCAAAATGCTCTGCATGATATGTGATGCATGAGTGGGTGTGTTGTGGTGATGGAACTGCCAATCACCCGTTGCTCATAGCTGTGGCCTTCTGAATCAGCTGAATAATTTCCATAGAGGAATGTTCAAGCTTAATCAAAATGTGATGCAGATTCATTGCACTGCTTGTTCATTCATTTTGAATGCGACGGCTACACACACTCCCTCACCAACATCTACTGCCCCTACTGACTAGTACAGTGAAGTCATCATTGTTCACCCATGCACATTCCAACCCACTGTCCTTGGTTGCCAGGTTACACGGATATTGTGCAAACCATTCTCCATATATTAACAATGGTTGGACTTTTTCTGGACAGACCTCGTGCCCTTCAGTCATCAAGGGTATTCTCAATTTCTTTCAGTAATTGATACAAAGATACATCACTTGCTTTGGCCTCCAGACTTTCTGTTTATAAATTTGCTATAATTTGAATGATTTTTTCCTCACTGATTAGATGGTTCTTTCTCATCTCTTTCAAAACTTTTCATTGCCTTTAATTTTCAGAAGTTTGACTATGATATGTTTTGGAATAAATTTGGGGGATTTTATCATGTCAGAAGTTTTATTGTGAAGTGTTGCTCGGCTTCTAGAATCTTCAGGTTTATGTCTTTTGCTATATTTTAGAAATTTTCAGCCATTATTTTTAAAGTACTTTTTCAGTCCCTCTTTATCTCTCTCTCTTTCTGTGACTCCAGTGGCATGAATGTTAGGTATTTTGCTATTGCCCCACAGGTTCCTGAGGTTCTGATGACTCTTTTTCTGTTTTTCTCTCAGTGGTTCAAACTGGTTAATTTCCACTATTATATATATTTAAGCCTACTAATATCATTCCCTCCATGGAGGAGTCAAGTGAAGCTATTGATTTTTTAAGTTAAAGTGGTATTTTTTGAAAAACTATTTTATTGTTGAGCCCTGGCTGGTGTAGCTCAGTGGATTGAACGCAGGCCTGCGAACCACACGATCGTGGTTTGATTCCCAGTCAGGGCACATGCCTGGGTTGCAGGCCAGTTCCCAGCAGGGGACACACAAGAGGCAACCGTACATTGATATTTCTCTCCCTCTCTCCTTCCCTTCCCCTCTAAAGATAAATAAATAAAATCTTAAAAATTATTTGATTGTTGTTCAAGCACAGTTGTCTGCATTTAACCCTCGCCACCTCCCCCACCACCCCAGCCATCCTCACTTCCCTCCCCCTGCTTCCATAACCCCTTGGTTTGTCCACGTGTCCTTTATAATGTAGTATTTTTAATTTTAAGATTTTAATTGGACTCTTCTTTATATCTTCTTTTTTGATGGATCTTTTCATTTTTTGAAGTATATTTTATTGATTATACAACTACAGTTGTCCCATTTTCTCCTCTTTATTCTCTTCCTCCCTACACAGACCCTCTCACCCTCTAGCATTCCCCCTACAGTTCATGTCAGTGGGTTGTACATATAAGTTCTTTGGCTTCTGCATTTCCTATAGTATTCTTAACCTCCCCCTGTCTGTTTTGTGTCTACCAATTATGCTTCTTATTCTTTGTACCTTTTACTCCCATTCTTCCCCTCCCCCTCCCTGCTGATAACCCTCTATGTGATCTCCATTTCAATGATTCTGTTCTTGTTCTAGTTGTTTGCTTAGTTTTAGTTTTAGTTTTTTTAGGTTCAATTGTTGATAGTTGTAAGTTTGTTATCATTTTACTTTTCATAGCTTTGGATCTTCTATTTCTTAGTAAGTCCTTTTATCATTTCATGTAATAAGGGCTTGGTGATGGTGAACTCATTTTCTTTTATTTCAGTCATGTCCATATCACTCACTGAAGTACTTTTGTCATGGCTGCCTTAAAATCCTATCAGATAATTCTAACATCTCTTTCATCTCTGCATTGATATCTGTGATTTCCAGTTTTCTTCATTCAGTTTGAGATCTTCCTGGTATTTGGTATGATGAGTGATTGTTTCATATTATGTTTTGAGGTCTCCATGTTTCACATTATATTTTGATACTGTGGATCTTATTTATACCTCTGACTTAGCTGGCTTTCTCAGGTATCAGTGAAGGAATTGAATGTGATGGATTAGAAATTCATGTTCTTCACTGACCTCCTGGACACCTAAGGGAGATCCTCATTACTACTGGGTGGAGTGGACATTCTGGCTTCCTTGGACCAGGTGGTTAACACTGATCGAGTGGCTTCATTACTCCTGGGCAGTGATGAAAATCTTGACCATCCACAGCTCTCTTCTGATATCAAGCAGAGAGGGAGTCACAACTTAATGTCTGTTGTTTGGTGTGGAAGTTCAGGATCCCCATATGGTCTCCAATGGCCCTGGTTATTCCTGAATGGTCATTAGAGTCCAGTTTGTACACATAGCCTTTTCTGACACCAGCTTGCAAATGTGTTGGGTGTCTCATTACAGCCACATAAAGACAGAGTTCATGCTCCCTATTGGGACTTCAAGGGTATGGGTTTGGTGGGACCAGAGTTCTTATGTGGCATTTGGCTAGAGTAGAGAAGCTATTGTCTAGTTGATTGGCCTGCCAGGCTGCTCATTTCCTGGTCCTTTGGTATGAGAAAGTAGACTTTTGCTGGACTTTTTTTTCTTTCCCTGTTGTCTTTCTGGTGTGCTGGCTTCTTCAGCTCCAAGTCATAAGGCTAAATCACCACTGTGTGGTTCCTGGGGACCTGAGGTTCTCAGTCAGTCTCTCTTCTTTCCACTTTTCAGGGTCTTTGTATATTTGTTTTGTACAGAGGTTTCAGTGATGGGAATAGGGAAAAGTACACCTACTTTGTCTTACAGAGGCAGAAGTTCTGTAACCATTCATCTTTCTCCAGAAGAATTTAGTTTATGATCTTGGGGTTATCAACAACCTAAGAATCAGCTTTGCCCTTTATTCATGTTCATGCTCCCCATGTCTCATGTAGAGAACACTGTATCTGACTAAATCAGTACCTGTGCTCAGATTGTGACCTTCCCAAGTTTCCTGTGAAATCCAGAATCCAGGGCAGATTGCCAGCTTGGCATGGAGCAGTTGGAAATATGGTCATCAGGAGATGAGAAATATTCATGCCTACAGTTGTCAGGAGACCCGTAAGTACCTTAATCAGGACTTGAAATGATACTTTATGTCTTTTTGTTTATTAACTGCCTCCATCTGAATAAGTTCTGTGAGAGTTGGAGGCTCCTTTGTCACATTTATGGCTTTATTCATAGCACCTGGAACCAGGTATTTCTTAAATATTCATGGGAAAATGAATAAATAAAATTTTCTTCCTCAATTCCAAGGCATTCTGAAACAATGTGCTTCCTTTTAGAACGATATTCTTGAAATCTGAACAACTCTCAAGGACTTGAGAATGTAGTTACCTTGATTAAAATGCCTTACCCTGACATTTTTAATCACTTGTGACCTCAGAGTAGGTTCTAGCAAAAACTTTCATGGACAGGTTAGTGTAGGTCATCAATCAAAACCTCAAGCACCAAGTTCAAATTTTTCTAAAGATGAATTCCAATTACATCAAAAACTAGACTGTTTTAATGCTGTTTTCTTTAGCTGCGCAGAAGCTTTTTATTTTGATGAGATCCCATTTGTTTATTCTTTCCTTTATAGTCCTTGCTCTAGGGGACATATCAGTAAAAATGTTGCTGCGTGAAATATCTGAGATTTTCCTGCCAATGTTCTCCTCTAGGACTTTAATGGTGTCATGGCTTATATTTAAGTCTTTTATCCACCTTGAATTTATTTTGGTGTATGATGTAAGTTGGTGCTCGAGTTTCATTTTTTTGCATGTAGCTGTCCAGTTCTCCCAACACCATTTGTTGAAGAGGCTATCTTTACCCCATTTTATGATACTGCCCCCTTTGTCGAATATTAATTGACTGTAGAGATTTGGGTTTATTTCTGGGTTCTCTATTCTGTTCCATTGGTCTATGTGCCTGTTTTTATGCCAGTACCAGGCTGTTTTGATTACAGTGGCCTTGTAATACAGTTCCAGGTGTTGAAGGACAAATACCATATGATCTCACCTCTAACAGGAAGCTAAACAACAAAGCAAACAAGCAAGCAAAATATAACCAAAGACACTGAAATAGAGAACAGGCTGACAGTGACCAGAGGGGAGAGGGGAGGGAATTTCAGGGGAAATAAGGGAGGGATTTAGAGGAAACTATATAAAGGATACATGGACAACAACTGAGAAGGGTGGAAATGGGAGGGAGGGGGGAGGATGGGGGGTGGGATGGGATGGGAGTAATAGACAGAAAACTGTACTTGAAAAAATAATTAAATAAAAAAATAAAAAAAAAAACTAGACTGTTAAAGGTAGATAGCAATCTAGAATCACATACAAATTGCACATTTATTTCAATAAGACCCATGTGTAATATTTCTTAGAATCATAGCATGCCTGCAGTGTTGAAGATGCAGGCATGTGTTGGTAATCTTTTCTCCTCAGCACAAAGACGTCAGAACCAAGACTAATGACTAGGGATTGCAGTATTCAGCCCAGGCAAGCTGAGAACCTGGAGTAAGGACTGTGGGTGAACCAAACTTGAAGATTCAAGGTATGAAATAGATTCAGATGCTTTCAAAATAATTCAATATAAAATAAAATTTCCCAGTCCATGAGTTATTTAATTTTGTACAAAGGTTACCAACAGAAAGTGTGAAATTTTAAAATTGAATTAATGAACGGCTTTAATTCCACTAATTATTTGTTTTAAATATTTTATTTATTTATTTTTAGAGAGAGGGGAAGGGAAGGAGAAAGGGTGAGAGAGGAACATCAATGTGTGGCTGCCTCTTATGTGTCCCCTACTGGGGACCTGGCCTGCAACCCAGGCATGTGCCCTGACTGGGAATCGAACCAGTGACCCTTTGCTTCACAGGCCCCTGCTCAATCCACTGAGCTATACCAGCCAGGGCTTAATTCCACTAATTATTTTATGTATCAGTGATTGGCTAGGTATTTTTAAAGCGAGTTCTTGCTCCCAAATTGCGCACAGGACTCTCAGAGCCTGATTGGCAGACATTTGCAGGGACCAGGGAGCTCGCTGAGCTGAGTTCTTTCTTCCTGTCCTCCTTGGCTGGGGTGAATACTGGGTAATTTGCAAAAGAAATAGCATAGCATTTCTGAGCACTCAGTTCTGCACTGACAAATACCCAGACATGGAGAGCATTAGGGAGGCATCCAGCATTTTCAATAATGCATGCTCCCCATCTCTTAATTATTTTGAAAACATCTGTTGAAGAAAAGATGCTGCAGAGGGGAATTAAAAAGTCAAATGGCTCAGTTACTTTGTTTGCCACATTTCACTCCTGAAGCGGAGGCAGGAACTTCCCAGGGGGCCGAGGAGACAGAGAGGGGACAGGGCTCTGCACGGTGAGATGAGGCTGACCCGGCACTGGCTGTCCTGTGTGGGCCGGTGACCCCCTACCCTTAGAGCTGTAAAGGTGTGCACTGAGAGATTTTCCCCATGTGTGCTAATGTGGGGTCAGGGATTGCTTAAATGAAATAAATTAAAATGCTTAAAATAAAGTCTTACAAAGAATATAGTGTTCCATTGTCTGTGTTCCTAAACATTCGGGCTGGGGGGAGAACAACTGGAAATGACTGCAGTGGGATTCTGGTGCGTCCTCTGCACTGACTCTTACATGCATCTGGTGTGGGAGGTCCAGCTGAGAAGCACCGGGCATCATCTCTCTGGCTGCCCCGCCTGTCCTCCAGGCTCCCTGTGGACAGTGCCTGAGGAAGGCGTGTGGTCCTACTTGCAGGGTAGCACTGTGTGTCACGACTTCAATCAGCACACAGAGCATCTTTCCTTCTCCCTGTCCAGATCTATGCTATCTTTGAAATCATCTTTCTGAAGATACTGTTCATGGACAGAATTATATGGGGAATGAAGAAGGAGGAACATATCAGTTAAGCCAATAGAGACTTATCAGTTTGATGTTACAAGCCACTCTCAAACATCAGGGTTGATTTCTCACATTCCAATCAGAAGGAAAATTGAGTGTGTGTGTATATATGTGTAATATATACACATACATGTGTGTCTATGAGTTATGTCTATATGTAAATAAAATAGAATTACATTTAAGTGCTTATAAGATGAAGAAGGTGTACCATGGATAACCACATATTGCTTCTGAATTAACATTTAGTATGGTGAAAATGATATCAGAAAAATGTATAATAATGTGCATAAAACACACATTTAAGGACTGGGGCATATTTCATATATTTAAAAATTTATTTGCAATTTTCATAAGTCAAATTCAGTAAGAATTAAAAAAACTTTTTAATTCTTAATAGCACCCAAGGAAGAAGAGACATTTCATTCTAAAAACCACGCTCCAAATGTGAGGGTGGGTCTGAACCCTGTGGAGGATGAAGCCAGCGACTTCATCCCTTACGTGCAGTGTAACCAGGGGTCACCGCTCATCCGGGCCACCTGTCAGGGACCTGCGTGCTTCAGAACCAGGGCAGCGTTGCGCATGGAGCATGACTGTCTACTGGGGGAGCCAGAGACTACAGAAGGAATTATGCAGACTCCATAATTGCAATTACGGCCGCTTCAGGGACAGGGGGAGAGCAGGGTGCAGGGAAGCCAGCAGTCAGCACGCAGGCACCTGGAAACGCAGACAGAGGAGGACCTGTCTGAGAAAAGGAGAGTGAGAGGGACAAATGCAAAGGAAAAAATCAGAGAAAGAACTTGAAAAACTTCATGTAAGAAATTCAGACATAAAGATCTTCATGGGAGTGGCCTGAAGGCAGACCAACCTGAAGTGAATCTTGGAAGGAGTTGTGAGTGCCTTCGGTTTTGTTCCCTGGAAATACATGAGACACATGCTCGGTCTTGGAGGTTCCATTAGAGGGGTGTGTGTACACTTGGTTTTGACAGGCCTGTATGACATCGAAGAGGAAGGATCAGTGTGGAGATCAGGAAGGAACCAGAGAAGAAGACAAAACACCCACAGTGGAGTGACTGGCTTTCGATGTCTACCTGGATTGTCCAAGTGTAGATGGAACTAATTTTGTCAGGACACAATGGAAAAGTGGTACAACATAATTTAAATATACAGTTCTTTTTGTTTTCTTACTATAAATCAGTACGTATCAGTATGTTTCCATTTCACTGTGTTTCTTTGAACAGACACTGATGTCTTTTCTCTCTTGGAGCTCCCATGAACCTGAAGATTAAAACAGGCCTGACTTACAAGGCAGAGTGAACCAGAAGGGGTATTAAGCCTCCTTAGAGAAATCAAGATGGTTTGGTAAGCTGAAGAAAGAAGGACAAGTGGAGCTGACCTGGCAAAATGGAGGGAATTTCATCAGAGCCTCCAGAGGGGAAGCTCGTTGGCATTGCCACCCCCAGGGGATGTCAGAGATGCCAGGAAGACCTGGATTTGGGGACAGTGAGTTAGGGCTGAGAAAGGGAGCAGTCTTTGCACTTTATAAAGAGCTGACCCTATACAGATCCCCTTCTGCTCCCACACAGAGCAGCAATGTCCCCTGTCCCCAAGCACAGGCAAATAGGAGCAGGAGGCCCACTACCCAAACACTGAGAGAGGCTGCAGTCCCTGGTCACCTACAGGGCTGAGGACATGGACAGGTGTGTTTCCAACGACAAGGTTCCCTGGGATGTACCCAGTCCTTCCTCTCTACGCCTCAAGCACACTGATAGTGGTTGTAGCCTTCTTCTCTGGAGAAAGTCCAGCCCAAGCCAAGGAGCTCAGTTCTTTCATGGTTTTCAGGCTGAGAGTCTTTTAGTTGGAATAGTAACTGACACACACACACACTCATTCAGTTATTCCCAAAGTCTTCCCAGGTTTCAAATGTGAAGGTTAAATTCAAAGTTGTTTTCAAATATTCAAAATGTCAAGAAAAGACTTTTTCCCTAAAGTTACTGGGTGTTGTGCTTCTACCAAGAGAATGAGATAGGGATCCAGAACACAGCATCTTGCATAAGGAAGTAGGAAGGTGCCCACTGTGTGAGGGGCAGGTGATGAGAACACCCTCCTGGAGGGGAACACAGAACCTGCCTTGAGGACAGACCCTGTGTTCAGGGCAGCAGGACAAGAGTTCCCTCCTCATCAAACAGGACTGATGATGGCCCGATGTGTTTCATCCAAGAGGAATTTTCTAGCTCCAACAGAAAGTTTGGATATAGGAGAGTTATGAGTACATAAAAATTAGGGAGGCCAAAACAAAACAAAAACAAAGGTTTATATGAAGAAAGGAAGCCACGGTCCACTTTGCGTGGTATTGTAAATGTGTGTGCGTGCTTGGGGCTGGGGCTGGGGCTAGTAAGCCTGCTAAGTCCTCATCTTCTGGAGTAGAAAGTCAACACCCAGTTTCTAATCCTAAAGAACCAGAATGTAGCAGTATAAATATGTTACTTAAAAATGTGAAGTTAAATACTAAGAGGAACATCTAAAAGAATTGAGAGTTGATTTTTTTCCCAGTGGAGCAGGGGTTGGTGTGCTGAACATGGGTGTTTGTAATGTTTTCCTAGCAGCATAAACCGAACTTTGAAACTGTGCAGGCATTAATCTGACTTTAACTCAGCAGCAAATGGGCCTTGATAGGGTGGCTGGTGCCTGAGCACTGGTCTTCCAGGTCTCATCTTCATGCCCACACACCACAAGCAAGCATGTGGTCCTGAGCACAGCAGGCAGCCCCGGTGCCTTCTTTTCAATTGTATTGCCAAAGTTGCTATCCTAATGAAGCCATGACTGATGTCTTCCAGCCCCTTAGACTCCCGAGTAGACTGAGGGGAAGCTGGAGGTGCAGTGTCCTATGGTTCCAACAGAGCAGAGAAGGGATGGGCAAGTGGCATCTACAGCTTCCTCAGCCCATTGCCTTGACCTCATCTCAGAAAAGATAAAGGAGGGATGGGTTTTTGTATCTTCTTCAGAGTTCTTAGGTGGATGTCTACTTCCTTGGCCCTATGTCGTATGTGTGTGCCTCCTTGCATAAATGGTTCACCTTTTCTGTCTCTCTGTGCCAAGGTCCAACACAAGTTTTGACACATGGTAGATGTTGAATATACATTTATTGAATGAATGAATGAATGAATGAATGAATGAATAAATCCTGACATGAGAAATACTTATGCAGTTAGGAGATGAGCTACCTACTTAAATAACTGTTTTACCAAATAGAAAAGGCTGAGTGCTAATGCAGGTGTGTGAGGGAAATGTTGCGGGGAGTGTAATATTCAGCTGAAAGAATGAAAGGGCACTGTTTGGAGCAGACAGCCATGGGGCTGAACAGTGAAAAGGGGGTGGCACTGAGATATGTGAGGCAGCAGAAAGAGCTGTTCACAGAATAACAAGTGTTAGGACAGCAGGATATGTAACAAGTTCCAGGCAAAGGGATTTAGTAAGTGTGTGTCTATGCATACACACATGTGTGTACACCCATGCACATGTTTGTGTATGTGTGTGTGTATGCACACATGTGGATGTGTGTTGCTGTTGGTTTGGGGAGGAAGACAAAGTGACAGCATTAGGAAAAAGGATCACATCTCACACTTGCTGACAGGATGACAAAATAACCCTCACACATCAGTCACACTCCTGAACACTGAGCACATGGGTACTAGAAGAGCTCACACACTCAGGAATAACATCTGGAACCCTGTGTTTGCCACCTTCTCCTTTCATGACTCTCCAAGTGTCCAAAACCAATGCAGCTGTGTCCAGCATAAGCATGAGTGGGAAGACAGGTGTGCAGACTGGAAGAGGTGAGAGTAATGGGAAGAAAGAAAGCGACAGGTCCATGCGGAAGGACCTCCGTCCTGGCACACCTGCCCACACTGGGGAGTAGGGGATACCAGCCTTCCATGCACAGCCTCACCCAGCCTGTCTTCCATCAGCTATGGTCACTGCCTCACTCCGAAAGCCAATGACACCTCATTTCCTTTATTAGAAAAATAATTATGTGCATTTGGCTAAAATCCAAGCAGCTGCCCAGAGACAGCTCTGTAATTAGAGTGTGATCTCTAATTCATAGGTGGAAGAGTCACTTATATGTTTCTAAGATGTGATCTCCTGGCCTCATGGAGAAAAAAAACAGCTGATATTTTTCTCCTATTGCCAAATTCAGAAAGAGTGTGATTCCAACTATTTGCAGAAATAAAAACACACCTTCGGTTATTAATGGACCTCATCAATTTGTGTGCCTCCTTTAAGCTTTAAATATTTTAAGTATTCAGGTCCCTCAATCATAAGTGTAGTCAATGTCTTTCCCCCTCACCCTGGCACCTACATGCAGTCCACTCGCACCCCAGACAGAAGCACACACACACATGCTTATTTTTATGTCCATTTTCTGCTTCTCTTCAGTTTTCCTAAAGACAACTCGGCCCACTATCATTTCTGCAGTGACCTGTGATACCAATGGGATGTCTTCCTGTGCCTGCCTGTCCCTGACAGATGGAATCCCAGCCACAGCAAGAGCCAGGCCTCATCCACCCTTGTGTCTCCAATACCCAAAGTGTCACCTCACTCCAAAAGCTGCTCAGCACATGTTCATTGAGTGGATGGAACTTTGACCTGACTCAAATCAACCCTATTCTTTGGCCTAATGGAAGGTGTCAGCACCCTGACTCTGCCCTAGACGGACAGCATCTCCATGGAGAAGGCACTGGGAGGCGACACCGATGGAGCAAATTGGAAATGGCCACAGTCCTCATTCCACTCAAGGGCTCTGGAACACTTTGCAATCTCAAAACTGGTTGGGATGGGAGTTTAGAAGGGTGTATAGAGCACCTGCATTCCCATTCTTTAATGTAATACTTTCTACCTTTTTGAAAAGAAATAAATGCAAACAGAACCTTAGTGAAGTGATGTCACTTTTGCAAAGCCACCCACGTCTCCCCCCCCTCGTTCGCCTGTCTTATTTCTGGAAGCCATGCTGTTTAATAATTCAGGAGGAGCAAGAATCAGCATATCTTACAGCATATTTGATGTGCCAACAAACAGACTGCAGACTGTTTCATTTCAATTAGCCCCTTTGTTGCTAACAAAAGCCGGACAAACACCCTGAGAGGGGGCCAGGCCCACCACGCTCGGCCCAACACAGGGTTTCTTTATTTCCTGCTCCTTATGGGGTACACTGTGCCCGTCACCTTTGCCCCCCTCTCCTTCCTCCGCTTTATCTACCATTGTTCTCTCTGTATCATCTTACCTGGGATCAAGTGATTTTCTCCAGCCCAGAAGTAAGGGCTCCGCTCCATTTCCAGACCTCTTCTGATCTCTTGGCTAATTGGCTCAGGTGTAAACCAAGCCAGCAGGGCTACGACTTTGAAGTGACTATGCTGTGTGGAGTGCCTGGAACATCCCTGTCTGTGTGTCAAATACCAGCCGGCCGGGCTTGCTGCTCAGGCCCGCTAATAAAAACAGCTCGAGTAATCACGTTGTATTACAAGGTCCAAGTCCACGCTGGTACTTTATTGCAAGCTTGTCATTAATTTTGCAGGCTGGACCTGGAATGAAATTCAACCCGTTTTTAATAAGGGGGGTGTCTGTGCCAGAGTGTGCGAGTGGCATGGGGGGACACCAGCTGTCCCTTCTTTACATAGAGAGCCACCCAGCTTTGATCAATAATGCTGTTTCACTTTAAAAGGGGCTCATTTTGTAAAGCGCCCCCCCCGCGCCCTTGCCTGGGGTCTGCTTGTCCAGCATACACAATTATGGAAAGGTCAGCCCACAGCACAGGGCACACTTGCGGCTTTGCCTGGTGCCACTTTGTCTTGGACAATTGAAAGTGTGTGCCCACATCAGGGTCCACAATCAGGCTGCGATTTTGCTGTCATCGGCGGCTTTGGGATGGAACAAACGCACAAAAATGCAGCTGACTCTGATTTTGCCCAGATGCTCTTTACTTCTAGTATCTGGCCCTACTGCACAAAAACAAATAGAAAGAACCACATCCTTTCTAAAAGCGCCTGGCCCTGGGAAGAATCTGCAGTCTTGCTCACATTGCGAAGCAAGGTGACCGCCGACCCTGCCTATCCCTCTTTCGTGCACGCCCTGTGCACACAGCTCTTCACACTCAAATCCAAGTACACATGTGGCTCCTTCCCACTCTTCCTGTGACCAAATGTTCTGAAAAAATGAAGTGCACATTAATATAACCATGTGAAATGTTATCAAACCGGATTCAAACCTCAGCGGTAGTTGAACAATAAAACATGAAACTGCAGAGGACTTTCTCACCGGAGGCTGCAAACAACGATGTCCCTGGAATGTAAACACCCTCAGGACACTTGGTGACTGTATTAGTCAGCTCAGGTGCTATAGTAACGCACCACAGACTGAGGGCTCAAACAATAGACATTTATAGTCTGACAGTCCTGGAAGCCAGAAGTCTGAGATTGAGGCATCGCTCTGGTGGCTCCTTCGGTGCCTGTTATGGCAGTCTTCTCCCTGTGTCCTCCCTACATGGTTTTCCCTACTCTTCCATGTCCTAATGGACACAGTCCTATTGGGTGAGCCCTTCTCCTAATGTCTTCATTTTAACTTAATCACCTCATTAAATGCTGCATCTCCAAATACAGCCACATTCAGAGGTACTGGAAGTTAGGGCTTCAACACAGTAAATTTTGGGGAGCACAAGTCAGCCTGTTGGAAAGTTTGAGAAACAATGACTGGATGTAAAACACTAAAGTAGGATGTCACCAGTAGCCCTGTCCCCTAACAGGAGCAAGACTTGCACGGTGAGAGGACTGGAGTGCCTGGCCTGTGTGGCACCCAGAGACCATAAACCTGCCCATGTGGGAGAGGCCCAGTGCATCTCTAGAACCCTAAGAGGACGGGGTTGAAGTTCTGCTCTCCGAGAGCACAGGAGACTCTGAATTGTGATGTCTCTCTCCCCCGGCCCACACCCTTCGGACTCCTGCCTGAGTTCTGGGGTAGAAGTGGTATTAAAAATAAAAGGTAACACCCTTCCTTGCCATCTCTGTAGCACATCAGAAAGTCAAATTTTAAACTGCTGTGACGCCAGCAGCTTCTCCAGCAGCTGGGGTGCAGGCTCTGCCTGGACTCCAAAAGATTCCTTGACATGAAGCATGGACTGCAGTGGGCATCACAGCCTTTCCAGGACACCAGTGTTGGAGCTGCCAATTTTGCCCCCCAGCAGCAAAAAGAGGATACCCAGGGGATAGAGAGAAAAGTCAGGCATGCTACATAGCAGTCCCCCAAAAGTCATCCCAAGGTATATATGTGAGGCATGCCCTCAGGACTCTAAGATACTGGGGATCTAGGGAGCAGCACTCTTGCTGTAATCTTACCAGCCCCCCCCAATCTGGAGGGATGCGGGATGTGGGGTTTCAAATCCTGCGGTGCACTTTGCTATTAAGCAGCAGGTCCAAACTTAGTCATCAGTGATGGTTGCAGGACGGAAGACCCTTGATTAGGAGTCTATTTTCCCATCATAATCCTATTCGCACAAAGACACTGTCTGCGTGCAGTGTCCTCCCCTTGTGTGTATGCCCCGTACTCTCTCTCACCACAGAATTAAACAGACGGGGAGGAGGAATGCTAGCAGTGAGGGAGCAGCAAGCGAGCCCAAGGCAGGAATTAGGAGTTACCTTTGGAGACACAGACACAATGGAAAAAGAAAAACAGGTGCACTGCCCAGGAAATGGCTCTGCAGCAGACACCAGGCAGCTGCGGTTGCCTGTCGTCTGACTCCCAGGAATGAAGCAGCAGCATAGAAAGGAGCAAGGGAAAACTATGAGATGTCTTACTTTGTGTAGCACCTATGTCACTTTAGGATTGCTAGAAACAATGCCCACTTCAGTTACTATGGGAACTGCTTCTGCCCATGTCCTAACTTAGAAACCAGTGGATAGTAACTGAAGGAAGTTCCGTTGTTGGTTGCATGGGAAATCACCGCCCCCCCCTCCCCCACAGAACAACTGTCCTTCCCAAGGGAATGTTTCTTGATGTTTCTGTAGACATTATTAAAACAGCTAAGACACACGTTGGAACTTCACTGTGCTGTTCATCAAGGCACTGATGAGCAATTGTTTTTTGTTCATCGGATTTAGAGACAGTTTTGGAAAACTGAAGGGACCTTCCTCAGTTTTCTGTGCTAGTCACAGTGTAGTGACTATGGAAAGATGATGTGTAAATTTAATTTGTGTTATTATAATTTCTTCACTTTCTTAAGTACAGATGTTTAACAAAACAACAAGTCCTGCCCTGGTTGGTGGCATTTGCCGGTGTTGGTGGTGGAAATACTTGTACCACGGCCGATTTCAGCTGTCATGTGACATCACTGAGTGTGGAGTCTGATGGCAGTCGTCACCATTACGCAATATTTCCGCTAGTGTATGAGACACAAGTAACCTCCCTGGTGTAGGCGGCAGTCAAATAACAAAATGGCTAGAAAATGGTGGAGTGTTTATCATCAATATTTAGAATAGAATTTCCTTAACTATACGTTGATACCAATTAATTGTTAATAATGACTGAACAACCAGTTTACTAAATTTCTGAGAATTCGACCTTGGTCCCTGTGAGTCAGCGTTCCACAGCCGAACAGACTACCACCCCCATCAGCCCTTATTCCTCCAGCTCCGTGGCACCTGGCATGTCCCTGCCTGGTGCTCAGCCCGCTGTACTCTGTGACTATTTTGGTTGGTGAGAGCAGGACCAGGTTTTTAGCTACTGGTCCTAAGTACCTAACAAGGGTCTGGTACTTAGTAGGTCTACAGAGTAAGTGCATGGATATTTATTTACCCAGGGTTACACTCTCAGGCAACAATGGCTATCATACTTCGGGGAGCAGCATCGATCCATTGCAAGCAGAAGTCACCGAGGAAAGGAAAACTTCCCAGGGCAGCCCATGGTTCAGAAGAAGAGGCCGGTGCTCTCAGAGGCAGACCTTCCGGGCAGACAGACTGGGAAGCTCGGCCGGCCACGTAGCCCTTTAACCTTTGCTGGAAACTGCTGTTCATTGTTGCAGCCTTGTTCCCAGAAAAGCATTTCCTAGACTTTGGTACAAATTAAGGAATTTGTGGCATCTAAACATGGGATACTTCAGAGTTCCAGAAATTAGTGTCTAAACTATAAGAGAAAAAATAATAACAATAATATAAAAAGCTTGTTTGAGGTAAAGATCGAATGAAGGTGTTTGTATTCCTAATAGGGGATCAATTCATTTTTTGACTTTAATGTGTCTGATATTTAATTCTTCCAGGATAGAGCGAATGATGCTATTATGTCATGGAAAACTCTAGAAAGACATGTTCCATCAAAATACCTTACCATGTGCATCGTCAGAGGATAAGATGACATGTTCAGGATCTATCCATGTTCTTGATCTTTAGTTAGGTTTTTGTTAATCAAGAGAACAGCAGTCAGCTGGCCCGTGTCTTGTTGTCTGCATGGCAGGGTCTCAAACACCTGGTGCACTGGGATTGTCCACAGGGGGTGTGAAGACCAGCGGTGGGGAAGCCACTGTCTGCAGCACCCGCAGGTTGCAGGCGGGGCCCAGGGTCTGCATGTCTCCCATGCTCCAGGGGAGGCTGTCACCGAGGGCGCGTGAGGTCCCCTTAGAGAGGCTGCCATTGTGGACACGTCATGTTGCTCCCTTTATACAGGCCCATTTCACACATTTCAAAACTGGTCCATCTGCTACTCATTTCCATGTATAAAATCCAAATATTTACTAATAAACTGTACTTATTATCTGAACTTCACTCCAGAGGCAAATAGTTTAGTTTTAAAAGTTCATAGGCACCTATGATAGCTCTCGATTTTCATAACCCCACACAAAATTCCATTTATTCTGCAGAAAGTATTCTTAGTCTCTGATTATTTTGAGAACAAGATGTACATTTATGCTGGGAAAATATTTTTAAAAAATCCAAACTACAAGATGAGAGTCTGTTGAAGTTGTCATAGATCTAGTTTAATTTTGTCCTTTTCATCCACAACCCTTATGAAAAGTTATACAGATTGTGGTACAGATAAAAGAAATTATTAGTCACTTGGATATCAAGAAAAATTGTTTGTTGTCCTTCCTTAAGTGATACATTTTAAGCATAGTTAAGGGTTTTGTGATAACTGTGACCCATGCATTTCCCTCCAACTTGCATAAATCCCTCTTACTTGGTCATTTGAATACAGAACTCATTTAAATGCTCAAAACCACATTTGGAGCCTGCAAACTTTCCAGAGGTGCTTTGAAGAATCATACCTTACGCACTCTTGACATTTCCAGGGAAACTATGGACTGTGGTCTCTGCAAAACGGTTTAACTACCTGCCCCTTGGTTTTTAATTATTACTGAGGGAGGAAGCCTTGGGGGAAGAAGTCCTGTAACACCCAGCCTTCCCCCAGAGCAGGGCTAATTAGTGAGCTGTGGCTAAATGACTGCTCAACACAGTGGCAACGAGGAGGGGGGATGCATGCAGACCTAAAAAGAAAGAAAAAGCAGCAGTTCAAGTGCATTATCATCTTGCCTAGACCTATCAGGTAGTATATAATTGAAACCAAGATGTCAGTTTATTCAGGTTTATTTAAATTAGAGAAAATGTGTTTCACCTTGAAAATCCCATCTAAAAAGGTTGTGGCACCGATGAGGTTTTTCAGATATCTGCTACAGTTGGGCAATAGCCTGCTATTCTGGGCTTTCTGCATATCTTACGTCCGTCATCTCCTTAGACCCGAGCCCTGTGTCAGGAGCACAGGGATTGGCAGCAGAGTCCCCGGGAGCAGGCAGGCTGGCCTTGTCGTGATTTGCATGCTTGTCCCACAGATCCATCAGACTGGGTGAGAAGCGTGGTTTCTCCAAGTTCAGTGAAGTTTAAAGAAAGGTGTGGCATGTGTCAGCTTACGGTGGTGCTCCTCAGCATGAAGAACAGGGCTGGGGGGGCACCTATGGAATGTCCAGCTTCCTTCTCGCACCCTCTTGTTGGCTGTCCGTGAGAAAGCAAGAAGCCCGAGTGCAGGCTGAGCAACAATGGTGGCAGCAAGCACATAATGTGGCACTTACTGTGAACTCTGAGTCTACACAGCCATCCTGTCTACCTCACAGGTGGGAAAACTGAGGCAGAGACCTTAAGGTGAATGTCCAAATTCAGGTGATTGAATCATGAGTATATTAGAAAGCTCATCAGTCACCCTCCTGCCTCCAGTAAGAACCATGGAGGATGTGACTCTATGGAAGTATCTGCTCCTGGGAACAGTGAATTTCTCAGAACCAACAATAGAATTTAAGCACTGATAGGGGCCTGTTTTTGTCACTGGCTTCTGTGTTTATGTTTATGTATAAGCATTGGCTTGCCGTGCTTTACGCAAATTAAAGGCAAGGGCTGTTATCCGTCACCTGCGCAAGAAGGAGTTTACCTAGAGTCCACAAATGCACAAAGACAGAAGACTTACAGACAGGATGTGCAAAGCCCACAACACAGGTTCCGGGCAACAGAGAACACCATGCCCACTCAGGGTGCCTGATGACCTTTCTGGGTTTTCAGGCAACAGTAGGGCTGCTGGCAAGGAGTCCATGGGGGTCTCTTTCTGTACATGCCACTCGGACGTCATTATAGTGCCACACACTACTCACCTGGCTGGGCTACTCCTAAGGATGCCACTATAACGAGTCTCCCTGTGTGATGAGGTGAGGATTAGTTTTTAAGCAGCTCAGAGTTCATTACGCACATTATCCCACGAAGTCTCTGAGCATCCACAGAAGTGTTTTATACACTGTTTCTCTTTCCCAAGTCCTCGCCCCAGAGAAGAGCTTTCCTGCGTGGAGTGGCCATCCCCTGCCGATTGGCACACAGGGAGGATCCCAGTTAATTCAGTGCACATGACAGCCATGATGATCCAGGCCTAAAATGTGAGTTTTCTTGGCATTGTGTTATGGTTGAAATTTTCAAGAATTCTTCACACTGCCCATTGTACTTTTTAAAAATGTGTAGAGAGCACAGCAAAAATTTGTGATTTAATGTCACTGCTCTGCTGTTGTTAACAGGCTACATACCCTTATATTGAATTAAATATCTTTATATTGATCTAAAATAGTAATATTTTTCTGAAAACATGTCCCCTGGTTGTCTTCTCTCTGCCTTTTGTCCCTGGCTCTTCTTTTTCCTTCTCTCCTCATGCCACATTTTCTAGTGTTTTAATATCAGCAGCAATGTTCCTTCCATCATATTAGTTCTGTCATCTCATCTCAAGCCAGCCACCAAGAACAAGACCCCTGCCCAGTAAGAACTTCCATCAACAGAAAAGACAGAGGTTGCAACTCTGCCTCCAGTGTCACAGTCTGTGTGATCTCACACCTACTGTTAACAGATAACTCCACAGCACACTATGTGTGGGGAACGGTTCTAAGCTCTTCTAAGTGGACTGACTCACTTAACCCCTACAACCATCCACTGTGGCAACTGGGAGTGGAGGAAGCCCCTGGAAAGTTCAGATTTGGGAGATTCCCAACAGAGATGCAGACACTGGCCGTGGTCAAGTAACTCAAAGGAGCGTGGCTTTGCTGCGGACTGGAACAAGGGAAGAAGCGGCTTGAAGCTCCGCCATGGTGTTTCAGCAGCAGAGGCAAAACGCTGTCTCTCCCTGCTTTTTGGGAATGGGGTCAGTGGAGGTTTTCACAGGAAGAAAATTTCATCCTCAGAGCCATTCTCTGGGGAGATCCTAGAAGCTCACATGAAATGCATGGTGGTGGTCAGATAGCAAAAGCCAGATCAATTTAGACATTATGAGAGCCCAGACAAGAGAAGAGGGGAGGAAAATGTGCAATTGTTGAGCATCTCACATGTAATCATGTCTCATTTTCATACAACTATGCATTGGGGATTATTATATATTTTTTCAGCCAATTAGAAAACTGGGCTCAGATAGGTAGAATTCCCCCAGCCTACAGGAGATTACAAATCTAAGGCAATGCTAAGATTGAGAGAGCATAGCTTCATCAGAGCCCAGGGGCAGAGAAGTCATGGAAGCCACAGGCAGTGGAGAAAGCAAGAGGCAGGGTCTGAGAATCACTGTGGAAGGAAGCTGTGCTCCAGGTCTGATGTCCCCTTTACTCTCACCAGACTGAGCTGGTCAGACTGACCTGGAGAAAGATGAATGAACATAATTGATCGGGTGGCAATGTGAAGAGGTTGGTGTAGCTCAGTTCAGTTCAACCAAGGTTTACTGTTCTGCACTCTCTCAGATTCCGCTCCCCTCTACCGCTTTCCCCAAGCAAATTGGGCCTTTCTGGTGATGGTTCCAAAATGGGTGGGCTTGTGTACATTCTAGGACCCTGTGGGTCTCTCCAGCAAATTCTCCTGTGAAACTGGGAGCCTCTCCCGGCACCTCAACCCCTGGAGTTTCTCCAAATGGTGCTTTTAGGCTTTAATTCCCATCACTGGGGCCCTGGGTGGAGCGGTCTGTCTCACTGCTTATTCCTTTGCCTGGTTTATCTGCGTGTGAATGTGTGACCGCGGTCAGCCAGCCACCTTGCGCCCTCACTGGGTCTGCCTGTTGCCACCCCACACCTGGGATCTGCCAACTGCTGCCTGCGCACCTGGGTCAGTCTGGCCACTTTTTCCTGCTGAGACCCCTCTCCACCAGCCACAGACTCTGCTCCTCTTACTGGTCTGGATGAATGGTTCGTTGTTGTCAGACTTTAGTGTAGTTCAATTTACTGTCTGTTTTGGTTGTGTTTTTGTTTCTAAATCTTAGTTGTCCTTAAAGTTGGTTGTGCGAGGAGGTATAGTATTTCCACCTACGCCTCCATCTTGGCTGGAACTGTCCCCTTTTCTTATACAGTCACTAGTCATCTTGGATATTGAGCCCACCTGGCCCCAGTATGATCTCTCCTAACAGCTGCAAAGACCCTATTTACAGCTGCAAAGACCCTATTTCAAGAAAATGTTACATCTGCAAAGACCCTATGTCAAGAAAATGGCACACTCACAGGATTTAAAAATTAGGACTTAAATATATCTTTCTGAAGAACACAATTTAAGTCATAAAACAGTAGTTTTATAGTAAGTTTTGATACTTAATAGGGCAATCCCATCTACATTTTATCTACAGCAATTTTTGGTTAGTTGTAAAGCTCCTTCAAAAAGAGTTAAGGATTCTTAATGGCTTGGAATTAAATTTAAAGATCAATTTAGGGCATATACTGATAGTAGATACTGAGTATTCCAATCTATCGATATCTTTCCATCTATTTAGATTTTTAATAAGTAAATTTATCTGTAATAAAAGTGTATAATTTCTTATAAAAATATATGCATGTTATTTTATACATGATCATAACTAGTATATTTTTAAATTAAGTCTTTAATTTTTGCTGGTTTATTAAGATTAATTTGTTAAAAGTATTTCCTAAGAACCCTGAAACACCAATCCAAAAGAACTTGTGCACCCCAATGTTCATAGCAGCACAATTTACAATAGCCAAGAGTTGGAAGCAACCTAGGTGCCCATCAGTAAATGAATGGATTCAAAAGCTGTGATACATTTACACAATGGAATTCCATGCAGCTGAAAGAAAGAAGGAGCTACAACCCTTTACAACAGCATGGATGGAACTGGAAAGCATTATGCTGAGTGAAATAAGCCAGGCGGTGAAAGACAAATACCATATGCTCTCACCTTTAACAGGAACCTAAACAACAAAACAAACAAGCAAGTAAAATATAACCAAAGACACTGAAATACAGATAAGGATGACAGGGACCAGAGGGGAGAGGGGAGAGAATTTCAGGGGAAAAGGGGAAGGATTCACAGGAACAAGTATAAAGGACACATAGACAAAAACTAAGAAGGGTGGAAATGGGAGGGAGGTGGGGAGCCCTTGGGGGGTGGGATGGGATGGGAGTAAAAGACAGAAAAATGTACTTGAACAATAATTAATTAGCCTTGGCTGGTGTAGCTCAGTGGATTGAGCATGGGCCTGTGAACCACATGATTGCAGTTTGATTCCCAGTCAGGGCACATGCCTGGGTTGCAGGCCAGTTCCCAGTAGGGGACACAAGAGAGGCAACCATACATTGATATTTCTCTCCTTCTCTCCTTCTCTTCCTCTCTAACGATAAATAAATAAAATCTTTAAAAAAATAATTAAGTAAAAAAGATTAATCTGTGTTCTTTGAATTTCTATGTAGAAAATATACTAATTTATCTTACTAATGTAACAGTTTGTAGTTTTCCCTGAATTTTCTGTGTAGAAAATTGTGTTGTCTGAAACATGAACGTTGTGGCCTTTATAGTTATCTACTTACCACGAAGATATACCTAATTCTGAAATCATTCACTGAGGTTTTTTTTTTTGACTTCTATGATAGTTTTTCTTTTATTTTTTTAGTTCTGGTAGTTCCTTCTGGTACTTTCCAAGTATAACATTTTCTAGTCTCTTCTTCTTTCTTTTAAAAATTAACCATTTTAAAAGATTTTAAACATTTCTATTTTATATTATGTGTATGAATATTCAAATATCTGAAGTCCTCTGCTATTTTTCCTACTGATTTGTATTCATACAGATTTCTGTATATGTGTTTTATATATTTTTAAGTTGTGAACTCATGTTGAGTTATCCTGATCTACAGAATTCCTAGGGTCTTGGGCTGCAGGTGTTTTCTTCCAGAGAGATTTTCATTTGCTTCGGTCACCTACTAGGGTTTTATCAACCTGGTGTCTCTTTCATTCAGTTTATTGGTTTGGATTCATATTCATTGCAGAGAGTTCCCATTTGAAACACCACTCTACAAAAGGGCAAACAGGATGCATGATTTTAATGTTTATTATTTTTCCACCTAGAGCTGACTCCATTCGGAAACAAGCAGATTTCTTTTTCTTACCCCTCTGTGGCAGATACTACTATGTGCCTATAAAGTGTTTGTTTCTCTCCTTCCCTGCTTAAAGAACTTTATCCTGGTCGTAGCCTTACATCTAACACAGGATGGCAGATAGGGATGGTTGATGGGCCAAACTTCTGGGCCAAAGAGGAAATAGTAGGATTCTACCTAATGGAAATTCTTGGGAAGCTACCATTTTCTTGACCAAAAAAGACAGACTTATTTGCATGTCATCTTGTGAGTTTGTGGCAAGAGAGATGATGTCCAGTTCTCATGGAATATTTCAGATATATTACCAGCCCTGGACAGATGACCTCTAGGCTTACTGTTAGAAGAGACAAGAAAGCCTTTAGTTGCTGAAGCCATAGTAGCTTGGTTCCTGTTACAGGCAGCCAAACATAGTTCCTCTGCTGACAGTGTAATCTTTGAATGTCTCAGACAGGTGCAGGGTCTCAGTTTACTTCTCTCCTTAGCTCAAACCAGAACTTCCTCGACCATTCAGGAAAACTGGAGAGTGTGTCTTCTGAGTCCTTGAGGCAATCTTTCAAGGCTGAGCTCACTGGCCTTTCTGCAGAAAGAGGTTGCTGTCAGACTATGTACTTAACTGTTTGCAGCTTCTGAGCTACATCTTACGCAATTCTGTAGTATGCTTTATCTTTCCACCTGACTCGATTATAAATACCCAAGGTTAATGTCTCTAGTTTACTCATCTTTTTAATCCCACAGTGTTTAGCCTGTAACAGACTCTCAATAAATATCTGCTCAGTATGACTCAAATCTGGCTGCTCAGCAAAAGTAAACATCTTTCTTGATGACAACAGCAACTAAATGATCATTAGCCCAATTTATTAGTCACAGACACAGGTCAGTGGTAAATGGATAAGAGTATGAGATAGGCAGTACGATAATTGGGGTAAGAAAAATGACTTATATTTACAAATACCTGGTCTTGTTCAGGTACAGACACAATCTCATTTAAGATGGGAGCTAGGAAAATAGACATGCTGTTTTTATTTGGAAGGAGAACATTGCAGAAACTGGCTAAAAAGCCTAACTCACTGAAGATCCTCGCTATATTATATTCCTCACATGATTTCCCATCCACACTCCTAATCATATATTCAAAGCAAATGCATTATTTAAACAATAATATACCGTCTATTAGTTCTTTGCTTTGTATTAATGGTTGGCTAAAGCAAATTACGGGGCTCCAGGGAGGGACTTGCAGAAGAGGGACCAAGAGACACCTCTGGTCATAGGTGCCTCCTCTGTATTGCAGGATTAAAGATTTTTATACAGTTTACAAAGGAATCGTCAGAATGTTAAGAACACTGTAGTGGCAAACACTTTTCTCTTATGCTAATGTGGGAATGACAGCAAGATGGGACAGTGCTGACCTGTACCGTAAACCTAACACAGCTCCCATTTTTCTATTGTACTTTTTAAAGGTGCTTGCAAGTAGAACTGTAGTTATTCAAAAGCCATGTATACAATTAGCTTCAAGCTAGGTGCAAAATATCACAGGCATTTCAGTAGCCGATAACTCACTCTGTGGACATGTGGAAGATTATGATGTAGAGTTATCTAAAATGCTAGCCAGTATGCACAATTAAAGCTGGTTTTAATGATAAGGATATAAGATGGTTTTAAATAATAAAAATAACTCAGACTGTGAAAGTAGTATTAGTGTGCTACATTTCTAGTGAGTATCTTGCAGAGTGGTTGTCCAAGTCTTTAAGCACTCACTGTCCATCTTCTCCACCTACAGCTCACTGACCTTGAGCCCTGCATTCTCTCACTGGACCCTTGTCCTTGCCTTCTTCCCCAGAGTCTTCACTTTCTCCTCATCCCCACCCATTCTTCTAGTGGATCACTTCGTAAATATGCCTGTTTGTCTCAGTGGCCTTCCATCACCACCCAGAACATCTCAAGTCCTGAAATTTTATCCAAGGTTTTTACAGGCTGACACCAACTTTCTCAAGCCAACGCTTCCCCAAGATCACATATTACATATCCACTGGTGGTATGGACCCATTGTTTGACTGTGAAGGCCAGGACATTTATTGAAAAACCTATTGAAAACAGATCACACGGTGTAGCAATGTTATCTCTACACAGACATTCATGTCTTTTCTTTCTGGTCCATTTCATGTGATTCTACTCCCTTCTTCTATTTGGGGTCCCTCAAAACCTTTGTGGCCATCTGCCTCCCTCCCTGTCCCAGTTTTTAAAAAATAAGTTGTAAGGTCACCTGAGGCATTCAGTTTTCCATCTAGTCTCTGTGCTCACAAAGTGTTCTTGTGACAGAGCCTATGAGAGAGCCCAGGTCTGCTACCAGATGGCAGGCTTCCCAGTGGTTCATCCCTTAAGTCTCAAGGAGAGCAGTTTATTTCAGTGGAGCTTAAGTTCACCCTAGTGCCCCTGAGTTTGTAAGATTCCAGCATCAACATTGTCTCCATAGTAAACTGTGGCAGACACACCTAGGGTGGCCCTCAGTGAGTTTTGCCCTTGTATAATATACTTCCTTAAGTATTGGTGAAAGCTTCCACTTGCTTTGAACCAATTGCATATAAAAAATATGATGGCATGTCACTCCCATGATGAAGTTACATGACATAAGACTGCCTCTTAGCAGACTGGAGTTGGAGAGGCTCCCTGTGGCTCTGAAGATACAAACAGCTGTGCTGCGACAGGACCACAGTCCAAGAGGCCTTTGTGGACTCCTGGAGGTGCGAGTGTTTCTCAGCCAGCATCTAGCAAGAAAACAGGGACTTTGGTCCCACCATTTCAAGATGATCTGCCACTCACCTGATTTAGCTTGGAAGGATATTCTTCTCTAGCTGAGTCTCTGAGGTACCTGGTCAATGTCTAGGTTGCAGCTCGGTGAGGTACTGCCTGAATCAGGGAACTCTGTTAATCCACACTCACGTTTAAGACCAACATAAATTGAGAGAGCACAACTTGCTACTGTTGTAAACCACTGAGTCTGTTACACAGCATAGAAACCAGCCATCATTGAAGAACCTCGGTGATGTATTTTGGGAACAAGGTTGAGAGTCCAACTTCTGGGTTCAAATCTTGACTCCACTACTTATAAGCTTTGTGAACTTAGACAAGTCAGTTATAGGCTTAATGCTTTGAGGACCCTGTCTTCCAGGCGTAAGTAGTAATGTTACCTGCAGTTATTATGCTGTGAGGAAAAAATGCATTTAAATAGACGCACACATGTGGAAGGCACTAAATAAATGTTAGCTTCTGATACCTACATGGAAAAGATAGACATCACAATAGACATTTTGAGTTGTTGATTTGGAAAAATGTACATGCTTGAAGTCTTCCAGATTGCTTGATGTGACCTTATTATTCTCAGAGATTTAGTGCTAAGTACTATGCAAACATTATTAAAAATATACTTCTCTGCCTTCTAGTTTACAATTTAAAGGAAGGAACGTAGAAGCAAATACACAGATAAAAACAAAACAAATGTGTACAATTTGTGCAAACAACACATAATTAAGGACAGTACATGTCTTTAATACATGTACTGGGTAGAATTTTTTCACACAGGAGATGAAGGGTGGGTTTTACTATTTGCTGATGGATAGCTTTGTGTTTCTGACCGTTAAAGGCTGACAGGCAGGTGGTTTTAGCAGTAAGAGAGACATCCCATGAGATGGCATTGGAGAGCTCAGGGTGCAGCCTCGCACTTCAGTTTATAGGTACAACAAGCAGTTCAGGGAATGACTATCCCACAGGGGAATGATAGTGACTGAGGACCACACGTGCCCCTGGAAGCAATAAGTAAACACTGATGCTGTTGACTGTGAAACACACATGGAAGGTAGCTTTAAAAAAGGAAATGACCTCAAGTTGAAACTGTGTCATTTTTAAAAGAGAGAAACAATCACAGTGAGAGATAAATTGTTCATCTGGTGCAATGATGTTTAACGGTTTTCTACATGTTTTTGAATAGAGAAACCAAGTAACATAGTGACAGCTTATGTTATGCTGTAATTAAGTGGTATTCTTTACAAAGACACTATATAAACTGCTTTTGGGAAATTAGTTTGAGGAAGTATAAAAATGTCTCAAAAACAGTGTAAGTGAAAAACAATTCTTTATTTCCATAAAATTTTGGTAGCAAATAATATATTCCAGGTCATTGAAAATTAAGTTTTAATTTATATATATTATTCAAAACAAACTAGCAATTTAGGTTTATGAAATAAGCAATGTTTTCACCAAGATGAAGATGTTAGTGTATATACCTAGCACCACCCAATGATTGAATAAAGAAATACCAAGAGTATTCAGGATATTTGTACCAACTTTCTACATGTGGGGCATGGATCCAAGTGTTAGTTTTTCCACTAGTCAAATCGCCGGTCTCTGTGACACGGCCCATTAGACGAGGCTGGAAGAACCCTGGCAACCAGCTGCAGGCGGTCTGTTAACCTTTGCAACGCGAAATACAGTCCGGGACCGGCAGCACCAGCATTGCCCCAGAGCTCGTTAGAAACGCCCCATCTCAGGCTCCGCCCTCACCGCACACACTGAATCGGAATTCAGGCCGTGACAAGCCTGCCAGTGATCTGTGTACCTGTTCGCTCCGAACCACTCTGGGGCTTGTTTTCAATTATATAATAAAAACTATGGAATTCAATACACAAAATACATTTATAATAAAAAAACCTCCAAGCATTTGTTTACTGCTTTGGAGTTGAACCAACGCTTCTGAGCGTAACACTTCCTTCATCGTCATGCATTTCAGAGACTTTGAAGAAACTGAGGCTGATTTTTGTGTCAGCATCAGTGGCACTCTAAGAACTCCCACGGGAGTTTTTGGGTGTGGCGTAGGAGCCTTCTCAGAGGTACATCCTACTTATGAACATCTTTGTTCCCAGATGCGGACACACAGAAGTGCCTGGGTCAAGCCCAAGGGGCGGCTGGGTGATTAGAAGTCCTAGGAGGTAGTCAAGATGGTTAGTCACCTTGTTGACTGTCATCGTGAAAATGCACCCAAATCCCTCGCTGTTCAGGGCTGCCGGCCAAGCATGTGCAATGTCAGCGCAGCCACTCAATGTGCCAGCATCGAAAGAGAGCGACTCCTTTTCAAATGGCTAATTGTTATTCCATAATTTAGCATGTATTATCTAGTGAAACCCTTCACCTTTGCACATTTTCTTTAGGAACTTTGAATACCAAGCCATGCCCAAAGTAGGCATTTCTAGACATGCTGTCTTTTCTGATTGTCTCCTTCTTGCCCCACTCTTCACCGTGGTGTGCCCTCTTGGCTGTCCTGGGACAGCCATTGCCTGTGGGCCAGGCACCATCACCTCCTGTGCACTTTGCTGACCGCAACAGGTGCATGGTGGCTCTCAATTACTTCTGCTGCTCAGACAAGATTTCTTGGCATTTAGAAGACTTTTGGGTTTCCCTCCTTATACTTCCCCCGTTCAGGCCTCAGATTATTTTTAATTGTGTCCTTCCGATGTCCGAGGGACTTCTACTCTGCCACGGGCCTTGGAGCTGTAATCTCAGTGGCCCAGGGAAACCCATCCATTCCTCCATGAGGATTAACTCAACTCCATCCCATCGAGACAAGATGGACAGAGAGGCTCCTGGAGAACAAAGGAAAGCACTTGTGTCCCCACATGATGCACAAAGACAGGGACGAGGAGGTGGGGATGAGGGGGTGGCGAATGAATATAATGAAGAATGCCAGGTACAGCTCTGAGTCCCTGACTCTGACAGAGAAAGAAAACAGATTTCTAACAAACACCTCCATCCGCCAAGTCAAGTAGAAACAGCCACTTTGTCTTCCTGGCTGACTTTGTAAACAGGATCACGGTCTACTGTTGTCTCTGTGGTGATCATGGTGGCTGCTCCAACCAGTGTGGGTACAAGAATATGATGGGATCATCAGAACATGTGACCGCCCCTTAGAAGCATGTGTATGTACACATGTGCACACACAGGCATGCACACTCAGGTGTTTACATGAGCACAGGACCATTCCTTCATCCCCCAGTGCTTGGCCAAGCCTGGTAGCATCCGTAACAGATCACCTCTCTCCCCTGCAATGCTGCACGTTTTCCCCACCTTCAGATTCAACGTGCAGTTTTTTCCCTGGCAAGCAGGGCTGCCAAACGATGGGGTGGTTAATGAGCTGGCAGCCCAGAACGTCATTAGGGGCCCAGAGGACGGAGGCCGGAACTGCTCAGGTACACAGACAGCGGGCTCCCCCGCGCTGTGCGAGGGCCGCCAGTGGCTTCTCTTTCACTGATTCCCCCTGAAGTGGTATTAAAAGAAGGCGCTTAATGATAATGAATTGAATTGTTTCTTCTAAAGTGGACTGACTGGCAGAATTCTGGAAACCAAGAGATCCCCTGTGCTGGCTAGGAAAACAGAAGTAATTGGATTACACAAAGAAAATAGGATAAAGATCCATTAAAATTACAGTAACAGGCTGAGATTAACGAGCCAGTGCAGAGCGCAGCACGTGGGGCCCGCGAGGCCCACCTCTCAGTCCAGGGGAGGGCATCCAGTTTCCCTGAAGGTTTTTTGTCTTTTCTTTTTATTATTAGTTTTCAAAAATGCTTTAATGCAGTTAAGGCCTTCCTGGTGGAACCCTTTTTTTCTCATTACTGTGTGGAATCTGTATTTCTGGGCATTCTAATGGAGAGCTGACCAGTGCCCAGGCAAAGGCGGCCCAGTGCACCATCCTTGCCTCACTCAGTGGTCTGGGTGTGTTCACTGAGAGCATCCAACTCTCATTTATAGTGACATGTTGGAAAGGTCCTTAAACGGCAGTGAGGTCACGTGTCCTGGCTCTGTGAAGGCCTCTGCTGGCTGGTGTCACCTCTTGGTGCCTGCCTGCCCTTTTTGAAGCTCACGGACACAAACACACAGGTTAAATAGTACGCGGTGTCCTGCTAGGCCAGAATGTGGCACTGTCAGATCAGACCACGGTGTAAGCCATTGACCTGCTCAGCTAGGGACAGAGGCCATGCCACTCTAGCCTGGGCACAGATCCTACTCAGGTAGCAGGCCCTAAAGTGCTATCTTGATCCTTTGGTCGGATCAGAGGTGGTGTTTGGAGGAAGAAATATCACTTTGATGTTGGGACAAAGGTCACTGATGAAATGGATATCCGGGAGTATTATCAGCACTAGGTCTTAAACATGTTTGCTGAATGAGTGAATGAATGAATGAATGAATGAGAGGGGGTGAGACTTGAGAAGGAGATCCTGAGGTCAGATGGCAGTCGCCCGCGGTGGCCGTCCTGGGCATGAAGTGAGGTCCCCTCCCTGCAGTAAGGGAACGAGTGATTCTGGGAACAGTGACTCCACTGTGCACCACCCACCCACTTGCTGGTGTCCAAATGGCTCTTTTCAGCACAGAACGGGACTTCAACCCATGTCCCTTGGCTAACAACCCAAAGTAAAGAGGAAACTTCTTTCTGGGCTAGACTTTCTCTCGTCCCATCTAGCAGCTCCCCTTCCCTGACCTCCTGCCCACAGAAACACAGTCTTACTGTCTCCCTATGCGGGGGCCTTCCTACACGGCCTCTGAGAGGGTGGCTGCTACTCCCTCATTGTTTCAGGGAACCCAGGGCTGTGCTCAGAGCACACCTGACCCTCTGTCCCACCAACAGCAGGTACCTTGGGGGCACCTCCAAGCGTACCTGTTGCCCACTGGGACTACAGGAGCCAAGAGCCCTGTGGGGACCAGCCGAGTCCCTGGAGCAGCTGGGGCCCAAACAATGCTGGTGGGAAATCCCTGCTACCATCATTTCACAGTTTGGAGTTTTCGTGTTTTTCTATTTCAAACCACCTCATATATTCTGCGTTCTTTTAGCAGTAACATCTACTTCATGCCTCTTCAGGAGAAAGGCTAGAGCTGAACCAT
The DNA here is from genome assembly GCF_014824575.4 of Sturnira hondurensis. Classification (NCBI taxonomy): domain Eukaryota; kingdom Metazoa; phylum Chordata; class Mammalia; order Chiroptera; family Phyllostomidae; genus Sturnira; species Sturnira hondurensis. Next base: position 9,608,164 of record NW_028087015.1, read on the forward strand.
GTAAAGTTCCACGCCCAGCTATTCATCTGTATTTTATCCTGAGCACACAAGTGGTGCATTGTCCGGGATTCCCGCAGTTGCTGAGTCTCCACAGCCAGCATCCTGCAGAGGGTGCAGGATGGGGGGTCTGGCTTGCTTCTGGTCTTCAGGCCTTCAGGTAGATGTCATCCACTGGAATGTGCTTTTTTAGATAAAACCCTCCAGTGACCTTGGCAGAGCTGTCCAAACACTGGGCACAGACCCGCCACTCCCTCTGCTGGGTCTGTCTCCTTGAAATTACATGTCATTAGTGTCCACAAGAGCGAAAGCAAAAGCAACACACGTTGGAAAGATACAGATGCAGCAACGTGCCCTGCAAGTCTCATGTGTCTGTTGCTTGCCTGTGTCACCAAAATAAAAATTCCATATTCACCACCCCACTTTGGCTAATGCATATGAAGTGCATAGTGCTGCTTTCAAGAAAACACCGCAAGTTGAGGACTCCCTTTGGGAGGGGGATCTGTACACCAAGAGCATGGAGGTGAACTTCCTGTCCCAGGTGGTGATGGCAATGCTCGCTCATGAGAGCAACAGACACGATAACAAACCATAAACTGTTTAACTTGTGTGTGTGGTTCTCTGAGTAGGGGTGTTGTTGACTGTTGACGCTGTGACTTTTGTTTGTTGGTTTTGCCCACGGTCCAGACATTGCCTCTGTGAGCTTGGGTCGCCCAGTCTCCCCACAGGCAGTGCACCCACATGACCCTCTATGAGGAAAGAACATTCCAAAATGCACAAGTAAATATAAACACAGCACTTTGGGCTGTTCGATAGTGTTCTAGAGGAGACCCTGTTGCCTACCGCACATGCGTTATTTTTGCAATAAATTACATAGGAAACTGGAGCTCAAAACTTTAATGAGCATATATCTAAACCACAACTTGTTTACGCATAATTTGCTTGCATTATGTTCAGTCTTATTAGAGATTCATGAATCAACCACTGAGCTTCATTTTTCACTGCCTGCCTGCTCTCCCAAGTTTGGTAGCAGCGGGGGGTGGACTGGGGGAGGGGGAGCACTATGGGAAAGAGGGGCCCTGCCTTTGCAGGGAAACACCAGGCAGTGCTGACCGTCAGCGGTTGGCATCCTTTGCACCTGGAGGGGCTGCAACAAAGTTCTCTGGGGCTATTCCAGTGTATAATCATTCTATGTAAAAATGATAAATCCTAGGAGGGAAAACCAGGCAGATGTCACCAAGTTAGAAACAGCACCAGGGCCACATCATAGTGGTTGCCCAGAACTAGAGACCCCTGGCATACAACGTCTTTCATCTTCAGGGACTCATTTATTTGTCACTCCCTGTGTCCCAGGTTCTCTGCTGGGTTCATCAAACACAATGCTGTTAAATTTCTGAAGGACTTGTCAGATTAGGTGTTTGCTCTCCCTGCTTAAAGACAAGAAAGTGTCACTTATGGGGAATGCATTGGATGGCGCTTTAATGTCACCATTCTGTATGAAGAAAATTGGATCAAATGGCAATTTTCTAAGAAAACCAGTCTACAACTTCTGGAGCACGCAGTCTGTGCGAGGGCTGATTTGTCCTGGATGCTGGGTTTGCATTTGTATCCATGCCCTTCATCTGTGGCCCTCGACTCTGAAGTGCCTCCCAGGGGGCTTCGCCCACATTCCCCTGCCCACCACCCACATTTGGCTCTAAAATGATAGGTTTGCAATAAATGCAGGCTTGCTGAATTGTCGCAAAATACCTTGCCAGCCCTAAAAATATGTGTGTCTTTCCCTCTCTAAGTCCTCACTGCCCATCTCCTAATTGGAGATGAGACTCCGGCTCAGCAGTTGAGAGCATGAAGAAAAATGCCAGCACCTCTAGGTAACAGAACCTTCAGGTAGTGGAACTGAGAAGACACTGGGACCGCAACCACAGCATGGATTAGAGACACTGGCCTGGTGGTCTGTGGAGAGACGAGCCCAGGATGCCCTGGGCTTACAAAACTCTCCAAGACAGGGACTGCCTCCAGAACCAAACTTGGACTCAATGGATGTGTTACCTAAGTCATGTGATTTAAGGGCTTTTCCCCAATATTTTGAAAAATTACATGTACAATTTGAAGTTGGAAAACAGAAGCTGAGAAGACTGTTTCTTGTTCTGCGTTGATCTTCGCTCAGTTGCTGATCTGACCACCTCTGGAGAGGAGTCACTGCGGTGTGTGCTTTTAATTAGTCCATCTGTTTTAGGTGCTGGGAGGAGGGCAGACAGGTGCCAAAAGGGGAGCAGAGGACCCCAGGACCCAGGAGAAGTGACCCTGCAGAGTGACAGTCCCACCACCCATCTCACCCACCCACGGGGCCAGATTCCCAGGGTAGAAGGACAGACTCCTTCATTAGCTTTTCCTCCTCTGTTTGATGGGACCTCCAGCTAAAATTGCTGATCCCCAGTTCACCACAAAACGAACCACTGAGATTTCATGAACTGAAAGGCCAGGGGCCTTTCTGCTATCCTTAAAACCCCTCTGTCTGCTTAAGTGGGGCAGAAAAATTCCTCTGTCATTCTCCTCACCGAGCTGAAGCCTCTTGTGAAATTCTACAAGTTGTCGCAACCCTGAAATTAGGGCCAACTAACCCAGCCAGCCCAACAGGAGCTGAGTGGGCAATGCCTGAGCCAGAGAGAAGCCAGAGCACTTGTCTGTCTCTTATTCTCAGAGGTCCTTGTGGTGAGGACGTGTAGAAGGGAAAGTACCCACAGAGAGAATCCAAAGGCATCAGGTATGCTGGACAGCGGATAAGAGCAAGGCTTTTCTGGAGCCTCCCTCACACCTGTGAATGGGACTCTGTGACTGAGCTGGTGAGGGGAGGCCACTTAGCTGCTGAGGAGCTCAGAAACTGGCTGTCTGGCCCTTTGGGGAAGTTGGAATTATTGGGGGGATCTGAGTCCAGAGTGGGTGTTGGTCTTCATTCCCCAGTACTGTTGGAGAAGCTATAAGATTCTGGGATAGGAAGAGGTGAATGGAGCAGGAAGGTGATGACTCAGAAGACCCTAGAGAGCCTCCCTGGAGCCTTAGCAGAGCCTAAAGGGACATGAAAGTGACAATAAACCAGTATCAACCACCAGAGTTTTTGTGGCCCAGGACTTCCCTGGATGGCCATCTGCTGGGGCCCTTGTGTCAGTGGTCCATGTGTGTGTACATCATGCATTGTTGCAGCAATTTCAGTGGTGGGGGGTGTTGCACCTTCAGCTCACCCAGAAGCAGAGGCAGAGTCACCCTGAAACTAATGTGATAAATTGTACCTAGAATGACAATGCATGCCTTTCAAGACTTAAAGGAATGCAACATTAGTTTTAATAATATATTAACATATTACTATGTGACTTTCTAAACTAGATGTCAACATGAAATGGTGTTGCTCTGAAGTCAAGATATATGAAGATAGATCCTCCTCATAATTTCTCATAGAAGCAATGAGACCTGGTGAGAGCAGGGGATCTGGCAGCAGACCTGGGCAGGGCTGGAGGCCTGCGTGCTGTGTGGTGCTGGGCAAGCCCATGGACTTCTCTTTGCCTCTGCACTCTCCACTGATACACCATGGAGAAGAGATGCCCTCCTAGGTTTCCACGATCATCACTGATACCTGACACACCCACTGCTATTAACACACAGTCAATGGTCAGTGATAACGTTGTGACTGGGACTCTGATAGTCATACACCTGCAGTGGGGAAGTGGCAAAGGATTTTGGGTTTACCCATCGTCCTGCATGTGCAAAGTTTCCTTCAGTGCCCCGACAGATGGTTCCTTAGGGGCCCTTGCAGCAGCAGGCTGGGGAGGTTGGCGTCTCCTCTACAAACAGCTGTGGTGGACAGAGCAGCTCCATGGTTGCTGCAGTGCGTGGATACCTACTGCTCAGCAGCCAGGTGTCTCAGCTCACGTTTGAAGGTCACCTGCTCTCCGTCCTGCTTCTCTTCCAGGTGTTGCTGGGGCTGTAACATCTGGCTGCAAAATACACGTGGATCCGGTCATCCATTGTTCTGCAGGCTGCCAGGGGAGTTGGTAATGAGAGGACATTTGTTGGATCAGCAGCCTGGAACAAGGGGGGCAGTCCTGAGCAGTCACTGAAGGCCTGGGTTGACAGTGTGCTCAGACATCAAGGTGTGAATGCATGAGGCCCAGTGCTCAGTAGTGCCCCACGTTCCAAAAACAGGGCCTGCCTTTCTTATTTTTTTTCTCCTTGAACTCCCCTCTTTGGGGCACCATGCTGTTTCCCACACGGCCCCACACCCCGGCCGAGGCTGCGCCCCCCAGCTCCTGTGGCAGGTGCCTAGAGAGCATGGCCAGGCTGGGTGGAGAGGGAGCCAGCAGCATCTGCCAGCTCACAGTGGGCTGTGCAGGCACCTCCATTATTCTCCCCTCCCTTGTCTGCTCACCACAGCGCCCTTGCCACGTGTGTGCCAAGCCAAGCTGAAGCCACACTGCTCACTCACAAAGAAGGGAGGAGCCTGCACACAGCCGGTGGGTTCATCGTGCCTGCCATCAGCCTCTGTCTGTCTGTCTGTCTGCTGCCCACAGCCAACTGTGGCACGTGCTGTGATGTGCCGAATCCACTGTGACATCTGTTTCACCTGCTCATTCATCTCAACGTCCCTTTGGCCGATAAAGTCTCTATTCCAATCTCTTTGTGGCCACCCAGTATTTACTGTTAAAAACCTGTCCTGATTCGTGGGTGTTTTTTCTGGGGAGATTTTCTGAAACTAGACGCTTAGTCTGCTCGGTTGGACATGACATTCTATCAGACCCCTATTGCTTATCATGCCCTTGGCTCTTGGCATCTTGGATTTTCTGGGTCTCTCTGCTCTTAAGTCTCAGTGTCGATCTGATTTCAATTAGAACCTAGACCAGGTATGGAAAGCAGGGTGCAGAGTCAGGCTTCCAGGAGCATGAGGAGGGGGTGGACCTGGTTCTTATTTTTGTCACATTAGTGATCCTGATACCTGGAGGCCCCACGACAAAGGTGAACAGCTTTGGGGGCTGGAGAGGGGCTTCTCAGATGGACAGACATGCTGGTTGTTCCTTTGTCCGGGGCTGAGACTCGCAAGTGTAATGCTTTTCTGGACAAGCTCAGCCACTTGGCAATTAATCAAACTTTTCCTTCTTGACTGTAGAGAGTGAAATAACATTTATAGAGCAGAGAAAAATGAGCTCTCTTTTGGAAAGGGAAGTCTTCCAAGATTATGTATAAAATAAACACCCCCACTGAGTCCACTTCTAATTCATTCCATAAGCTGTATCCCAGGGGTGAGGCTGGCAGCCCCACCATGGGCCTCTGGGCTCTGGACATTGTCTGAAAGCAAGAAGGAAGCAGCAGGAGAAGGCTGGCCTGAGAAGTGGCTGCTGGCACTTGGAGGAACACCCAGGACCATGGCCGGACGGCCCCTTCTCCCCACTCCCCACCCCGCACCTGGGTTAACGAAACTTGTTTGTGCGATGCACAGTAAATGTCATTCTCTGCACCACCAGATGCCACCACACCTCAGAGACAGTTCTTTCAGGCCTCGGGAGCTTCTTGCATGACAACCAGACCCTAGGGATGATGAGGGGTGAGTTCTGACCACACGAGTCCTTGCGTGATGGAGAAGGGTTCAAAGTGCAACAACTTCTGGGTGCTCAGAAGGCAAAGAAAGCAGAAAGGGAGTACAGCACCCTGCCTCGTCCATGTTGCCACGTTCAGTGGCTGAGGTGAGCAGTCCTCCAACACAGAGGCTCCTATGGCACCAGTCCCCAATGTTTTTGGCACCATGGGCCGGTTGCATGGAAGACAATTTGATCCATGGACCGGGGTTGGGGAATAGGAGGCAGAGCTCCGGGGGTGATGCGAGCGGAGTTTTGCTCACTCACCTCCTGTTGTGTAGCCTGGTTCCCAACAGGCCATGGACTGGTACTGGTCTGCAGCCTGGGGGTCAGGAACCCCTGCTCTAGGGGACTCTGTGATGCATGGTATGTTTTTATATCTGTGCTTGTTTTATCCTGACAGCAAATTCCAGGTCCATGGATCAAGAGAAGATTGTTTATTTACAGGACCTCTGTGATACACCATTCCTCCCCGCCAGTTCCAGGGGAGACGCCGTGAGAGCAGAGTCGTTTGAAGCAGAGGAACCCCAAATCATAAATCTCAGAACTTGTGTAAGAACTGCTGCATGGCTCACTTTCTTTAACTTCCCAGGCTCATGTCCTATCCTTCATCCTCTAACCAGAGTGCCAGGAATTTTTGCCATAAAACGGGCCACATTCCTTTCCAACCACATGGTCCATGTTTTTAAGAGTCCATGACAATGGGGCACAGCTGGATCACTTGCTACTTATCTGTAGGATAAGGGTCAGGCCACAGCCTGGGCTTCTTCAGGCTGCCCTCGGGATTCATTACAATCACCCCTGACTCATCACAGACCCCGAGGGCCCTTATCATGGGGGGGTGCCTTTGTTGTGTTGGTCCAGCAGGTAACCCATGTCACTGACCCACCATCATTCATTCCGAACTGTGGCTTTGGGTCACAAAGTCTCAAAGACGAACCTGAAACCACACTTCCCGGAAGTATCCGGGAAGTATTGCCTGAGGCCCTCCCGTGAAGTCTGCCAGTCCTGAAAGAGAAGAAGAGGAGGAGCTGATGAGCTGCAGTGTCAGCCTCCGCGCACCACAGCCTCATGCTGTTAACTGTTTCCACAAAGGCGTGTAAAAACTCCCTGTCTTCTGAGAACACTCCGATGGCACGCTTCCTGCCCAGGCGTCCTGCCCTTCAGGTTCCCAGCTTGGAAGACAGGCTGGAGAGTGGCAAGGGCTGGTCCGTAAAAGCCCCCTGAGCCCAGGGCAGGCAGCCTACTGGTCCTGATGGGACCCCCCAGGCAGGGAAGCTTGAATTCTCAGGACTCAGTGTAACTGGCCAAGGCTTACTGTAAATATGTTTGTTCTGAAGCTGTTTCATAAAGCAGATTTCAAAAATGGGATTTACCATTGATTAATCAATTTACATCTCATTTATGTAAGCTGCACCCCAACTTTCTAGATAATGCCGTATTTGAAGGGGATCCTAGAAACTGTGAGGAATAATCCCAAGCACAGGAAATTTTTCTGGAAACTTCCGTGATCTTCCAGATTTTCTCATGTTACACGACAGTGCAATGACATTTCATTTAGAGGTATTTTACATTTCTCAACTTGCCTTGATGTCAGTGTTTCATGGGAGGTAAGAATTCTCCGGTTGGTGAACAATAAACCCATCTACTCTCCGCCTCACGCTGGTTTTGGTGGCATGATCCCCGCAGGGAGCACCTGGGTGCAGCTCGAAAGTGAGACTCAGACTTGTTCCAGCCACCCTCTGCCACTTACTACTTACTAGTCGCTGGAGTGGCAGCAAGTCCCGAAGTCTCTCTGGCTTTGTTTCTTCACCCCATTAAGTGAGCAGTTGTTACTTCTTAGGCGACGCATCTGCAAAACTTTCGATACTTTGACCATTAATCCCATGTTTGGTCTGGCTTCATGGTTCTTCCTTTTCTCCAGCTTCAGAGCTGGGAGTTGTTCTGCCCCATCTGGGGGCATGTGTGCCCAGTGCCATTAGAAAAGATGGAGATGAAGGTGAACCCCCAAACCAGGCACTGTGAACGGCCTGCTCGGGGACCCCTACCGATTGCACCCCAACCACAGAGCCGCTCCTCAGACTGTTCGTGAGTCTCTTGGACTCCTGTCTGTTCTGCCACTTCTGGAAGCAGATAAACAGGGACTTATAAACTACAACAGGCATTCAACTTTGACAACTACAGGATTGCCCTTGTTATCCACAAGCCCTAGAGAAATGCATCTGAGAGGCACTGTGACCCACTTTCTGTCACTCTGATGTTTCTAATTTGGAAGAGGATCCCAGAGACGGCTCCCGGGAGGCCCTGGGGATGCCCTGCAAGCCGCTCCTTCCCTAAATAGATCCCTAGTTACTTCTCTCTGCTGGGGCCTGGCTGCCAGGCTGAACAGATGTGGGACAGGGAGGGCCACAGCCCTGTGGCGTGTCACTCACATTTGTTCTTTTAAATGAATAAAAAAGGGAAAGATAATGCAATCTTGTATTGACTCAACTATCACCGAGTGATACTGAAAGACGTAGTAATTCCGTGTTTTATACCCCTCAGCCAGCCCCATCTCCCTAGCAACCTGGGGCCTTCTGGCAGGGCTGCCTTCGCTCAGATGCTGCTGGGAAGCCTCTGGCCTTGGGGCCTCAGGATGCCTCTGCTTCCCCAGAGGAGCTCTTCCAGAGGGCAGCAGCAACGTCAGCAGACAACAACAAGGACCAACAGTGGTGGGGTGGCGGCAGGGCACAGCCCAGGCCCACACGTGGGAGTGATTCATCCTGTAGTAAGACGGGGTGTGTGCAGAACAGACGTGTGTCCGTGTGGGGTTTGCGTTATGGTCTTGCAGCTGTGGCCACAGCAGAAACGCATCCGACCTGCAGTGACCTTCATCAGCACATAGTGCAACCAGCCCTCTCCACGACCATGTCACTGTGGACAAGTCATTTCCTCTCTAGGCTTTGCTTTGTTTCTGCCTACAGGATAAGAACATGGCAGAGCTTCACACTGGCTTTGCAACTGAGGGGGTTTGTGTGGCCATTAGTAATAAGTTTTATGACCGAGTGTGAACTGGGGTGAGTGTCTACTGAGCTGCAATTGCTAACTTAATGAAGATGTTTGAAAACATGAAACTTTCAAGTGGTAAAGGCAGTGTTTTCAAAACTCTGCCCGTGACGCTTTCCATTTATCGCAAAAATGCTGGGCAAAATGTCAAAATTTAGCTACCAGAAGCTTTCACTCTGCTGACAAGACTGAGAAATTCCCCGTTCTCACTCCAGACCGTGTCTCACCACCAGCAGATTATGTTTCTCCACAAAGCAGTTATCCTGAGTGAATCTGATCCACAGCCCTTCTCTGCATGCGGCCCAACCAATTACTCCTGTTTGGGTTCATTCCATGAAGCCTAATTGCGCACCTGCTACCTGCCAGGAGCCCATGCCCGGAAACCAGGAGAAAGTCGCTGTGTGCAGAGTCCTTCGGGGAGGGTGAGACGGGTTTTCCTCAGGCAGCCGCTTAGGAAATGGGCCTTGATGGCATCCAGCTCTTTTCCCACAGTGGTTCTGGTACCCTCACTAGCTAGGCCCGGAATAAAACTGCTTGTGATTTGTCATCATGCCACATTCCCTCTTTCCAAGTGATCCCACAGTTAGAAACACACGCCCGAAACCTATGGTCTACAGATGACATAGATTTCACCCTCCCCAAGGGACTGCATCTTTCTTGGTGCCCTTCCAGACTGGGCTGGTGCTCTGTCTTAGGCTTTGGGATGTGTATTCTTGCTTCACACTCAAAGGATCCTTTACATCCACCCTCAGTGCTGTCCCAGACTCCGTGCTGGGGCACATTGGAAAACTGGAGCCGGTGGCAGTCATCCCTGCTGGTTTTTTATTGTCACCCTGGCCCATGTCCTCTTCTCCATTCTCAGGACGAAGATGCACAGACCTGCGCACCCACAGATTCTGTTCCCTTGTCCATAAGGGCAGATGCTCTGCTCCTCACTGCTTTCCCTGGAGGCTCTCGGACAGGGCTGACACTCCGGTCCCCCCGGGGTGAAGGGAAGACGGCACTTTCGGTTGCTTCGCTCTGTGCTCTGTGCAAACAGCTGCTGTGAGCGTTCCGCTCTTCCCTGTCATTCACCACTTGAATTTCTGTTTTATGTCCTTTTACCATGTGTACTCCAATGAAAATTCCTCTTAACGTTCACGTTTTTTTTTAAAACTTTATTTTCCCTAGGTGAGCTGAATGCCGTGACAGGGGCATCCAAACGTTTGGTGTCTCTGGGCCACACTGGACGAAGAGTTGTCTTGGGCCACACATTAAATATATAAACACTAATGAAAAAAAATTTTACAATGTTTTAAGTAAATTTATGATTTTGTGTTTATAGCCATCCTGGGCTACATGTGGCCCATGGGCTGCAGGTTGGATGCCCCTAAAGCAAGGTGGAGTCACACCTTCTGAACAGGTAGGTGTGTATATTCATGTGCACGTTGTATGTTATATACATGATACGTTATAGTGCTGATCAGAAACATACTCCACAAACTTGCGGTGTCTAAGATGTTCTTGTTGGAGCATACTAAAGCATTCTTTAAAAATGAGGATTTCTAAGTCAGTACTTAAAAATAACATAACCAGTTTTTAGGGGAACTATGAAGTTGTTACTGGAAAACCTTTCATAAAACTTTCCCCTGACTCAGGGCCCAGGAGCCTCAGGCATTCCCTTCTCTGGAGAACCCCTGCGGTGGGGCCATGAGGTGGTGTCAACGTGATTCGAAGACTCTCTCCAACATTCAGTAAATATCTATGGCACAGCTCCCAGATGCCAGCTCTGTGCCCAGCTCTAAGAGACACGATTAGACATTTCCTGCCCGGATGTTTGCCACTCTGTGCACCCATGGGTGTGCATCGCAGCTCCAGTTACTGCCATGGAGACTATCCCTTGAGACATGGATGGTTTCAGACGGAAACTGTCTAAATCTGCACAAAGTTTGGTTTCCCAGTATCTGTGATCAACTTCACATGAGAGCTACACTGTAAGCACCTTGTATACCAACAAAAATTCTTGCTACATAGCTCTCAAGTCAGCAGCAGGGGATATGTGTATAAAAATGTGTTTTCAAAATTTGATGAAGATACCAATCTGTTATTCTGATCAAGCCAGTTTTACTGGGATGAGCATTTGTATGAAAAAGCGCTAACACTTTCTCTGGAAGGAGCTGGGAGAACTCTAAAGTCACTCCTAACTGTGCAGATTAGGACATAAGTTACATACTTGAGAGATGGCTACTTGCAAAATCTGCTAGATTCATCGGTTTAAAGAGTGGTTAGATTTTTGTCCTGTATTATCTTAAAAGTTTAGCTAGATTGCACTGTATCTGGGCCCCCTTTATTATCAGGTACCACTTCGTTATGAATAAGCAGTTCATTCAACTCATCTTACAGTGACCCTGCAGTGACCCTGCTGTGTTTTACAGCATCCAGTGTTAATTCAATGTTCATAGGGCTACCTCTCTGACGTGTCATGTTGAAGGTCATGACTTTCTGTTCTGCCAAGGCCATTCAGATCTGAGATCACATCTGACTTTATTGTGCCTCCCCTGAAATACTAAGCACAGTTCCAGGCACACAGGCAAAATGTATGGATGATGTGAAAATGCACTTATGTGTTAAGAGGGGATGAGGTGATGCAGCCTTGACTTTAAAATGAATACTTTGTAAACACAGATATAGTATTCCTTCTAATTAACTATTAGAGTTAATAAGGAATTAGATTAAGTGTGGTACAAAAATACTTTGAATGTCAAGAGTATATAAATATCAACATAATACACACTATATACACAAATATACATGCATATATGTTAACAGGAAGCTAATGCAGAATATTGACTCAAATTCAGCTTGCAAACACTTGTTTTCATGCTTTTTCTATACTTTCCGAATCCTAGTTCTGAAAGTACCTGGAACATGGAGGCAGATTCAGAATAATGGCGGTGATAATAATGAACATCAGCATCTCTCATGCTCACATCACACACCTAATATGACGTGCATTTTCAGGCAGGGTCTGGTGGGCATGAAGAGGTGAGTTGTATGGCCTATTTTTTTCCTGGCTGTTTTTTTTATTATGGGCTGTATAATGAGAACATGCAGAATGGCCTTGAGAAACTTAAGATGCTACTTGAGTGTTTGCCCAGAATCGTCTTCAGCTGAACTGCACTCACAGTTCAAATCAGTTCACTGGTGTCCTTTTTCACAGTCCTCTCCTCTTGGGCATGACTGTGTGTCTGGGCTATGTCCTAAATTGAGTGTGGCACCAACAACCTGTTGGAAGAACCAATCACTACAGAGGGATTTCTGTCCACAGAAGCTTCAAGATCGCATGGCCATTGGTTCCCATCCCTGGGGGTCAGTTTTCAGAAGCAAGTGGTGGTCACCATCAGCAGTTGCCTGTTGACTTGGGAAGGCCAACTTGGACAGAGCTCTCTACCCATCCACAGTCTCAGGTGACAGCTTGCTTCATTTTCTTCCTCTTGATTTTACTTCCTGCTGTTGCAAATATGTGCAGACTGGTGAACACGGACACATCGGTGAAGGAGATAAACCTGGGAAACCCGACTTCTGGTTTTGATTAAACGTTTTTGTTGCCCCAAGCAGGACAGAGGCATATTTTTTTCATACAGCTCATCCAGGGTGACTCACTGGGCATCATGGTGGCCCAAGCCATCTCTGTGGCATCATGTAGAGCAGAGGCCACTCAGGGCTCCAGAGCTGAACCATGCAGCCCTGGCACAAGGCACACGGTTTATTGGGTCACACCGAAAAACTCCATTACTAGTATAACATGTCAAAATTAGTCACTTATGAATGTAAACAGCCCCAGAAACAGTGCTGAGCAGGCAGCCAGCCATCTGTTCTGAACCTGGTCTATGTTCTCACTGTGGGCACTGATTTCCGCTCCCCTCCCCAGATGAGGACCAGAGCCGCCCTGGCTCAGATCAGCTGACTGTCCCCGAGTAGCACGAGTCTGGATGTCAACAGCTTGCTCTGCCTGCCATGAGGCCCAGGGCTCCAGACTCAGCGGGAGGCGTGGCAGCAGCATCTGGCAGGGCCCAGGACCCCCTTTCATTCCCACCTCTCCCTCTCTCTTTGCTGCAGATGTGAGAAGCAAACTGTCTCACTATTATTGGGAAAGCCTCTGGTGTGCAGCAGGGGGTGTGTGTGTGTATCCCTCTCCTCCTGGTCCCTTAACCACCGCATTCCCATATAAAGCCCCCACACTTGACTCTGAAGTCATCTTTTGTAAACTAGGTATGGGAGGCTTTTTGAGGGACAGTGAAACAATCCTGTTTTTACATAATCTGTGCTGCTATTGGAGAAAAATTTCCTTTCAATTTCTCTGACCCACAAGCACGTGGTGAGCTGCTCATTTTATACTCATACACTGTGGAATTACCCCAGAGTCTGGAATGGGAAGCCTGAATCCTACCACCCACAGCTGCCAATGGAGTCAGGAGAAAATCTCCAAAGAGTCAAACCCATTTCAGTGACTAGTTAATGTGATTGAGTCAGTAAATTAGGAAACTGGGCCATGGACTCCATGGAGAGGACGCCTCTGTGTGTGATAATTTGGTGTTCAGCTTCCAGCGATTTTCATAAACAGGTTTGGATTCTAGAGATCAACACCACCCCAGTGGGTTATAGGAGTTGGGGAGATGATATACCCAGGAAGGCATGTGACCCATTAGATTTCTCTGGAGTTGAACTTCAGCACTTCAGTGATCTCAGGGATAGTTGTCGGGAGCATGAACATCCTTTCTGGATACAAGATAGGGAAGTCTACACAGTCAATGCAGCTCCCAGGGGACCCACCCTCTCCAAACTGTTCCTCATTCATTGGACTCTGACATCTGTGGTCAGTCCTTCAGTGGCTCCAGCCAGACTGCAGAGCTAGCCTTGCATTATTTCTCTCTCGTATCCATTACAGATCCTGTCACATTGCCCTGGAAATACACTGGGGCCAGGCCCTTCTCCCCAGCCGTCTGTCGTGTTGTGGCCCTGGCATGGGCACCCTTCCTCTTACCTACACTCCCTCCCTTGCAGCCTCCTGGTGGTTTTGGTCTCCTGCTTCCCCTCCAAGGTTCTTCTCAACCTGGCAGAAGAACTCCTGCTCTTAAAGTATGAGGCAGACAAGCAAAGGCAGCCTCTGTTGACCCCACACTCCCTCGGCTCAAAGCTTTCCCATAGTCCCCAGCCAAGTAGGAATGGAAACCTGGGTCCTTACAGTCACATCCTCAAACCCTGCCTGAGAGTGCCGTCCCCTCCCAGCTCGTTCCTGTATTCTCCCTGCTTGAGCCACAACCTTGATCCTGCTCTTAAAACACACCGAGCACACCCCACCTCAAGGCCTTTGCAATTGCGGCTTCCTTCACCAGAAACCTCTCTCCACGGTTACCTTCATGGCTGCTTCTTCACTTGCTACAGATCTGTCCTCCAGTGTCACCCTGCATTGTCCTTTCCTGACATATCTATCTCTGTCTGTACCTACCCCATCCCACCTCCATCTGTCTTATTTCCCCGCTCTGTGTTATCTATCTCCAAGGTTTAGCTGATTCTCTCCCTTTATTCCCCACTAGATATGGGGTAAAGACAGGGGTCATTATGTTTCTTTTTGCAGACTGAATGCCCAAGTGGGCTGAATTCGTGAGAGCCCTACTCACATTATGGGGCTGAGCCCCACTGAAATGATGCCAGCTGGCATTAGCCACTTTCCGTTAAAAAGAGGTCCTCAACCAGTAACCAGGGAGCCAGCAAATGGCCATGGGGACTGCATTTCACAGAGGCTTCCTTGTGAGGTGGGTATCGGGGCCTCACTCTTACCTCTCAGGTCCTTGTAGGTCTAGTTGTTTAGTTGGCCTTATTGACTGAAAAGTTCAAGTGCAAACAGGAAGAGAAGCGAATTGTGCATCGCCCTTCTGTAGCATATGCCTCGTGGAAGCTGTTTTATAACATGCTTTATTGGATGCTGCTGTAGTAGTTGGGGGTTTAATTACAGTTTGTGTAACTTAATTGCATTATGTAGAGATCAGAACATTTACATAGAGATATTCACATGGTTTCCACTTGTGCAATCTCTCCACTTATTAATTGTTTATAATTATTCTTATGCTTGCCCTGTCCATTGCATTTTAAACTATTTTTTAATTTTTACAAATGCTATTAAATCTAATCTTTCCTGAACACTCTGCTGAGTTTTCACACAGATGCAAGGCCTCTGGGTTTGGAAGAACCATATAGAAAGGGCACAGGCCTCTGCACTGGGCAGTACAGAGAGATTGGTGCTGCCCTGGGCCAGGCAGAGAGGATGCGAGAAAGGATGCAATGCCAAGTGAAGCTATTGGCACTGTATGTGGATAGAGGTTTTTAGGGCACACTGTTCCCATAGACCAGGTAAGGTGTGGCTCTGGAATCAGATTGGGATGGTCAGGCCCCTCTGAGTCATTTTAGCAAATGTGGTGTGGAAGAAGGCTGGGCCACTGGGACCAAAATCCCAGGAAAGCCTGGGGGCACTGAAATGTAGGGCTCCAGCTTCCCTGGGGGTCTTCTGGCCAGTCACAGGGGCAGGTCGTCTCCCTACAGAGCGGTCCCTGAAACATGCTGGCACCACTTTTTGCTCTGATCTACTCTCTTAAACTCATCATCCTGTTTATTTTACACCTTCACAATTGTTACTGACCTCCAAAATCTTCCAGATTTTGTGGAGATAAGCACATGCATTTACTGATCCAATTCTGGTTATTCAGAATCTCCAAGTACTTATTCAACTTAAAAATTGGAAAAAAAAAAGAAAATGCATATATGCATTGGCATGGAGAGTTATGCATAATGGTGTGTTAAATAATTAAAGTAGCTTATAGTTTGCAGATGACAAGTGTCACACAGTCTCAGTGAAGTTTTCCAGGCAGGAGGTGGGGAACATAATTACTCATGGCATTAGAAGAAGTAATCTGAGGGGCAGTAGCCAGGGCAGACTAAAGCCAAGCAGTAATGGTAGAGGAAGATCAATGAGTGACCAGTGTCAGTGGTCTGGGTGACAGTGAGGCATGTCCCAATAACACAGTGCAATTGGCAAAGGACGAGTGACGTGGGAAGGTAGGCGCCACATGAGGACATGATGAGTCCTGAACAAAGCATGCGCAGATTGTTCCCGTAAACATGGATGAGGCTCTGTGAAGAGGATGCCACCTTCTCCAAGGTACTGCAGAAGCCTCCTGCACCCACAGCCCCCTCACCCACAGGCTCACCGAAGGTTTCCTGCCAGGCAGTCTAGCTGCACAAAGTAGCTTTGAGATGTTTGTAACTGTTTGTAAAGAGCTGAACGCTGGCTGTTCTCTGATTGGGTAGATTATACTGGAGGAAGAAACCCCATAGAACGCATCTGTCCAAAACTGCCATGCGCCTCAAGATGGTATTACACAGGAAAACAACGTGAAGAGTTTCCAAAAGTAAAGTGAATTTTGACCTCGTTTCAGTAGACCCCTCCGGATGTTGAGCTAGGATTCCAGGAACAATATGACCTGTCTCCCAAGACCCAGATGAGTTGCACTATGACATTCCCCCCTTTCAAAGTTTAATTTCTATTTTGTCATTATTAGTACAAATCTCTTAGTTCAACTGTCAAGTTAAATAATAGGTCACTTCCAGTACAACTAATGGGCAAACAGTTTGCCCTCTTCCTCTGCAGGATAACTGGGCGTGTTTGGACCAGACGGGACCAGGTTAGAAAGCGTCCTTCAGCAACTGCAATGAATTTGCACGTGAGCATGTGTGTCTTGCCTCCTTTTATTTGGTGAGTAGTTGCCACTGCACATTTAACTTTTATAAAATTTATGGGATACTCAGAAACGCACATGCACTTTATTGAGTTTGCCCTTTGAAAGACAAATTTATGTCAGTGAAGTGGGAACTGAATTCATGGCAAGCAATGTGCCAGAAGGGGACCTTTGACTCTGTCTTCTGGGACCCGTCCATTCCTAAGGCAAACTATGGAGCCCAGAGAAGTAAAGGATGAGGGGGACAGAGGCAGGGGTTTGGTCAAGGACACTCTGCACCTTGTCAGGCCTCCACTAAGAATCCCATCAAAGATCAGTCACTGCAGACTCACAAATCTCACTCAACTGGAATGGAATTTTCTCAGTGTTTTAAATGAAACCATCTGATTATTTGAGACTCTTAATATAATGACTCTGCCTTATGTCAGCCTTCACAAATTCCAAAAACAGGAAAAATTCAGGTTTCAAGAGTTTTGCTCTCAAAACACCCCATTGCTGATATCCTTAGGGACTCTCAAGTTTGGCACACTTAACAACATAGATGATGCCTGTTCTTCATCTTCATCTTCATCTTCGTCTTCCAGGTGTCCTGCACGTGGGGGTGGTAGGCTTGTCCTGCTCCCAGTGCGCAGATGAAGAGCATGTGACACCCAAGACAGAAGTTTCACGTCCGAGAACACTTTCAGTGGGTGGGAAGTTTGGTGCCCCTGCAGGAGGCAAACACGAGATGGTTTGGCTCAAAGCCTAAGTGAGGTGATAATACACCACATGTGTGACATCAGGAGTCCAATGTCACTTTTTGGGGGTGGATTTCTAGGTTTGTCCTGTATCCCACTGAGGGGATATGTGCATAACTTTAAGTTCGAGCGGAGGCTTCTGGGTTCCGACATTCCTGGGTGTGGCTGTTTTTGCTGCGGGTCAGCTGTAAGTGGATGTTGCTGCCCTGGAGAAGAGCCCCTTAGTGGGAAGTGGAAGGGAGGAGGGGAAGGAGGAGAAGGAGAAAGAGGAGCAGAAAGAGCTTGTTTCCTGAGCTTCGTGACGGATGTCAAGCTGGAGCCCCAGGTAGCCATCGTCGGCTCCCATCCTGCCACCCCATGTCATTGGGCTGGGAGAAGCATCTAGGGGGCGAGGCCAGCTGGCCTGCTTAGTCCCATTTCAGTGCTGTGGGACCCCAATCTGGACTATCTAAATTTCACTATGTTTTTAATCTGTAAAATGTAATAATTTGTTTTTGCCATGCTTAGCACAGAAGGCTAGTGTGAGGACTGACACAGTATACAAGCATTTAAAAATGGGAAGCATTGTGTAAATAGAAGGGTGATTGGGCATTCAGTTACACACGTACAGTTTTATAGCACTACAAAATCATCTGCAGTCCAAAGGAATCGTTCAGATAACAAAACACAGACCTATGCGCAGCTCAGAAACGGAACCACTTAAGTGTCTGATCTTCCATTTCTGTGCACAGGCAGCAGAGGACAGATGCAGTAGCAGAGGATTAGCTGTTAGAATAATTATGTTAAGTAAGACACAAATGGGCTCCGACTCCATCCCCAGTTTTGGATTCTCCCATGAATTCTCAGAGGGGGTCCTGCTTACACATAATTGTGCCTTAGAGCTACACACAGGAACGCTCTATTTGATCAACTTGCTGGAGGATTTGAAAGGTAACCCTACTCACTCCAACTGCTTGTTAAATAGAACATCCTCAGGGGCAGCCATCCTCCCAGAGGCAAAATATTAAAGGAAAAGAAGAAATAAGCAGAGAGTAAACAAAATCTTGCCCCACCCCTGCTCCACATATTCCCACATTTACTTCTTTTCAGTATTATTGGAAAATCAACCCTTTTCTCTCCCCGCCCCGACACCTTCTTCATTCTTTATATCTGTTCATCTACAGTATCTATAAATCAGATATGCTGGCCCCAAGATATTTGAAGTTTGACCAACAAATTAAGTGGCTTTTAACATTTTTGTGGGAGATGTGCCCTGCTCAAAGACACATTGGAGCCGGGGACCCCTCACTTGAAGTGTAGTAAGTTTGATCGCTGAGTTCCCTTGGCTCTCAGCTCCTTTCACACAATCTGCCTGGAAACCTTGGCCATGACTGTCAATTAGCTTTGAACATTGGAAAACCCAAGACCAAGCAGCTTACGCCAGTTGACAAAGTGGCCAGTTTGGCTTGGCTCTCAGAAGACGGCCTCTGCCTGAAAAGCCAGGCTAATTTTGAGAACAAACATTTTAGTGAGAATGAGTATCTGATACCACAGGCCTTCCTTCCAAGCTCAGGATGGGGTTTTGCCCACCTTCCTTCTCCATCCATTCTGGGGAAAACCGAGCTCACACCTCCGAGCTGGCAGCACAGTCCCACTCTCTCAACTCCCGCTTCACCATCTCCACAGAGGTATCTGAATTGAGTTTGCTCAAGTCCTGATTGCTCCTGCTCCAGCCTCCCATCCCAGATAAGCCTCGACAGTCAGTCTCCCTGAATCTCTCTTTCTTACTGGCTCCCCTTAGATGCCTTGGAACCCGCAGGCTGATGCCCACTTTATTAATTTCTCTCATCTCCCCTCATTGCAGCTTCCATCATTATCACCTGGGCTGTCCTAAAGTCAAGACCACCTGAGCCACTCCTCTGTTGTGCCATGTCCCCTACACTGCATTCTGGGCACAGCGGCCAAAAGATTGAGACCCAGGCTTGCCCCTCTTAGGATACAAATGCCCAGTCCAGCTTTTGTCACTCTACTGACCATTCCTCTCCCCACTCAGCTCTCACTGCGTGGGTCTGGTCCCTGTGCCCATGTTCCTGCCTCGCCCGCCCCTCTGAAATAGCTAACCTGAACATGTTCCACTGAGATCTAGCTCGGCTGGTCTCTTCTTGTCATTCAGACTGAGTTCATCTAATGTGTCCTTGGGAGGCCTCCCCTACCAGCCCAGCTTACTGAGACACAATCTTACTCAGCTCTCACGGGCCGGCATGGTGTCATCCAAATCAGTGTTCCCTACCTGGAACAGTGCTGGCCCACAGAAAGGCCTTAAACACAAGTTTTGAGTGAATAAATAAATGAATGAATGGGTGAACAAATGAATGCCTTCATGAGCAAATGAATGACTTTGAACCCTTTCCTATTAAATTAGATGTGACATGGAACTTTTGCTACGCTTTCCTTAAGTCCCATGTCAGAACCGAGACAGTAACCAGCACTAATGAACTCTGTGTCCATTCCTCCATCCCATGTTTTCACCCACGGGCTCGTGAGAGCAGCACCACCTTCATGTGAACAAATAAATACTTAGATTTACAACAAACTGTGTGGTTCTCTTGGCAACTAATGATCATTTCTTTGTATCAGGAAATCTCTAGGTAGAATTTATTTCATATAATTATGGTCCTGAAAATCAGGCTGACTTCATGGTGGTATTTTTATTAATAAATACCATTTTACCCTGCCTGGTGTGGCTCAGTGGAGTTAGTACCAGACCATGAATCAAAGGGATAGCCGGCTCAATTCCCAGGCGGGGCAGGGGCCTGGGTTGCGGGCCGGGTCCCGAGTAGGAGGCGCACGAGAGGCAACCACACCGATGTTTCTCTTCCTTCCTTTCTCCCTCCCTTCCTCTCTCTCTAAAAACAAATAAATCTTTAAATATCATTTGGCATGTGCCAGTACGTAAATATTACTGTACTAAACGTTTCATGTGCAAGAGTCGAGACCTCTATTCCCCATCGTAAATATATGCTAAAGGGGACAGGGCCCTACGCACCTCGTAGAGTTGCTCAAAATTGCAAAATGTAATGAATAACACCAAGTGTTGGTTAGAATGTGGGGTGATCAGAGCATTGAATGACCATACAGCCTTCAGACCTCTCACTGTTGGAGAGGACGTGAAATG
The DNA here is from genome assembly GCF_014824575.4 of Sturnira hondurensis. Classification (NCBI taxonomy): domain Eukaryota; kingdom Metazoa; phylum Chordata; class Mammalia; order Chiroptera; family Phyllostomidae; genus Sturnira; species Sturnira hondurensis. Next base: position 9,628,490 of record NW_028087015.1, read on the forward strand.
GCATAGCAACTTACACCAAGAAGGCGTGGAGAACAGGTGACACTTGGTATAGGGTATTTGGAAACTTTGCACTGTGTGAAACTTTCTGAAACTCTAAAACTGTTCTATAAATTAGTTTAAAAAATACTAATCTGAAAAATTTACATAAAATATGTATTTCTGTCACTTCTTAAAAAAGTTGACAACACGGTGTCCACATACTGACACGGACAAGAGTTGGGTGGCGGCTGAGAAGCAACTGCTGCGTGTTATACTGCAGGACTTTGCAGCTGGCCTCTGTCTCCTGGACTCCTGCCTCATTCCTGCCTCCGGCTTGCCCTGTAAACAGCCTCGTCCCTGCCCAGGAGATGGGGCTGCTGCCCTGGGCAGTCCCCCTGCGAGTGCTTCCTGAACAGGAGGGGCAACAGTGGGCCTGGGTCTACAACCTCTGTTCCTGAACAACGGAGTCATCCTCACTGCAATGGTCAGCAAAGCCAGGTTGGATTTGATCTGCTCCCAACAAGGGCACAGATCCAGTTCCACCCTGGTCCACCTGTGCACAGAGGAGGACCAAAGGGACACCCTGGCCAGAACCACTCTTGTCCTCATTATGAGACATTGGGTCAACTGTCCTCTGCAGTCATATGGAGGGCTGGACTCTCGAATCCTGTGGAATAAAGTGCCTTTGAGATAACTTGGGCCTGCACAGTTTTTAGCAGGTCCACATGCCTCAGCATCTCAGCCTTTACCACACCCAGCAGTGTGCACATGGATTCCTGTTTTGGGTAATTGTGGCTTTTAGGCTTGTTCCCCAAGGAGCATAAGTCAGCCACTATGATAGGTGTGGTGGGTTGAATTTTACCCCCAAAGATGCCCACGTGCTAATCTCTGGGACTGGCGACTATGTTACTTTTTTTGGCAAAAGAAGCTATAGAAGATACTTGAGTTAAATGTCATGAAATCATCCTTAATTTTTGGGAATGCCCAGTGCAATCAGGAGGCCATTGTGAGAGGGACCAGTGGGGCTGGAGTTAGCCAGAGGTGATGCAAGGGGGAAGTGGAGTCAGAGACACAAGGTGCCATGTCACTAACTTTGACGATGGAGGGAGAAGCCACGAGTGATGTGCATACAGACCCAGAAAGCTAAACACGGCAGAACAGATCCTCCCTGAGGGGGCGGGAAGAAAGCAGCCCTGAGACCCTTGTTAGACTTCTGACCTCCAAAGCTGTAAAAGATCGAATTTGTGTTATATGCCATGAAGTCTGTGAATTTGTGACAGAGGCAATAGGAATCCCCTGCATTAGGATGACAACCTGCTCTGGTCACACATGGGGACGAAGCAATGAATGGGTTAGGAGAGCTCCTCTCAAACTATCCCCGGTGGCCATCAGCTGCCAGGGTTGCTGTCCACATGGGCCACTCCAACCTTAGCAACACACATTGTGTCTGGCCATTGGAAAACCTTGTCTTTCTTCCTTCGCTCTTGTGGGCTTGAGGGATATGTCTATTGCACACTGAAAGGGCACCCATCAATTTAACTGGGGACATTGAAAGAGAGGTCTGAAGGCCTGTGGCTATTCTGCATGAGAAGTTATTATTTACTGCTTCCAGAGCTCATCTGTACAGCCTTGACTCTGTGAGAGCATTAGGTGCATGTCCCTACAAGCCAGGTGTATGGGTCTAACCCCTAACCCATTTCTGACCTTGGCCAAAAAGCATCTGTAAACCTAGAAAAGCCATGCAGGGCATGGTGGGTTTCTCAAGAGCATCACTGCAGGTTGGAGGAAAGAGCTGGTCTGAAAGCTGCCTCTGTTGCAGAAGACGAGATGCAGCTGTGGGGTATGTGGGCTGTGGCCCATCAGGCAGCCCCCTGGGTTCTACTTTAGCTGAAACAGCCTGAGACTTAGTGGGGCATTTAAAGATTTGGATTTCAGAACCAGCCACATGCTTGGGGACCACAATGTCATATGTAATACATGATATAAAATGTTCACTACTGATATAATACATTGCATTTTACATGTTTACATACAATACTTTATATACTACATAATATGTACTACATGATATACCATAATACATAATAGATACCAGTTTATGTGAAATATAATGCCACATCGATGTATCCAATTTCAGCTTTTTTTAATCCAATTCCTGTTGCCTCATTTTGATCTGGAGATCTTCCTTTATTTTGGTTGTGAGTCATGAATTACTACTGATGACAGCCATTTTTTTCAAAATCTGGTTGTATAAAATCACTACAAGAGTTTAAAGTACATAGAATATGTGTGTGCACATTTTTAGGGCCTGTGCCTGTTTGTTGCACACTGCCCCGGCCTTTGCTGTTGCCACCCTGCAGGGGATGCCGCCCTGCACAGATGTCACCTGACTGCAGTAATTGGGTCCCAGCTCGGCCTCTGATCAGATATGCTGGGCACTGACAGCAAATTTGAACACATGTTTCTCCTGTAGATTTTGACAGAGTGCTGTTATTTCCTGTGTAGGAACAGTCCAATTTCCTGCTCCCCATTTCAGTGCCTTGTGCAGGGATCCCAAGATAAAATCTCCTGGCTGCCCTGAGTGGGGTTTGAACTCTGAAGATGGCTGATGAAGGAAATGATTGAGTCCATTCTTTCCAGCCTAAACTTAATGTCCACATGATTACTCATCTCTCTGTTCATAAAGCTTATATTGCAAGCTGGGCTTGGAAATACAAGAATCTAATTAAAACCTCCCACTGCTTTTAACACTCTGTATTGCCAAGTGAGATTGGTTTTATAGAACGCAAATGCTCTGGCCCATCTTTGTCTGTGAACTGATGGGTAGCGTTGATGGTGGCTGGTGTTCCGGAAGCCGCCTAGGCACATGAGCATCATCTCACAAATGTGGAAAAAAACCCCTTAAGAGTCTGAGTGTATGTGGTTGCTGGGTGCTCCATCTGTGCTCTGCTGCCTGGACCTCCAGTCTTGCAGGCTGCACCTCCTGCAGCCAATAACTGAGACCGGCAGCTTCTGCACTGTAGCTGTTTAGGACTTCATAAACTGTGGTGTCTTCCTGAGGCATGGCCATGTTCTGTAAAATGTCAGGGGAAGCTCTAAAACACTTCTTGAACTTCCCTGGAAACATGTTGCCAGTGAGTTAAGGTGAAGCTTGGCCATTCCTGCACTAATTGGGTATTTTCTGCATCTGCAAGACAGACCTTACACTCTCAGAAGGTGGATGCTTTCCTGGCTGGTGTGGCTCCGTGGACTGAGAATCGTCCCACAAGCTGAAAGGTCTCTGGTTAATTCCTGATCACGGCACATGCCTGGGTTGCAGGCCAGGTACCCGGTTGGAGGCTTGGGAGAGGCAACTGATCAATCTGATTGATGCTTCTCTCGTTTTCTTTCTCCCTTCCTTCCCCTCTCTCTAAAAATAAGTGAATAAAATCTGCTTAAAAAATAAGGTACATGCACCCTCCTTAGTGACTCCTGAGCAAAGACCACAGAACACAGATTTTCAGTTTCAGCATGTAGATTTCTGCTTGTATCAGTGAAAAGCAAAGCCCTCTGTGTGACTCATGATCCTAAAATAAAAAGCATGAACACTTGTTAGCATCTTATATTTTACAACTAGTTTCCAATAATCTAGTAGGTGCCTAACTTTGGAGGATTGTTAAGTTAGTCTGAATTTCACTATAACTCTACACAATAGGTAGTCCTGTTTTCTAGGTAAACCCACAAACCGGTAACATGATTTGAAAGGGGTTAACACAGATGTGGCAAGAATTGGTATTTTAGTGTCATGTTGGAAGGTATTGGTTTAGACTTTTACTGTGGGGACTAAACTCCTAGGAGCATTTCCAGTTACAAAGGCACTTTACATACTTGCAATAATCGAATGAAGACACAGTGTGCACACAGGACCCTGTGGGACAAGAGGGGAGACTTGTAAGGAGGTTAGGAAAGGAGAATGGGTTCAGCCTCCAGAACTCCAAGGTCAACAGAGCATATACCATTTTGATGACAAAAAATAACGATTAAATTTTTTTTCCAGTTTTCTACCTCAGCAGAAAACAAAGGCAGTGGAAAGCGGCTTCAGTTACTGATGTGACTTGTACAAGTGAGATTTGCAAAAGCAGCTCATTGTGAATATTCGGGGCCCCATGTATTTCCTTTGAACAAAAATATAAGAGAAAGTCAGTAAAAATACTGCTGCATGGAATATCTGAGATTTTCCTGCCAATGCTCTCCTCTAGGGTTTTAATGGTTTCACCGCTTATATTTAAGTCTTTTATCCACCTTGAATTTATTTTGGTGTATGGTGTAAGTTGGTGCTCGAGTTTCATTTTTTTGCATGCAGCTGTCCAGTTCTCCCAACACCATTTGTTGAAGAGGCTATCTTTACTCCATTTTATGTTACTGCCCACTTTGTTGAATATTAATTGAATGTAGAGATTTGGGTTTATTTCTGGGCTCTCCTATTCCATTGGTCTATGTGCCTGTTTTTATGCCAGTACCATGCTGTTTTGATTACAGTGGCCTTGTAATACAGTTTCATATTAGGTATTGTGATCCCTCCTACTTTGTTCTTCTTTCTCAAAATTGTGGCTGCTATTTGGGGTCTTTTATGGTTCCATATAAATTTTTGAAGTGTTTGTTCTATGTTTGTGAAATACGCCAATGATACCTCAGACAAAGGTTTAATCTCCAAAATATACAAAGAACTCACATGACTCCACTCAAAGAAGATGAGCAACCCAATTGAAAAATGGACAAAGGACTTGAACAGACACTTCTCCAAGGAGGACATACAGAGGATCCAGAGACACATGAAAAGATGCTCAATATCGCTTGCTATCAGAGAGATGCAAATTAAAACCACAATGAGATATTGCTTTACACCAGTCAGAATGACCATCATAAACAAAGAAGCTGGAGAGGTTGTGGGGAAAAGGGGACACTAGGTCACTGTTGGTGGGATTGCAGACTGGTACAACCACTATGGAAATCAGTATGGAATTTTCTAAGAAAACTAAAAATGAACATGCCTTTTGACCCAGCAATTCCACTATTAGGGCTACATCCTAAGAACCCTGAAGCACCAATCCAAAAGAACCTATACACCCTGATGTTCATAGCAGCACAATTTACGATAGCCAAGAGTTGGAAGCAACTGTCTTCAGTCGCCTTCTGTCTTCAGTTTGTAATTTTGGACCTGTTAATTTCTTCTAGTAAATCTATCCATTTTTACTTTGTGTACTTTGAGTTTCTGCATTTAGATGCAGATATACACAGAATTATTATGATTTCTTGGATTGACCTTTATGTCATTATGTAATGTCTCTCTTTATCCTTGATAATATCCTTGTTGCAAATCTAAATATTAATGTAACCACCCCAGATTTATTTTGTTTAGCATTGAAATGTAATTTACCTAGATGCCCATCGGTAAATGACTGGATCACAAAACTATGGTACATTTCCACAATGGAATTCTATGCAGCAGAAAGGAAGAAGGAGCCCCTACCCTTTGCAACATCATGGATGGAACTGGAAGGCATTACACTGAGCGAAATAAGCCAGGCGGTGAAAGACAAATACTACATGATCTCACCTTTAACAGGAATCCAAACAACAAAACAAACAAGCAAGCAAAATATGACCAAAGACACTGAAATTCAGAACAGGCTGACAGGGGCCAGAGAATGAAGAGAATCACAGGGGAAAAGGGGAAGGACTCACATGAACAAGTATAAAGGACACATGGACAATAACTAAGGTGGGAGGTGGAAATGGGAGGGAGGTGGGGAGCACTGGTAGGGGACAGGGCTGGGAATATAAGACAGAAAACTGTACTCGAACAAGAATTAAATAAAAAAATTTAAAAAATGTAAGAGAAAGTCAAATGGACTGAAAGTGTCTTGTTTGGTCCCTTTGATGATAGTGTCCAGCAGCCTGTCCACAGGGCTGTGTGTGGCCATAGCTCCTTCTGTTTATAGGCTGATTCTTGTTCCCCTGCTTGGCAGAGCTCAGCTCCTGCACTCCACTCAGGGGCCAGCATACCAAGAGAAACACAGACAGCAAAGTCATTGTTCCAGGGATGAGAGGTCCTCAGGTAGACCATGGCCTCTGTCAGGCTGCTGGCAGGGAATGCGCCACGCATGAGCGAGCAGGCATCACCCACTGCAGAGGTTCCCGAGGCTGCAGGTCTGTGGACTGTCATTGCTGAGCTGCTCCTGTCCATCAGTCATCTGGGTTAAAAGCCCACGGCCAGTCGACACAGTGTTTGCCCAGCCTCCCACATGCTATTTGCCACCTCTCCCCTCCTTGCCTGAGGGTTCTACCTCCTGCTTTTCGGAAGGCCCTGACCAATTTGGGGGCTGCTGCCCTGGGTGACCACAGCCCAGCCTCAGGAGGGCAGCAAGGCAGATGTCGTTCTGTTCTTTCCCGAAAGCATGGGACCTGCCCCCTGAAATTCCTGGGGCATTTCCCCAAAGGTCCACCCACAGATGGAATGCACAAACCCTGAGAAGAGGGGAGGGAGCCTGCCCAAGGGTTGTCAGATCTGCAAAGGGCAGATGTTGGATAAAATTCCCAGCTTTAGTCCTGGTAAAGGACTTTTCAATTCTCTTGATTTGCAGGACTCTCCCTTTTTTAAAATTTAACTTTCAAGTTACCACTTGCTTCTCAGTATAACTCTATTCACTGTGATGATGGCCAGTTCTGAACACGGTTAACAATTCCATGAGCCTGGGAAGGGCGCTCACTCACGGATGCCTGGAGCTGGTGGAGAGCTGGGAACCTGGACAGTGGCCTGCAACAGTGACCAACGAAAGCAGAGGTGGCATCTCATTGCCTGGTGTCCTATGACACAGGGTATGTCTCACCTGGTGACGTGTGCCTCTGGGTGAGGTGGACACATCCACAGACACAATGGCATGGAGACCTGAAACATGCTGTTTAAGGGAAACTGCTTTCAGTCACCCTGGAGGGTTGATTTTCTGGACTCATTAATAGATTAATGATAAACTTCTTTTTTTTTTCCAAATTAATGGTTCATATACATTGAGGTTTCCAGGACACATAAGATATAAAACCCTGTTTGAAGTTCAAGATAGGTTTGTTATTATTTTCTTGCTCTCTGATGATAGTAAATGGGTATAAAAAGTCAGTATTCTAGTAGCAGAAATGGAGAAAAAGCATAACCTCAAACTAAAGAACATTCTCTTAAAGTAAATGCATTTTTCTTATAAATACATTTATAAGAGAAATGCATTTCAAATAAATGCATCTTCAAATAAACGAGATGCACACTTGATCTTCCTTGTCTTCTTCCCATGAGACTGGGCCAGGGCCTGCCTGGTGCTGGTTCAAGGATGAGTGAGCCTTGGAGAACCCCCAATAATCACTGGTGAACTCACCCCCAGAATGTGCAAACAGGATCAGGAAGGGGGTACTCTTTCATTGGAAGTGACCCTCTTCCCAGAGTCTCTCTGCAGTTTGGGGGCAGGATATTAGGGGGTAAGTAAGCTGTGTCAGTCCTGAATATACCTGGACCCAGAGCCTGCCACCCGCTCTGGCGCCCTGGTTTTCAGCTGGCGTGTCTGCTGGTGGGAGAGTGCTGCCAGCCGTCTCATCTCTGCAGGGTGCTTAGCTCTCACTGAGTAGGNTCTTCCCATGAGACTGGGCCAGGGCCTGGTGCTGGTTCAAGGATGAGTGAGCCTTGGAGAACCCCCAATAATCACTGGTGAACTCACCCCCAGAATATGCAAACAGGATTAAGAAGGGGGTACTCTTTCATTGGAAGTGACCCTCTTCCCAGAGTCTCTCTGCAGTTTGGGGGCAGGATATTAGGGGGTAAGTAAGCTGTGTCAGTCCTGAATATACCTGGACCCAGAGCCTGCCACCCGCTGTGGCGCCCTGGTTTTCAGCTGGCGTGTCTGCTGGTGGGAGAGTGCTGCCAGCCGTCTCATCTCTGCAGGGTGCTTAGCTCTCACTGAGTAGGGAGCCCGTGAGATGCACCCTCCACACAAGTATGTAGAGGAAGAATTGGGGTGGGTTGGACAAAATATTTTTAGTTCAATTTTGAGACATCCCCCTTGAGAAATAGGTCAAACAAGATTGGTAAATGCTGGTAACCATTAAAGTTGCACAATGAATATACTGTACATGCACACCCTGTATGTGACTATGAAAATTATCACCATAGAAAAGTAAAAGTAAACAAAATTATAAAAAGTTAAAAAAAAGAAAAGGATGCATCCTCACCCTGTCCCTAGGCCACAAGCGAACTCCTTAGTGTTCTCAACAGTCCTAGCGAATGCCCCCAAGTTCCTGTGTTGGGTGGGCTGCTCAGAGCAGCTTCTGCACTGCATTGACAGTGTAGAAATACGGATCTTCATCCTTGCTTTGTCCCTCAGCCTTTCAGTTTGAGTTGCCTACTGTCTTCAGTTTGTAATTTTGGACCTGTTAATTTCTCCTAGTAAATCTATCCATTTTTACTTTGTGTACTTTGAGTCTCTGCATTTAGATGCAGATATACACAGAATTATTATGATTTCTTGGATTGACCTTTATGTCATTATGTAATGTCTCTCTTTATCCTTGATAATATCCTTGTTGCAAGTCTAAATATTAATGTAACCACCCCAGATTTATTTTGTTTAGCATTGAAATGTAATTATTTTATGAAACTATTTTTACTGTAAATCTATATGTGTTTTATTATTGGAGTATATTTCTGAAAACAGGGTATAGTTGAGTCTTTTCTAAGTTAAATGCAACTTAATAATCTCTGCCTTTTAGACCATTTACATTTAATGTAATTATCAACATAATTGCACACACATTGGCCATTTTATTATCATTTTTATTATTTTTTCCCTATAGTTTTTGTTTTTCTATTTTCCCTTTCTTACTTTTTTTATGGATTGCTTGAATATAGACAGACGTAGAGATACAGATACATATCTTAGTATATGTGTATATATGTGTGTATGTGTATACCTATATCACTTAGCACATAGACTCTTTCTAAAATGGTCCTTAAATAAATGAACTTAAAATATTTAATAAAACACCTATAATATTTACCAATTATTTCATTCTATCAATAGTGTCATCTTTTTTTTTCAATTTCCTAAACAAATAAGCTTTAGGTCAACTTTTTTCTTTCCTTAGTAAAAACATCTAGTTTCTCTTGACTAAAATTGACTATTGAGTTTTTATTCTCTCTTTATCATCACTCTGATCATCCTACAAGCACTGAACTCCTGGGCTAGTGGATCTTTGCATCTCCCAGCCTTGGCCTCTCCCATCTAACCCCTTTCAAATTCAGCATCCACAAACAAGTCTCAGTAAATGTCTGGTGAATGAACAGAACTAGAGTTGAGTTTTTTCATCAGACTGAATTTTTGTTTTGATTTATTTTTTATGAGCCCATGGGAAGAAAAAGAATAACAGGCAATATCCACAGCCAAAGTATAGTGGAATACTTTATTTGGTAGCATAGAAACAGAGAAATAATATCATATCTACCTAGTAATAGAAAGTATATAGTGATCTTAGAAGTTACCAAAAAAGAATCAGGGAACTTTCAACTGTTTTAAAAATGCAGTTGTTGTTTTTCACCAAGTGCCATAGGTCTGATGCTGTAGAAATGAAAAACTCTAAGCTGATGGCATGCTCCAGAAAATTTTCTATTGAATTCAGGTTCCAGATAGGATGATAGAAATTGTCCTTTTGGTTCCAAATATTTTGTCCACATCATTGAGTAATAGAAGTGCTGTCACTTTCCTCCTTCGTTGGGTCATGAGTTCTTTAGCAACAGTAAGTTCTTTGCCTTCTGATTCACAGAAGAGAAGGTGGGTGGTGGTGCTGACCAAGGTAGTGTCCACTTAGAATAATGAAGTCTGCATCACCTTAGGGGAGACTGGGGGAGCCCACAAGCACCTCAGTGTCCCTTCTATGTCAGCAGAACATTAGCACTGGCTTTTTTAAAAAAAATCAAGGTAGTCATCATTAAATGGTTCTTTTTCTGATACTGTGACATTTTTTTGTCCTGACAGTCATGTATGATTATGAGTTATCCACAGAGCAAGGAAAGGACGGTATTTATCTAAACACATAACAAAGCATGGGGAGGCCCTGGAGGCCCCAGTTCTTCTGCTTGCCTTTAACCCTCACCACTCTCACTTCTGCCCACACACCGACAGGCAGGTGCCCACACCAGCTCCAAAAGCTCCCAGGGAAATCCCACCTTCTAGTCACATCTATTTACCTGACTTGGGTCATCCTCCAGAACCCAATTCCAGCTCAACCTCCACCAAGAAGGGTTCCTCAACCATGGTAATAATTTACAGTTTGAGATAAAATTCCAGTGAAAAGACTCACGTTTTTGTAACAGTTGATAATTGTTGGCATCTATTTGCTTCCTCTTGGTGGATGAGAAGTATGGCTCTGACCTGATTTTCCAACCTCAGCAAAGCAGACCTCGCTCTGCACCTTGGCATCGAGATCTGCAGCAACAGAGTATTTTGTGATTGAACAAGGCATCTCACAGATCCATTTAAAATGCTATGTGCTATTAGCTGACGATTACCACAAGAGAAGTAGAAGTATGTTTTCAGAATTTTTAAATTACTATTGTAAAACTACACTTGCATTTAATTTTTAAAAGTAGTTTTCACCCAAATTTGGGGAGCCCATTTGCTGTTTAAGGACCAGCTTGGACCAGAGAAGTATGTGAAGTGATGGCTCTACCAGGATAACACAGGCGTTGCTCACACGAGCTTTGTGGTGTAGCTATCACCCTCCCATTTGGAAAATAAGGATGTGTAGGCTCAGTGGAATGACCTACCTGCCCAAGGACACCCGTGTGCACGTGTTAGCACTGCCTACAAACATGGGCTCTGGTGCCCTTTCTCCTGGGCTCCGTGCAACACCTACCCCTGGGAGCTCCTCAACGCTGAGCACGCCTAGGCTCGTAAAGAACAGCTTTTCTCCACAGGTGGATGAGGGCTCCCTCCTTGCCCTTCAGGAGATGGACTTGGACACAGCCGCTGTGTTGTTTTGTGGAGGGAACCCAGGGTGCGATGCCCCCCATAACATCTTGTTTCCTTAGCTTTGTTAAATCTTTTAATTAAAGCATGTTAACAAAGCCGAAGAAAAATAAATGGCATTGCTTGCAAGGAAATTAAATCGAGGAACTGAGCCCATTTATAATTATTGTATTTCAATTAGGTTGTAACAAGGCTGGGTGAGTGGAAAGATAAAAAGAAGAAACACTGATGGGGATTTCATAAACATTTGCAAAGTCCTGTTAGGAAGAGCTCAACGTAAATAACCCTTTAAAATAGTTCATGTCCCCCGGCAGTGCCCTTTGTGCTAATTACTATATGAAATAATTCATTTGCAGTGTTCTCACCAAAATCTGTCCTAGGATGCTAACAAAGCTTTTTTTCCTCTTTAATGAATGCATAGAATTTCCTTGAAGAAAGATGCTATACCAATGCATGATAACATTTTAATTTATTATTTTAAAATTAAAATACAATTAAACTTTTGAAAGAGTTAGAATTAAATTCAAATCCTCTCTCTATGTTTCGCTGCTCAAATATCTAATTTTCATTGGAACAGGGGAAAATATAAATCATCAATTTGCATTTAATCCATATTTATCTCACTGTTTTTAAAAAGTGTACGTATTTAATTTTTCTATTCTGAAAAGCAAAAAGGGAAGTGCTAGAAGAGCTTACTTTTTTTTAACCCTAGGCAAACCTGGCCTGTTTACCCCAGGGCTGAGCAGGTGTCCACCTGTAGGGCCGGGCACCTAGGGCAGGGCCTCACCGTGCCTCCTGTCCTCCAGGAGGGCTGCTGCCCGGCACTCGGGCCATGCTTCTGGGCCAGCAGCTGGGCTCTGCCTCTCCCCATCCACTCCCTTTGGAGAGGTGCAGAGTCTGCCATGTCATGATTGTGAAACACAGCTCATTATTTCTGGAGATTAACCAGCAGCCCCTCTCTGGCAGGGCTGACTCAGGACAGGCTTGGTGAGCCAGAGGCTGGATGTGCCGGGCAGGGCGACCTTTGCAGGCTGATCCACAGTGTCTCAGACGTGTTGGAGGGGTGAGAGGTGTGGGGCTTCACAGAAGCCAAACAGGGTTGTGCCCAGGCATTTAAGTCCCCCAGCCTGAGATAACTGTCTCCCTCAGGCTTCCCCATCACCACTAGGATTCTTCTGGGTCCCCGCATGAGTATCACGAGAAGGCAGACAGTGTGGGCTGGAAACAAGGTCTCCAAAAGCATTCCTGGGGTGCCGATGGGACTGGGCTCCCAAGGAACCTGGCCCTGGCCATGTCCTCTTCCCACTGCCTGGGTCAGCAGGGAGTCTGTCCTGCTATTTATAGTCTGTCATCTTGACAGCAAGTGACCTGCCACTGCCTGGCTTTAAATTATGGATACGTAAATAATTGGATCCCTTCACCTAAAATTAGATGATAATAAGATTCCTCTGTCTCCCGGGGAACTGGGCCAAAAAAACAGGGAGGGGAGAGAAAAAAAAGAGAAAGCTAAAGTGAAAATGAAACCTATGTCCATACAAGGACTGTCCAGTTCTCCTGGCCAGCAGACTGGGAGCTGGCACAGCTCTCCCTCCTGCCTCAGCCCTGACTGCCGGAATCCAGCGAGGGGGCACTCTGTGGCCTCCCCTCACAGAAGCTTAGAATTTTGGGCTTTGGGGCTATGGGCAACCACTCATTGAGAACTGGTGGCTTTGTTTACTAAGGATAACAGCCTTGCTCTTACCAGCTCTGGTATGATGAGAGGGGTCAGTGGTGCTGTGGAGACACCAGACTCGGGGGCAAGCGATCGGTGGGCTGAACTCTAGCTCTGCCTCCAAAGAGAGTAGCTGTTTCCTTCTCATTCTCCCTGCCTCTTTTTACCAGCTGGCTGGCAGAGCTCAGAGACATTTTCTATCTAAAATAATAAAGGCTTCAGCTTACATGACACATTTAGTCTGTCTGTAAGATATACTCAGCCCTGTATTAAATATACTTTTTTGCTGTACAAAAAAGTATCTATGTGCATGCATGTGTATGTATGTGTGCACTGTGTACACATGCATATACATGTGAGTGTGCACATACATATGCAATTGTGTGATATGTGTGTGGAGTATGTTCTGGGTTTGTGTGGATGCACGTGTCCATGAGGGCATATGCATGTTTTTGTGGGGTATGTGGAGTATTTTCTGGGTATATGTGTATTGTATGTGTATACAAGGTGCGTGCATGTGCACCTGGTGAGGTATGGAGTGTATTCTGCATGTGTGTCTGTGCATAGTTTTTGAAGCCTCTCCCCCGTGTCCTAGTGGGTGTGTGGCATTCAGAGTAGAGCCTCCCCTCACCAGAGAGGTGACTGCAGACAGGCGCAGGTGGGGACAAGTTCAGGTGAAGCAAAAGTGCACAGCCTGGCCGGCCAAGGTGGGAGGGAGGATGGAGAAGCAGGTGCCCTTCTGCGAGGAGCTGGGGCCCCAACCCTGCCTCCCTCGCTTGGTAGCAGCAGCCTCACACTCGCTCCCCAATTGCTTTAGCCCGGAGCAGTTGACATTGACCCCAGCCAGATAATCGAGGAGTAACATTTGTGCTGCAGTTTAACACGACCTCTGCCTCTGCAGCTCTTTTTAGATTAGCTTCTAAAAAAAAAAGAAAGAGAGAGAAAGAGAGAAATGGGGGCTGACGCTGCAGTGAAGCAGGAGGTGGGGACCAGAAGCAGGAGCTTATTATTGCAGGGCCCTGGGAGTCACCAGTCACTGCTCTGCCCTTTTGCGTGGCCAGCCACTATTATGGGGATGGTATTATAGCAGGGACGACAAGGCGCTGGGCTGGCAGGTCGGCGGGCAGCAAAGGTTAATGGATTGACTATTACCTGTGTGTGAGGCGAGTGCTGGAGGACTGGGGCACCCTGTTCTTTCTTTACTGGAAACTAAATGAGGGGGTCACTGTGTCTACCCCGGAGGGCCATTTGAAAAGGCACAAGGAAACAGTACCCACCTTTAAGCCCCATGTGACCGAGCCTGAGAAGGACGGGGTTAGGGGAGAAACCAGGCCTCGTTCCCTGACAGGCTCCTTCCTGCCACCTCCTTTCTGAGTGACAGACCAAGCGGTGTTCAGTGACTTCTTAATGTAAAAATTAAAACACGAATCCACAGTCTGAAAAATAGTTTGAAAGACAAGCAGGAAGAAGTGGATTTCAAGGAGAGAAGCCAAACAGCTCAAAGATGCCAGAATCAAGCCCTTGCTTTTCTCCACAAGAACTATTTTCCTTAAATATCCTGTTTTGAGCAGCTGAGAACCCTATTCTTCCGCAGCAATGTGAGAACATGTCGCTCAGTGTGGCTGGTCCAACACCTGAATGCTACATCCTGAAGTGAGACAGTGTCAGAAAACCCAGGACAGGTGTCGGCCCGACTAGAAGGAAGCCGACTGTACCTGGGTGGGCAGGTGGTTTTCCAGAAATCCCATCAGAAATAGCTTCCCATGTTCTCCTGTGGTGGTAGGGTTGGTGTGCCTAAACCAAAGAGGGTAGTAACTGCATTTGTTACTCATTTTCATGGAATAGGAGCATATGCCATAATACATTATTCTGGGCCATTTTAAGCAAAATACCTCTTTTCATTCTGACAACATTGACTTTGTAGTGCCAACCTTGAAATTTCTTTTCTGCTGGGAGTTTAAATGTGTTGACCTGAAATTTCTAGGGTAGTCGAATGACCACAGGTAAGATTGGCTGACCCTTCTGTACAGAATAAAGCTATAGTCTTCAGCCAAATAAGTACCCACAAAAGTGGAAATTCCACTCAAGTCAATAAGTCTGTGTGGTTATGGCTGGGTCAGTGTCTGCCAGAGGAAGGTTATTTTACAACACCAAGGGCTCAGAAGGGTACGATGCCCTTCCTCAATCATTTATACTTTTATTTGTTTCATCTGCATGATCCTTCTTTCCGTTTCCATATATGCAATGGCACGTGAGTGCATCAGGGTAAGGTAGTAATAACAGTGCCATTTCCAGGGTACTGGCTCTGTGCTGCACTTGGCTCTGTGTGCTTAACACATTAATTCATTTAGAATGCATATCAATGTTGCTAATGAGTTAAAATCTCAAGATTTGATCTAATCTCGAGGTATAAGATCCTCCTTCACAAAGAGGCTGCTAATCTAGGAAAAGAAGGAGAAAACCCATGGGAGGGAGAGAGACTGGCGTTGGCACCTTTTAAGAGTTAAACTGATTTCCAGCCAGCCCTTCTTTAAGACATGCCCATTCATTGCAGAGTCACACTTTGCTGAGGATTGAAAACTGTACCGTAGCTGAAATGCTGCAGACTGCAAAGAATATCCTGCTCCTACGCTGTTCGATGTTGTGAACGCCTTGTTACGGTTGCTGTGTGTCCTACAGAGGCTGACCTGGCCAATGACTCTGCCACCGTGGTTGCCTGTGACTGAAGGGGGTCCCGCCAGTGCTGCCTCCTCTCCTGAAGCACAAAGGAAATTACTGAGAGGGGATCGGCCCTCTGCAGCTCTCTGAACCTTCCCAATATCTTTGAAAGGATGACCTACTGACACCGGGGAGGTTTTACTCGTTATTTAATTAAGAGAGAAAGGATCTCGGCGGAGGCCAGGCTTTGAGCTCCCTTTGTAATTTTCGCTGACCAATCTAATGATGTGGGTAATTGCAAGAGTATTTCGAAAAGCACGGACAATGAGTCACAAAATAAATCAAGACCCAGAGAAGTGGGCTTCTGTTCTGAAAAATATATCAGGGGGAATTAAAGGCAACAGCAGATGAGTTTCAATGTTGAAAACGTAGTAAGAGGTGTTGCCCATTGTGAAGGCACTTGCTTTGCTTGCATGTGCACACATCTGCTACTGGTCGGGAAGCTGGTGGGCACCTCTCTTCCAACTGGCTCAACATGTATTTAAATCCATGTTGTTGTTCAGCATTGATGACAATAACAAGAATTTTTCTCCCTGCAAAGGTGAATATGGAAAGAGTTCGTTTAGTTTGTAGTTCAACAATGCACAAGGCCTATATCTTTCTGGAAACATTTATTTCAAGGTACTTAAAAACTGACTTTTATGAGATTATTTAGGCAGTGATTATTTTTGTTGAGAAATGTGTTCTTTATCCCTCTCATTCATCCTCTGCTAAGATATTTGTGTTTGTCAGAATGCCACCCTTTCTGATAAATGACTGAGGACTGACTGCTACACTTTATTAAAAAGTAATAACAATTTTTGTACGCACCCTTCACATTGTAGGGGGGGGACCATGAATCAAAGGACACTGCCTGTCTGGGCCTGATAAATGCGCCGTTTACCAGCTGAGGAGTTATTTAGGACTGGCTATTAATTTAAATCACATTTATCTTCCCGGATGGGGGAGGTGGCTGTGATCGGACGGGAATGACCAATGGTGCGGCTAAGTGCACATTATTCATTACCACCGCCTCTACAGGGCTGCGCAATATGTTTTAAAAAAAAACGGTGCCAATTACTGTGGTTAATCTCGTCAGGGCAATAACAAATTTCTTCCCAACACAAGGCAATCTTTATGCTTGCGCCTTTTCTCCTCCAGACACAGACTTGCTTATAATTCTCCGTCATTAAACTCAATTTTCTCATTCTTTTCTGAGTGCTCATGGGAAATTTTTACTTCTCTATGTTTCACCTTTGTTTGGGGAGCACAACATTTGTATGCATTATCTGAAGGAAAATGTGGTGCTTTTTGAGCCCTTAATGAATATTTGTTGATAACATGGTGAGGTGATGTGTATTGCAAATCAGATTGGCCATATTTTACTATTAAATGTTTTCTCATTAATAATAATGCCTCTTGCATAGTTTTTCAATTCACCAAGTTCTTAATATGCAAAATAACAATTGGGAATAGCTGATCATTAGCATTTTTTTGGCCAATTAACTTCGCTTTGATTGATCTACCGTGGAAGATTAAAATATTTCTAATAAAGTGCATCACAGGCAGAAATTAAATCCAAATACGAACAATTCAACTTGCTGTTAGAAGCCGAAGGCACAGTTCGTGCTACTGCCTGGGATGAATGGCCCCAGAAGGGGTGTGTGTAAGTGCAGATGCTCCTTGGGCCCTCACTCCAGCTGTGTGGCGCCAGTGCTCCGGCTGTCCTCCCCGGGCCACACATCCCACCACCCGACTGTGTGGCAGTGTGCTGCTTTGTTGTTTTGATACCCTCTCCCAAATGAATAGAGTAAATTCATGTTAGACAGAATCAAAATTTAGATTCAAGTAACCAAAGCATATATGCGTACGGCACCCTGCATGTGTGTGTGTTTGTACTGGTTTGTGTGTTAATAGAACAATAATTATCACGTAACCACCACGTTTCATTTTCTGACTGTTTTTATCTAAATAACCATGCCTGAGTGGTTTTCCGGGGAAAAGGCAACCACAGGGAGAACCATAACATGACACTGAAGTAATGTGACCTCACCACCAGGACAAGTCCAGTGTGTTTGCTTTTCTAACTGTGGGTTTGACATGTGGTGGGGAGCTGGTCAGGGGCTGGCTGCTGGGAGCCCCTCCAACGAGGCGCCTTGGAAGAACTCTACCCCGGCCCAGCCCTCATGGTCAGGAAGGAAGTGCCACCACAATCTTTCCTGGAGAGCTTAGTGAGTCCCCATAGGTGGGGGCCATCAATTACAATACTTTGAGTACACAGCCTCACAGGCTCAGAAAACCCCTCTCTCCATGCAGAGCCCATGTTACCTGGACTCAGTTCAGCAGCTAACAATATCAAGGCTTTTTGTAGCACACGGAGTTACACAGAAAGAAGGTGAGTGCATGGGTGTATGTGTTAGTATGTATGAGGTCTGTCCAGAAAAAGTCCAACCATTGTTGATATGAGATGAATCATTTGTGTGGTATTGATGGAACCCGGTAGGCAAGGAGAGTGGATTGGAATGTGCATGAGTGAACAATGACAATTTCACTGTACTAGTCAGTGGGGATAGTAGACACCATTGAGTGAGCATGTGTACTGTGTAGCTGTCGCATTCAAAATGACTGAGTAGAGCAATGGATTTGCATCAGATTTTGCTTTAAGCTTGAACATTTTTCTGTGGAAACTATTGGAATGATCCAGAAGGCAACAGCTACAGGCCACTGGTGACTGGCAGCTTCATCATGACAACATGCCTGCTCATGCATCAGGTCTCAGGCAGAGTTTTTTGGCAAAACATTAAATCACCCAGGTGACTCAGCCCCCCTATAACTTAGATTTGGCAGCCTGTGACTTCTGGCTTTTCCCAAAACTAAAGTCACCTTTGAAAGGGAAGAGATTTCAGACCATCGATGAAATTCAGGAAAATAAGATGGGGCAGCTGATGGTGATTGGGAGAACTGTGTGAGGTCCCAAGGTGCCTACTTTGAAGGGGACTGAGGCATCATTGTCCTATGTACAATGTTTCTTGTATCTTCTTCAATAAATATCTCTATTTTTCATTGTATGCATGGCTGGATACTTTCTGGACAGACCTCGTATGAACTGAAACAGGAAAATTTTTCTCCATTTCAAACTATACTAATAACCCGTAGTATTTGTACTTCCCACCTGCAAGTCTGACTCTCCCCTTGAACTCAGTAGTCTAGCTCTCTGAGAGAACACAGAGGAAGAAAAGCACGTGAGCATAGAGAGCACTGTGACACATCTGCAGGAGTTGGGGGTTCAAGGCCGTAAGAAAGTAGCCCATGTTGAACCAGCACCTGGAAAGAACAGACCACAGAGGAGGAGAATTAGAGGTTAATGGGGGAATTCTGTTATACAATAGGCCAAACAGAGTTTGAGGTTGTAAAATCTGTGCCTCTTAGACCAGTTGGCACCTCTTGAGCTTTGTAAAGAAAAGGAAAAGGCTAGGAGTTAGGTCTCTCTAGCAACCAGAATCAAACACCGGAAAGAATAAAATCTTCAGAGGCAGCAGGTAAGATCTGTCAACCAGTTCTATCCAATTCTGAGCTGGTTGCTTTTTTTTTCTGACCTCTGTACTATGCAGGGGAAGACAGTTACGATCTTCTACTTTGAAAGTGATAAATGCAGTAAACTGCTATAGTATTTAGCATGCAGTAGGAATTTAATACATTAAAGTTATTCATATCACCACCTCATCATCACCATCATCCTCAACACCATGATCCCTATCATTGTTACCATCATTATCACCGTCGACGTCACCAACATCACCATCAGTCCTACCACATCACCGTCATCAGCACCACCACCCTTCTCGCTGTCTTGACTAGTGCCTCAGGTAGAGACAGACTAGATGTCTGAGAACTAAAAGAGTCTTAGGAGTCACATAATTCAGCCCCTGGTGGTTGATGTACGTGGCCCAGAAGGAGGCAAGTCTCCAGGGATGCACCAGATATGCCCCTTTACATCACTGTGCCCAAGTGCCGAGGTGCCCTCTGTGAGTGGCAAGATATCTCCCAAGTGCTTTGATAGGAAGGTCAGCATGTTCCAGAATGTTCCATGAAAATGACCCTGTGTAGGTCACTCACCTTCTTAGCTCTTCGGATATTCATCTATTCACACCTCCTCTGACTGGCACCAGGTCCTGTGTTTACAACCTTGAGGGCCGAGGGATGGGCAGCAGGAAGATCTTCCTGTGTTCCAGTTCCTTTGTATCCACGCTTCTTCCTCAAAGCTTCTTGGACTCCAGAGGCTGGGCTACAGTGTTATGAGGTTGTGAATGCAACAGGTGCCTTACACCTGGGCACCCAGGAAACCAAAAACCAGAGATAAATAGAATATCTGGTCAACATGAGCATCCTCATTTATTATCACAATTTGTTATATATATTCTCATACCCTTTGATTAAATGTTTGTTCAAATTTTGTAAAGTTAACCAGTGTCATATAGCTATGACTATGGGCTGGAAATTAATTACACATGCATAAAAATGACAATAATGATTATGCACACATGATATTTCCCTGGCATTTGTTCCAACACAAAGCTAAATCACCAGTTCCTTTGTCCTTGAAATATTCATTAGAGTGAATCCAGTATTAGTTTTTTGAATTTTTTCAAATACCTTTTAACTTTGCGAATACCAAAGCATCTGAGACTCTCTTTTAGTTTCATAAGATATTCTTTCTATGGGCTTTTTGGTTTAACGTTAAAATATTTTCCATTTCTTCTTTAATAATTCCTCTCTGTGTGTGAGGCAGAAGAAATGAAAATACTGAAAGTCAGCCTTGTGTTTATGAAGTACTGATTTGTGCCAACACATGGTGACCCAGAAGAATGAACATTGAGGTCTCCACTTAGATGAAATAGTTAGAATAAGCAAGTTCATCAACGCAGGAGTATAGTAGAGACTTCCAGGGTCTGGGGAGGAACAGGATGGGGAGTTAGTGTTTAATGGGTGTAAAGGTTTTGTTTGGGGTGATGAAAAAGTTGTGGAAATAATGATGATGGCTACCCATTTTGAATGTATTTAATGCCAATGAATTGTACACTTAAAAATGGTTAAGTTGGTCAATTGTATGTTTGTGCATTTTACTCTAATAAAATTATTAAAATTAATCATCTACAAGTCAGGTAAATGTAATAAAAAAAGAAAAATTCTTGTCCACAATCTCCAGATAGGTCTTTGAGGCCCCTTCTCCCCACCAAAGCTGTGGGTACTTTAGCAGGTGGGCCTGGCAGGTGCAGGGTCCCTGGCCAGCCTTCCCAGGCAGCCGGCTCCCTGCTTAGAAGGTGCTCCATTATTTGTTAGGGAAGCAATTTGGCCAGCACTGCACTATCCATACTGAAAGGTCACTGCCACAAACACCGGAGCAAAAGGGTGTTGAAGCAAATACAAACACACCTTTTTAATTTTGGCTGAATTGATTAAATAATGATTGGAGGGTGTCAGAGGTCAGAAGGTGTGAGACAACAGGCCAGCAAGGGGAAAGCTAACTGCCCAGGGCTGTGGTCTCAGGGGTGTTGGCCAAGCCTGGGACACCTGCCTCCCTGTGCGTTTCACAAATGAGGAAGTGCCCACACCTGGTCCAGTGGCTTTGGAAAGAACTATGCACATGAATCAGGCTGCTCTAGAGCCAGTGCCAGCTAGAAATAATGCTCCATTTGAAGTCAGGTTCATAAAAATTCCCCAAATATCCTGAAAGTGAGAATAGCCCATGTGCCTAACAATCCTACCTGAGACAGAGAATTGCCAACCGCCTCTCCGAGGACCTGCTCTTCCCCCTCCAGGCCCCAGAGCACCACTGTGGCTCTTCCAAGTCAGGGTGGTAGGGGAGAGACCTCAGTGCTTGGAAAGCACCCGAGGGCACTGGCAACAGCGTTCTGTCTGGGGCACAACCACAACCCACACCAAGAGTGAGTTGTGACTGCCCAACACGGCTGCCCATAAAGGTGGCGAGGGGCATCCTTTGATCGCTGCTCCCCAACTGACACTCTCCAGCTCCACAGACGAAGTGCTAGAATCAGTAAATAAGCCACCAATGCTTCAACCAAAACTTCGGGCAAAGAATGAAAGCAAATTTACAAACAGGCAAACACATGATTGTTTAAATATGAAAATACATTCAGTCTCACAGGGAATCAAATATACACATATGCAAGAAATGGAATAACATTTTTGTCAATCAAAATTAACGATGATTAAAAAACATAAATGTCCAGGAGTTCCTACCAAGACCCTGTCCTCTGGTCCATGGTGCAAGTCTCAGTGGTTTTACAAAGCATCACTGCACCTCATACAGGTCCCATGTCCCGACAGTCCAGTCTGAGGGTTCATTGGCTGAACACACCCAGCACCATCTAGGGGTGCCCTGACTGAATGCACTCCCCCCATCTTCATATCCAGGGCTTTTCCAAGAGCAGAGGTTGGGTGCTGCAGAGTTCCCTGACATGGTTGAAGCCACAGGAAAATGAAGGGGAATTAAACACAGAGGGGCAGAGGATGTGCACGCTGCACACAGGAAATTATAGTACAGTAGCCTGAGAAGTAACCTCTACTTTGGCTGGAGACAATTGGCAGCATGCTATCTACTTCCACTTTTGTTTCTCATTCAAAAGAAGGTTCTAGAATGCAAGCCAGGGAGCATAATATTTTTACCTCCCCAAACTTCAATCTGCTTTGACTTACAGAAGAAAGTCATCCTTACTAGCACATTGTTGTACTAGCACATACAACAGAGTTTAGAACAGATCACACCACACCTCTTAACAGACTGCTTGTGCTACTTTGCCACTGCTGGGGGTCTGGCGTCCCCAGTCTGGCTGGACTGGTCCCCCTCCCCTGCTTTTCGGCTCACAATGGAGCTGGAGAATGTGGACATTGGAACCTTGTTATTACCAGAAAGAACACAGGGCCACCTTTGGAAAACCCAGATAACTGAGCTCAGGGAACTAAGTTTAGAGCAAGATGTCATGCCTGAATTTGAAGAGGAGTTTAAAAACAAGCCTCACGGTTTATAACTTGAGCCCATACATGTGGATATGTATCAGGAGAAGTCACCTTCCACCTGTGCTCTTTTCGGAAGGAAAAAAGGACTGTCAGCTACAGGTAGTAGGTTAGAGTGTAAGCCCTGGTGTCCGTCAGAGGTCTTGTGTCTGGTGTTGATTCTTGACAGGCTTGTTTCCCAGGCTAATGAGAAGAGTCATGCTGGCTGCCATGGGAACAGACCAGCATTGCATTTCCTGCTGGTCTCAGCACCCTCACTCTGTCTCTTTGCACCCAGTTGGCCCTCATCTGTGCTTTCTCAGAATGAGTGCCAAGAGGAATTTCAGCAGGCTGTTTCTGTGGAGCTGACCCTTCCCAGTCTTTCTCAATGTATTGAGATGCAGAACAATTCATCCATTAGTCATAACAAAACCTGGGGCTGCCAATTCAAGTGTGTTCAAGAGAGCAGACTTTAAAAATAACGGCCCAGTCCTGGCAGGTGTGGCTCAGCTGGCTGGAGTGGCAACCCACAAAGAGAAGTGTTGTGGGTTTGATTCCCCGCCATGGCACATAACTAGGCTGCATGTTTTGTCTACAGCTGGGGCACGTGTGAGAGACAAGCAATCGATGTTTTCCTCCTCACATCGATGTTTCTTTCCTTCTATCTCTCCCTCCCTCACTCTCTCTCTAAAATCAATAAGCATCCTCAAGTGAGAATATAAAAAAATAAATAAAACCAACAGCCTAGTAATGTTCTACGTACCCTTATAGAAATGAATAAAGATACTTATGCTAGAATCTTAACAGTTTAAGTTGTCTATGTGCTGGACTCTGTCTTTGGCATCAAAAGAATCTCTGTATGTGGAGTGTTCTGGGGAAGGGGCCCTATGCCAGCAAGGAGCCAGCTCTAACCAAGATTAATGACCCCATCTCTCCCCACCAGGGCGTGGCCAGCCGTCCTCCCTGAACACCTAGACAGCACCAACAGATAGAGAGGGGAGCCAGCAGCGTCAAGAGCTGAGAGAGCCCTGCTGCGTTCTCTCTTTTGGCATTGTCAGTGTGTGTTGTCACAAATCGACATTTGTTTATCAAGTTCTATGTCTGGGGCCTTTCATTTTTCTCTGCTGTGTCTTCATCTTCTCACCTGCAAATAGTCAGCCATGAGGTAGAGCAGCATCAGCACTGAACCCACCCACAAAGAATTAAAAGGTCAAATCAGTAAACTTGATGCTTTTCTGTGTTATTTATAGGAAGTATTCACTCATTATAATTATACAAATAACACTGTCACTCTGTAAAAATTTTTAAATTATACATATACAATATTTGTATGTTTTATATAGCTATATTTACATATAAGTATAATATAATCATATTTCTTACTATAATATAATTATTTTCTATAAATACATTATACAAAACATAGATATACAAATATATATTATACAAAAATATAAAAATATTTGTATATGTTGCTTGCTCTAAAAGTGCTCTCCTGGAGGTCAGTTATAGAATTATGGATAACTTGTGCTTTATTGTACATGCATTTCTGTAATGTTAAAATTTTACAGAACACATATTATACATTTTATATAGATTATATATTAATTATTTACATAATGTACATATAAGTATATGTGTATATACATATGTTGTATATACATCTTGCATATAAAGAAAAGTAATTCTGGAAAGATACCATAAAAGCACTGTCTATACTCTTGGGGACCATAAAATGTTTACTTTTTATTGCTTCTAGGAGTCTTCTAATCTGGTTGTAAAACAGTAAGCACTTGGAAAAAAACACAACAATAACATGTTTTAAGGTGAGTTCTTGATAGTAGAAAGACAACACTTTCTACTATCTGCAACTGATTACTAACCAGCAATGATCTTTCTAGGCAGGAGTTATAATCACCTTGGAGAAAGACAGGAAAAGGCCTAAATGCTAACTTGTGCTGCACATCCACTCCCAGGGCAGGGCTGTAAGTGACTTATAGAAACCCTTCATTTCATCTCCTAAGAACCCTGGAATATCGTCTACTGTTTTACAGACCTTGAGGCAGAAACTGTGAGAACGTGGACTTTG
Source organism: Sturnira hondurensis (assembly GCF_014824575.4). NCBI lineage: Eukaryota > Metazoa > Chordata > Mammalia > Chiroptera > Phyllostomidae > Sturnira > Sturnira hondurensis. Next base: position 9,653,022 of record NW_028087015.1, read on the forward strand.
CCTGAAGTCACAGAGCACAGCTGGGAGGTAGCAAGCTTGAGCTGGTACTTACGGGTCAGGCCAAGAGAGTGGAGAGGGCGTGCCCAACAGGCTGATTGAATTGAACAAAACAAAGATGTGAGCACTTGTAGAGATTTGGGAAACTGTGAATAAACACATTTGATTGGTAAGAATGATTCTTGCAGAGGAATATGACAAAGGACATAGTCCATTGTCCTATAGAAGTTGGTCCTGAAGTCCCTTCTCCATACACAGGGCACAGTGATAGCAGTGCTGTCAGTTGTAAGAATTTGATGGCCTAACATATAACTGTGTTTACAATAATCAGCTTTCAACAAATGGCACCTGTTATTCCTACAGGATGTGAATTTCAGACATCACTTGATCAAATCAAAGGCATGACTTACTGGGTCCATGCCAGCCTGGAAGGGGATACTGGGTGATGTTCGTAGGCCCAACTTGGGTTCTTATTTTTTTAACAGATATATCAGTAACTTCAAGCAGACACTCCATGGACAGAGTGCCCAAGGGTGACGATTAAGAGAATCAACAAAAAAGTCTCAGCAGTCACAGTAGGCTGGGTGATAGATTGAGTTCAGTGTTAAAATTAACTACATAGATACAAATAATCACAAACTCCTTATAGGAAAATTCACGCATGAGTACGTGCATACATACATGCATACGCAGAGACAGATGTACACACACAGGCACATACACAAACACTGTGATAAAAACGGAAGCCAGAGGTGAGGGAAACAGGGAAGAATTTATCATACTCATTGTGTAAGTCCAGGGCTCATCAACATTGAAAGGCATATGTTTTGACAACTGAATTAATTTAAGATATATCTGAAAATATGTAAGGTATTTCTTTGTGTGAAGAAACCCTTGCTATACATTTAAAGCAGAAAGGGACATAATCTCTTGTTTCTGGAAAATCACACTGTTGGAGGAAGGAAGGTTAACTCAAAGGAAGGAGAATGGTGGTGTTAGAAGTGAAGTCACAACTTCGCACCCCGGCAAGCTGTTTCTCTGAAAGGAGGTTGGAATTTTAGTGACAGGTAAGACAAGGGCTAGGGCTAGGAGTTGGAAGAGAGGTCAGAATTGAAGATCTGGAACTAAGAATCTGCATTTTCAAGACACTACTTGAAGGTTGGAGAACCATTCAACTAATTCAGAATTAGGAGAAAAGCAGAAGTAAGGTTGAGAATCACAGATGAAGTGATGGGACACTTTAAGTGAACACGGACGGGAGGAAGTGAAGTGGCAGGGAAACATGTGTCTGGGGTTAAGAAACAAAAGTGTGCATCATTTTGGGGTGTGGGGGAGAAAGAGTCATTCCAGGGAAGGTTGTCACTGCAGCTGTGGCTACAGGAAGCATATGACTGAAGCCAGAAGATAAGATAGGAGTCATAGGTGAGCCTCATGTGGAGAGAACAAGATAACTGAGAAGGGAAACCAAGTCACAGAAACTCAAAGAGAGGCTGGTGAAGAATTGGTTTATTAGATAGTCACATTGAGCAGCTCATTCATGAAAGGAAAGAGAAGCCCAGGAAGTGTCATCAAAGGCAGTTGGATGACGTGGGACTTTTTAAGACGGAGAAGGGGTAGCATGAGGGGATCGAGGGTTAGGAGGGACCAGCATCTCACGAAGAGCCCTACAGGATACCTTCCGTGGGCGGGGAGAGGCAGCCGTTACTGAGGAGGAGGGGGTGGCGGCCATAGAGGAGGCACATGGACCCAGAAGGGTAAGGGAGAACCACTTGGATAAAACGTCAGAAAGACGCTAGTGCATGGGGGACAACCAATGATCTCAGTTTTTTAAATAAAATTAAAGGGTGCATATCTGTGGGCAAGGGCAGAGGGCAACTTGAATGACACGGTGAAGCTTTAGAGAGGTCTTGTGGGGAATGTGCTGGAGGGTGGGAAAGACCTAAATGGAAAGCACTGAATTCTAGGAAGGCACCACTCCATCAGGGAACACTAGCGATGCATTGAAGGGGAACAACAGAAACCTTCCACAGCGCTCTCCAAAGACACCCTTGATCTTGGAGGAGAACACAGAACATCTAAATGTTAAGGTAATGTAGATGGCACAGGGTAGGTGGGCAGGTTACCAGAGCAGAAGAGAAAGGCAGAAGCTCACCCTGGCATTGCTGAGGTGGGAAAATCCAGTAGAATTTCCAAAGAATGGAATAAAAGAAAACTTGCATCAGTTCGGGATTTACTTCTCATCTGACATTTAATAGAGGTGGTCACTCTGTGAAGAAAGTGGCATCAACTCTGCATCATGTGGTGAGAAAATACAACCAGAGGGGCTGAGACATGCACATCCTGCCAAGGCCAGAGGGAGGCATGTGTCTGAAGTCCAGGCTGGATTCCTGTCAAAGCCTGTGTTCTTCTTGCAATGCTTGATTTGAATTTTGGGTGCCCGGAGAAGGCACCACGTTCGGGGGAATGTTCCTGCTTCCCCAGTGTGGGCTGGGTAATGGAAAGGAGATCTGAGGTCAAGGGGTCACAGGCAAAGCTTGCTGACCACATGAAACACAGACGATAAACAGTACTGGAGCTGGGTGGTCTGTATTCAACTGAACCATGTAGCCCATCAAGTAAGGAAGATATGAGCTTCACCTAGCTTCTCTAATAATCAAAATTACTTCCCAACAACAACTTACCCGATGAAACTCAATAAAACAAAATTGAACCCCTAATTAAATAGTTTGGAAGATCTCCTGAGCCTAGGTTTTATGTAACTCCAGATTCACTGGAAGTCATTGATCTCAAATTTTTAAAGTGTAGGAGTGCTTTAGGATTTTATGCTCACCCAATACTCCCTTGTTGTATAGTAAGACTGGTGCCATTGACACTGGAAGTGTCACATGGATGTGCCTTGAGGGGTCGAGAGCTCATTTCCCCAGCTGTTGGTAATGAGGCCAGCAGACAGCCCTTGGCAATCAGCCACCTAAAGGGACTGCTTCAGAGACAGAACACTGCCACACCCACATCACTCCTCCTTCCAGGGACAATCGTCCCCTCCTCTGAGCCGAGAAAAACTCTCAGGTACCTCTCACTTCAGAGTGGGTCCAGGGATGAGCCAAAACCTTGGTGGACAGCCCAGCCTCTTCTTTGCTCAGCCCTGCTTCTCCTTCATTTTCCACAGGAGTCAACTCAAGAGCACCCTAAAACAAAGACATTCAATCTCTGTGTAAACCTGTGACAATTAGGATAACATGACCTGCATCAAGTAGGAACCGAAAGGTTCAAGTCTCTTGTTCCAAATTTCTTATGCTACCTGTTTACATACTCACTTCCCATTGCGAAAATAGTCTCAGAAAAAAATAGGTATACTATTTTGTGGCTAAGAATATACATAAATTTTTACCAACAAGTGTGTGCTTTGGGTGTAGATGAACACCAAATAGGAGAAAGATCTAAATGAGTTTGTTCACCTCAAAAGCACTCAGCCACTTCCAAATGCAACACACCAAGTACATTATAAGCTGAGTTATTCATCCAGTTTATGCCTGCTTCTATTTTGTTACCTATTTCGGGACATTTCTTGTTTTTGAAAGGGATTTGAAAAATACCTTAGTAGAATAAGCAAACATACTGAAGCCTGCGTGGAGATATTGGGCCCTCCCGTGGCACCTCTTTCATCAAACAGACAGGATATGCTGTCACTGCTGGCTCCTGTCACCTGTTTCCTGAACAATCTGCTCCTGGCTCATTTGCTCATGAAATGTCCAGAGAAAGACCTAGTGGAAGCTTTATGCCCAGCACACGTCCATCTCAGACCCGACAACCCAGCACACGTCCATCTCAGACACTCTATCCAACAACACATGTTTATCTCAGATGCTGTAACTCACTCATATTATCTACCTTTTTAAAGGAAAATAGAGCCCTGGCTGGTGTAGCTCAGTGGATTGAGCTAGGGCCTACAGACCAAAGGGTCACTAGTTTGATTCCCAGCCAGGGCGCATGCCTAGGTTGCGGGCCAGTGCACAACAGGCAACCACACATTGATGTTTTCTCCCTCTCTTTCCTTCTCCCTTACTCTCTCTCTAAAAATACATAAATAGAGTCTTTAAAAATAGCAAAATTATTGAGGCATTTTGTCCTGGGTGCCCCTTTCCTGTCTTATTGCCCGTTCGCTCTGTGGCAACCACCAGTGCACGTGCAGTGTTAATCACTGGGACTGTTTTTTACTTTTACTCCCTCTCTCCTCATGTGTAGTCCATGTACAGTGTTATTTTACATGTTGGTATATTACATAAGTGACACTGAACTTCAGCTATCCTTCTGCAACCTGCTTTGAGTTGTCCCTCATTACATTTTAAAATTTCAGTGCTTTAGACTTTTTCTGAAAAGGGCCAGATAATCGCTGATTTAGCCTTTGTGAGCAAACTACTCAACTGTGTCCCGTGATGTGAAGGTGGCCATTGATAATGGCTAAACTAATGGACTTGGCTGTGTCCCAATCAAACTTAATTTACAAAAACAGGCAGCCAGCCAGATTTGGTTTGCAGGCTCCAATTTGCCGATCCCTGTCACAGACAAAGTCTATTGTTTAAACTCCTGTAGAGTATCCATTACATGAATATTGCATACTTTATTTATCTACTCTCCCTTTGCTAGGGGTTGTCACTATTTCTAATTTTTTCTCCATCTCAAACAAGATTGAAATAAACATTCCTAGGATGCACAGCTAGAAATAGACCCGCACATGGGACATCCTTCGTGTCATCATATTTACTTTCAAAGTTATTTTAGCAACTTACGCTCCTGCCAACAGCATGTGAGACGCTCTGCCTCTGCTTTCTCAACAATGCTTCCTAGGTCAGATTGTAAACATTTTTGCCAAGTAAACAAGCATCACTTATTTTAGTTATTATTTCCCTGACTCTTTCAGTGTCTTCTTTTATAAATTGTATGTTTTCTTTCTCTTCTATTGTTTTTTTGTTTTTCTTTATATATTCTCATTAGATTATCCATATTGAAAGACTTCTTTATAATTCATGAAACCAATCTTCTATCATTTATGTAATTGCAATATAAGTCTATCACCCCTCATCACTTCATTATGGTGCTTCTGTTGGTTAAGTTCTTTCAGTTGAGTGGGATGAAAAGTTTCTTTTTTCTTTACCAATTACCTTCTTTTCCTGCTTTTGTGTGTTTTTATAGAAAACATTTTTTAACCCTCCAATTATAAAGGCAACTATCCACATCATCTTCAAATACTTTAAGACATTGTTTTTCACACTGAACTTTTATAGTGTGGTTTCATGTACACTCTTATGTAGGAATCAAATTTCATTACAGGTGAAGAATCAAATTTTGACACATATTGTATTGACCCATCCATCTTTGCTCTATATTTGCTCTTCCATTCCTGGGTTTTATGTACTGTGTCCATACAAATACTGGAGGTTTTTGGAGACTAGTCTCCCAAAAAGAGACAACGTGAAACTCTGGATTGCAATTGCATTGAATGTACATAGTGACTGGGAAGACAGCTCTCTTTGCCATAACCCGTATTCCTCTCAAGGAAGTGTATTTTCCACATGCTCCGGGATTCCTTTATGTGGTGTGTAGTAAAGATGGTCATAGCATTTTTATCATGGCTCGCATTCAGAAGTGGACCCCAATTCTGTTGCTTTTCACTCTAAGCTGCTTTGGTGACTTGCTGGACCAGCAGGATGTGTTGGAAGTAGAAGCCCGCTTGTCCCGATTGCTTGGAATTCTCTGTTTTAGCACAGAAAGCAGCATCCTTAGAAACATTTCAGTCTTGAGAATGTTGAGATGGATCGGCCCAGAGCTTCCAAGACCAGGTCATAAGATTCCTGGTGCTAAGAGGACTCCGGTAATAAGTTCTTGTAGTCAGCCTAGGCTGCAGACATTGATGACAATTGGGACGATGAGCTGTTCCAACTCTGTGAGCTCCCCGGTGGGGACACAGACCTAGACACTTCCACCCCATGTCAGACAATATACAAGCATGATGCAGCCTGTTGTGGAATTTAGAGGTGTTGATTTATATACGTCGGATCATAATTTATCTCCAACTATGGCATTGCTTTTTAAGGAAGTTCTACATTTTATGTGTTGATAAAACAAAAGAAATCTTACTCTTCAACAGTCTTAAAGTTTAACTTACATTAGAGTTTCTGTAAGTGGTCTACTTCTTAGAATATCAGACTCACTAAGCAGGATAGATTTCTGTAATTATTGCAAAATATATATATGTTGGCTATATGAAGCACCCACCAGGCAGTAACACCAAATTAACATCGTTATATCTTACTTTTTAATACTTTTAAATACAATAACCATAGGAACACAATGAAGAACTAGGAATAAGATATTAAGGGGATACATTATTCTAAATGGGAAATAAATTGCCCTGGAAGACAAGGGTTATGAGGTCTGGAACTTGGACTGTCATCTGTATAGCTGCACCCCAGGACCCAGGCCAGCTCAGCACATGATTGATGCTCAACAAGTCCTTGTTGAATATTTTAATAACTGATACTCACTCCTAATAAATGTGCTATCAAGTGGCTAATGCAATTTTCTAAGAAAAAGATACACTCAAACAACTTTAAACACTGTTCTTGGGGATCTATTTCTGGGAGCACAACCTAGTTCAATCTACCCACTTATGAGAACATGTTGTCAACTGACTAATTTTCATGGGATCCAGTCCAACATAAGCTGACCAATGTGGAATTTCCTTTCTAACTAAATGTGCTATAGCAAGTTTCCGTTACTTGTAGCTATGCATAATGGCATTATCAAGGTGAGGAAAACAGCAGAGTGGGATGCAGAGCAGATGCGGACAGGTTTCCTGTGGACACTTTGATGGCTGGGCATCCCCCTGGGGAGACTCCCGGAGGGAGTGCTTCACCAGAATAGACACTCTTTCGTTCACAAGAGTAAAACAAGAGGCTAGGCTTCCTTGTCAATACTGAATTGACAGAAAATCTGGGTTAAAAAATTCTCTCTCTCTCTTTTTGTAATTGAATAAGAAATCCAGGCAAGAAGTAAAGCAGACATTCAATAGCCAAATGAAATAGCTGAGGTGTGGCACAGCCGTTCAGGTTAACTGTCTGTTTCTGGGCTGCAGAGAGGGGATTGCTGAGGGGTTTGTCTAGTCAGCTCCCTTTCACTAGTGATGAGATAGTGCAATTCATGTCCTGAGGTTTAGACACGAGGGTGTGGATTCCTTCAATGGAGACACCACCTCTCACTGGATGGAGATAAGACATGCGCAGCAAACTTGGGGTCTCCAGAGATGATGCAACTGCTTGTTTTGTACACAATTTTTTAACCAGAGCTTATTTTCAGATAAGTGAAACCAAAATGTTTGTGGCTAACTAAAAAAATACACACACACCATACATATGCATACTCACACATCACACAGTCATGTACACACAATACACACATGCACACATAAAACAATCATTATTTGCCATCATTCATTTTTTTTGTGATCTAACAATCATCACATTGGTCCATTATATTGACTGTTTGATCCCAAAGTTTGAGACCAGGAAGAGGAGTTTCAGATGCAGTAGTTCTGTACTTTAGCTTACTTCTCCACTTGGCCTGATGAGGTCTAGGCTATACATAGCATTCAAGAGGCTGATATGAGGACTCCACGGTGTGATGGGTCCAATGACTCCTCCACTGCCTTTTTTTTATTTGGTGTCACCCTGGATAAGTGCTTCCTTCCACAACTCAAGGGTCCATTTGCCTGTTGCAGTGTCTAGATGGTCCCCAGAGCAGAAGGTCCAAAGAGCATCTCCACATTCCTACAGAGATCTTTGTACTAGTATCTTACCTAAGCTTCTTGATGTTCAAATGGGAGCAGGAAGAGCCAGCTTGCTGGGCAGATAATTATGGGGGTTCACAGTAAGTGTTTCCTCACCCCCCAGACAGCATTTTATTCTCTCTGGGATTTTGGTGATGTTGTCTTCCTCCCTTAGATATCATTTCCCCAGCTGAGCACAGAAAAAATGAGGTGTTTATTTGAAGTATTGATTTTAAAAACTGTTCTAGAGCATAAATAAAACTTGATCATAATGTTCTTGTTGTGTTTGCATTCTGTGATTTTAAAGAACTGTGTGTCAAAAGGAGTAAATACCCCAAGAGCTACAATAAAGGCCAGGTGCACAGTATAACTGACCTGTGATCTGAAGAGACTAAGCCTGGCTGCTCTTGAGTGTCCTTTTATTTTCAACTGGACCCCAACAGAGGATGCACTGGTTCACAAGGGAGCCCTTGATGTGCATGAAATCCAGAAGATCTCAGAAACAGTCATTTCTTTTCAACGGTGGGAACACTCCTAATACATAAGAAATATAGGTAGATATTTGGAATTCACAAGAATACCTGGTGACCACTCTCCACCTAATGCCTTTGTGGCTTGGCCTTGAGAGATCTTTTTCTCATTGTTCTGGGAAGGCTTCCCTCTGTTTGGTAGAAACAAGGTCAGCTCAGCTAATGAGAGCTTCCTGTTTCTGAGTGGCCCAGATGTCAGCCAGAAGACACAGAACCATTGACACTGCATCCGTCCCATGTGTCTTCCCAGCTCAACTGCCATGGCCAGTGGGTGAGGGCTTCCTCCACCAACCTTGTTGCCCTTGATCATTGCCTTTAAGACACTGTATTAGAAACTGTTGGGTATCATCTATGTACTTGCACAGACTAAGAAGGTATCTATGCAGGTGTCCACATGCATTTGTGTATGGGTGTGTATGTGAAAGTATGAGGGTGTGAGTGTGTGAGTGAGGGTGCCAACATGTGAGTATATATAAGACTGAGTGTGTGTTTGTGAGTGACATAGGCAACCTTTCAGAAAAGAGAGAGTGAGGCCCTGTCTGCACTGCCTCCTGAGGGTGCCTTTCGGCCCAGACATCCTGGCTCTGGTGTGCAGTGCATGCACAAGCCACTGGTGGGGGCTTTTACATAGAGAATGCATCATGGTCTGCCTGCCCAAGAGTGATCTGATCTCTGAAACTAATGGCCTTTGCTTTTTTCTTTTGCAGACAGCTCATCTTTCTCCCAGGTCTATGCACAAATATTTATCTTGCATTAAATTCATTCAATTTCACAAATTAAATCAGTATTTCTGTAGCAAAAATGGTGGGGTGCATTAAAATGGACACATTCATTTTCATTCATCTTCATTCATAGGCCTTACTTTAGAGGCTATGGATACTCCTCTGAACAAGACGAAATATAGAGGAAAAACGATCTGTGCCTTTCGTGATAGACCATGAACTCCACAAAACGATCTGACCGGAAGCAGCTCAGCTCATTCACTTACAGGGCTCTTCAGTGAAGGCTGCCAACAGGTTGCTTGCTCTTATTAAATATTCCAGCTTGACCGGGGTCCCCAACCTCCAAATCTCAGACCAGTACTAGTCCAGGCCTGTTAGGGACTGGGCCACACAGCAGAAGGTAATGCACTTGAATCATCCGGAAACCACCCCCCACCCCGGGTCCGTGAAAAAATTGTCTTCCATGAAACCAGTCCTTGGTGCCAAAAATGTTGGGGACCACTGACTAGATCCTTTGTAATAATTTTTTTAAGTTCTGTCAAAAAGAGTAAATACTTGGAAGGCTATAACAAAGGCCAGGTACAAAGTGCAACTGACCTGTGACCTGAGGAGAGTAAGCCTGGCTGCTCACAAGTGTCAAGTTTAATTTTCAGCTGGACCCAGATACAGAAAGCATACATCCACCAAGTAGCCCTTGAAGTTTTTGGAAGAATTCTTAAAGATCCGAAAGGTTGCAAGAGAGGCTCAAATTGTGATAAAGCCATAATTCTGGTCTTTATGTCTTCATGGTAAATAGAGAGGTAGCAAATGTCAAAAATAGACAAATATCACAACAGTTCCCAAGGACTTGCTCTGAGAACATGTTAGCAGAAGATCACATTCTTCTGCAGGGGAACTGGGCCCTCTCTGCCCCTCCTCGAGGTTAGCTCCACATTGCCAGGCTGATCAGGTCAGACCTTGTCACGTTTGATGCCCCCAACTATTGCCTCCACATTGTCAGGAGGCAGCAAGTAGGTGTCCTGATCTTGCTTTGCCCAGGTCAGAGGGAAGCCTAACAGGGATCCTCACTGCATTCCAGTAGAATCAGAGTTGTTACATTTCAGCCCCATCACTGAAACACTGGGTGTCACCCTGGAGCAGGAGCTGCTGTCGTAGTCAGCTCTGCTCTGGCAGCACTATCACAGGCCTCAGTGTGAGACCTAGCTGTATGGAAAGAGATAGATGCCCTGTGTCCATGATGGGTCTGGTGCTGGACCCAGAAGGCTGGGCCAGAGGGGCACTTCTGCTTCCCTTGGTGGGCTTAAAGCCCACAGTGTTTCTGGAGTGAATAATGTGCACGCAGACCTTCACTGGGTGTGACAAGTGATAAAGCAAAGTCCCTGGCCTTCGGAAGTTCACACAGGATGCAGAAAGCCGGTGGTGTTGGGGTGCAGTGGGAAACATCACAAATTCACTTCTCTGGAGACGATGAAGAGATGATATGGTCTTGTGCCAATTCCTGTGCCCTTGAGTCTAGACACTGGGAATGAAATCCTGGCTTGCTCCAGTCAGGAGGCGCACGTGAGCAAGATGAGCAGGACTTCAGATGTCAAGAGACCCTGAAGAAACAGGTTGGTGCCAGTGAGCAGTGGGAAGTGAACTTAGGAAATGCAGGGCAGGGAGAGGAGGCTCTAAATACCAGAATAAATGTTCCTTCAAATAACCAGGGGCTTTTGAAAGTGCCCGAAGGAGGTGGTGATAGCTTGGTCAGGGCACCTGAGAACTCCACTGGGAAGAGGCAAATCAGGATGACCAGGCCGGGCTATGGTGGGCACCATGGGGGTCAGCCGCTGAGCACAGGAACTCAGTCAGGATGTTTCCCTGGGTACTGGACAGGCAGCCATCCCTGGGTCATCTCACATAGCCTTATATTACTGTGACTGTAGTCCCAAGGTCCATACTCCTAAGAATCTAAATGAAATGTACAACTTTTGAGAGGTGAGTACAATGTACCCACCCCCAGGTCCACTATTAAAGATCCCAGCCTGATCCTACTCAAAGACAATTTAAAAATAAAACATGAACACATTTATGCTTTGATGGACCTGAATGAATGAACATTTTCATAAAAAAGGGAACTTCCTACTAAATTTCAACATCTGAAGTTTCCAGCTAGGACACAGTGTTCTCTCCAAAACAGGCACTCTCAGCCTCACATGTTTGCTCGTGGAGGAATGCACAATTGCCACGCTGAGCAAGTCTGTGTTCTGGGGACACCAGCACGCTAGGGAGCCTCAGCGTCTGTGGGTAACAGGAAACACTCCATCTCAGGTTCTGAAATTGGATTGTAAGTCCTCAGCACATTTTTCTCTGTGTACAACTTATTGCTGCAAGTTTCCCTGGCTGGTGACAGGGCTGTCTCTTTCCAGAATGTAGTGTCAAATAATAGAACGTGAGAGAAGATAATTTGGGGGAAAACTCTAAGCATTTACTGACAGTGTGTTAAATGGTGCCCTTCATTTGGGGATATTCCACATTTCCTTAAGTCTCCCAAGCAGAATCTCTTTGACATGCACGGGTATAACTCTCAGGGTTTGGATCTCACAACCAATTTAGATCCATTAGAACTCTCCCCGCCCTCAAATGCACCTGGAAATGATAAAAAACAGAACCCAGCTGCCTATTTTTAGTAACGTTGGCCAAGTTTTTCAAGATGTTTACAGTTTAGTAGCAGTGCAGCTTCTCAGAGGGTGCGTTGTCAGCGCCAAGAGCACGGAGTTAGGTATGGGATTCCGCTCCCGGGACCATGCTTGTGGCTTGAGTATCCCAGAGACCACAATTAAAACGCACGCATTTGCCAGGAGTTACTCCTCCTGCTACTTTGAAGCATATCAACCAAACATTCTAGAAACAAAGGGACTCAAGCGTCCCAGAAATCCTCTGCACACTCAGGAAATGCACATCAAAGAGGACGCGTGGGGATCTTCCTGCACCTTGAGTGGGTCAAAATCTTTTCATTTAAAGACCTGAGATACTTTCATAAGTGTAGAGTTGTGCATTTGTCTTATAAAACGTGCAGCAGTGCCTCTTTGGAGAACCAAATGTTTGAGCAGCGAGAGACAAAATGTAACTGTTTATGGGGCACAGTGATGATCTGGGAGATGGGCACTGGCAGGAGCCATGGAGCCACAGGCTTTGTGTAAACATGTGAGTGCACACATGTGTGCATGTATGATGTGTGTGCTCATGTGATTATGTGCTTTTGTGTGAAAGGGTATAAACATATGGCATGTATATATGCCATATGGGTGTATACTTGTGTGTATGCATAGTATATACACAGCGGGTATGTATATATATCTGATGTGTAGGTATGGGCTCATGTGAGTATGTGTGGGCTCATGGGCTCATGGGCTCATGGGCTCATGTGTGTGCCTGTGCCTATAAGTGGGTGTCCCTGTGTTGGGGCATGAGGGCTGGTCAGGACTGCCCTCAGGGTGTCTACTGGCACCACATTATAAGGGATTCTCTTGTGGAAAGTGAGCCTGTACAGGTTAGGAGAAGGCAGCACCTTCATCTCAGTGGACAAATGCACTTTTGTCCTTTTGTTGACCTGCTTTGCCTGGGTCTCATGAGCAGACCTCCAATGTCCATCCCTAACCCTGGAGGTGGACTTTTGGTACCAATAGAGAGGTTTGGGTGGTTGTCCAGAACTAGGGGCAAAGGAAAGGAGAGAAGAGGTGACAAGAAGGGCCTGAATCTACTAAGACGGCTTCGCCCAGAATATGTCAAACAAGACCACATGTACATCCTCTAATCAAAGCCCAGTCACCCTCAAGAAACACATCAGATTTCTGACTAACTGTCCATATAATCTGGTTAATCCCTAGGCACAGAAAACCTGTGGTCTGCTCAGGCCTCCCCTGGGGAATTTAGGGTGACTATATAGCTTGTCTTCCCACTGAAAGCAGAATGTAGGGTTGCAATGTTCTGGCACAGGTTCGGAATCCTCTGTGCCAGGCAAGTGGATCCATTAGCCTCATCTAAACAAACACATGGCCAAAAGAGGGAGAAAAGGTCTCAGAAGGGGCACATCCCTTCTGGACAGAAGCTCTGGGAAGCCCTCTCTGAGCCTCTCCATCTGCTCCAGTGACTGAAGACACCTGAAGAATGGGAAAAATCAGGAAAGAATCCTGTGCAGCTTGTTACCGATGAGTCTGAGAATCTAGCTTGGCTTTGTAAACACCAATATCAGAATGAACTCTAGCCTCTGGAGGACAGCAGCTAATGTTTGCAATGTGGCTGAAATAGTGGAGACTGATCTGTTCAGATGGATAGCACAGGCCTGGGGCACACGTGAGGGGACCTTCAGTGAATGCATGAAGAGCACACTGCCATCAGCCAGCTTTGATGAGGCCAGCTCAGGCTGGATGTATGGACACATAACTTCCCTTCCACCTGTCTCTGATCGCGGACTTGAACTGGTATCTCGAAGAGGAGAAGCACATGGCGCAGAAAAATGCCCATGCAAGACATCCATAATTAAAGCTGCATTTCAACGGAAGTGTCTGCCAGCCGTTGCATGAAGCTTTCGCCATACTGCAGAAAGGGCGTGAGCCCGTGGTGTAAAGAGAAGGTAAACCATTGTCAGTGGAAAGCGGGGAGGGTTTACTGAGGAACTGCATTACTAATGCATGCAGAGGTGAAGATACAATCATTCTTTTAATCATTGTACATGTTTTATTACCAGAGCCCCATTAAACAAAAGGAGCAGGGTAGACTTTCCCCACAGCGGGAGCTCACTTGGTTCGGGGGAAATTGGTGACTTGGGGTCATCAGGATGCTAGTGATCCTGGCTGAAGGGTCATCTTGGTGCAGCGAGGTGGCTCGTGTTACTGCCTAGAGGCTAGAGAGCAGGTGAGGACTCGGGCCCTGCTGGGGCTGGGGTCAGGGGCAGGCCATGGTGGCAGAGAGCTCCTTTGTCTGGCCGCCAGTCAGCACCCAGCACTAAGCCTCTCTCCTGCCCAGGTCCTGGGCAGGTTGGAGAAGATTGGGCCTCGGGGACATTTGGGAGGGGGCCTTCCTGTGGTGAGGGTTTGAATTGTGTACCCCCTCCAAATTCATATGTTGAAGCCCTAACCCCCAAGTCCTTAAAATGTGACTGTTGGACATAGGGAGACAATAGATATTATTAGCTAATATGATATAATACTGGAGAGGGGTGGCCCCTGATCCAATATGCCTGGGTCACAGAAAGTGAAGTTTGGACACAGACACAGGCAGATACTCCTTATGAACATAAAGGCAGAAATTGCATGATGCTTCTACAAGCCAAGGAGAATCAATGGTGTCAGCAAACTTCCAGAAGCTGAAAGGCCTGGACTAGATTCTCCCTCACAGCCTCAGAGGGTACCAGCCTGCCAACCCTTTGATTTTGGACTTCCTGTCCAGAACTGAGAGGGGGTAATTTTCTGTTGTCTTAAGCTGTCCAGTCTAAGATCCTTTGTCACAGTGGTCCCAGGACATTGACAAAATGTGTGCCCCTCTCTCCTCACCCTAATCCTGGCCCTAACCATCTGTCTGCTTTCCTGTTGGCACCCGGGTTCTGTGGGGAGACAGGAGTTTATTTAGGGGGTCCTGAGAATTCTGACAGCAACCTTCAGGGTAAAGGACAAGGATTCTGGGGTAACTGACCTCAACAGGTATCACAGATCTGAAGCAGTCTGTCTGGGACTCTGCGAATTCCTTATACTCCTTGTGCCCAGGGAGGGGTCCACTGTAGTAATGGGGATGCAGTTACCTTCCTCCCCAGCTCCCAGGACCCAGGGAGCTCAGGGTATTGCTCAGCAAAGGCTGGTTGGCATCAGCATCAACTTCCTTCTTATGTCCTGGTGGATGAAGGAGTGGATGCCTGTGTTCCCAGGTTAAGGCTGTGCTGGGTAACAGCAGATGGAGGGGTCAAGGTCTAATTCAGGTGTGGGATGTGTGGTTACTAATGTAATCTCCTTCCTTCACATTTAGGATGCAGGTCAGGGAAGTGAACACCGGGTTTGAGTGAGATTCAGCACAGTGCACGTGAAGGCAGTGTGACTCTCACAGACCTCTGGTACAGAGGGCAGTACAGTTAGCAGAGAGCTCCATAAGGACGCGAGAAGAAAGTCAGCAGCATGGGATATATGGACGTGATGCCAGGGCCATTGTCTGCTGCTCTCCCCCAAGGCCTGCAGCCCACACACTGCAGTGAGCACCTTGGTGTCTTGCAGGGCTGTCCAAAGGAGCCCAGAGGCTCAGGTCCATGGTTCCCATGTTTAGTCCCTGGTTTAAAACAAAGTGAAGTCCATCTCTGCAAATTCAGTGAGCCATGCTGAGCACCAGGGCTGCAGCAGATTCGAGATCACCAAGTCGTGTCAGAAATCCCTGTACCCATGGATCAAGGCCCAGGCAGGGAGGAAGCTCTGAACCCCTATACCCACTGAGCCCTGGGGCAGGCTTTGCAGGGCCTCCAGTCCCAAAGAGCAGGGGTGAGCCAGGGGCTCAGGGCAGGCGGACCACTCAGTTCTCAGGGTCTTCCTGCCCCTTCCTGCCCCTTCCTCTTCTGCTCAGAGACCATTTCCACCCACACTCACTGCCTGGCTCTCTTAGGCCATAAAGAGGAAACATTTTAAAAACAAAGAGGTTTTCAACCCCAACCCCTAAACAATTGTGCTAGTACATCTTCTCTGGGCCTTTTCTGAGGGGCCTGAGCCTCCATTTCTTTCTTAGGAATTTGCTCCCACCTGCTTGCCTTATGTATGGGTCCTGAGGTCCAGATGTGATTGAGCCTTTTCCAGAGGTGGCTCCTAACCACCTGGGCAGACTGAACACATCCTTGTAGAGGCCCCTTCTGAACCTGGCCTTGGTGCTGACTGGCCCCTGGACCTGTCATGTTAGCCCCAGACAGCATTTCAGGGCCTTCATGTTCCTCCCTTGCTCAAGAGAGGCCCTGCCTTCAATAATTCCGTGGTACCCTCCTGACCCCTGCCCTGGCCTTGCCTATGTCCTTCTGGCCTCTCAGAAGGGCGTAGGCCTATAAACCCTGCTTCCTTTCCCCTGACTTGTCTCTGCCAAAAAGTGAACCTCAGAAACCTTTAAATTATGTATAACATTTGGTTTCTATATTAGGGCTTCCAGATTTCAACTGTCTGACCAGCTGGTTATTAAGGATGTTTAATGTCTTCTTCTGTCCCATCATGGTTTCTTTTCTAGCATGGTGGTTGGAATGGGGGTGAATGCTGTGTCTAGAATGTCATGATTGTAGTGGGGTAAGAAATACTATGCTCACTAGTAAGAGGGGCCCTACCAGAGCCACCCACTCAGTCTGTAGTCTGGAAGCACCCAGCTTAAGGCAGAAGTGTGCTTTGCTTCCATGTTTGTTCGGAATGACTTGTGTTCATTTGTCCTTGCACATGCATGAATATTGTTTGGGGCACTGATGGGATTACCAATTACATTTATGAATCAGACTGAGTTTTATATATTTTATGCCAAATTGTTAACGTGGTCCTTTTCTTCTTTTCACAGGTCCCCACCTCCTCTTGTCTTAACCTCCTCCTGTCTGGGGGTCCTTTTCTCTGAATAAATGCCTCTTGCCTTGGTATGTGGTGCTCAGAACTGTACTTGAGACCTATACTTGCAGTTTTCCTCATGAACCTGATCCGTGTTATTGGAGCTGGGGGCTGTCATCAGAACAGAGCATGGGGTGAAGTAACCGGTGCCCACTTCCCTGAAGGAGGCTGACAGTCGGGATGCAATTCCATTCCACTCGCATCTTTTGATTTTTTCAAGAACAAGATCAGATGTTTTATGCCAGCATCAAGTTTTCATAACCATATAGAATAAATATTTTAAAGTCTGTAATTCAAAGAGGAGGCAGGGTGGCACTTTGGCCAGCCTGGGTCAGAAGGGGAAGGTGTGAGCAGCAACTGTGTGGGTTAGCAGGCGTGCAGGCTGCTGTCCTAAAGGTGTAGATGATTTAACCAGTCTACTCGCAGTGACAGTGGCTGGGCTGTGTTGTCTGTCTGTGGATGAACCTCAGACACAGGACAGTTTGCCTGTCCTTCCCCTGTTAGTAGTCAGTGGCATTTGTGGTATAAATGGTAACTTGCCTTTTTTTTCTTTAAAAAAAAATAATTCTTATTCAAGTACAGTTTTCTGTCTTATATTCCCAGCGGTAACTTGCCTTATGCCTCCTCCTTGCCACCTTCCCACCTACACTCCCCTGCACCTGTGACACTCATTGCACATCGTCCTTCATCCTTGTCCCCTGTGTGGACTATGATAGGGACACATCGTCCCTGCTCAGTAAATACGTTGGGGAATAAGGAGTTGGGGCCAGAAAGAAGCATGGAGGTTGCAGGGATGCTGCTGCCCCATCCTGGGGACCTAGAGCTGCAGCTGAACTTTTTAAGGTTCCCTAGAACCAACCTTGGAAATCCATGACTGCCGATTGTCCTTGGTCTTTACCGGAAGTGAGGGAGGACAGGTGATGACTCTCTTCCATGAAACACATCAGGTGTTTGAAAAGTTGTCTCAACATGCGTATTGTGTTTTTAGCCCCTTAATCAAGCAGTGGTGCTTTGGAAAATGTGTACAGTGTTTTCCATGTCCTCCTGGGGTATAAAAGTCTTACATGCTAGTTAGCTTTTGTGTTCTTATGTCTTCCACATGCAATTCCTCATACTATTCCCCATTTTTCTCTGGGATAGGATAAGACACTGCCTTCTGGGGTGGGTTCCTGCCCCCAGTCAGATTGTGTGAACCAAGTACCTCACCTGTGTATTCCACTTGTGTCCAGTTACGGGCTTCCTTGCAAGTCATACAGCCAATTGCTCTGAAACAACTGGCTGGATGTGAAAACTCGGCCTTGGCTCTGCCCTAGACAGCTGATAAAAAATGTTGTTCCTATGTATGTCTCCAGTGGCCTTGTGTGCTCCTATAGTAGGGTCACAGTGCCCGACAGCCTCTAGTGATGCAGAATTCCTAAAAGTATGGGTGACTTAACCAGATCCACTTACAATAACAGCCTGTCAAGAAATGCACTTTAAATACATTCAAAGTTATCTCTGAGTAAGATGTGCTCGTCTAAATACTGTAATCCCATAACACCCGAACAAAAGCTCCATTCACAGCCCTAACAATATCGTAATGTTTGTGCCAACCCAGAAAGTCAGTATTGCTGCCAAAGCCTGCTTAAGAGCCCGAAGCATATCCGTCATCCAGTCAGAACCGAGGACAATCACACTACTCTGCAAAAGCAGAGTAGCATGCTCCATGCTGCCTCTCCCAGCAAAGTATCACCCCTGCACTTGAGAACATTGCCCTGAATTAGCTAGAACGTGTGCCATGACACCCTGCAATAAGCCCTAAAGAAAAGGCTTTATAGCCACGACATTAGCACCATTCTGAACTGGTTCATGAGCTCACGGGTACCAAGACAACTATGTAGAGATAAGTGTCCTGAATTTGAAAGATCCAAGGAAAACTAGGAGGGTGGAATGTGGATGTCCTGATCTCAAATGGGGTATAACTCACACATGCCCTGCGTGTGGGTCTGTCCATCAGTCTGGTAGAGCCCAGAGGGTTCCTGCTTGGACAGACTTACACACACACTCTTCATGACGGGCTATGTTTTGAGTGGTTTTCGATGCTTCAGCCTCAGCTCCTCCTCCACCACTTGGGGGTAACTTCGAGGTTGCCTGGTCCCTCCCATGCTCCCTTCATTTGCTGTTCCAAGAGCAGAGGGACCTATTAACCACAGAGCCTTCTCCACAGTCCCGGTGGTTTCAAACTCTGCAGGTCAGATAGCTGTTTCCACGGCTGAGATATGGGAAGTGTGGATTCCAGGTGAAGCAACCCAGGGCCTGCATGGAAGCCACAGATGCACATGGGACTTCTGGCTGTGGTTTGCATGCCGCTGACCTCTCAGTCCCTTTCGGGCTCATTATTTGTTTGCAGCACATGTGCTTCACTCTCCTGATCTTTGCAGACATCAGCATCTCTCGTGCAATTTCTCAAGTGCAAGCCTGTGTCCTGTCTGTGGGCTGACATCCATGTCCAGCCATTACGTTTGATTTTGAACAAACCACATGCAATGTGACTAGGTTTCAGATAAGCTGTGGGCTTGAAGTTTCTGAGTTATTTTTTTCCTTTTACAAGAAACCGAGTAGATGTGAATACTGGCACATTTATTAATTCTTACTGCAAAGGTATCAGTCAATTGTGTATCAAATAAGACTCTTGCTTCCTCAGTGCCACACCAAATGCAGAGGATTGCCACGTAAAATTGTAGACCTGTCCACCTTCTTGACCATTGGGATATGCACCATGCCCTGGGCACCCCTGAATTTGTGTCTTCTTCTGAGGCCCAACAGCAGGTCTGCTGCCCAACACTTACCCCACTGTCCCTTGCGGTATCAATATAGTTCAGACTCTGATTGGTATAATGAGGATCCGAACACAGACATTAACCTTTGCATTGAAATATAAACAAACTTCCCGTTGTGATTTTGTAAATCTGCCTTTCCCAGCACATATGTAAACTTACCATTGGCCAAAACACAGAAGCCATGTCCTGAATGAGGTGGGTAAGATGTTTGAATGCCTTTTGCTCACACGTGTTACTGCCTTGAATGCCTCCTGCTCACAGGCCAGCCCGTGGAGTTATGTGTGGCCTACCAGTCCTTTAGGGGCAAAAGAGGCAGAGCTCCCTGAATTCTAATTCAGCTCTCCAGACCCAGGACTCTCTAGAAATGATTGGGAACACATATTTCCACATTATCAAAAGTCAGAAGTTTCGATTATTTAACCTATGCAAAACAACTTTACCTCCTGGAAACACAGGTGCCATTCACATGGTCGAACTTATTCAACATTGTGAAAAGGGAACACAGGGCCATGCACACATCCCCTAGGACAGTGCAACACTGAGAAATGTATTAGCTTTTCTGTTCTCTTTAAGTGAAGGGCACTCACTGATCCAAATATTAGATGCTCCTCCAACCTGAAATCCTGGTTTGCATCAAGTAATAAAATTATCTTTTGTAAGAGCTCCCACTGGGCCATGAGCTGCTCTACACGTGGAAGAAGTGAGCACTAGGCGAGGACGGCTGTGACCTGGCAGGTGTCGGGTTCTAATCCTAACCTCCTGATATTTGGGTTCTTTAGGAAAACTCCACCAGTGCGGCCCCATGGCAGGGGAAGGAGGGAATTACCCACCCTCTCTCCCCAACCTCAGTCACCCAAGTGAACAAGTGAAGTCGGGACATGTTAGTGGGCAGCTGGTTGTCAGAACAAGGCCACAACGCTTCAAAGAGTCAGCCCAAGAAGTTGAGGTCAAAAAGGTTTAGATGCCTTTTTAAATCCCCTTCTGAATCACTCAGGATGGCCTTTTTTCTCTGTTTCCACAGGAGGGCATGCTGTCCCAGGGTCACCACATTTTCTGCTTCAGAGCTTGCCCCTCAGTTAAAGCAACGCTGAGCTATTTAGGATAAAAAGAGAGAAGTGCCTGCAAAAAAGACACAGGTTTCCCTTCACATCTGAGGTTATGATGTGGGAGGGAGTTGGGGGCTCACTTCTCCTGAAAGGGTCTCCCGTCCTGGCTTTGAGGGCAGGATTGTCACAGAGCCTTAAAAATGATCGTGAAGCAACACCTGAAGCAAAACGAAGGGCAAGTCCTCCTTTAATCTTCGAAAAAGTCTCTCTATTAGGAACGACTTTGTTCTTTCTCTGCTGTCATTAATTTCCCCCTTGAACATGCTTTCTCTCTCTGACAAAATAATGATTTTATTTGAGCCCCTGATGATTATCTGGTGGATCAGACTTGAAAACTGTAATTTGAAAAAGGTGAGTCCCCTGCTTTCACGAAGGCCAAGGCTGCCTTTTTCTTTTTCAAAGACGGATCTTAGAGGGCTTCCTTTAAATTTAAGCTGACATTCTTTGTCCGGGGATTTGAAATCCTGTGGAATATTAAAGGCCCATTTCTATCTTTAAAATATACTTTCAAAATCTGTTCTCTGTGGGTCTGTTTTGGTCTCTAGATAATTAAGTGACATTAAACAGCAAGCAGATTAGACCCAGCATGAATCACTAAATGGAAATGTACGTTTGAAAAATAACTGATTCAGGTGGGTGTGGTGGGCTGAGCCACGACAGGAGAGCAGGCCGAGGGTGTCCTGGGCTTGCCTGGCTGGCCCTCCAGGACCCCGAGTAGGTCACTTCACCCCACCAGCCCTGGTTCCTGCACTTGGACAGTGATCCCCACTGAGAAGTGCAGGAGTTAACCAGTTGCTGCCCCTTAGGCCTGTGACTTGCTCTGTAATTGGTAAATGATGGAGAGGAGGCAGCAGGGACCAGAACTAGCAGGTGAAAACTTGAAATAAAGATGGTGGGTGGGAGTAAAATAGCAAAAAAAATTTTTTTTCAAAATAAAATAGGAATAACAACATGGTTTTATTATTTTATTTGTTATTACTATCAAGAGTGTTGGCAATTGTCCAAGAAGGCCCATCCTGCCCCTGGGTGGTCTCTGTGACCTGCTCGCACATCTCTGCCCTCCCTGTGTCCTTGGCCACCTTGTCCTGCCCCCTATCTCTCCCTAGGTCTGGGGTCCTTGGCTGTTTTTTCCTTTACACTTCTGCCCCAGACGGCAGGAGTGTTGCTAACCTTTGAACATATGAATCCTCCTCGCCTGTAGTTTGCCCCACCTCAGACGTCCCTGGAAATCATGCTGTGAAAATACTCCCTGGGGTGATGGGATGCTGCGGGCATCCGAGGGGAAGACCATGGTTTCCTTGTCTTCTGCATGGAAGCGTTATGAGGGGTCCATGAGGCCAGGGCCCCATGAGGCTGCCTGAGGGATCTGAGGAAGGAGGCTTGGACGTACTTGCTACTGCCGACCCGAGGGAGGTATGCTCCCACCCCTGCTCCTCCTGCCTCCCGCATGCCACCCTCCTCATCCCTGGTCTCACGGCAGAATATTGGATCTGTTGTATTTCTGCTGAATTCTTTGGTCCACCTTTTCCTGGCTTCACCTCCCCAGAGAGTATACGACCTGGGATCAAGTGAGACCTGAGTGTATCCTTGCCAAGCAGAGCAGAAACTGAGCAGAAGCTGGTGCAAGCCTTTTCTACACATGCCAGCTCCAGAACCTCAGGCTGTATGGGCAGGACTCCTGGACAGCCACGGTGTGAAGGGCCTCATAGCACTGAAGGATAGGGACAAACAAAGGGGCCAGGCCAGGCCAGTCAGGGGCCTGGAAGTCAGACAGAAGTGGGTGTAATGACGAGGAACCAAGGCGCCAGCCCTTACGCAGGGAGAGTGGGCACTGCCGGGAGACATCTGTAGTTGTCCTGACTGCTGAGCGCTACTGGTTTCTGGTGGGGAGAGGCCACAGATGCTACTAACAGTCCTACAATGCACGGGAGGGGCCCACCACCACAGATGGCCTGGCCCAACCAGTCAGCAGCACAAGGGCAGGGCAGGGTGGCCCTGCTGGTACAGCAGCAACTCTGGAACATGCCAGGTCTGGTGGCTTTTCCCAAGTTCATGGAACTTTGGAAAGTCTCCCTGCTCCAGAGCCTCCACTTCTTCACCTGTAAATGGAGACGGTGGTCACAGCAACCATCCAGTAAAGCTGTTGGTATGATTGTAATAGTGTATGTGAAATGCCAACCTACCCCAGGAGTGATATGACATTAGATGTGATCACCATCAATTGTATCTTGTTTTCACAAATACACACAAGAAGCAGTCCATGCCGGGTGAACTTCTTGTCTAGCAACTACAAAAAAAAAAGTACTTTCAAAAGATCTTTTCAGTCGTGTTTGGAGTGTGGTTCATGCCTAACTACAATAAGCAAATAGAAATACCAACTAAAAGTACACTTTCGCAAGGGGCTTCTTTTGCCAGCAATGGGTTCCTGTCAACAAAAACAAGCAAGGAAAACTGTGGGTAGGTAAGTCATTAGCATGTTTGTTTCCACGTGAACTTTTTTTCTTCTTTGACTAATGTGGCTTTGAGATAATCCCTACTGGGCATGCGCTCAGTCCTTTGAGGAGAAACAGCTGGCGTTTGGCAGGGTGAAGCCTGCATCCTTCTTGGAGTAACGTATGCCTGGTCTGCCTGGGACTCTGAGACCAGAGGTGAAGAAACCTGGAGAGCAAGCCCCAAATGGGACTGTGCTCATCTTTGTGATTATTTTTGGCAAAGTCATACCCAATAGACACGTTTTTGGAGAATGCCAGCCCAATCGCATTTCCATTTTCCTTCTAGGAAACAAAGCAATATGCTATTTTAATTTTAAGTTAGCGTTTCTTTCTTTCTTGGTTGTGGCTTCACTTTCTGGGCACGCTACTTTGCCAAAGGGAACACCACCCACCGCAACATATTTTTGTAACATTACTTTTACTTTGGTGGTAACTCAATTAATTAGAAAGATTGGAATCGCATGGAATTACATACTTTGCTAGCATAGACTTGTCAGAGTTGTCTGATGTGAAATAGTACCCACAGAATCTTTACGTAAAATCACAGGTAAGAATAAGCGTTGCAGGCATTTATAAGTGGAAACAATTTTGTTCCAGTAGTGTGTACTTAACACCTATGGCACTAACAATAGTAAAAAGCCCTAAATCCCTCCAGACCATGCTGTGCTTTTTCTGGACCATGAGCCTTAGATTCTCACCACACTGCAGAGGTCTTGGAGAGTTCAGCTCATGTAATAACTAACATACTCTCAGACGATCTGTCTTTTACATTTTCTCATATATATTTAATGTCGTCAATGTAAAGCCCCTGGTAAAATGCCGCTCCCATAAGGACACATTAATGGAGATCTTTTATAAACAGCTTCAGAATGTGGAAGGAATGACTTTGAACATTTTCAAAGAGAAGAATTTGCAGTTGCACAATAAAGAGAAACAGACATTTATCAAACCTTTCATGGTGTAGATTTTTATCTGTGCATCGCAGCTCCATGGGGCCCCTGTGACTACTTTCAGTCCCTGGAAGAAGCTTCAGGGAGAACCCACCTCAGCAGGGTTTTTTCTACAAGAGCAGGCCCTGCTGCAGTGTCCGAACCTGGCAACCAGGGGCTAGTCCCACTTCATCGTGCTACGAGGAAAATAATCTTTAAAAACCACTGAACAAACATGGAGGTCTAATTTGACTCAATAACCCTTGTTTCCTCTCACCATAAGCGGTTGGAAACGAGTATGAACTATGCCTCTGTAGGACAATGCTCCTCATTATCAGTGCTGCACAGGGCAAAGCCTTCTGGGTACAAAATACCCAGAAGGCCCCATGAGATACGTAATCCCCAATGGGGCATCCCCAGCACAGAGCCCACAGGTCTGGCTCTTTTCGCACAAACCAGGCCTCGAGGCACCTCCCCTGGTTCCGCCTCTGTTCTCTCTCCTCCTAATGTCCCCCTGCCACACACTTCATTTACAAAGTTCTCAAACTCCTAAAACGGGTTTTTTTAAACGACATTTTATTTTTTTGTTGATTGGTTTGGCACTCAACCCCCACCCAGGAGGGATAAAAATGTGTGCCTGGATCGAGTTCTTCGGGGCTCAGTATTAGTTTACTTGGATTTTAAATCATCCAAGTGGCTGGAGGGAGGAGAGACTGCGGTGCTCACCCTTCACCCACCCCGGAAAGCCCCGTGTGAAATGCGTCCTCCTTTAGGTGCAGCCCGGGGGGCAAGTGTTAAATGTTGTTGTGTCAGGCTGTTTGTTTACATTTAGGGATCGCCTCCCACGACACGCAGCCAGTGAAAGTAGTGAGAAGTGCCACGTCGATTTATGCAGGGACACGTGCTGCAATGTAGTTCATAATAGCAAAAACGTGAAATGAGTACAAGTCTACCGGTAGGGAGGAGGGTCAGTACAGGACGGTGTGTCCATAAAATAAAGTCCTATGTGAGCACATGAAAAATTCCTCACATTATAAACATCTAAGAATAAGAGTTAAAAAAACTCTTAATGATCCCTCACTTACAAGAGAAAAACATAAATATCTATGTATACCTAAGAAAAAGTCTGGGGTAAAAACTACCCTAATATGTTTAAAATAGATATATAGCCCTGACCACAGTGGCTTAGCTGGTTGACCATTGTCCCGCAAAGTGAAAGGTCACTGGTTTGATCCTTGGCCGGGGCTCATGCCTGGGTTGTGGGCCCGTCCCTCGTTGGGGTGCGTATGAGAGGCAACAATTGATGTTTCTCTCATGCATTGATGTTTCTCTTCCTCTCTTTCTCTCTCCTGTACCCTCTCTCCAAAATTAAATAAATAAATAAAATAGATCTATGAACTGAGATTATGGCTCTTTAAAATTTTTTTCCCACTATTTTCTAAATTTCTGTTTTTCTTATCAGAACAATCAAAATGATTTATTTGACCAAAATCACTTGCCAAGAAAACTGTTCCTGACACACTGTGAACTGAAGGAGATTCCGTGCCCACTGCACCGTTTCCCAGGACGACAAGGAGGACTGAGGGCCCTCCAGAAGTCTGACAACTGAGGGCTGGTACGGAAGAGCCAGCATCTGGGGCATCTCTGTACAGGGATGCTGCACATGCATTGAGAGAGGTTCTGAAGAGGGTCCGAGACGCGGCAGAGCCTCCATAACAGGTTTCGGTGAGCATAGAGAAGCTGCAAAATGCCAGTCTGCCACCAGGCAGTGCCTGACTTGTCTCTTCTGCAAATAAATTACTGTGAGTTTCCAAACTTGTTTTGATACCTGGTTGGGGGATCATTAAAACTCTGAGTGAAGTGTCAGGTGTGACAAGAAATTTTGGAGAGTGGCCTGATGGTGCACAGTGATGGGGAAAAAGTTAGTTGAAAGAGGTCCAAATGCTCTGATGAGTTTTGTCATTTTTATTAACTAAAGACTGAACCTGAGCAATTTCTGACTCCCTATGAAGAAAAAGCAGACTGACAGGACCTAGAAGTCGGGAACAAATTAAAACTGTCCCAGAGTTTGGAGAAGCTATCACCAGGGAACAAGTTTCCTTAGAGGTGTGAACAACCCAGGGGGGGTCCTCATTAGGACCTCAACTTGCCCAAGCAGCATAAGAAGGCCCCTCCAAGGGGCCTCCGATTAGCATCCAAGGGGTGTGCAGAGGAAACCTTGCATTTCTCACTTCAATTAAAGGATTAATTGTGTTTTCTAAAGAGAACATGGTGACCGTGAACAGGACAGTGGCTTCCTGGTGGTGCTCTGTAGTTACCATGCGGTGGATGAAACAGTGCCTGCATTAAAGGAATCACTCTATTTGTCATAAATTCCTTCCAGAGTGATTCTGCTTTCAACTCCGGGTGGGAGGGTATCTTTGATAGGAGACATGAAGGATTACACGAAGGTGCGAGGACGGGGGCTGCACCTGACAGGTGTGCTCCTGGTCCCAGGCCAGGTAACTTGCTAAGACTAACCTGGGGCACATTTCCATTTGAAAACCAAGCCTGACATCCAGAGAAATCAAAGTGCCTGACACAGCTGAAGGTTTTATATTTGGAAATGGAGTTAAAATGCAGGAGCTGGGTTCCAAGGACAAACTTTAGTGACTTCAGTTGGGCTGAACCCAGCTCCGTTACGGAGAAGAGGCCCCAGAACTGCCTTCCCTAATGGGTGCTGAGGCCCTGGAACGAACACAGTGCAAGCATTTACACCTCCTGAGTTCCCTCACGGCTCTGCATAGAGGCACCGATAGGACCGTCTGTGACAGAAAGCACTTCTGCGTTAGCATCCTGGACAGCTTCTGCTTCAGAAAGTCCATACAGGGACTCAACAAACAGGGAAAATAAATATTTATGGGGAGGAAATAAGAGAAGGGAGGGAGACAGAGGTAGAGAGAGAGAGAGAAGAGGGAGGGAGGAAAGAAGGAGAGAAGAAGATAGATTATTATTTATTGGGCAGTATCTGTAAAAAGGAAATAGAAATTTTAGAAAATGCAAATTGAAGAGGATTTGGAAAGTGTTGTAAAACAAACTGTCCAGTTTTCTGCAACACTGAAGTTCTCGTGTAAACTAGACTTGAAGTCAGAAATGGTCTCCAGCCCCTCACAAGATGTTAGGTTACTCTTGTTTGTGTTTTGGTCAATACTGTTGTTATCCAGCTATAAAGGTGGTTGTGCTGGCCCTGTGCCGTCTGCACTCACAGCTTCAGGAGTGATGAGTAGGGACACCTCTCCTTCAGGGCCAGCGGCCCCACTTCTCCCTGCGCTCACCACTCAGCCATTTCCGTGAATTCCCTCCCAGAACAGCATCCACGAGTGTTTGTTGGTTTTGTTTCTAATTCTGTAGAAATGGTTCTTTTTGTCTATGGAAACCTCTGGCTAAAATGAAAGTGAGAACTCTGTTCTAGAGCAGGTCAATTCATTTGAAAAAAAATTCATTTTTCTGGTGCTACAGAGTGAATGGTCATGTCTTTCCCGTCAAATTCGCATGTTGAGATTCTACCTCCCATAGGATGGCATTGGGAAGTGGGGTTCTCTGGGAGGTGATTAGATCATGAGGGTGGAGTCATCATAATGGGATGGGGATCCTTGTAAAGGACCCCATAGAGCACCTGGGCCCTTCTGCCACATGAGGACACAGCCAGATGATGCTGTCTGTGAGCCAGGAACAGGGCTTCACCAGACACAGAACGTTCAAGTGCCTTGATTTCGGGTGCCCAGCCTCCAGTCTATGAGGTGTAAGCATTGGTCGTTTAAGTCCTGGTCTGTGATGTTCTGTTATAGGAGCCCAGGCAAATCAAGGCCCTGTTCATTGCACCCCTAGTTCTGTGAACAGACAGTTTTTGGGGATTGCTGTCCCGTGTCCCACAAAGCTGGCTCCCAGTGGAGGGTCCAAGGATACCCTGAGGGTGAAGAAGGGATGTCTCCAGTATTTCTTCAAGGGTTACCTGTTGGACCAGGGCATCAGCCCCTGCTGACCCAAGGTAATTATGCTGGGAAGCAAACATCTGGTATTAAAGTCACTCATTTTCAGTATTCAGGGATGCATTTAATGGCAAGCACCATAAAGTTTCTCTGTTTTAGAAATAGAACTAAAATTTGGGAATTGGAGGCTGGCAATGGAACAGAAAAAAAAATCACTCAAAAATGTGAATTAAATGAACAAATCTGACCCTCCCAGCTATCATTACAGTATAGGCAGGAAGCTCTCAGAAAACCAACCAACAAACAAATAAGCCCAAACAAAAAACAAAAAATAAAAAAACAGGACCTGGACCATCAGTGTTAAGCCATGAAGGGGAAGACCCTCCCCACCACCACAGCCTTGGTGAATCAGGACAGCTCTCTTCCTTGACCAGTATTGCTCAGAGGAGTCTGGTGGTCAGGGAGCTGCATTCTCCCGGGACAAACTGTTCCTGCATGAGCTGGGAAGGACCATGCTCTCACCTTCAAGGCACAGAGTTTGCCAGTCACTACAGAAATCATCACTGTGAGCATAGAAAACCCCTCTCTACAGCTGAGAGAGAGAGTCTATCTCCTTCTGGAAGACCATGCTCAGCCCCCTTGTGAGGGAGCAATTTGGATTTCAGGGAATTCCTGCTACCCGACCTTCTCATGGTTTGGAAGGTTCACAGCTTCCAGAGGTGAGTCTTTCACTAGTCAATTGAGAATTTGTAAAGTCAGTACTCTTGGGTGGAAGTGATGCCTTTGTGGAGACAGAGGCACCCGTGCCATGGAATACAGATGCACCACACCACCCTGGAATGTGAGCGATGGTCTGGGGACATGCTGTCCTGCAAGAGAGGACAAAGTGCTCCTAATGGGGTTCACATATCTCATATCCCACTATTAAAACAAAGGTAAATGTGGTGGTTTACCTGATTAAACATCTTCTTTAAGTCTCATTACATGGCAAGGCAACATGCTTTTTATTTTTAAGATGGGATTAAACTCACATGCATACTTGATTGAGGTTTGGAGTCTTTTATTTTTGCGGGGGAAAAAAAAAAGACCAGAAAGGAGCAGTCTAGTGCTGTGACACTTGGTGAGATCATTAAATTTAATCCTTCTTTCACACACTCCAGGGGTGATTTCAATTAAGTTTGCTCAAAATTTATCGGTTTCCTGCATGTTGGCATAAATGATTCAGGGCCACTTCCACATTCACTGAGTAGAACGTGTTATAGGGTACATGTTATTGTTATAACTTTTCACAGTTTCTTCATAAATTTGCCTAATAGGAGTTTCCATTATTTAAAACCCTCGCCCTCCACATTAAACAGTGGTGTTGCTCCTGCGGCGATGGAACCCAATCACTCGTGCACATTTTGGGAGCATTCCTGAGTCACACTTGCCGCCCTTGTCCCTGGCACACCTGCCATGCTGTCTTGCAGGGTGTGAATGATGGCAACTCTCTCCCACAGATGTGGCATGAGCACTGGGGGAGAATGGGGGTGCATGCGTGAGATGAATTTCGGGTGGCTGATTCGCACAGGAGGAATTAAAGACATTCACTCGGAAGCCGGGTTACAGGAGTGCTGTGATGGTCTGACTTTGCGTAGCACTGAGAGATGTATCTGGGCTGCGAAGTTGGACAACTCAGAGGACAGGATTCCCTTGAGAATAGGGGCATGTGGGTGGGTCCTTGGGCTGTCCTGAGACCACACTTTTCTGTCCCAAACAATTCACTGAGCACTTTTAGGCCCCTGAGTGTTTATCTACAGAATCTGCCAAAAGAAGGTAGATAAAGATCAAATCTGGCTATGGGAAGGGTTTTTACTTTTTCCCCTGAGGGCTTATTTTAGTGAGAAAACTTTGGCATCTTAGGTGTTCTCTACATATATAATTAAAGGACAACATTGACATAAAATTGAGTGTCCTGCTCCCTTGAAAAACATAAAGCACCTCATCATTCACAGTCCTAGTTAGATGAAGACTAGATTTCATCAGGAAAAAGTGAATTCATTTAACATTAATAATTAGAAATGTTAATAGACATGAGATGGTTTTGACTAGTTCTTTCCCTTTAGAACCATTACTTCTGATGGATTCATCACATTGAAGGACATATATGAAGAGAATGTTCTCTGACAAAAATTTAAAAAAATAGAAATAAATATTAGAGGTAATTTGGGAAATTCACAAATATGTGGGGGTTGAAAAATACATTTCTGAATCACAAAATGTGTCAAAAATAAATCACAAGAGAAATTAAAAATACTTTGAGATAAAGCAAAAACACAATGTACAAAATTTTGTGGACTTCAGATAAAACAGTGTTTAGGGGAAATTGATAGCTATTATGCCTAAAGAAGAAAGGTCTCAAACTAGTTATCTAACTTACCTACAAAATAGGAGAGTATACTGAACCAGAGCAATCAGAACAAAGAAAATAGTGAAGATTTGAGCATAAATAAAACAGATAAAAAACAATGGGTTAAATTAATAAATTTAAAAGTTAGTTTCTTGAAAAGATCAACAAAAATGACAAACCAAGAAAAAAAGAAGAGACAAATTACTAAAATGGTATGAAAGACAAGATATAACTACTGGCCTTGCAGAAATAGCAACCTTAATAGATTTCATAATAGATTATGAAAGTTTTAAGTAAAAAAATTGGGTAACCTTGATGAAATGGGAAAATTCCAGAAAGACAAAACTACTGAAACTGACTCTAAAATAAATTTTAAAATCTAAACAAACCTTTAACAAAGAAAGTTGTTAAATAAGTAATCAAAAATTTTCACAAAGGAACACTTGGGTAAAGATGACCATAGTTGGTGAAGTCTACTAAACACTTAAAGAAGAATCAGTATCAATCCTTCACAAGCACTTTCAAAAAATAGAACATCAGGTAATGCTTCTCAACTCATCAGTATTACCCTGTTACCAAAACCAGACAAAAATATCACAATAAAAATACAAATCAATGAACATAGACACAACAATTCAACAAATACTAACAACTTAATCCAGCAGTATATTAAAAATTATATACCATGACCAAATGGGATTAATCTTACAAATGCACAAGCTGTTCAATACATGAAAATCAATCAATACAATGTACCCTATTAACAGAATGAAGACAAACACAGGATATCAATAAATGCATAATAATCATTTGGCTGAAGCCAACAATTTTTCTTAATAAAGATGCTCAACACACTAGAAGTGAGAGAGTATTTCTGAACTTGTTAAAAGGAATTTTTAAAACCTGACAGCTCACTTAACACTTGATGAAAATCTGAAAACTTTCTCTCCAAAATCAGGAACAAGACACAGGCAGGTACTCTTGTCATTTACGTGACATATTGTACTGGATGGAGACTCTCGCCAGGACCATCAGGCAAGAAAAAGAAGCAAGAATATCCAGGCTGGAAAATAAAAGTGAAAGTATTTTTATTTGCAGATGACATGTTGTTATAAACAGAATATTCTAAGAAATTCACATGCATAGCCATGTATACACATGAATACACACACAAAAACATGTAAGTAAAAACAATATGTTAGAGCTAACAAATGAGATCAGCAAAGTTTCAGGATACAAAATAAATAATGCAAATATTAATTATTTCTTTGTACTAGAAAAAAATCTTAAAATTAAGAAAACAATGATATTTTTGAGGAATGATATGCCCCAAAATATTTAGGCATCAGTTTAATAAAGGAAATAAAAGATTTGTCCCCTGAAAACTACAAAACAGTATTGAAAAAACGTATATTAAACCTGCCTGGGGTGTTTCTGCCTCTCCTTCCTTGACCTTTTTTTGCCACTAGCTCACCTGAGCAGAGAGAGGGGTAAACCTTACAACCAGAGGCCAGACCTAGTGGACATTGCTCCTGAAAGGCCGTGTTACCATCGGCACGTCCAGAAATAGGCAGTCACAAAAGAGCACGTGCTGGCTCGGCACCTGGGGTTGCATGGCAGCCATGGAATGTGGGCCCAGCCCCTGACCCACCTGGGACCCTCCAATCAGCCAGACCGACGCTATAGAAATTTTAACACTTCACACACTTGACATGTATTTTTCCACTTTCTGAGTACTCACTGTCCCACGAGGCATCTGTAGTTGTGTGGGTGACTTTAGGAGAAGTCTTCCTGCAATGGGACCAGATTTGCTTTCCCACATCTGCCCATTGGCCCCAGTTCTGATCTACTGAGAACACAACTAAATTTTGTTCTCCTCTATTAAAACTACTCAAATGTGTGAACACATCAAGATACCATGATGCTTCTATTTAAGAGAGACTGGGATAGAAGGCAGTCAGTTGTGTTACTGACCCATTCATGGTATGTTTTAATGCATTCTCCCCTTTTCTGAGTGATGTTTTGCGTAGTTCTCAGTGACTGGGAAGGCCGTAGCATTTCCCTAAACTCTTTTTGCATTCCTTTACCTCCACTACACTGGGTTCAGATGGACCATCCAAAGCATTTTCAGGCAACTTGGTCTGTGAACAATCCAGTGTCATGGCAGCCAAACCAGTACTGATCAACTCACCATTAAAGTTTCATGTCTGAGTTATTAATTATTGAGGAATTAATGCTGAGACCCAGCTGCGTGCCCCAGTTCCTTCCACAGTACAGAGGCGGAGCTCCTCTCTCACCTCTCACAGCCCCGACCTCCCAAGCAGAGAAAGAAGACAGAGTGATGTGACTGGCATCAGTAACAAAAGTGAATGTGAACTATAAGTTCTTAGGATGGATTAGTAACAAGAATAAAAAAGGAAAATTTCCACTAATCAGCTTTAACTTTAACAATTTTCTGGGAGACCTTTATTTTAAGCCATTGGGTAGGTTCAGTTCTCCCGAGAAGTATTCTTAATGAGAACCCACCTTGTCCATTTACAGGGCAATGAGTTGGCTGACGACGCATTTGAACACCCAGGGAAATTGTCCATTCTCTCCTCTGCCCCCAAATGAAATACATGCTTTTGCTTTCCTGGATGTGAATTTATCTTCATAAATCATCTACAGTTCAACATGTCTCACTGAATTACGCTCAGAAAACCATTTCCCAGAATTGTAATAAAACACAAGAAGAAAGATCACATATTTGTTCTAGCTCTGAAGTTTGTTCTCTGATGAAACTTAATTCCATCTATTTAAAATTTATCCATAATTAGATGAAGATACAGTGTGAGATCACTAAAGAGAAATTGAGAATGAGGTATTACATGGGCTTTCAGATAGTAGATGAGATCATAAACTTCCAGGCACACTCAACGTGGCCTGGAGGAAGGGCTGCCAGGTTTGCCTGAGAGTCTCAGCTGCTGTGCCCTCAGGACCCAGAGGTCCAGAGCCTTAGAGGGCTCCTCAGAAAATGACATCATAAAGAAAATAAAGCATCACTACATGTTGTCACGTTGGTACCTTAAGTACTTTACCTGACAATTATAAATTGATGCATTAAAATTGTGAGAATACAGGGGAAGCTTTCTTCACAAATTAAAATAGAATGCAACTTGGTTTTTAAATTATTGGATTATGCTACACAAGATTCAAAGACAAGAGAGTTAAGCAAACCCCTTTATTATCACTTTAAATGGTAAATTAAAATATCTTAGTATTTATTTATTTATTTATTTTTAAATTTTATTTATTTATTTATCTTTAGAGGGGAAGGGAAGGAGAGAAGGAGGGAAATATCAATGTATGGTTGCCTCTCGTGAGTTCCCTGCTGGGAACTGGCCTGCAACTCAGGCATGTGCCCTGACTGGGAATCAAACCGCAATCCTGTGGTTCGCAGGCCTATGCTCAATCCACTGAGCTACACAAGCCAGGGCAACATATTAGTATTTAAAATCTTCACTCCAGTTGAAAAAAAATAGCAAAACTGCTTTATGAAACTAATTGATTTGTTCAACTAAAACAAAAAAGTTAAATGTTAACTTCATTATTGAATTATTTGTGTATATCTCTGAGATGACCACACCACAGATGATTTGTGTCCCCAGCCTATCTCTCTGAAATAAAAAAAAAAGACACCTCTTTTCTATTTAGTCACTTGTGAACTGGTTATTGGCTGGATTAAGTTTGAAGAGCGTTAACTAGTCACTAAAGTCATGGTTAGTAGCATGGAAGATTGTCAACTGTGAGGACCCAACCTGATCTGTGAGATGGGGTGCCGAGGAGCTTTGGAGGCGGACACTCATGTGTTCAACTGCCCACTCATAAAAGCACCCAAGGACAAGTGTTTTTATAAGAAGAGAAAAGGACACTACAGATCCCTGTCTCTACCTGTAGGCTCTGAGGAAAGACCACCTGAGGCCACAGCAAGAAGGTGGCCATCTGCACACCAGGAAAAGAGCCTTCGCTTGAATCCACCATACTGGTCCCTGAGGTGGAACAGTTGGTCTCCTGTCTGTGAGCAATAAATGTCTGTTGTTAGTAGCAGCATCTGTGGGGTTTTGTTAGGGCAGACCAAGCAAACTGTGGCAACTATATTGTGACTTACTTACTCCATAATGTTTCACTGGACCAAGCATTTAATCATTTGAGTAATAATTATATATATATATATATAATTATTTCTCAATTTTCACGTACCATGTACTTTTGAACAATTGGTAAACATGTTTCTATTGGTTACCAGTAGTTCTGCAAATGAGGTTCTGCAGTGTCATGAGGAAAAGAATTTCCTGAGACCCATGAGGGAGAATGGTATTCTAGGTAAACTTCACTGATATAACATTAAGGGGACACCCTTCCTGACTTCTTAATGTCCCATCTCTTTCTGTGTCGCCATTGAAAAGGTCCAATCTTGTCTTCAGTAGGGCCAGAATGAAGGCTACCACCCAAGTGTCTGCTCCATATTAAAGTACAGCCCTGTCCAGGATCTGGCTGGCTTAATGAGTGTGTTTCCAGCTGTAGTCTATTGGTGTGACGCAGTGTTCAGGATTCTTCATGGAGCCTGTTCGGGCCACATTGCCATGGAGAGAACAGGCAAGTGCACCATGTGAAGGTGGGTCATCAGGCAAGAAAGAGTTTCTTTGCTCCATTTCAATTATATTAGCTCAGGGTTGGAAAAAGACAGAAGCTTTTTCAAATTGGTCAATGATCGTCCCAAGTTTTCATGCATTTTTGATAAGCCCACCCCCTAGATAGACTGACAGGTGGGCCTCTTTGGTCAAGCACCTCTCCCTGTGTCCCCCAACAATCTGGCACCAGAGGGGGAAAGGGAGGAATGTTAACCACCTTGGCAGAGAAATGCTGTCATCCTGTGGAGTGTGAAGCTGAAGCTTCCTGAGGAAGCAAACAGGCTTATGCTCCCCAGTTTATTAAGCTCAATGCCTAATTCTCTTTGCCTCCCTTTCCTTTATAAATAATGTGCTAAATACTGATGGTAACATATCACCCAAAATAGAAAAAAGTACTGAAATACCATTTTACCTTAAATTTTATGCTAGTAACTATATATATATATATAAACCAACATAAAGTACAATAATTTCTGATGGTATTAATTAAAATAAGAACAAAAATGAGGTTACATCAGGAAAACCAAGAAAAAAGTAAAAACATATTGAAATATGGCAGAGGACGCTCAGAATGCCAGCAACATGCCAGGAAACAATTAAGCCCTAAATGTTCACATTCAGTAGCTGGAAAATCCACCCTGTAATGTAGTTCAGATTTTCCAAGATGGGTCTTTCCTGATGATTAAACCCCAATTGATTAATAGAAACTTGGATACAGAAGTTTAGCAAGCATGGTGTGTAACTGGTTTGCTTCTATCACAGAGTTGTTAAACCCCAGCAAGTGCCTTTTAAAGAATCATTTTGTCTTTAATTAGCATACACTAGCTGTCCTATTAAATCTAAATTAAGTTTGTATTCGAAGCAGTTAATTTGGAGACTTAACCACATGTGGACACCTTGCAAGGCAGTAATTTTGGTGTGCAGCCATTGTCAGGGTCTAGGCGTTCTGTAGCACAGACGGTTAGAGGCCCTGCGGCATCCGCCGACAATCGCAGGTTTCTCCAGCTGGTGTGGGAGTGTGTGGGAGTGTGTGCATGCATGTGTCTTTCTGTGCACATGTGTGTGCTTAGACCAAAGACTCCAGTGGCAAATGTTTCCAACAGGAAAGCACAAATTTATTGAACATACATTAAAATTAAATTTCCATGGTGAAAGTTAGCAGTCTGTTAACTTTAAGCATTTTTATGCAGGGAGGCACTGCAGAAAATCACAACTGGGGTGCAAGAGGTCCTGATTTGAGGCTCAGTGTTTCCACCAGCTAGTTTTCCAGTTCCTGTGTCCAAATGTGATTTAAAGGGATTTTTAGACTACATACTTTCTAAGTGCCTCCCAGGCCTAAAAATATGTGATGATAAAATATTAATTAAATGCCAATTTTTGGTTAATTTCACAGCACCTGAAATTCAAACATGTTATCAGTGCATTATCACCTGTGGGCAGCTGCTAGCAGTTATATTTAGAAAGAAATACAAATATACACCTGTGTCTAAAAATTCTTGTATTGAACATCCTTCTATCTCAGGGTTAGCTACCTAGAGCTGGTCTTCAGCAGATGGGTGAACTCAGACCTGCCAAGGGTACCTGGTGCTGTTACATGTCAGGACACCCTGGTTCCCGATGGTTCATTTGGACATGCCAAAGCTTCTCTTAAACCATGTTTCTTCAAAAGTAATGACTGAAAAGGGGGCCAGAGAGATCAAATTAATTGTATTTCTCTTACCTACTAGTGATAAAAAGGGAGATGGTTTCCATTGGTTAAATAATTATATAAAGAATTTGAAAATGGTTGCTCTCAATATATGTTGATTACCCCCCAAATTGTCTCTGGTAATGAGATAAGATTTGTTGCTGACCTGCTGCTAATTATTTGTTTTTGCCTAGTGACTTGATGAGAGGATTTGTTTTAATAGTTTTCCTAATATCTATCACCATTGAATCGCTGAAACAAAGTCACTCGAGTCATGATGTATCATGCACACAGGATGCTCTCAGCAATGCATTGTTGACATCAGGGCTGATGAGGGTAAGTGTGCATGCCATCCCTTTCAAGGCAATAAAAGCAATAGAAAAATATGAAAACTTCCATGGCATCCAAGGTGGCAATGTGCAGCTTTATAGATAATTTGCATTAGAGTCTCCACGTACTCAGGACAATGGGCAGAGTGTGATTTAAACAATGCTGCTCCCCTTGGCACATTGAGCCTGAGAAGTGCCTGGTGCCTCATCCTTAAGTGTTTTCTCTTATGACATCCACATCTGCTTTCCTTTGCTCTAATCGGAATGACTCATTTTAAATTTTAAACTTTATTTTCCATATTTATTTCTGTCTCTATTTTTCAAGGTAAAGTTATTTAATCATATTAAAACTTTTTTCAGCATATGTCTTTTTAAAATTAAATTTATTGGGGTGACAGTAGTTAATAACATTATATGTTTCAAGTGTACAATTCTGTAACATTAATACATCATCAGTCTATTCCATTGTATGTTCACCACCCAACGTGTATCTCTTTTCATCACCATGTATTTGACCCTCTTTACCCTTTTAGTCCTTCCTGAATCCATTCCCCCTCTGGTAACCACCATACTCTTGTCTGTGTCATAGCTCTTTCTGAAAATTAATTTTTCTTAAAGCCTCAGAATTTAAAAAGAGATAAAAGTAGTATTTGAGTCATATAAATTAATTGGCTCGCTTAAGTTTATACTAACATTTAGCAAAAGTCAATCAATCGGAAAATTGTGATGTTTTCTTAATACAAATTTTCAATTAGATTTATTAATTGCACTCATATTTGTGGTAATTTGTTCAGTTTGTCCTATACCAAGAACCTTCCAACTTATAAAAGTACTGCATTTTTGGACCATAACACGCAAATGCACCTAGGTTTTAGAGAAATATAGGAAAATTTTTAAGCAAAAAATGTGGAAGAATATTTAATAACATAAATAACATAATATTTCACCAACATAAATGTAAATAGAACTCAACAGCAGCAGTAACGATCATTATTCCTCCCAAATTTGGGGAAGGGTGCGTCTTATAGTCTGAAGCATACAGGTGAGTAGCTACAGCTGGTAGCAACTGTCCTAATCGCTTTACTTGTAAACCTCAAGCTGTGCCTAAGCTGAACCAATGTGGAAGCTTGAATGGGGGAACATCCTTCAGCGTCTAAGTCAATTCACTGCAAATGCCTGTTAACACCGATCCACTTCCTGAGGTTGCTAAGTGTGTGATGTGGAGGGAGTCTGTGGACCTGACAAATGTTTCTATGGTCAGTTTAACTCTTCAATATTTCATATAAATTATCAAGTGAGGCTTAAATAGTGGCCAGATAGTCTAATATCTCAAATACCTCACTGTTGCTTTTGGTCAGGGGTCTACTCCCAGTTTTAAATGCACCAGAATGTGTGTTAATTTCTGCAATTTCCCTGTTTTCCCTGGCCAAAAGCTTGAGTCTAAGCATTCTGACTCTGAGTTGTCCATTGGGTTACTCAACTTATTAAAGGTCAGATAAGAGTTACTAAAACTTCCCAAAACAGCAATGTGTGCTGCATAGGTGGGATTTGTTTTTGCACAACTGTTAAGTGACACAGAAGTGCACATGCATTCCCACTGGCAGACACAAACAGGCTGGCACATACCCACAGCATCCCTCGTCTATCTGCCACGCCCAAATGCCCACACCAGGGCAGTGGTCCCGCCTTGTCTACAACACATTGGCCTGGGAGTGATCTTAGACTAAGAGTTTAAAAAGATTCTTCTTACAGCAAAATCAAGAACCAACATTTATGGAAGCAGAGAACCCTGGACGTTCTGGGAACCAGGAGCAGAGACAGTGATTGATGGAAATGAGTCCACATATTACCCCTCCAGGGGTATTTGAATGTTAGTTGAATTACTCTCCGACACACTAGCACAGACTCTGTGGACGAGTAATACACGGCCGCAAGGTGGCTGACCTCCTGTCCAGCTCCAATTGTGTTTCAACAAAACAGCCCAATTGTGTTTCAACAAAACAGCCTAATCTGTCACATTAAATTTATGTCACATTTAAAATTATGTGACATTTGAAATTTTGTTTGTATTTAATTTATAATCTGTTCAGCTTTATAGTTATATGGTTGACTTAATAATAAGGCACTAATACCCACCTTGCAACTCGTATCTATTTAAGAAGCATTATAACAAAAGTCAAATTAAGTAAGGATTTGAAATCTACAGGAACTTTGAAGGGGTTTCAGGATTACTCAGATTTGAGAAACATGACTAACAGCTTTCAAGTTGCAATTTCAAGTATTAATATTTTTTAACTGTGAGACAAAAGAGAAATTAGAGATAGAATTATTGAAACTAACCAAATTACATTAATCTGGTCAAATATTTCAACTTTATAAAATTATACCTATTGTCTGGCCTCTCAGGAACAGTGATCAACAAGTCTGAAAAGCTGACCCCTCCGACCAGTTATGGGTCACCATGTGGAGTAAAAGTCTGCAAACAAGAATGGGAGCATGTCACTTGTTCAATTTACCAAGGTTGGCTCAATAGCAAGTCTGAGGTCGGTGGCCAGAGGAGGGCCTCCTGCAGTTGCCCCTGGGTGTGGCTGTGAGCCCATCTGGACATGGCTGCACAGAAACTGGGTGTTCCGTCTCCATCCTTCATCCTTATCCCACTACCCTGTGCTGGGCACAGTCCTCCCACACCTCCTCAGTACCCTCCCTGCCTCTGAGGGACCCTGATCACTGCCTCGAAGTGCACCCTCATCCAGTTCCCAGACCTGGCTGGAGTCTGAGAAGTCCCTCGCCTCTACTTCCTGGGGTGATGAGCCATGAGTGGTTTTACTCCTTTCCCAATGCAATAGCACACCGCCATGGAACACAGTGGTCAAATGGCGGGTTCCACAGAGAGGCTGCCTGGGTCAATCTCAGCACTGTTATTGCTGACCATGTAACCTGCTCGTAACTCATTTTATTCTTCACTAAAATAGCATTATATGGAGAGGGAGGATGGCATCTCCCCACCTCCTTCCAATAAAGTCATGATCACGTGAATTTATTTTTTTGCCAATTACACATGGGCAAAAGTAACTTGGATCACTTTGAAAGAGAACCCTTAAATTGCCATGTTCTATTTACCAACCTATTTCCCCCCCCGCCTTTTACTTTGTGGGATGATATGTTGGCCAGGAAGGTGGCCACAGATTAAGTAACCTGGAGTGCTGGGTTAACACATGGAGAGAGCTGTTTTGGGGAACCTCTGCAGACCCACAAAAGATGCTGAATCAACAGGAAGTAAATGTTGGCTGATGACTAGGGCTTTTTTGTTACTGCAACAAAACCAAGTCCATCCTGACTGTTACACCACCATGTAGGCTTCCACCATGTGAGGATTGAAAGAGATAATACATAATGCTGAAGGGCCATGCCTCGTGAATGGTTAGTGACACATGATGCTGATCCCAGACTCTCATGTTTCAGAGATAAATATTTTTTGTCAGATGGCAAATTCCTAGGTTTGTTAATTTATATTTGTATTCCAATCACCTGGTAGTGTTTGGTATGTACTAAGTGGTTGATAAATATTTGTTGCCCTATAAAATTAGGAAACCTGTCACATGTGTTTCCCTGAT
Organism: Sturnira hondurensis; assembly: GCF_014824575.4. Taxonomy (NCBI): domain Eukaryota; kingdom Metazoa; phylum Chordata; class Mammalia; order Chiroptera; family Phyllostomidae; genus Sturnira; species Sturnira hondurensis. The sequence goes on from NW_028087015.1 coordinate 9,693,679, forward strand.
ATATATATATATATATGTATATATATGTATATATATATATATATATATATACACACACACATACAGATAACATTAATTCAAACTACATATGGAAGAAATTAAACTTAGTTTGAATGATGATTCGAAAGTAGTAATGACGTGTGCATAAAATCCTAATATAAAATAAAACATTGTCTCCATCAATGCTTCTAAAACCAATGTGGTCAAGCTTCTAGAATTAAAGTGGAAACATCCTGGCTAAATACCCCTGAAAGAAGTCCCAGCCACTTCTGATTTCAGGAGATCAGACTTCTGATTTCCATGGGGCCAAATAATCGTGAGTGCAAAAACCTTCTTTCACTTCAGGGGGACTACACTTTGATAAGAATCTATAGAGGTTGTATACCACTCCACAGGGGCTTCCTAAAATGAAGGGGTTCATAGCCACTCACTTTGTGTGCATCTTTTTTATTTATTCTTAACTTCAACTTAGTTCTGGATAGATTCTGGAAGACTAACGAGATGCATGTCACTAGCTGACACTGTGTGGCACCTGAGCTTGCCCAGAATGCTGGAATGTTAGCTTCCGTGATGTCACTCTGGGCCAATCAGAGAGGAGGAAGAGCAGGAGGAGGCATTTCATAAACGCAGGTGTGTGAGTGCTCAGGTGTGGAGACCTGCTGCTCACCCTCCTGACCGCCAGGTAGGAAGAGTTTTGTGGGGTTCCAACTGTGCTTAGCCTGGTCGTTGTGAATATGAAGAAAGAGGGTTAGCGGCAAGCTCCTCTCCAACAACAGCTATGACTTACTTAAAGATGAAAATGATGGAGGAAAAAGGAGGCTATAAAGCAGAATTTTGCCAAATTAGCTTCTCATTTTACATTGGCAGTAGTCAACTAAATTAGTTATAAGGGATTTATGAGACCTTCAGAAACTACGTGCATCTGTTTTCAAAGTCTTCTTTTCTGCAGTCTCAGATATGTCACGCTTGCTGTGGTATTAAATCCTCTACAACATAGTGACAGAGAAAAATGTGTACTTACAGTGTCACTATTATAATGCAAATCATCGGCTGGGTCAGCAAGGGCTGTCCAATCTAAATGTTTCATGAAAGCACTCTGACTAAGTCCTTCTAAATGTGGCTCCTTTTTAGTCATCTAATTAATTCCAGTTTATTCATAATAGTAAGAGGAGGTAATAGGATTATCCTAAAATATCGTGCAAAAATGACACTCTACATGTTTCATTTGGAAACAGATTCAGAAATATACATTTAGCTACCCTGTATACTTAAAGACTGCCCCCACACATTTTTTCTCTTTCCCTCATAGCTGGAGGTTTTGACTCTTGGTTCAGCCTTTGGGGTGAAACACTGGTTTCTTCATGGGGCAAAGAAGACTCTAAATTAAGGAGTAAAACAAAAAGTGGAGAGTCAAAACACCCTTCTGGTTTAAAAAGAACCTATGATTAAACACAAACCATTTATGATAGATCAAATTTTTAAAAATAAAAAACCCTTTGTTATGATGCTTATTAGCTTTGCCTCACACCTGCCTCACACTACATAATGCTGGGTGTTGGAGGAGTAACAGGCAAGCTTTCTGGACAGCATATACCATATTGCCCCATTTCGGTGACTGTTATGGCTCTCTCTCTGGATGTTTTATCTAGTGATGAGGAAACTTGAAAATTGATGTGAGCATTTTTTAAACAGTAACCAGTGAGAAATGAAATTCAGGCAGCCCTGGGTTTGGGATTGCTCTACTGGTATGGTGATTACACAGACCTCCTCCTGTGATCTGAGGCCATGGGCAGCATGTGCACCAGCACCAGACCTTTCGGGACTCCTCCTCATCACCATAAATGAGCCCTGCAAGTACCCTTTCTCTCTATATATAGCAAGTTGACACATGGGTTTGGGGCATGAAGACCAGGGCTAGAGTGCAGACCAGTACCAGCTGGAATGCGTGTGCAGCTGTCTCAGATCCCTCCTTGATCCACAGCCTCAACTTGCAGGAGCTGGGAACACCACATGGGCATTCACGGATCCCCATTGATTTCCCAGGCCAGTTTGTGTATCTTGTTCTAGCCTTGGAGTTTGTAAAATCTCTGCTAAGACACTGAAGAAGCTAAAAAAGAATAACTCTGAAAAGCATGGGGTGATGAGTTGAAATTGAATATTTTTCAAGCCCTCAGAAACTTAAAATAATTATATTTTTACACATCCGGTTTTCAAGGGTAATAAGTTATTTCTATGTCTGGTGAAGATAATTGCATCCTGGGAAAATACCCCTACCCTGTTCTTCTCTCTAGTTCTTGCATGACTGTTAAGTCATTGACTATTTCTAATAAGACTGTAGAATTTTATCTGTGCAAAGTCCAAATAGGGTAATGCTTTCCTACAGATATCTAGTGCTCATTCCCATGGCTATTGCTTTTAGAAAGACGTAATCTATGCATTAATTTCTCAAATAATGTACCATGTGTCATAAGAACTTTCAAGGGGTTGTGTCTTTCTTCTTTTGAAGTGTTAGATTCTAAAACAAGATCAGTGCAAATAAGCCAGACCACAAAATTGTGAGGCTGCCCCAAATCCTTTGAACACTCTTTTTGACGTTTTGACAGATTCCCACATCACAAGTTCTATTATACCAGTTTTTACTAGAGAAAAAGAACCCTAGTCTCCTGTATAGCTCCAGGGTGAGCCTATGGGCTGGCATGTGGAAGGGTCTTCTGGAAATGAGTGCGGTAGACAATGGCCCCTAGATCTGGTTTTTGTGGAATGGCCCATGGAGCTCGTAGCATCCAACTTAACGTGGTGTGACAGCAGCAAAAGAATCTTGGTTTTGGGTTGGGGATGACCTTGAACTGTGGCAGTTCTTGGATCTGAGTGTTTTGCTTGCTTGTCCTGGAGATCCTGGGACTGCTATCAGCTTTTTTGCTATAACTAGTGGGGACGGGTTCTCTTCTTTGCAAACTCAAACCATACAAAGTCTGAAAGTCCTGGGGCCCCTGGACACACACTTTCAGACAGAACATTCCTCATAACCCATTACGATCCTCCTCCATGCAGAATACAATGGAGAGAAGTGGTGAAGGGATACCATTCATTGAGGACAAAATGCGTCTGAGGACCATAGCAATTCCTGCCCATGGCTGACCCTCAGGACCTTGGTCAAAGTGATTGGGCTTCATAGGCACCCAAGGACTTGACTTCTGCTTTATAACATATTAAAAGAAAACCATATAGCTCTGTGTTTTCTCCTCTTAGAGAAGAAAATTCAATAGCTTTAATAAATGACCACTGAGTAATAAATTAATAAATGGGACAAAAAAGTAAGGAAATGGAGAATTCCACAAAATCAACAAAAATTATTTTCTAATAATACATACTTTGTGATTTGTAGAAAAACTTGGTTTTTTAATCAGAGAGAATAAAAACAATGGATGAAAAATGCGTGATCTTTTCCCAAGAGGCAAAAGATGACAGCATATTAATCATTGTCTTCCGTAAGTCAGTGTAAATCTGGAAATAAAGACCAGTTCTATTTTCTTATAATTCAGTTTATTTTGATAAAGTCAAACCCAGACACTCTATGGGTATTTAATAGAGAGTGGGCAGCTACTTAGAAATTCACTGCTGATCCTTTTTTTCTTCTGAGCTTTCTCAAGTACCCTGATACCAAGAAGCCTGAAGTTTAGTAGTCAAAATATATCCTGGACCTTTTTTGCTTAGCTCACTGTGGGTCCCATTCTTGTCTATGTTCAGATTTCAGGCTGTTTGGACATCAGGACCACTTGTTGATGGTGGTTAGGTGGACCTCCTGCCAGGACTTGGGCTCACTCCTGCTGCTCCCTGCCAGCACTTCAGCCCCCTCCTGTCTGAGTCACTAGACTCTTCTTGCTTCCCAGCCACCAAGTGCCTAGACACGCCCTATCTGTCACCTGAGGCAAGAACAGGTACAGCACTAAGCTTTGAGTAAATCTCATCAGATCCCACCATCAAAATACCAGCTTGTCATGTCAATGTGTGCTCATTCTAACATTTCTTAAAGCCCACCTGCCTCTGTAAAAAGGAGACTCATTATTACTCATTATGACTGGAGATAGAATTATTGGCAGGACACTACCTGCTCCTCATGAATCTGCTTTTCTGGCTCATGATTCCGGTTCCAATCAGCTGGAGGCTGCGATGCAACCTGGGGCTCATGACTTTAATCACTCTTTTTTTAATTGAGGGTTTCTGTCCTATAAGTTGGTTCCCATCCACCAGCCCACACCTCGAGGCACTCAAACGTTGTCTTGCAACAGGCTCCCTCTGTTTCTGGCACTTTCTCTCTGTGGTCATCCCCTTTTCCATGACTAGAAACTTCTGAGAGTCAATCCTTCCATGTCTCTTCCAGAGGTGGCAGTTTTACACTCTCCTCTGCATCCACCACTGAGCCTAGGGTGGGTGCTCCTCATTGTTGCTTCCAAATTATTCTCTTGGCCTCTTGACCTCTTCCCTAAAAACATATTTGACAGAGGACAGGCTACCCTGCTCAGTGGGAGAAACCACCTCCCAGAGCTCCCTTATCCCTTCATGGGTTGAGCTCTGGGATTACTACCCCTTGTTTCATGCCTGCCCTGCTGGAGTCTTGATGACTTTACCAGCTGCCCCGTGACTCTCCTTGCCACCTGTGAACTTGTCCTCCTAGCAGCCTTACCCTGTGGATGTCAGAAGAGGGCCACACCTCTGTGGTCTCCATTTCAAGGGCTCCAATCAGCAGCCAACAGTTCCTGTCTCTCTGCTTAGCCCCCACTCCAAAGTGCTCAGCCCCACTGAAGTCTTCAGGCCACTGATGCACCCATGTTTCATTGTCCCTTCCTTTCACCCTACTGAAGCTCACACTCCATCTCCTCAGCACAAGCTCCCTCACCACCCCTTAGCAGTCTGTCACCTGCTGCAGTCTTGACTAGGCCACCACATGGTGAAAACTGCCTCCTCCAAGCCTGATTACTGGACTCTGGACACATTGTGCTTCCAGGCCCTCACCAGTTACGAAGAACCGCACACCTCAGTGCCCTTCGTGTGTAGTGCAGCCACTGGCCTATCTGACCTAATCCATGTGCTCCTCACTCGCCCCGACCCCAGACACTGGAAGACCATTTTATACCTTCCCTTTGCACACCAATCTCAGCCAGTGACCTCGCTTACTACAGATGCCGCCACGTGCCCCACTCCACACACACCCCACCTGCCTCTGGTCCTGTCCTTATTCCCCTTACTTTGACAAACCCGCCCAGCCTGCTTGGAAGCCAGCCTCCATGTGTTCTCCTGAGTGCCCATGCTTCTCAGAGACCACAGTAGAGGAGCCAAGGGTCCTTCTTGCTCCCTTTTTTAGAGCCAGGGCACTATGTGTGTTTTAAAAGATACTATTACCGTGACCTCACACCCATGTTCCCAATCCAGACTCAGAACTCACAGTGTCTCTGCCCCAGTTCTATTACATTTGCTTTCTTTCCTTTCATGATGGAAATACCAGTTGGTCTGACATCAACATAGTTTTCATTTGCTTTATGCTATACCATAGATAAAACAATCTTTTAAAAAATTAATTAAGTAATTATTATAAAATTACAGAGTACTTCCAATATCATTTTGTATTGGTTTCAGGTGTACAATGTAGTGGTTAGACAAGCATATAGATTATAAAGTGTTCTCCCCAATATTTCAAGTATCCACCTGGCATTGTACATATTTATCCCAATTTTGGAATAACAATCTTATGACCAAAAATATAATTATTAAAAGGAGTCTCAATGTTTTTGCTTATTTGTTTGTTTCTTGTTTGTGGGTATGTACATGAGCGCGTGCTGGTGAGTTCTGAAGACAGAATCCACTAGGAAGGGAGAGTCTGGTGATCCTTTTGAACTCGCTTAACGGATCTCTGTCACAGGTGCATTCCTGGTCGAATCCCTTGCCATTCCTTCTCTTCGTATTCCCCTCTAGGCAGCATGCCCTCCTGATCACCCCCCTCCCACATGCTGCTCTGGTCAAGAAAACAAACGACCCCGTGGGTGAGCCCAGAGTCCACTCAGCAGCAGCGAGGTAACAGTCAATCACTTCCTGCACTGAGAACACCCTGCTCTCTTGAAATCAGAGACCCTCTCTCACAGCATCTCCTTAGCCCTCCATTCAGACTTAAGAACCCTCCCTCAAGAAGTTTCCATAACCCATAATCTGATTTCAAAGACCCTCGCTCATGGGATCTCCTCCTGCCCCATCATTCAGATTCAATGACCTCACTCAGGGGTTCCCCTGAACCCTCCTGACCCATCACTGCCTCCTTTGCTACTGCTCTGCCCTCTTCTACCTCTTCATGTGGATGCCCCGAGGCCTCATTAAAAAACAGTATTTCTACTTAAGCAATACAAGGTCTTCCTTAGATTTCAGCTTTACTTGAAAAAGCTACCCACCTTTGTCCTTTCTCCCAGGCAGAAAACAAAAAGCTCATTATTTACTACACACAAACCATCTGAGTATGGTTTAAGACTGACAAAGAAGTGCCGAAAATATTTGTATATTTATTTATGTACTTAAATCTATTTAAATCAAAGTAACTCCTAATAAAGAGTTTCCTCTCTCCCTTCCCCCTCGCCACAGGCACACAGTGTTTTCAATGCTTCTGTTACTGGTGTTACCCATGGGTCTTCTCTATTCTTGTGCAAGAACTCCTTGAAAATCAATAAAATTGTTGTCGGTTCACCACTGTTTATCATTTTCTCATATATGCATATTTTCAAGCAACTCAGTAGATGGGAACTGCACAGCACAGGGCATGGTGTTTCATGTGTGGACAATATATGGTTACCCACTGGACTGGTGAACAATGAATTTCCAGGGAGTGGGGAGTGGGCCAATGACTCACAGCATGGCCTTGCAGTTAGGCACATGGCCTGCAACCTCAGCTTACAAGTTTGCTATTTTTTAAATTACAATTTAGTCACTTGAACTCTGAAAATCGTAGTTTTCCATTCTGTTAAAAGGGAGTAATAACAGGACCAACCTTAGGGACTTGGGGAGGGTAAAATAGGAAACATGCATGGAGAAGTGAATGATGTCTCTGTAGACTTGTTAAAAGTCCCTGACTGAGGACTATCGGCACCAAAGAAAAGATAAAATACCCTCTGTACGCTGTGTCTTTTGTTTGGTTGTCTTTATAATATGCAGCTCTGGCCACATTAAGGATTGCCGGCATCCCTATCTCAGAAAACAAGACCAGGGTGTCTGGGGCAGGTAGGCGTTCCAAGGTGTCCCGGGTCTGGTCTGTGAGCCTACGGGTTCTGTTAGTGCTCTCTGTCCCCAAGCGGGGACCAGCTGCCCAGACTACATGACTGGCTAAGTCCAGGCCTCTCTCCTTCAAAGACAGCCGAGCATAGAGATTCCATTCAGGGCTGGCTCTTTGCTCAGAGCCATTTCCTATATTCTTTCCATTCTGTGGGACTGCGGGATCGTGGAGGGCTTATTAACTCTGAAGAGCTCTGTGACCTTGAGGGTTTCTTCCTTGGGAAGCTGTCTTCTGGCACGCCTAAAGTCAGGCCCGCGATCCTCTGTGAGGTTAATTGAAAGATAGTCCCAGATGAGACTTCTGCTGGCTGCGCCACAGGCAGCTTTGCAGGAAGGAATTCAGGAAAGTGGAAATGGCATTTGATAGAACATAAAGACCTGGATCATCGGCAGACTCACAAAGGCTGTGCAGCGGTCGCCGAGCCAGGAGGGCTGATGAGCCAGCCCTGCAATGAAAGGCAGTGCGTCTTTAAGTCGGGGAGTGGAGGGAGGAGGCACTCTGTGAAAGCGGGAGACCTGAAGTTGAATAGGAGAAGGGGAAATGGGCACTTTGTTTTGCATCCCTGGCACAGGCCACAGAGCTGCTATCGGTGTGAACATTCTGAGATTCCAGGTGCAGTTCCGGCTCTTGGTGGCAGCCTGGTGTCACTCAGCTGCTGCTGTGCCTGTCTGAGCCACATCCAGGGACACTATGCTGTTCCAGAGCTTGCTATGGCCTGAGCACAGGGTGCAGGCTGTAGAAGGCACATCTTCCCACGAACACAGGTGATTCACCAAGCCCCAGGCACAGATGTCCAGGGCAGGCAGGAGGCCCTGCAGTGACCCCAGGAAGCCCTCCTCTCAGCAGGGTGGGGTGCATTGTGCTGGTCATGCTTCTCAGGGCCCAATGTGTCCTCTTGAAACACCAACACTTGTCTGAGTGTGAGTTTAAGTCATTGTACCTGAATACATCCGTAAAATGGTCATATAGTTCATCTCTCTCACACTTTCCTCAGTACAGTTTAATCACCTCGGGACGATTCGGTCACACTGTGCAATCATGTCTTATCCAGCAAAGCTTCACATTCAAGTGAGACATTTAGAGGATAGTGTTTTTTCAAATAAGGTTTCTGTCTGCACTATATGTTTTCTATGCCTCTGGGCATACTCATTAAAATATGACTATCTCTAGAACTTTATCGGTGGTCCTCTACACTTTTCCAGATTTCCACTTCTCCTCATGCTGGGACTATATTTATTGAGTGAGTTCAAAGGCTCTGGATGAGGTCTGGAGAGCTCCTTCTAGGAGTGGGATTTTTTTGCTTCATGCTGTGTCCTCACTGTAGAGCATCCTGTCCCCTGCTCAGCTGGCCAAACTCCTCATTCTTCACTGTCCAATGCAGCTTCTGCCTCCCCTGTGAAATAAATAGCCTTGAATTAATTGTTCTCCCCTGAGGCTGGTGGAATGGCTCGGCATACCTTCCCCAGCCCAGTGTCCCAGCCGGTGCTGCTTGTGGCTGTCAGAGGTACCCTTCCCTGTGTGGTCACCAGAATGCTTAACACATTGTTTTGCACCTAGGCGAACACAAGTGACCCCTAGGCAGATACACCTGTGGATATATAGACTTGGCAACATTTTGGTTGTCCAGCATAATTTTTTTCTTCACACTCAAACTTCATGTTGTGTTTTGGACTTGTAACCAACGCTTAGGCACTGGAAGTTGCAGTCTGTGGGAAAAGAAGGGAACAGGAAGGGCATCAAAGCCAAGAGCTTGAAAGATGCCCCCATGAAGCCAAGACCCAGAACTTGGGAGCACAGGGTGATGCCTGCTCACCTTGGTGTCTTCAGAGCAGCTGGACTTGGGTGCATGGGACCTTTAGGAGCAAGACACAGGACCTACACAAAGGCCATTGTTGGGGTGATGCCATTGGGATAGCAGCCCACAGTAGGAGGGAGGGTCTTTGTCTGCCTCCAGCCCTGTGCTCTCCTGTGGTACCCCTGCTGGAGTTGCTCACCAGGTTTTGCTGGCAGAGGAGAGATGCCATCTGTACAATCCAGACCCCAGCATGGCCCAGCCTCAGTTCATACAAGAGGCAAGTTTGTAGTTGAGAGACTATAACTAATAGTCTCTCAAGACTAACACTAGAAGCTCAACCAGAGCTGAATTACAGAAAAGCAAACTGTTGCTATCATTTTTAACACAAAGAATATTAACAGCCAGCCATGTGCAAAATTGGTGGCCTATGTCACTTCCCAAGTTGGAACATTCAAACCTGAAAATACGTTTTCCAGCAGCTTGACAACATTTGCACCAGCCACATTGAGATGTCCTGATTGTTGGACTGTAGGTGTCTGGTTGATAATGTGACTGACTTAACTCTAAACTCCTGCCAATAAATTCATTATAGTTCTGCTGCAAGTCTTGCTAGAGACTGAGCTTCCAGCCTGGATTGCCACATTGACCCCAAAGCCAAAATACCACATCAGTTGAATGTGAGAAAAATGGCCCTAGAATCTGATGTTTTTTTCTACCAGTGAGAAATGGAGAAGAGTAAATAATCTGAATAGAGCTTCTTCAAAATTAAAATAAAAGCTCTCTTTGAATGAATAATATTTATACTGGTCTTGGTCTTCTAATCCTTTTGATGGTAGTGACACCTGGACTCACAAGACATTTTGAAGCCATGTGCTCAGAGTGACTCAGAGATCTCCAGGTCCAGGTCACCTGACATGAATGCCTGGTCTGTGGAGGGACATGGCGAGGGATGGGGGGGTCAGTTTTGGATACTGTCAGTGGTGGTTACCATGGCTACTGATAAACACATCAACACTTTCCGCATCAATTATCTGGAAAGTGGTCCAATGTCCCAATAATTGTTATTTCTATTATTTACTGTCATAAATCACTCTGTAGGTCCCAAGTAATTTCAAAGCCGTGCTGAGTTCTGAAGGAGCTGATTAGAGAAGAAAATATGGGAAGCAGGGGCCCCAGCCCACATGATTGTTGGGATGTTGTGTGCCGTAGTCATGCCTATCAATCCTGTGTTTTTATCAGTTTTTCATACAGGTGCTGTTTTTGTTAGATCAGAATGTGTAAAGAAGAGAGCCATCAGCTCACTAAATTACTCTGTGCAGCATCTAACCTGGGATGTGCAGAAGAAGGAGAATAAGACAGGAATTACCCCACCTTGGAAACTAGGGGACAGAGGAGTGAATGTATTTACTTATCATCATAAATGTCAATAGAAAACTCAGGCTTATCATTTGTGTCCCAGCCTTCTCCATGACACCCCTGCTTGGGACAAAATGATAGAGCAGAGAAGCCCAGAGATTCGGCTGTACGGGATGTGGGGTCACCCTCTCCCTCAACGGCCATGTGTGCAGTTGCTCTCCAGCCTCTCCATACACAAGAGGACCTTGTGCCGATCTCATTACTCACCTGCGTTTGGCGGGAACAAAGGAAAGGATCGCTTGTAAAAAGCTACTCCTGATGGAGGAATTCCTAAAACCGAGAAATTTTTGCTCATCCCTCATTTAAGCAAGCAATTAAAAAAGCAAGGACCTTGTCTTATTTCTGCATAACTAACTTATACATATCCTGTGTTGTGAATACAGGAACAACAGGCCTGGTTCCTGCCCTGAAGAGGATGCAAGGTGTTAAATGCCCTGACCTGAGAATACTCCTAGAACAAGCACTTCAGGAGCAGAGCTCTGTGTGCTTCCAGCCTCAGCTGGTCGTTGTGGGGTAAGGTGAAGCTGAGGATCGGAGGGCTTCTCACCTGGAGCAATGCATTGTTGCCACAGATAAGCTCACTTGATGCGGACAACCTCCAATGAAGGTCTTTCCATCATGACAAGCACAGAGGGTTTCCCGATTACCTAAAGATTTTTTTCTAAATGTGTGTCACACACACAAAAAGTGTGCTGATGCCATCTAAGCAAGGTGATGATAAAGTCTGAGGTGGCAGGAACAGCCACCATTGCTGAACCTGTGCACTAAGCCACGAGTGGGGCTGAGCACAGGGCAGGGCTGAGCATGGTGCAGAGCCTAGCCAGGGTGTGTTCTGCTGAGAAGCCAGCAGGTTTGGACTGGGCATCTTTCACTGAGAAGTCAAAGGACAAGTAGACATCTTACTTCTAGCAGTTCTACTCCATGCTGCACAAGGCCACACTCAGACTCCCCTGGAGCCTTAAAATCCACAGTAAAATGAAACAACTATTATCCAAATGCATGTTTCAATCAGGAGCTTCAGACTCAGCTGTGACCCAAAATCTTGATTGGAACCCTGGACTGGCAGGGTCCTGGAGGAATCCAGAGTTCCTGGGCACCTGCCTTGGGGTTCCTGGAATCACTGGTCCCCACCAATCTTCTTGACCAGGGAACAGCTTTTTTAAAAGTAAACTGGCATTTGTGACTACACATAATTTGGGTTCCAAGATGTGCACAAAAATTGTTACCACCTAAACTTGCCTGATTTGTGGAAATAGTCAGCGTGCAGGTTGGTTGTTTTTGCTGTGGATGGCAGGAAGCTATGTGAGCCTCCTCTAAAGTGAGTCACTGAAGTTTAGCTGATTTTATGGCTCTCATCTGTGAAATAAAATGAGAAGAACATCTTTATTCAGTGTAATGTTATATAAGTTAATTAACCAAGAGTTAAGTATATGGAAAAATTAAAGAGTCAATAAATGCATTAGTGGCAATGTAAATTTCATCTAATTAACGGGAAATCCTTCTTCACTTCAGGGAGTTGAGCTCCCCTCACCAATTCACAGATTGTTTCTGTGTTTCTTTCCTGCCTTTAATCCATCTACATAGCACCAAGCAGAGAATCAGGGCAGGCTTTCTGATCCTTGGGTATGATCTCCACTTGCAGGGATCTTGGGCAGCCCCCTCAATGCATTCCAGAGCCCAGAGTTGGAAACGTTGCCCCCTGGAAAGCACGTCTACAGCTTCAAGGATGCTGGTCTTCCTTCTACAATGGCTGCTTGCTCCTTTCATTATTCCAGTTGCCACAGTGGGTGTTTGGTATTCTTTCAAAAAATGCTATGCACATTTCTTTGGTGTGGGAACAACATCAGCCTGGAGTGGAGATCACCTTCAACTTGAGAGCTTTTTATGTCTTCAGGAAAACAGGGCTCAGAGAACACCACACTCCTCCCTTTTTCCCAGCACTCCCCACTGTGTCTGCAGACTTGGTCCTACTCGACTCCACACCTCTGCTCAGGATGCCGCCTCTGTCAATAGGGCCTCCTGTTCCTCCCTGAGGCCATGCACCACTTCCACCCATCAGCATGGGCTGGCCCCTCCTGACACCATTTGCCCTCCAGTCCACTTGATTCTCATGACCCTGAAATTCTTCCTGTATGTTCCCTCCATGCCTTAGGATTCTGACAAGTCCCCTCACAAATGGTTGTCTGAGGGTGCACTTTGTCTAACTAGCAGCACATTCTCTAAGAGCCAGCCATGCATCTCATTCTATCCCTGTGTTCTCCCAACGAGCTGGTGTTGCTCAGTGAGCTAGTTTTGATTTAACTCAAATCAACAGAGTGGCCGGCTACAGGGTCTCATTTTGAGTGGTCTTACTCTCCTCCTGGCTGAGACTCTTGGCTAGGTACACAGCAATTCCTCAATAAAAAGATGGTCAGGATAAAAGGGTCTGTGACATAACAACAAATGATTCATTGCCCACCCAATTCCAGTCTCTGCAGCACTAAAACCTAAATGACTGCAAGCTGCCTGCCAGCCACCTACGTGGAGGAGACAGAAGTGATACAGGGGGTGCAGCTGATGGAAGTGATACAGGTAATGGTGTTGGCAGAAGTGATAGAGGTGAGACCTCCTATGAAGGAGGTCTCCTCTGCTCCTCTGCTCTTGGATACATTTTCTCCCCACTGACTGAGGACAGCCATCCTAGCAAATTATTTGAACTGATCAAATTACAAATTCAACTCCTGCAGCCTTAAGGTGTGAAGTGGTGTGTGGGTGGTAACCCAGGGCCAGAGAGAGAAAGGAGCACCTTCAGAGATTGAGGCGGGGTTTGGTCTGAGTTTCCAGCTGCTGCACGCCCCAGCATCATAGAAAGTGACCTCAAGAGTGCTTCTTAGAGGCAAAAAAAGAAGCTGTCTTCACTGAAGTTATTGGTGGTATTTGATGGTAAATCCAGCTGACTGCTTCACTACTTCTATTGTTATGTTTTTAGTTCTGTGTATGGTTTAAGGAAGACCTGTTGCTGACTTCCCACTCCACCCCCCCTCCGCCCCCAATTAGGACAGTGGGACAATCTAGATTACTTCCTGCAGCCCGATGCCTATGTGTCACTCTCTGAGGCAGGAGCATCTATACCTGGCACTTTTATCAAACAGCAAATCTCCCATGAAACAAGAAAGGAAGAATCTGTTTTGGGGGAAAAAGAGCCATTGCTCCACTCTGTTCTTTCCCCTGACAATTTCAAAGGCAGCAAACACCTCCTCAGACTCGGGCTAAAGGGAGCGCCGCCTGCCACGGTGCCTGCGCACAGTGCATCCCCGCGATGAGGCTGGCAGGCTTCCCATGCTCACAGCCTCTCTTTTCTCGCCTTCTGATGTCTTTCCAGGTTGGAGCTCCTGCTTAGATGAAACAGATGACTTTCTGGGCCCGCTTCTGCTCACAGCAGGCAGGAGCAACAGTGACTGATTGGTTGAAACATGAGGATTAATGGGTATTTATATTTCATTAAATTTTATGCTCACTGGAGAATAATGTATCACTCGCAGATATTGAAACATATGTCAACCCTATCCACTTACATATAATTCAATTTGACTTAAATGCATTGATCAAATTTTATTAAAGTCCAATATATCTTCCAAAAAGGCCCAGTAACATAGGATTGTCCCTTCAGAATTGCCGATGAAAGGAGGCAATTGTGCTATAACTCTATTTATACCATTTTTTTCAGGAAAAGAGAGACCATTGTGGATGAAATTCTTATTACAGAGTGACCAGGGCTGCCTGGAAGACTTGTGGGTGAGATTATTAAGCAAATTCTCAAGTGGGAGTCTTACTAACGTGACCTCAGAGTGGGTCAAAGCGAAGTGCCACCCAAGACAGTGATGGCATTGCTTTAAATGTCTCATGGGAAAGAGTTGCAGGGACCCAAGGCTGCACATGTGCCCTGAAGTGCTCACCTGTGAGTCATCCATCACTGATGGCTTCATGAAACCTGGATGGCGCTATCCAGGCCAGGAGTTCTATTCCACCATCCTCTGCCTGCCTGCCCTCCCCTTTTCTCTCCTCATCCTTATGTTTTCTACTTCCAATGTATTTGTATGTGCTTAATCTGCTAGCAAACAGAAGAAAGTATAAGTCCATATAGGACACTCCTACACTTAGGCTTTAGGGAACTTTCTGAGACTTTTTATTTTAGAATTCTAAAATAAAATTCTAAAATCTAAACTCTTTTTTAGATTCTAAAATCTAAATTCTTTTTATTTTAGTTTTTTTATTTTAGAATTCTATCCCAAATCTGTGTACATGCCCTTGGTGTAGACATAATGAGCTATAACTAGAAGGTGAGCACTTAATTGTTGAAAGAATTTCCAACAGAATAAGGGTATGTGTTATTCAATTTAACTTGTTGAATTTCTAACTCAGTCAGTGGGATAGGAACTGCCTCAATTCAAGGGATGTCCTTCCTGAAATGCACACAAACATTTCAGTGGGTTGCACAAAACTTAAAAGTCAGTACCCCAGGCCCACAGATTCTGCTTTGGGAAATGGAATTCTGAAGTCAGGTAAGGGTTTATCAAACTTAGCAAAGAATATTTAGAGAGAGAGATAGATAAACAACACACAGTTGATAGATAGGTGACAGGATGCAAATGATTGATACAGAGATACAACATCCAAAGGAAAAGAAAAAGAGAGCCTTTCATGCTCAACTTGTTTTGCCAAACGTTCAGTTACAGAACAGGTTTGAATGTGGTGGTGTGCCCTCCACCTGCCCAGGGCCGACGGTATTGCGGGTGCCCTGCCTTCTTTATTGTAGACTCCTCTTTCCCAAAGCAACCATTAGTACCCAACAGCCTTACATGGAACTCATGAAACTCTGTTCAGAAAATGCTGGGTTAGTAATCTCTGAGATTCCTTTGCCCTCGAAGATTCTATTTCTTCACTTGATCTTAGCCAAAAGGCTGAGAAGCGGTAAAGATTCTATTTCTTTTGATTCAGTGGTAATTGCAATGGTTAAAAATACTGTTGTCCAGGTCTTTTAAATGTTTAAATGTGTCAGACATATGGAGATTTGCATACCTTCAAATTTTTAAAGTAATCAATAAGTCTAATTTTCCTTAAACATACTTATTACAAAAATCAAAATATGGCTGTAGCTTTCAAATAGCAAGATTAATTTCCTGAAAAACCACTCTATAGATATATTTTTAGAAAATAACCAAATGGCCCAAAAGGTGGACCTGCTCCTTGAGGTTGACATTTTGAGGCAACACTGGTGTTTCTGCCTCATACACATGGGGGATAGACGTGCTGAGAGGCCCTGGTGGGTACAGGTGAAGTGTGGACTTGAAGTGCACAGCAGGAAGAAATGAGACAGAATACTAAGAGACAGAAGAGAAAGCTTCCTAAACCCCCCTGGAGCAGCAGATTCAAGGTCCGTACCTCCTTCTAGCCTCAGACCCCGCTGGCTGTGCAGTGATGCCAATGCTGGCTGAACCGGAAGCTCCCTGGCTTGCCTCGGCAATGACTGGGGCCTACCATGTACAGACCAGGGAAGGGAAGACTGGACTGACTCCACAGCTGCCTGCTGCTACCTCCCTGGCCTGCTCATGTCTCTGTCCCCACTTCTGCTTGTATAAGACCAGAAAGCATTGCAGTCCCTGCTGGGTTTCCAGACTGTTGTCTCCATGTACCACTCCCTCCTGCACATTCTGGGAGAGTTTCCTGAGAAGCTCGGTGGTTCACGAGTGGCATGTCATCTTTCCCCCAAGCCACTTCCATTCAAAATAAGCTTCCATTAAGTTTCTAACTGCACCTCCAGAACCCAAACCAGTCATTACTGCTTTGTCTAGAGTCATCCTCTCTCCAACCCTTCATGCGGGGCTCCTTTGAACTTGACCTACTTTGGATTGCAGCTTTAAGACTTCCTTAGTCACCAAACTTGGGCAAGGCCATCTTGGTGGCCCAGGACATAATGCTTATCCTATGGCATGGTGACTGTTGGTCAGCTGCTTTATTTCCCACCACAGCTTGAAGGCTTTCAACCTCTGAGTCCCCAGTGCCTAGAGGAATGTCAGTAATACCTGCATTGTCCTTAGTGCATGCAGTACCTGAAACCTGCAATGCCCACCTGTCCTGGCTTCCCATGTGCACCTCTCAATGGTTTCCAGCCTCGTTTTCAGATGCGGGCCCCTCAGACATTATCAGCATTCCACATGCTAATTAGACAGAAGGTTTGAAACACCAAGTTTGAATGAAATAAATTTAATGCGGACCAGAGTGTCTGATGTGTCCATGGGCTTTGAGAACATATTGTATGTGTGAAGTGTCCACAGAGACAGTTTTTCATCAAATGCTGGTCTCAGGAGTCCTAATGGATCACAGGGCACAGTTTCCTATACTGCATTAGGACCCCAGTTCCTGAGAAACAAGAATTACTTCTTATCACTCATCTTTGATAATATTTAGGATATCTAAAATATCATTATGAATAAAAGAAGAAAGGAAAGAACAGGAAGGAAAAGAAATCTACTTAGGGACAAAAGAAGTCTATATATTCTTTCAGCGAGCTTCCCTAGCACCCACCCAACAACTAATATGGAGACTGTACATAGTAGGCCCTCAATAATATCTCATCCAGTGAATGAACACATGGAGAAATTTTATACTGAATTAATGATACCATATGTGAAGATGTTGAAATTAATCTCATTTCACTTCTTGAAATACAAGAAAAAAATATGAGACTGCTTCTGGAGATGAGCCAAGAGGCTTTATAGGAAATTACTGTGTGATGTTGATAGCTTTGTTCAAGAAGTTGCCTTTCAGAGCTGGCCTGGGAGTCAGTACATGTGGCCAGCCAGGAGAAATGGGAAAGGTCTCTAAGGCAATGTGTGTGTGTGTGTGTGTGTGAGAGAGAGAGAGAGAGAGAGAGAGAGAGAGAGAGAGAGAGAGAGAGTGTGTGTATGGAGAGAGAGAAAAGAAAGAGGGAGAATGAGGTCTACACTATAGACCATTTTTTAAGGACACCTAATCTGTGGTAACTGGCCCTTACAGAGAGAAAGACTATGGGGACTATTGCTGATAACATTGTGCATTAGTGCAGCCCTCCACCACCTTCCATTTGCAAATCAGGCTTCTCTCAGTGTTGGCTCATGGATCTCCAGCATCGTGTAGCCCGTGTTCTGTTCCCAGATGTGTCAGAACTGAGTTCTGAGAAGATGGGCAAGCAGTTCCAGGAGCTGCAGCTGAGACTTTTAGACACACCCAGGCTGCCGCATGCTGGGCTAGAGGCTGGAGATAGTGGTCTCCTTTAGTCTTCTCTCCTTTGGTCTTTTCTTCTGCAGAGGTCTCAGATGGGAAGGCAGGGAGGACGGGAGTTGCCACTGGACCTCTGGTTTTCAACTCAAAGGTCAAGCTGGACCTTGCCTGCCAAGAGGCCAAAAGAACGGTTGTGTTAAGAGAATGATGATCTAGAAGGAGAACCACTCTTTGCAGAGTGCTTAGCTGAAGCTGCTGTTAATGTTCAGCATGTTACTGCTGAAAAACCAACGCTATTATTAAATGTGCTCATGTAACTTCTCATCAAAGTTGTTAGCAATTGATTTACCTCAGGCCACAGACCTCCAGGAAAGTTTTCTAACAAATTTCAAAATCAAAAGCAGCGACTTCAAGGTCTAATACTGTTTGTAATGGGTTTTCTTTTAAAGTATGTCTTAGGTTTATTTACTCACACATAAAAATTAATTCATTCCTAAGGTGTGTGTTAGCTGTGGCAAAGTGAGGGTCCCAGGACAGGAAGTCCTCAGTCTCAGCCACAGTCTCTTCTGAGCTGAGGTCCTCTGCGTGCACCACTGTCCACAGGCGGGCTTGGCATATGGCGGCAACAGCTGGAGAGCAGGGTGGCCATGCTGATATAATGAGACCCTTTGAATCATTAAATAGCATTACAAAGGAAGAAGTCCTCTGACAAGCAGGGCACTAGATTTAAGTCCATGAATCAATTAATCTTTAAAAGGGGGAGTTTGCCTAATAAACTGGTGGAACAAGTGGGAAGCCAGGGCAGCCTGGGTTTTAGTACCTCAGCAGCCGGCGGTATTTGGGGCCCTGTTATGTTGAGAGAAATAACATGGTGGGAAAGCAGAACAAGGAAACCACAGCTCTATTGTCAACCAAGTATTTATTTTCATTCAATCAAAGAAATGAAAGGTGTCCACCACCAGGTCGGGCCTGGGCATCAGGGATGGGTTGATTAACCAAAATCTGGCAGCGAATGAATATGTGGACACTAGTCTCGTGACGGCAAGGACACAAGCTGCAGTGTAAGGATGAACTTTGGCTAAGGGGATGCCCTCGTGTCCGCCCTCTCGGCCAAGGTGAGATAGAGAACCACACAATGAAACGTTCGTTTTCATTAGTGTGGAGGGAACCAGTGTGGACAGTGCCCAACTCTAACCTTCCCCCTCTCCCAGGTTCATAGAACCCAGTGATAATGTGGGGAGAAATAACGGTTTGATGTTTTTTCAGGTGAACTTGTCTAGGGTGTTTAAGTTTATGCTGTGTGCTTTTAATATAGTTTTATGGTCTTATTTAGCTCCTCTAGTTCCATGACACATTATTGGTTTGACTTACACTCCCACTATTCTGAGGAAAAAAGCAGTTATAGTTCATGAATTTATGCATTTGTCTACAATGAGATGAAATCTGGAGACACAAATTAATCTTTTTCTTTTGCTGCAATACCCTCCTCAGAGCATTTTCCCCCACAACACACACACACATGCATCCATACACAGACACACACAACATACATACATGCATATACATGCATGCACACACAGACACAAGCATGTGTACACATATGTGCATTACACACATATGTATACACACATAGGTTATATCAACAAACACACACTTTCTTGTGCCCTAGGAAAAAAGTCAACAGAATCTTAGAAGGATGAAGACCTTACTGAATTTCTAATATAGGTGTTTTCATAGTTGGGTTACTGTGCGTGCTGTTATTGTTTTGTTTTGTTTTTCAATGCAGAGCAGCATCAGTTCTCCTGAAAGTCTCCCTGGTCTCTAAGTGGCAGGCTTTGTCCATAGAAGGGTGTCTTGAGAGAGGGGCAGAGTGTGTTATCCTCTGAGTCTTGAACAGAGTTCATCCAGGAACAGCAAACTTGAAAGAAACTTGCTAGCAAAATGAGATTAGAAGCTGCCCTCTGGGCTGTGAGGGAAGTAATACCCATAGAAATCAGAGAAGAATCCATATAGTTGAGGCTGATGGGGTCCCCACCACATCCCTCCTCTACAGACTAGGTGGGACAGAAGCAATGGCCAAGCCTCCTTCCCTCTGGGACCCTGAGACCACAGATCTGTAGGGAAGGGGAACCTGCCCTCAGAGGGCCTCCCACACAGCTGGGGGTGGTCAGGGCTAGAAAGAGGCCTCCTACTGGGACAAGGGTGCCTTGCATAGCATCAGCTGGGGACCTGGCAGGACCTAGGAATTGGGCAGAAGGTGATGCAAGAAATTGCTTGTGGTGGTGGCCGAAGACACCAGGCACCATGCTAAGAAAAGCCACCATGACGGCCACTCCCACAGGACAAGACACAAATGAGCTTTGAGAAGGACAAAAGACACTGGAGTTTGGCTCCAAAATCACTTAATTTGAGTGAATTTTCCTGTAAACTAAACATTAGGCAATTTTCCCCGCCAAACAGAGATGGAAGTCAGAAAACAGGGAGCCAGTTCATGATATTGGGGAGGTTCTATCACCGAGGCTCAGAGGAGGCCCAGACTCATAGCAGCTCGGAAACCTGGCAATCAGTGTCCGACATTTCCAGGGGCAAATAAAGCAAAGCCATCATTTAAAAGAAATGAAACTTGCCAAACAGGTACTGGAGAAATAAAGCATTTCGGCTCAAACAAAGTAAGAACCCAGATAATGGCCACAGTTGTAGAATGAAGATTATGCTGGGCTGTGTTTTTCAGACTGTGAGACGTGGAGGCAGTGTAGGGGGCTCTCTGTAAGCCCCTTCACAGCAAAATAAAAATAAAACAGAGGAGCATAGAAATACCAGGCTTTATTGGAGGTAGGAAGGTTGAGGAGGTAAGACACATTTATATTACATGTGTCGACACTTTCCGATTGTAGACTGTGCCAAGGACCTGAAAGCCACTGAAATAAAACCACTTTGGGATAAATCATATGTGTGTACTCCCTTTGACCACAGCACCCCTCCTGCCACTGTGACCATGAGTTGCTCTGGTATTACAGTTAGGTACTGCTGTGTAACAAATTGACCCAACACTTAGTGGCTTCCAACAACCATTCCATGGTGTTTTACAATTTTGTGGCTTGGAAATGTGCAAGGCTAGTCTGGGTGCGCCTTCTGTTCCCTGTGGCAGTGACATTCAGTGTGCTCACGACAGACGGATGGTCTGGAGCCATCAGGATGGTGCCCTCCTTGTCTGGTTTGCTGGGAAACCTTGGCTCAGCCTGCACTCTTGGCCTGAGTAACTCATGCAAAGCCCTCTGGCAAAGTGGCCTCAGGTTGCCTGGATTTCTGAGGAGGCATCTTTGAGACTATGGATGGTAGAAACTGGGTGGACTTTTATGACCTGGATGGCCTCACAAGTCCCATGATATCACCTATGCACTATTCCACTGGTTCGAGCAGTCAAACGCCCAGGAAGATTCAAGGGGCAGGTCATGCATGGACTTGCCTTTCTAGGGAAGATTGTTCAGGATTCTGCAAACATGTTTTAGAACTGCCACACCTGGCTAGCCTTGTTGTGACTGCCCAGGGTGACCAAAATCTTCTGGAGAAACTGGATGTTCTGATTGAGGGCATTTGTATCAAAGAGCTGTACCTGATCGCTGATCACCAAGTGTTCTTGACTTAGTAGACAGCATGATTTGCTTTTCGATCCAGAATTTTTCGTTGCAAGTTCAGAATATGCTGATTTGAATTATTTTCCGTAACTAGAAAAAGCCTCGTCATGAACTGATAAAGGCATCATCTACTTTTCTCAGAGTTCATAACAGACTCACGTTGTGAGTCACGTGCTTCGGTTTGCTGAGCAGAGCCTTACAGAGGAAGCACAGGGTTTAGGAGCACCCTGATGCGGCACGTGGGTTACGGCAGGTGCCCCTGTGATTTAGAGAAATCACAGGGGCTGGGTCCGGGCGTCTGAAGGCTCAGGAGCCCCTGACAGGCTGCACATGTGCTGTGTGCCCTGGGTGTGTGGCTATTTCCATTTTGAAACAATAAACATTCCTGAAAAGATTGGGAGCCATTGCCTATATGGGCTGTTTGATGTTTTCCTCAATCTTTCCCATAAAATAATTAGGAAAAGTGGAATGCTGGTAGCTATTTGCAAACAACTACTTCAATACTATTTTAGTTAGAAACCAAAAACCTTATGAAACACCATGAAGGCCCTTGTGCATAAATTCTATTCTGTTTTGTTTTACATTTTTAAAACAATAGAGGGCAGGAGTCTCAAACTGATTTCAAAAGCCTCCTTGTGTATTTTTTTCATGATCTAGCAGTATTGTCTTATAGAGCCTGTATTTTGCAGTGACTTTGAAAAACACTGTTTGCTGTGGCATTTCTGATGTCATTTATGACACTATGATGTAATACTGCATTTGGTTTTGTAAATCATAACATAATTATTTAGAAATATCTTTCTTATTCTCAATTTTAACCATATTTTTTCTTTTGGCTCCGGATTGGAAAAGTTGCTTTAACTTGTCTTGATAGGTAGATTAACTGATAGATAGCTAGATAGGTAGGTAATAGATGGGTGATAGATACATAGATGACACAGATAGATGATACCTAACAAATGATAAAGGGATGATAGATAAATGATAACTAGACAGATGATACATAGATATATGATTGATAGAATTATAAAGATAGATAAATTTTAAAAATGCATAGAGCTGAGACTCTGCATCGCAGAATTCTTAACGTGAAAGGCATAGAGTTTGCCCTGTTTAGAGAACAGAAGTCACAGCAAATTTAATAAAGAATTGGCGTGTACTATCCTCATACTGTGTGTCAGGCTCTGTGCTCATCTGAGTCACTTCTATACCCTGCTCTAGGGGGCTTGGTTGTTCTCCCCACTTCACAGGGAAGGGACTGTGAGTCAGAGGCTTGAAGACACCCCCATTCGGCTGGTAGGTGAAACAGCCCAGAATGGGCCCAGGTCTGAGCACAGCTGAGCCCTGAGGGCTTGCTGTTAGTGCTGGAGAGCCAGCACCCTTAGCCGCTACATCAGGCATCCCCCAAAACGGAGGTGCCTTAGTTCTGTGTTGGACAGCTCCTCCTTGGCACTTGGGCATTTGGGGTGGGGTGGATCTTGATTGCAGTGGAGCCTGCAGGCTCTGAGGACTTGTAGCAATTTCCCCATCTCTGCAGCCTAGCCTTTCCCTCCCGCCCAGTAGTGACCACCCAAAATATACCCAGACTTTCCTCAAGCTCCCTGGGGGGCAAAATTACCCCAGACATTGGGGACCACCTCTTTGAATTGGCCAAACTGACTTATTATATCTGTCAATAAAATGGTGTGTGTTTAACATATAATTTTTACAAATGTGAAAAATCTTACTTGTCTCCTTTAAACTTCCACGAGGAAAAAATGTCCACCTACAACTAATTCCTACCCTGAAGAGAATCAAGCAGGGGTTGAAATCAGGCCATCTCTGCCTGGTTCTGGCCCACTTTCCCATGCGCTGGTCCTGGAGGGTTAGCAGAAGCTATCAGGCCATCAGAGCTGGTGTGGTGGCCCTGAGTGCGGGGCCCCTCTCTCTGGGCGGTTCTGGATGGCCCGCTGCTTGGCACAGTTGTCTGGGGTTAGCAGCGGCCCCTGCTTGTGGACAGCCAAGGACACTTTCACAACACTGTGTCGCCGGCTGTCACAGGTACAAAGGATCTGGAAATTTAGATACTCGAGTATCTAATAGGCACCATCAATCTTTTATAGCAAGAGAATACATAAATTATAAACAAATATGTCCTTTGGTCTCGTAGAACAGCACGATGATCAAAGGGACACAATAGAAATGTATTTGCTTCTGCAGCCGGCAAATTCCCCAAGCTCAGGGCTGTGCTGATGGACGGCCGGGAGCCGTCAGCTCTGGTTCCATCTGTCACAGTACACTTCCCTCCTGTTGTTTTAAGTCATCAATATGGGGCTGAAATCACCTACTGCTACCTTTACTACCTCCTATTTTGTCCACTCATAAATTATGGATCCCCGCACAACATCAAGTCTACAATTTCGATTGCATTTGCTAATCATTGATCAATAATTCACGAGACGCTCCTTCTTCAAGGGCCCTGGTTTCCTGCAGCATATGGCACGGGGCTGACGGGGAACACAGGTCCCTTATCACAAAGAGCAGCCGCGAAAACAACTTGTGTAAAGTTGTTCCTCTTCATTCCCCTCACAGCTTTGACGAGGGTGAGTTTTGTGCTCGTGCTTGGCTGGCGGCTCTCAGTTGCTGCATTCAATGACTCTCGCCGCAGCCACAGGACCAGCCGGGTCTGGGCGCACAGGGTGCTGAGCAGCAGAGCTGGCTCTCTCCGGTTGTGTGTCTGGTGCATCTTTCGTAGGCGAGAGATGTGTCCTTCCGCCACCCTGTGACTGTGGGCACGAAGCTGGGACACCAGCCTGGCACTGCTGCTCCCGAACCTGCTCACATGCACACTACGATCTGAACATTATACCTTCAGCAGACTCCTAGGCAGGCGAATTTGAAACCCTGAGCTATTTTAAGATGTGCTCTTACCGTTTTTTTTTTTTTTTGTTCTGTTTTGTTTCAGAAGATCAGTTTCGAACCAGTTCTATACTTTTGTGTTTCTTTCCTTTCAATGACATGATGAAATAAAAAAAACAACCAAGCTGCACAAATTATTCTGCAGTGTTTATTGAAGGTCATTTTTATTGGAAAGAATCCTTTCACTTTAACCTCCTAGAGGGCAGTGATGTCAAACCCTCTTCCCTCGGAAAGGCAGCCCCGAAAGGATGCTGCTTATTGATGGAGACAGGAGAGGGGGTGGACAGTGTGGGAGACGCTGTTGGCTTCAGGGGGCCATGCAGGGAATGCATTTCTGAGAAATCTTCCCACAAAGGGCAGCCACAGAGGGTTTTTGAAATGGCCCTCAACTGGGACACAGCCCCTGCCCCCTCCAAGGAGGAAAGGGCAGGACAAGGGACCTTCGTGCCTCCCAGAGCGCCAGGCCCTGCCTCTTCTCCTGTGCAGCCTGCTCAGCCCTCAGCCGTGCCTTTGTCGCCAGCCCAGCAGGAGAGCCGCCACTAGGAGTTCACAGTAACTTTTAAATTTGTGAAAAAAGAAACAGCAGGGAGGAGTGAGAGAAGGGAGAAAGGAAAAGGTTTTAAAAGTCTATGCCAAGAAACAGGACAAAAGCAGGGGCTCTAAAGGGGGAAACCAACATTATTTTTTTTTTAACTGGGAAGAGAAAAAGTTAGAACAGGAAAGGGGGTTTAAGATTTTAAGCAAAAATGAAGAACATTAGAATCGGATTGAAAGTGAAAGATATGAGAAAAATACAAACCAAGAGCCCAGGAAAGAAGCAAAGAGGCACCTGCCTTTGTTGACACTTGCCTGCCTGTCTCCCTTCCCCTCTTCCCTCTCCTGGCCTGTCCACCTGCCCGGCTTGGTCCCTGGGGGTCCATGGCTGCTGGTGGGCTACGGAGTGTGTGTAGCTGATTTGGAGTTTAAAATAGTTAATATAATATAATATAATGATAATATTATAATTATAACTATTATTAATATAATATAATGACACCATAGTGACTTGCACATGTGTCTCCCCACCCTCTACAGACCCCACTCTCAGACTGGAGCAGATCCTGGGGAGGACCCTTTCCTGTCAATCCTCACGCCGAGAGGCCTGGTGGAGGTGGTGCTGGTGGGTGTGTGTTCCAGTTTCGGAGACTACAAGAAATTGCTTTGAACAACTAGACACTGAAGAAAATACCTCTAATTGTCACAGATCAATCTCACTGCTCTAGGTGCCTTGTGAAGTGAAGGCTAAATAGCTAAGATCACTGCCAAATGCTTGAAATGGCTCCACATCAGGTCAGTAGCACAGCTATCTCTATAAAGAAAACGATAAACCCACTGAAGACCTTTCCTCCTTGTCTAGTACTAAAACCTACAAACTTTAGGCTGAAGGCCATGCAGATTGATGACTGAGAAAGGGCAGAATGGGGGCCCTGTACTTCTCAGAAGGGCGACTGGTTCTTTGGAGCCTCTGGTCTGCTGAGAGGAGAGTGCAAATGGTGAGACACCTTTATGTTTTGAGACCTTTACTTGGGAACATTTCCTTTCTCATGCAGACTTCTCTGCACCCTATAGGAGGGGAAGCAATCAGTAGGCTTCCCAGCCAGTACTGGAGCGAGAGAGAATGTCTGAACTAGACTGAGCACCTTGGAGGGAACCACTCAGACATAAACTCATGTTCGCTGGGAGGACAGGTCCCAGCGCTGAAGGTCAATGCCCCTCACCCTGGACTCACAGTCTAAATCCAGGGAAGGAATCTAACAATTTGGGTGAACACAAGAGAAACCCCAAATCCCTTCTGATTTTATGCTTCTGATTTTAGGCTGTAAGCATCTCAGAGAAGAACAGCAGAGCAAGCCTGATGCTGTCACTCAAATTCCTGCCACACATTCTGATTTCAGAGCTTGGGCTGCCACAGAGTCCTTTGTCCTGTCCCAACTGCCACCTTTCATGTCCAGCCCAAGGCTACCCACTCACTGAAGCCTCCTGAGATTCCTGGCCTGTCACTCCCTGTCCTCTTACCACTTCCTTCCTGGACCTCCTGTCACACTGCTTATTGTCAGGCTTGTCTGTGCTCTGGGTCTAGGGTTCACAAGTGTGAGGGCAGGGATGCGTGGTTCAGAATTGCCCTCCATGTGGCCCCACGTGGTGCCTCACCTAGCTTTCCTGAGCCATACCTGTACTGGATTCAGCCCAGTCCTTGGTAACCCTGAGACTACATGGGACAGCTTCGTCTGCCCATGAACATGAGTCTACCTTTGCCTGATCCCTTTTGTACCTAGGGTTGAAGCAGCCTCACTGTGACCAATGACAGATGTGTTGAACTTCAGCCTTAACAATTTTTTTCAATTTTTAAAAAATTACAAATCTTTACTTTGGTAAAATGTCTGGGTCTTTTCTCTTGATCTGGTGTGTTTGTGTGCACATGAGGTCAAACGCGAAGGCGTCTATATGATGGAGCAACTTCCGAGGAAGAAGAGAGAAAATGCTCACTAGCAAACCCCGATGCTTGCCATCTCCTGAGGCTGCACCTGTTCTTCTTCAGCCTGAAGCTCGGCGCATTCAAGACGTTTTCTGGGAGGTTTGTCAGCTTGGCTGTGGGCAGAGAGGGGGCAGTGGCCGGGGGTCCTAGGAGGTTTGAACCAAGTGTGTTGTAAGTTCAGATGGAGTGGAACCAAATGGCCTTTCTCAGCCTGATTTAAAATGATTGGTTTGGCTCCCCACTGCCCAAACCCTTTCCGTTCCACCACAGACTTTAAGACAATGAAAAGCAGTTGTGGGCCCCTCCGTGTCCACTTCCCAGATATTTTCTCAGGGAAGAAAGACATTTTTATAGAGTCTCTCTACTTCTTGTTCTCTGCAAAGTACAGCTCGAGAAGTATAGAAAAGTAAGGGCGGGTTGTTTTTATCATACCCCTTATACTTATCCTGGACTCTAAAATTTCTACAATGGCTCACACAGTTACATCACGTCATCCATTCACTCCATAAACCCGAGGGGCTGGGACGGTCTCCTGCACTGAGCTTTGGTTTGGATGTCTCATAAAGATCACTGGAGACCAGCCCCCTGTTTGAGGAGCCCCCATCAAGCCCCCCAAGGTCACCAGGGCTGCAGTGAGACTGCGAGTGAGTGCAGAGCAAGGAGCCTCCCGTCTGGCAGAGCTGGGGCAGAGCCCAGCAGAGGGGGTGCTGCAGGAGGTTGTGAGGACCCCCTGAGTGATCTCTCCAGGACAGAGAGACAAGGGCTCTGGAGGCCTGTTATCCCCATGGAGCACGGAGCTCCTGAGGGCCTGGGGTGGCCACGTCTCTTCCTTCACCAGCAGTGCCTGGCCTGCCAGTGTTCCAGGAGACAGTCCACATAGTAGACTGTTGTCTATGCAAAAATGTCAAGTTTCTCAAGTCCCTTTGGTATGATTCAAATATTTGGTTTATTGACCTTCCCAAACTTGGAATTAATTGTAGAGCCTGGAAAGTAACAAGTCCAGTTCTCATCCTTCTTAGTTACAAGTCCTGTCTTCACAAACCCATTATTTATATGAAGGGGAAATGGCTGTACAGCCTCCTAATCTGTAAGTGGAGGTTGTGTATGGTGATACTGAGGGGACTCTTCTGTTCTGCCTCTAGGTGCCCCTCTCGGTCACTGCCTAATCTTGACCTGCACTGTGAAATATATAGTCACCAGCCCCGTGGGCCACTGGGCACTGGAAATGTGGCTAGTGGGATGAAGAAATTGAACTTGAAATGTTAATCTTAGTTAGTTTATATTTAGATATGAATATAATAATAGGTTATGTTTAGATTTTAGGGCTGAAGCAATGTAAACTATTCACCATTAAATACAACATGACTTTTTAAAATTAAACATTTCACTTGAACCATTGAAAACTCATGCTTCACTTGAGATATAATATAAATGTAGAACAGTCACAGATTTGGAGGACTTTCAATAAGAATGAGTGCAAAATATCTTATTAATAATTGTTTATATTTATCGCATGTTAACCCGATAATATTTTTATTTCACCTTTCTCTTTTCACTTCTCTTTAAAATGACTACTAACCATCTTAAAATTACATTATATTTCTATTGGGCCATTCCAATCTAGGAGAAAGGCACCTAGGTCTGAAGGTAAATATCATAGAAACAAACAATAAACAAAAATGGGTGGGGACTGATGGACTCTCCATCTGGTACTCTACTATAGAGTTGAGTATTTCTTGCACACTCTGTCTGTTCTTTGGACACAGTCAGTGAACTGGAAGACAGTAAAAACTCCTGAAAGCATCACAGGCATGTAGAGAGAAAAATGTATATTTATCTTTCATTCTTTTACCTTCATTCTTTCTTCCAGCAGTCAGATTTATGACAAGCTTCTCCCTAGAACAGAGATGCACAGATGTAACATAAACAGTATAAGTAAGGGCCACGGAAACCCCATGCAAGTGGCCAATGAGGGTCTTATAGGTCAACTGAGGATTCCTAGATTCTCCAGAAGCAGCTGAAATGGGTTGGTGAATTAACTTGCCCTAATCATTTAATACTTAATCACATACTAACAGAATTTAATTGAAGAGTGATTGGAAATTGATATGTGAAAGAAGAATATATAATCGATGACATCAGAAAATTCAACCAGAGACCCAAAGCATCTTCAGAGTTTCTCTATCATTCCAAACATTGTGCCCTTTGGAAGTTTTTGAATAGAAGATATTAAATACAAGATGCTCTTTATTCATTATACTATCATAAAATAATAATTGAGAGCAAGCTTTCCTCTATCCACATGTTGTTGGACAACTAGTTGTTTTCACTTATATGTTTAAAGCAGCGATGGTTGGCGATCTTCATGTATTTCTGAAGACTCCTTCCAGTTTCATCTCAAGGACAAAGAACCTTCACACTACACTATGTGTATCAATATTTCTCCAATATCCACACCTATGAATCAATGGTTAATCAAAGATTGATACTTTTAGCAGAACTAGTGATTCCATAAATAGGTCTTCTATATATTTTAAATAACTGCTTTATTGGGCTATAATTCACATACCACAAAATGCACCACTTTAAAGTGTACAATTCAGTGGCTTTTAGTATATTCAGAGTTGTGGAACTACCACAACTATCTAGTTTTGTAATATTTTTAACAACACTCAAACTAACTCTGTATCCCATACTCCCTTCCTTCTGTTCCTGACTATTACTAATCTACTTTCTAATCTTTAATGTTGCTTGTTTTTAAAATACAACAGAAAGATTAAGTTAGTATATTAGATTAATCTTTTGGGATGTAGTACAGAGGCAGCAGACAGATGTGATTCAAGCACCATATGTAACTTAGACAGTGTACCAGTCTACTCAAGCTTCCATAACAAAATTCCATAGTCTGGGGTGCTTAAACAGACATTCATTTGCTCACTGTTCTAGACATTGGAAGTCCAAGTTCAAGATGCAATCAGGATTAATTTGTGATAAAAGCTTTTGTACTGGCTTGCAAACAGCCATCTTCTCTCTGTGTTCTCACATAATGGGGGAGTGGGAGAGAGAGAATAATAATGATGATGGTGATGATGACAGAGGGGAGAAGAGAAAGAGAAAGAGAAATAGAAAGAGAGAAAGAGGAAAAAGAAGGAGAGTTCTCTGGTGTATCTTCTGATTTAAGGGCAGTAATCCCATCATGGGGTTTCATTCATGACTTCATCTGACTCTAATTACTTCCAAAATATCTTATCCCCAAATACTAGACACTTGGGGTTTGGGGATTCAACATATAGATTTGAAGGGGACATATTCATTACGTAACTGACAGGCACAAATAACTGATAAAAGGGGGTTGGGAAGCAAGCAAGTTCTCTGTGGAAGCCATAGCTGTTCTTTTAAAAATATTATTTATTTATTTATTTATTTTTAAACAGAGGAAAAGAAGGAGAAAGAGAGAGAAAAAAAATAATGTGTGGTTGCTTCTTGTGCACCCCCTAAAGGGGACCTGGACTGCAACCCAGGCATGTCCCCTAGATGGGGAATTGAACCATGACTCTTTGGTTCAGAAGCTGGCACTCAATCCACTGAGCCACACCAACCAGGGCTGTTCTTTTAACGAATATCAAATTTTAAGATCTGCTCTGATTCAGTTAGGATCATGGGCTCTATTTGAGCCAACCAGAGAAAGGAAAATTTAATGGTTTAAGTGACAGCCATGCTGCTGAGTAAAACAATCATTGGTTGAAGGCACCGTGGGGTGATGATGAAAGCAGATAGAACAAAAGGCAGGATGTCTACCTTTATCAAGACGCATGTTGGGTGTTGATTCTAAATTCCACTCTTTAGACATACCCAAGAGTCCACAGGGCAACACTACATGATTGTAAAATGTATTTTTGCTGCTCCCACTGCCAGTTTTGGTGTGACCACTAACAATGGCATGAATCACAATAGTAGGTGATGTATTTGTTTCATGGGCGCCAGCTGCCAAGCATCAGCCACTTCCACAATGACCAGTACCAGTGGTGTTAACACAAAATTTTAAATTCTACATTATGAAAATACATAATGTTGATCAAGTGCCTCATCAGCTTTGTTATGTACCAACAGGAATGGTAGTAAAAACAATGGGAATACCTAGTGTTGGTGAGGAGATGGAGCAACTTAAACTCATATGTTGCTGATGGAAATGCAAAATGGCAAAACCACTTTGGAAAACAGTATGGCAGTATGTTATAAATTAAACATCACAGCCCCCAGCAATTCCACTCCTGGGATCTGCCCAAGAGAAATGAATGCACATACTACACAAACACTTGCGTGGATGCTCCTAGTAGCATTACCCACAAGAGCCCCAAACCGGAAAGAATGCAAATGTCTACCAGCTGATCAGTGGGTCAGCACATTGTGGTATATCCATGCTATGCAATATTGTTCAGCAGTAGAAAGAAAGGAATACAGATATACCCAAAGCCATGCATGAAACTAAAAATATTTTATTAATTAAAAAAAAAAGACAGAAAAGATTCACAGTGAACGACTTCATTTATATAAAAATCTAGAGATGGAAAAGTATAGTGATGGAGAGAAAATCAGCATTCATCATTGGCTGGTGTGGGAGGGGACTACAGGAGCAGGAGGAAGCACTGGGGTGATAGAGAGGCTCTTCATGACTGTGGTGTTGGTTACAGGACTATATTGATTAGCAACACTCATGCAACTATCCTTAAAGTGGGTGGTCAATTAATTTCTCAATAATGATCACACAAAGCATTTAGCATGATTAAAATAAATAAAAGGAGGAACTGGGTAAAATGGAGACAACTGTACATGAACAACAATTAAATTAAAAATTTAAAAAACATAAAAGAATAAAATATGTTAAACTAAAAAAAAGTCTTAGAAGCAAAATAGTCTGTGTTTTCTCTTGACCGAAAGACTGCATCAATGATAATTAATAGACTAGAAGTTTCCTCTGAGTTCATGGTTTCCTGTCCTTGAGGGTTCTGATCACATCTGTAGCAGACCCTTTGGAAGGGCCTGCCAAGAACACCATTATCTCTTGTGCCTCCACCCACCAGTCAACCCACCAATCAGGCAGGATGCCCCCATGTAGCTCCACCCCTGGTGATAGGGATGGACAGCAGGGAGAATAACCACACTAACTGGTGCTGGCTAGATCTAATTTTTGGCCAGAGGTTAGAGTTGGGATTCAGCTGTCAGAGAGCATGTCTACATGAGTCTAGAACTGAGAGAAGACTTTTCATGGAGAGATGCACAGACAGCAAGTACACCCTGGGGTCCCAAAGGCCTCATAGGCCTGATGCTTCTACTGCAGCTTTCTAGCCTGGCTAGAGAACAGTGTCGTCACCTGGCTGATGTCCTACCAGGGTGGGGCCCTGGAATTGAGAAGAGACAGAGGTGCACGGAACCTGCATGGTGGTGAAGAACGAGCTGAGCCTGGGGCACCTGTTTTTTGACTCTGGGTCGCACATCCCCTCCAGGCACTCGGTGCCTCTACATTTCTGTTTGCACTTCTTCTGTGTTATAAACAAAATTGAACACTTGTTACATCAGAGTGAAAACAGATGACAAAGACATGACCTCTAGAAGTCGTTGAAAAGGTCCTAGTTATTTAAAGTCTCTCTTGTATCATAGCCAAATTCAGACAAGCCAGTATTTTTCCAGCAGTTTCTCCTCAACAAGTCCACAGAGGCCACCTGCATTCAGAGTGGATGGAATTTCCCAGAGTAATGGGGTGCCTCCCAGTCTCCTCCACACCCCTCGTAATGTGATTTCTGCTCCTCAGAATTTCAGTAGCCCCTGAGAGCTCTTTCCCAACACGCCACGTTCTGAGGTTTCCTAGAGACCCACCTGCCTCTGCTCAGGAAAGATAACAATTGTTAGTCCAGGCTTCCCTCCACCAGCCTGAAATTTTCCCTTTCCTGTGTCTCATCTAAAATGATTTATCTGGTAGTTTGTTTGATTCTCTATTTCTTGTCTTGGCTTTTCATCTTATTAACTCTCTGGCATACCCAATAAGTTCGGAAAAGGCCAGAAACCAAGCTTACATAATTCTCTGTTCATTGTCTAAGAGCTATGCTCAATTAAGTGCTTAATAAATGTCTTGATGACAATAATAGCCACGTTGATGATCATGGTGCTTAACTTCCTCCTGGGAGAAGTTTATATATTTTGAAAATCTTGCTCTTTGGAATTAAATTATACAATGGAAAATCAGTTTCTTTATATCTTTGGTGCACCACAAGGTTACTAGCTTAATGAAGGGTAAGATAATTAATGGTGTTCCGGATGAAGTTCCATATTCCTCCTGCTGAATACTCACCTATGGTTGAAAAGAGTTTAATTCTGCTCAAACAATTTTAATTCTAGGTGCTCTTAATTGTGCATTCAGAATAACTTAGTTCATTTATGAGATAAATGAGTATCAAAATGCAATATTCAAAATGGCAGACTAGTTTTTTAAGTTAACATTTGTTGGTAATAAACAGAAGCTTACTTTTACCAATGTTAAACTTTATCATTCTTCATGAAATATGTATTTCTGATTATTATGTTACATAGTCTCTCTTTGTTGCTGCAACAAGAATACTACATTTATTACACAGGGCACAATTATTTGTATGGGGTCATAATGGGTTGGTTCCAGTTGGGTCCTTATTGTGAAGCATGGAGAGGGGAAGTAGGGAGAGAGGGCTGGCCCAACCTCATGGCTGAGATAACTGTCTGAAGGATGCCCTTGTTCCAGGGGTTACTAACCTCAGGGGACTGTGCTGTGAGCAAGGATTTGAACTAGCTAGGAGCCAGGGGGCTGTTTAACTGGGGATGGGATCAGAGTGGAAGTTAGGTATAGACCAGACCTTCAGATAGTAATCCTATTGCTCATTCTGTGCATGTCAGGTGAAATCTGGTCTTGGGACCCCAACTTTGTCCATCCACCCATCCATGCTGCCTATGTGCCCACAATGTCCATGGCCATGTTCAGAGAAACCTGCCTTGAAGTCTTCGGAGATACATTTGCCTCCAAGTAAAACTTTCTCCAAAAGCATCTTTGATTTTCCTGGATCAGCTTTAGGAAGAGATCTGAGCTGAACACCCCCAAACAGCCTATTGTATATCTAGTATGCCATGGCCAAGGAGAATCAAAATGTCAGCCTCTCATTAAAATTCATAAGAAAAACTTAATTCCATTCTTTAATGACACAATTTATTGTCATGGATACTAAAGGGGGACATACTAATAAAAATTTATTGAGAAAATTTTGCACATGGTGCAAATCAACTTTAGAAAAGTTATAACTTGTGGAGCGTTTATACTAGGACTGAATTATAAGAATCCCATCTGATTCTGAATGTGTGCTCTAGAGATTGCTCTGAAATAGAGAATAAATGGTTCAGAACTTATCCTTTTGTGTAGAATTACAGAAAATTCAAAAAGAAATTTTTGAAGCAACAATAAATAAGTGTTCAATAAATGTGTCACACAAACAAAAAACACACCAGGTTTCTATGTGTAAGATGTTTTTAAAGAACTTTCAAAGATGGGGTTGGGTGGCTGGAAGCTAGGTTATGGGGACACAGTAGACAAGGCATGTTAGCAAACCCTTGATTTAGGCATAATATATGAGGTGTGCTTTAAATCCCCCAATCTACCCCAATTAAAGAGCCTCAAACGGTTTCATGAAGAATTAAGTTAATTGGGTTTGGTGTAAGGTTGGTGTCCTTCCTGCTGGAAACTTTCCCAGGTCTTCCTGGGCATTGGTAGCCACCAGACTCCCCGGTCACCCTGTTAGCCCAGACTTTAATTAGCTCTGGCGTCCTCTTCATAATGATAAATGCAGAGATGATAAATGGAAATGCAAATGACGGTGAAGTGCCTCAGCCATCAGCGCTGAATATCATTACTACCTCCCCACTGCTGAATCGATCACTGTCATCCCCGATGCCTGCGTTCAGCGGGGCACATGGCTGCTGGCCAGAACGCCTTCCAGAGCACGACGGGCCAGACTTGGTAGGGTTTTCCTCCCCATATGCTTTTATTCATCTTTTGCTGAATATTTGTTTGGCAACCAGAGTTCCAATATATTTCCAGCTGAGATGATAACTATTTTGGGTCAATAAGCAAATAGCTAATTTAGAGCAAAATAAATACCAATAAGAAATTATTCTCCAAGCATCAAGATCTGAAAGAAAGTCAATGTAATGAATATATCTGACCAGTTTCAAATCAGAAAGAGATACATTGAAGCTATCTATAATGTGGGTTGTAAAAACAAAGTGGCACTTTATAACCTCAATTTAAATGGTGTAGTTTTATTTTCCCCCAGGAGCACGAAGTACTGTTATGCCCACAATGATAGGGTTGTTCCATCTCAGAAACTTGTGGTTTCATGAAGATGACATATCTCTTCTTTAGCCAGTGACCCAGGAAAATGTTTCTCTAGTTTATGCTGCTTCCAGCTCAGGCCCCTCACTCAGAACAACTGAAAACACCCATTGGACTTGCATAGAGTTGGCCTCATCTAGCAATCTAAAGATGAAGAAAGTGGGTTTTTTGGCTATTTTTCTATTAGTTGCCAGAAAGTCATACTGTCTTTGAGAATCTCACCTTGGACTTGGGAACAATAATGAACTCTCTCCATGTCTCTAATTTTGATGCCCCTTGGGCTCCATGACCCTCTCTTACTTCATTCGAACCTCACTTTTTTGTCTCCCTTCCCTTACCCCTCCCGAGACCTGATTTCTAGTTGGCCAGTCCATGTGACACCTACAAAAGGAAATTTGAGGTCTTCAAGGACAGGGTCTTGAAAAGTCTTATGATGATAGCACTCTCAGGCACCACGTTACCTACAAATCTGTCTCCTTCATAAGCCAAAGCATAATTAAGTTTTGGTCGTGTTATCCAAGACTTGGGACATCGCCTCTGGAGAGGTACGCCTGAGCTTAGGAGCACAAGGCTGTATAGTCTAATCTATTGTGCATGGCCTAATAATGTCTTCCTGCCTCCAGCACAGACCTTCAGTGGAATGAAGCCAAAAAGTACAATGACAAACACAGGTTCATTATGGGGCCAAGGAAGCATCTCACTCCAGCATCCTTCTGCACATTCTACAGGCACAGCCTCTCCATCATATGTCTGCAGCAAACGTGTCCACTTTTCTTATCTCTATTAGCAACACACTAGTCTACTCTCAGTCTTCCACACGAACAACTGCAACATCCTTCCAGGGGAGCCTGTTCCCTTTCTCAACGCCCATTCCCCCTTCAATGCATTCTCTTCAAAGAAGCCTGGGTGGTCTTTGAAGCCACACAATCCACCGTACCTTTCTCATGCTTAAAATAGTTCCGTTTTCCCTCTCATGGAGAATATCAGATTTTAAGACTCGCCTCCAGGAATCTCCCACATTGTGCCCACACCTATTTTTCTGATTCCCCTAGTGTCCCTAGCATTCCCTCACCTTACTCCAGTCACGCATTCCCTTTCCTTTCTTTATTAACACCTGCCATCTCTGTACTGAGATGGTCCATGTGTTTAACTTGCTTGCAGCCCTCATCTACCTGCTCTTCTAAGCCAACCCTGCTCATCAGTGTTCAGGTGACATTGTGAAGGACAAATCCTGCACAGTGCAATGCAGTAGCAGGTAGGTAGTCCTGGCCTCTTAATATACATGCGACCTTAGCAGTTAAGTTTGATGTCTATGTTGGTTTCCTTACCTGTGACATGCAAGTAGTATTCATTAATAATATTAACCACTTCTGCCCTGGCAGGTGTAGCTCAGTGGATTGAGCACAGGCCTACAAACCAGAGGATCGTGATTCGATTCCCAGTCAGGGCACATGCCTGGGTTGCAGGCCGGTTCCCTGAAGGCCAACTCCCAAAGGGGGACGCAGGAAAAGGCAACCATACATTGATGTTTCTCTTCCTCTCTCCTTCCCCTCTAAAGATACATAAATAAATAAAATCTTAAAATAAAAAAATAATAATATTAACCACTTCTTAGGGAGAGTATACAAAGGTGTTTTGACTCTTTTCACATTAACATAATAAGTGTTTAATAAATTTTCCTCTTATTAACTTGATGGTCACAGAATAAATGTCACTTGTTCACAGGAGCTTTCTTAAATCTGGTGATACATTGTTTTCCGAAGGAGACCATTATGTCCCACCCCACATACTCTTCTACAATGAGATCTTTCCCTGTTCTCATCATGAAATGAGGGTTTTTTTAATTCCATTGAGTCTTGGAGGGCCCTATGTCTGCATTGACCAACACAGCTCAGCCTAAGTGACACTGGACCAGTCTGGTTACAGCCTCTAGCTAGCCTGGCAGCTTCCTCTCTTGCCTCTTGGAATGCTTACTCTTGAACTGTTACCTCTGGGAACACCTGTGCTGTGAGAAGCCCACACATAGGGAGCAGCCACACTGTGGACTCTGGTTGACAGCTGAGTAACCAGGCAACAGCCAGAATCAACACCAGAGGTGAGAGTGCACCATCTTAGATACCACACAGGGTGGAGCCTTCAGGTTGCTCCAGGCTCAGCAACATCTGATGCCCATCCAAGCACCAATTACCCAACTACCAATGCACAGAATCCTAAGGGTTAAAACTAAATCACTATCTTAGTCACTTAGTTTTGGAGTCATGCATTACCCATCAACCAGACTAGATCCACTCACTGGGTCTCATGTGGTCAATGAGATGAACATTGCTTATCACTGTCTCTCATAGCAATGCCTAGTGATTTTCTCTCTCCATTAGACTGAAGCATCCCAGAGAAATATTTTTCTTTTCAGCACTGGATATAGTCGAGTGCCTAGTGGAATCTCAGTAGCAATTCTAGTTTTTTTTATGACCTCCTTCTCCTCCTGGCCAGCAGGGTGGCGTCAGTGAGCATGGGAAACCTGAAAATTGGCTCACAGATCACACAAAACACAGGTCCTTCAAATCCATTAGTGGGCTGTGCTCTGCCCAGCAAGTTAGATCTATCTTGGGAGAAATTTAACAATTTCAATTAATTTTAAAAGTTTGTGTCAGAAATAAAATTTCACAAAGAAAATCTTGAGTAGCTAAGCAATTGAATTTCAAAGTGCATTTAAAAATTTTCAATACCATTATTCTGTTTATCAGATTAGTAATTTATAGATACATAGCCTAAAAAGACAATGAAGAAAAAGTCATCTTTCCCTTAAAATATTATTTATAGCTGTGAAGTATCTTTTTAAATTACTGTTTTATGAAAATTAACATCTTGACATTACATTTTATAGCCATGTTTTCTTTCTCAATGAAAACTGATAAAAGCAACTTTATTTAAAGTTGCAAAGTAATGTCTCTCTAAAATAAATAAAGGTAAATTGATTTCCATCTGACTCTCTATTCAATATTTCATTTTGTTAGCATAATGAAAACAGAAAAATAAAAGGAGACAAAATGTTTTGTTACCTTGGTGCCTATTAAGACCTTGGCATCCTTTCTAGAGAGTGCTAGCCAATTTCAATAACATCAGGAACATGAGGAAATAAATTAGACATTTTAATTGTGAGATTATAACATACTGATGGAAGAGCTGGGAAGGCGCCAAAACAAATTTTAATGACAAAACAATAATCTCAGCAAAGTAGAAAAATTAGACTCTAAGGGCTTTGAAAGAAAATAAAGAAGCAAAATTAGAAACATCACTAAGGTTATGAAACCAGCAAACTATAGACAACATTAATTGTGAGTGAAGCTCACAAATCCATTCTAGATAATGCAGACAGCTTTAAACAGTAAATCAAATGCATAATTGGGTAAAAATTCATGTAGCATTCATCATTGATGTTTTAGGTAACTGCAGGGAAATTGCATCCTTAAGATAAACTTAGAAATTTAAAAATAAGTAGTCCATAGCACCCTTCATGTGTGGCCATCACTGAAGACTCCGCTATTTTATACCATTTTACCTCAGTGGTATGACAGGGTGAGTCAGTCCTGGATGAAACAATCTTACGAGTAGCATTTTATAAACAATGGCTCTGCTCTCAATACACCCACACCTTGGCAGTGGGGAGAGGCTGGTGGAAGCTGTTGATTAGGTTGGAATCTGATTTGCCCTTGGTTGCCACCTTCCTGAGACACAAGCATAAGTCTTTAGATCTGATTAAGCACAGTGAAAGTGATGGTCTTCTGTCCTCATTTTTGCTGCTTCACCTGGCTGTGTTGAATGGGGTGATTACATCCCTCACCCAAATGTCTAATTTGGACAGTACCACAGGTTGCAGAGAATACATTTCAGAGTCTCAGAGGTTTGGGGATGTCTCACTTGGCTGAATTATTTTTTAATCAACTCAACTGAAGTGTAATTTAATGACAATAAAATCCACAGGCGTTAAGTATACAATTTGAGGAGCTAAGATGGACATACACATCAATCAAAATGTAGACCATTTCCTTCTCTCTCTGGAAAGTTCTCTCGGGTCTCCTTCAACCAATAGGCTCCTCCTAGGGTCAACATTGATCTGATTTCCATCAGTACACATTCATTTTGCCTGCTGTAGAATTCATATGAATGGAATCACACAGCATCTACTCACTTGTGTCTGGGTTCTCTCCCTCAACACAAGGCCTATGAGGTTTATTCCTGTCATATGCATCAGTAATTCATGTGTTTCTATTGCAGAAAATTGTCCCATGGTCTGAATACATTGTGATTTTTTAATTTATCCATCTACAAACAGTCAAGCCTATTGTTTCCAGGCTGAGCTATTATGAATAAAACTGCCGTGAACATTTTTGTGTAAGTCATTTTCATGAGCATAATTTTTCATTGTTCTGAAGTCAATACTTACAGGTGGGTCACGAAGGAAATGTATGTTCAACTTTATCGTTGCTTTGCAAAGTGTATCAAACACTTTTACACTCCCACCAGCAGTCTAAGTTTTGTTTGCTGTGTTTTCTTCAACATTTCACAGTTATCATTTTAAATTGAGTAATATTGGGGATCACAGTGAATCAAATGTGCACACACCTGAGAATGCATCATGTTGAGCATCATTTATATGCTTGTTGTCATTTCTAAATGCTTTTTGAGACACATTTATTCAAATAGCATGTCCATTGTTAATTAGAATGTTTGGTCTGTTGCAAGAAATTTTT
This sequence comes from Sturnira hondurensis, assembly GCF_014824575.4. Taxonomy (NCBI): domain Eukaryota; kingdom Metazoa; phylum Chordata; class Mammalia; order Chiroptera; family Phyllostomidae; genus Sturnira; species Sturnira hondurensis. The sequence goes on from NW_028087015.1 coordinate 9,733,644, forward strand.
AAACATTATTTGTATATGTGTATATGTATACATATACCTGTGTATTAAACATTATTATGCATATTACATAACATTGTTAATGTGATGCAGTCCAGATTACCATTTTGCCTGTTATCAATATAACCAAACTACTTTTCTCATTTTTATGTTTTCATTATATAGTTATTTTATCATTTCATTTTCAATATTTCCCTTTACATGTTAAACAAACATTTTGTAAACATGGATAGCACATTTACATTTAATGTACTTACTGATATGATTAGGTTACTCTGTCATTTCACTAGTTATTTATCTGATTTTTATGCTTCTGTTGTTCTATTGCTGTTTGTTTAGATTAATAGTTCAATATTGATTTTTATTTCATCTATTACCTTCTTGCCTATAACTTTTTATTATCATTTATATTGGTTACTCTAAGCTAATAATATTCATCTGTAACTTGTCAATGTATTTAACTTTAATATTGTACTTCATACTTAAGGATTCTCACTTCATGTTTGTATTTTCCACTTCCCACTTTAAAATGTAATAATTTTTCTGTATATAGTTCTATCTATCCTTCATTCTTTTTACAATTGTTGTCATATATATGTTTGTACTTAAACAGAAATAAATTTCTTACCCTATGGTGTTGTTGCTCCTTTGGAAAATTCAGTTGTCTTTTGAATAAATTATGAGAAGAAAGAAAACAAAAGCTTTCATGTTTATCCATTCAGTTTACAGTTTTGGCATTCCTCCCTCTTCTGAGATCCAGGTCTTTACCTTGTTTAATTTTCATGCAGTTTAAAACATATCCTTAATATTTTTGTAGTTTAGACCTATTGCCAATGAATATTATCAGACTTTTGAATTTTAAAATATTTTTAATTGATTCTATTTTGAATATTTTTATTGATTATGCTATTATAGTTTTCCAATTTTTTCCCCTTTATACCCCTTCCACCCTGCCCCACCAGCCCTCCAGCATCCCCACCTCTTAATTCATGTCCACGGGTGATACATATAAGTTCCTTGAGTCCTGTTTCCTATACCATTTTTTATATTTCCCCATCTACTTTATGCCTACTAACTATGCTGCTTTTTCTCTGTATCTTTTCCCCCTGTTCCTCCCTTCCCCCTGCCCACTGAACTCCCTCTGTGTCATGTCCATTTCTCTGATTCTGTTCCTGTTCTGATTGTTTGCTTAGTTTTTGTTTTTATTGTTTTTCTTTTCTTCTAGGTTCATTTGTTAATAATTGTGAGTTTGTTGTCATTTTATTGCTCATATTTTTATTTTTCTTAGCTAAATCCCTTTAATGTTTCATATAATAAGGGTTGGTGATGATGAACTCCTTTAACTTGGCCTCATCTGGGAAGCACTCTATCTGCCCTTCCATTCTAAATGATAGCGTTGCTGGATAGAGTCATCTTGGATGTAGGTCCTTGCCTTTCATGACTTCAAATACTTCTTTCCAGCCCCTTCTAGCCTATAAGGTTTCTTTTGAAAAAAATCATCTAATAGCCTTATAGGAACTCCTTTGCAGGTAACTGCCTTCTTATCTCTTACTGCTTTTAAGATTTTCTTTGTCTTTAATCTTGGGTAACTTAATGATGATGTGCCTTGGTGTGTTCCTTTTTGGGTCCAACTTCTTTGGGACTCTCTGGGCTTCCTGGACTTCCTGGAAGTCTATTTCCTTCACCAAATTGGAGAAGTTTCCTTCATTATTTGTTCAAATAACTTTTCAATTTCTTGCTGTTCTTCTCCTTCAGGCACCCCTATCATTTGAATATTGGAACATTTCAGGTTGTCCCAGACAATCCTCAGCCTCTCTTCATTCTTTTTGGATCCTTGTTTCTTCATTCTGATCTAGTTGGATGTTTATTTCTTCCTTTTGTTCCAAATTGTTGCTTTGAATCCTGGTTTCTTCTTGTCACTGTAGGTTCCCTGAATATTTTGCTTTATTTCATTTTGGGTATCTTTCATTTTCCAACCGAGCTCAAACAGTTCTGTGAGCATTTTGACTACCAGGACTTTAAATTGTCCATCAGAAAGGTTAGCAATCTTCTCATTGCTTAGTTCTGAGGTTTTGCTGTGTTCTTTCATTTGGGCCATGTTTCTTTGTCTTGGAGCAGCTGCTAAGTTGTAAGGGGCAGGGTTTTAGGTATTCACCCATGCAGGGCAACCCTCTTTGCTGTGCTGCCTGTTGGGGAGGGGCCAGAGAGGGAACAATGCAGCTTGCCTGCTTGTTTCTAGTGCACTTCCCAACAGACTCTCCTGTCAGACTGGAAGTATCTCTCACTGGGGCAATCCCAGCCTTAGTCCACAGTCAGCTCTAAGTCTCAGTTTTCCTCTTACATCAGCCCTTCCCACCAGCTCTGCCCATCTCAGCAGTCAGCCCTGGCCCTCAGCTGCCTCACATGATTTTTCTGAGTCAGCCTGCAAGGTCTGCCGTACCAGTCTCGTTGTTCTAATAGACTTTTTCTTTAAATCCTTTGTTGTCGGAGTTCCATGCAGTTTGATTTTCTGGTGCTTTTGGTTGTTAATTGATTATAGATTGGTTGTTATTCTCCTTTTGGTTGTGCAAGGAAATGAAGGGTTTCTACCTATGCCTCCATCTTGGCCAGAACTCCCTAATGTATTCTATTTTTAAAGCATATTTTCACTGAACGTAGAATTTTTTTCTCTTTCAGCTCTTGAAAGACAGTGTTCCATTGCCTCTGGCCTTCATTTTTCTGATAAGAAATCAGTATATTTTGTATCTTTTTGCATGTTCCTAATATTCTTCATTCTTTGTTGTTCACTACTTCCAAAATTGCTTCTTTACCACTCTCTTTCTGGCTATATACATATATGTATATATATGTGTGTCTACATATGTATGTATATATGTATGTTTATATACATGTGTATGTGTGTGTATCTCCTCAGACACATTGGGTCTGTTAGTGACTTAAAACTAAAATTCAGGAAGCTCTAGTAGTTACTTTTTCAATTCTTTCTCTAGCCCAGTCTTACTTCCCACTCTTTCTGAGGATCCATATGATAATTTTATACAAGTCTTGAGACTTAGTTTAATTTCCTTCAATCTACTTTCTCTCTGATGTTTATAATAGATAATTTCTATTCTTCTGCCTTAAAAACCATTGACTTTATCTCCCCTGTCATCTGTAATCCACTGTTATGACCATCCAGAGGTTATTTATTTCAGTTATTTTTTTTTTAGTTATAGAATTTTCTTTTTTATAATTTCCATTTCTCTTCTAAAATCCCTTCTGTTATCTCATTATGACCATATTTTCCTTTACTTATTTGAATATAAATATATTTTTTGAATGCATTTATAACAGCTACTTTAAAGTCATTGGCCGCTGAAACCATTTTTCTATTTCTTTGTACTTTTAATGATTTCTGATGGAATACTGGACAGTGTATATAATTTGCTTTGTAAATCCTAAATTTATTTTCTTTCTCTGAAGGATGATGATTCCTGTTTTTGCAGTCAGTAAGTAACTGGTTCGTTTCATTCAATGTATGTGTATTTGGTTTTATATTTCTTTAGAGTAGACCTAGAGTAGACCTTACAGTGAGGTACCATCCTCACTTTTAAATCTAGCCTTTCTGGTGTGTCTGCTGGGGGCCAGAGGTGTGAGCACAGTCTCAAGGGACCTTGACACTCTGGCATACCTGAAACTCCAAAAGCACTCTGAGTTTCACCTTCTCCATCACTACTCAACCTCTAGCATCTTTGTTCTCACCTCAGCCTCACAGCACCTCAGAAGTGTCCACACCACCATGGACAGCCCAGGTTTTAGTCATGCACTCGCACAGGGATCTCTGTATGGAGTGTATTATGGAGTGTATCCTCGTTACGTGGCTTTCTTGTCCCACAGATTCCAATGGCTCTTGTTGTCCCCAGGTTTGATCTCTGCCTCCTTGACGAAGTGGGACCCCCAAGATCACCCCATTTGTTCTGCAGAAACCAGCTCTGTCTGCTTGTTTGTGGTTTGTTCCTAGGTGAGAGCAAGATGATCATGAGATGCCTCCTGTTGACCTTCTTGCCCTGCTTCTTGTGCACTGGCCGCAGAACCACCGCCTCATACACTTTGTCAGGTTGTGTAGCCGGTCATGGTGAAAAGATTGCTTCAGTTTCAATTACTCCATTATGCCTGAATGTGAAAGTGTGGCCGAATGATTTTATTGTGACAAAGGAGCTTTTGGAAAAAAGAGAAACCTTTTGTGTATTACGGGAAGTAACAGGTTTATATTATCTAATCTAAAGCTACAACAAAAGAATTCAGTAAAAAAATTACAATTAGCTAGTTAATTTGTTCAGTGTAGAGAACTGAGTCAGATTGTTATGTTCTTAGGGTTAAATTGTTTGCCTTGAAATATTCATGTTGAATTTTATTGATTAAATAAAATATTTACTGAATTTCCACTTAACCTACCATCATGTAGACACAGTTGGAGATAAAATCTCTGATGAGAAAATAATTACAGTTTCAACAGTATTTTCCACTTCTTTTATTAATCCATTATCAGCACCATGTTTATATATGTCATTAGATAAAGTATTTCTGTTGATTTAAACACCTCTTAGCAAGAGGAGGAGTCACCACTCAACCTAACAAGTGAAAGGCTGAACAGACTGAAAAATCAACAACTCTTGCTGGATACACAAGAGAGGTAAAGACTCAGAGCAAACTGCTATCCCAAGATGGGAGAACAGGTTGTGCGGAGTGTCACCGCTTTCTGGAGCAGAGACTCAGGAGCAGAAGCCAGGGCTGGGTAGGAAAACTTGAATGGCATTTGAGGAATTGCTGGAGGCTCATTGTAAACAATCATGGAGGGATCCCACAATACTGTGAGCTTTACCTCCAGGAGGCTGACCAGGTACCTATAAGAATTATCAGAAAAAAATCTCCTTGTGCTTCTGGGGTGAAAAGGGAGGAGGAGCCACTTTGAAATACATGTAAGCACTCTTGTTCCTAACAAGGCCTGACCTCAGGGAACACTGGTTAGTCAGAACCTGACCTGATTAGATATTATCAGAGCCTCACTGTCCTGAGAGATGGAAATACCAACTCCAGTTAGCCCTGTACTGCCACATGGGGAAAGGGAAACACCCAAATTCAGCCCATTCTGACTGCCCTACCTTACCTAAGGGGAGGAACAAAAACTGAGAAACACAGGTAGATGTCACAGCCCGGGGGGCACAGGCTCACTATAACACTGCCACTTAATCACAGGATTGTAGAACACTGCCCTTCCCCACAGCTCCTCACCACGTTAGTAAAGGCCTACTTAGAGCAATTCCTTTCACCCAGTACACCATGTCAATCAAAAAGAAAACTACAAGGTATAATAAAAGTCAAAAAACAATTTGAAGAGACAGAGCAAGTATCAGATATTCAATGTAGTGAGGACATTGGAATTATTACCTGGGCATTGAAAACAGCTATGATTAATATGTAAGGTCTCTGAGAGATAAAGAAGACTTCGTGCAAGGACAGAAAGGTGATGTAAGCAGAGAGATGAAAGTCCTAAGAAAAAGTCATTTTAGGTAGTTTGAAACCTAAACTTTCCGCTGCAGTATCTTAACTTTTTTCTTGTTTAAATAGTCTAAGTAAATATTAATTGTTGACTTAGTCAAATCCCCCATCAAGACTCCTTTAATAATCTCTTCGGGATGCAAGTCTCCCTGGAATAACTCATTATTCTTTTTTCTCTGCCTTCTCTGGTCCAAGGTGGCACTTGGGTATAAAGATGATCAAATGATATCATGGGGTAAGGTTGGGAGTGGTAGAAATGAGCTTGTCTGCCCTCTTGGGTCCTTGTGATAGAGTGCCCAACTAGAGAGCAGACTGAGGACCACTAAGATACAAAATGCCACCTGGCCATTTGGAGAAAGATGCTGGCACCATGCTCCAGCATCAACCCTCTGACCACTCATATCACTTCCAAAGAAACTTCAACCTCGTGTACCACCTCATGTTCACAGCTCCCTCTGCAACTCCACAGCCATGCACAGCACCACTAGGTCATATGAAGGTATCACAGACATCCAACATCTCCACTGTCCTCCTGTCCCAACCTTGTGGTTTGGTCATGTGCCTGGTTTCGTCAAGAAGCATGCCACCCATCATACAGTGCCTGAACTACCTGCACCCATCAGACTGTATCTACCCTGCTTTGTGCCTCTTCCCTCCGTACTCTCTCCCGTCACTTATGCTCCCGGACATCCCATTCCACTTCTCCTGTGAAGGTATTCCCATTACATTAGATGCCCTGTCTTACTCGGCCCAGCTGTGAAAAGGTATAGAGAGCCTCCTCTGCAGGGAGAAAAAGGCTCTGAACTGGATTGGCCTGGACTGGCTTTGTCAGGCTTAGACAACTAGATCTAGGTTTAATCAAGGATGAAAACCCACTCATTAAATATGCAAAATATACATCACCCTGATGCTGAAGACAAGCCTGGCCTGGTGGAAAAGTATAATTAAACACCATCGTTTCAGGCTGCCCGTGGCTGGTGGAACTCTCCATACCAACACTCAGCTTAGGGACCATACCTGGCAGCTTTCTCATACCGCTCTTCACCTTCTGTCCCACTGTCTGTGTCATCAACACATCCATGTTGTCCATCATTTAGGCATTCAGTCTTCTGATTAAACTAAATCACATGAGCATGTGGATATCCAATTCCTGTTACTGGAACAGTGTTATAAATAAGGCCAGCACTGTTGATTGAATGCTTTCTGGGTTCTGGTCCCTCTGAACAAACTGCCTAGGAGGTTCACCCCTCATCACCTACACTCCATATGGAGAAGGGATGTGGAGCTCTAAGGGATGTGGAGCTCTAAGTGAGCTTCTTGTAGAAGGTCCTACACTCAGTAAGTCAGGGAGCCAGAGTTGAGCAAGCTGCAGAACTTGATGCACTGACAACTTGATGTCTTAACTCTCAAAATAGCATTAGTTTCACATATGCAAAGCTCTGTAGGTGAAATTTTAGCGGAACCTTCTCTATGTGTACTGCAATCATGTCACATAAGAAGTGACATCCGGAGTTGAGAGTGATTCTTGTGAGGATGCAGTAGCCTGCCTGTTACAAGCACAGCAGGAACACAGCCTCCCATTGTTCTGGTCTCCTCATCGTGGTCCACCATGTCTCCACATACATACCTGGAATGTTCCAGAAATAGTTTCTACCATCGAACTCAAGACAATAGTGTAGGAGTTCCAAGATTTTTGTTCTTTGTTGGGGATTCAAAACATTACCAAGATATCTCTTTGGGGAAGCCATTTTAAAGTTTACCATATTGAAAATAAGGAATTCACAACACATAAGCCCATTTTTAGAATTACACAGACATATAGTCACATAAGATTTCTACACATATTCATATGCGATGTATACACAAGTGTCCAGGCCGCATCAGGGTCTGAGCAGGTTGTACACAGCTTAACTACAGAGTCACTCAGGTAGATCAGGGAGTGAACAACGCCATCCTGGAGGTGCCCAGTGCAGGGCTTGGGTTTTAACTCTGACATTTGACAATTATTTGTTTAGCCATTATGGTGGTATTCACTTTCTAAAATATGCTCCTTGATTTTCTTGATCTGTTGCAATGAAGACAAATTACATTTATAATCTAAAAAAATTGTATATTCAGTTTTACCTTGGAAAAAGTAAACCAATTGCATAAGCTAAAACTCTGCAGTTTATACTGGGCCAGTGAATTCTAAAGTACATTCATATAGGGAGAACATCATAATAATCACAGGAGTTATTATTTTTTAGAAATTCATAAGTACACATTTAAAAAATACTATGTCTATGTGTTTACACAACAGTTTCAAGGGGTGTCCAAACTTTGTATTTAACTTTACTTAACATCAAAGAGCATGTAGCTTACGTAAAAGAGTGTATCACCAGCAATATTTTTATTTTTCCCTTTGCAACATGTTGACCTCTGCTGTTATGAAAGAAAGACAACCAGCTAACCTAATAGGCCCTTTATTGGCTAATCACACCTCTCATTAACAATTAACTGGATCAAAAGTTCATAGGCCATTACTGCTGTGTCAATTGGATGCACAGACCTCAGAAGCTGAAATGGAATGACTGCTCGGGTGATAAATAATTTCCAGCGGCGACTCGCCTTACTGCTCGGAGGTCACGGTCCTGGCGGAGGCAGCCTGCGCTGGCTGCCCTAGGACAAGAAAAGATGCAGTCTCCCTTATCAGACATGCTAATTTAAGCTCCGTAATCTAAAACGTGTGAAACACCATCTCAGGGCAAACAGGAGGGGCCGTCCCTGTCTTTACTTGAACCCTACAAATGTTTGTGTGCTCCTCACAAGGAGACGGAGAATCCAGCTCCTTTGGTTTGGTTAGAATTCATCAGATGTGATGGTTTTGTTTAGTTCTCGCTTCTGATGAGCAGATATTTTGGGCTCCCGGAACCAACACTTAGGTGTCGACCCTGGCGACCTGTGCTCTCCTGACAGTGTTGCTGAAATAAGAGACTGATACGCCATTTTTTAGATCATCCTTTTTAGTTTAACCCAGGTATTGCACATCCCTTCTTCAGGAACTGAAAAACACTTTACTTAGGGTTGTAGTCTGAAATGATACAGGATCTCAAAGATTGTTATTCCACACCAAACTCATTAGATACTCTAATGAGCCGTGTTGTTCCCCAGCCAAGCGGTAGCATCTTGAGTTAAAAACTAAGATAGAATTGACAACATTTCAAATTCATTGAAGCAAGAGAAAGTACTTACTATAAAAAGCTCTTCAAAAGGACAGGAAGTGCAGGTTATGGTTGGTTTCCAGCACTGTGCCAAACTGACAGCTCTCTCCTCTTCTTAAGAAGCCTCCTAGAGGACAGGAAGCCTGTTCTTTTAATAGACACTCTCCTTGTCGAAGGCAGATATTCTGTGAACATGTGGTAAAATGAATAAACTTTGAGTTGAGTCCAATGCAGGCAATGAGTCCCACTAGGAGAAAAAAACTTCTTATGAAATGGGGTTCGTCACTCCTCAATCAAACCCTGTTTTTGTTTTATTAGGTGATGCCACAGGGGGCTGTGTTCAAGGAGAACCATGTTCTTTATCTGATAACTGCAGGAGCCAGCACAGGGGCACTTTCAAGACTGTGATTTCACCTACCATCCCCCATTAACATGCCCTCCTTAAATGTGGCCGGTTCTTTTTTTCTCACCAAGAATGGTGAAGCAGCCACCCCTTCTGCCCTCAGTTCTCTTCCCAAGAAGATAGTGCTTAGGACCAAAGACCTCTCCCAAAAGCCACTGGAGACAAGGCTAGGCCTTTGGTAAGTCATGAAACCAGCTCCCCATCTCACCATGGTTATCCGTAAATATAGCAGAGTGCGCAGCCTGAGCCTAGGGTGCTTGTGGGCAAGGTTGGAAGAGGGTGTCTTAGTCACTACTCTGAGATGGCAGAGGGATCCTGCCCCATTTCTGGAAGGCTGTAAGGATGGCATCACTTTGCCCAACCAGGGAGAGTCAGCCACACCCACTGTCTACTTGTCGACAGTCAATCTTACCTGTCATCTTGACAGGTCACAGTGTACCTGGATACTTGGTCAAACATTATTAACTGGGGTGTGTCGCTAAGGGTATTTCTGGGCGAGGTAGCATTTGAATCAGTGGAGTGAAGTGGATAGCCCTGCTCAGTGTCGGTGGCTCCACCCAATCCTGCCTGACTGTTGAGCTGAGACGTCTGTCTTCTGCTCTCAGGCTGGGAGTTACAACATGAGTTTTTCTGGTTCTCCAGACTTCAGGTAAGACTGAACTATACCCTCAGCTTTCTTGGGTCTTCAATGTGCAAACGTCATTTTGGGACTTCTCAGATGCCATAGTCCTTTGAACCAGTTCCTTATAATAAATCTGTCTATGTATCTACCTACCTACATACTTATCCGTCTTCTATTGGTTCTGTTACTCTGGAACACTGACTAAATGAAGCACCCTACTCCCTGTCACTGCAATAACCCTGTTCTTTGACCCTGTGTCTTCTTCAAGGGCACCTCCTTTAATGCCCTTGCTGTCAGTACAGAGTGTAAGCAGCCAATGGTTGTACATATTTGTTGAGTGGAATTCGATTTCAGCAGAAAAGGGAAGTCACACAGGGCTCGTGCTCGGGCAAGATTGGATACCTCTGATTAAGAAATGCAGAGCAGCTGTAACATGGCCCGGGAAGACAAAATCAATGGAAATGTTGGTTTTGCTTTACAGTTGTCGGCACAGGCAGACCGCTGTGCGCCTGCTGCTGTGCTGCGTCCAGGAACCTTCAATAGATGAAGACTGAAGTCTTAGCTCACGTGAAGGCAGCAGTGCCTGGGGCTTTTGGAGTCAGGGTTCGCTCAGGGCCTGTGCCTTGGGCAGGTGACCAGCACCTGGGCTATGCCGGCCTCACCATGCCACACGAAAACCAGGGCTCATTTAGAAGGGCTGCGGGCTGCAGACCAAGCCTGAAAGTTTAGCGATCTAGAGTGACGTGGCTGATTCCATATTCAGATGAAAAAGTCAGCAGGAGTGTGAAGGCATGAGTGGGANGCTGCTGTGCTGCGTCCAGGAACCTTCAATAGATGAAGACCGAAGTCTTAGCTCACGTGAAGGCAGCAGTGCCTGGGGCTTTTGGAGTCAGGGTTCGCTCAGGGCCTGTGCCTTGAGCAGGTGACCAGCACCTGGGCTATGCCGGCCTCACCATGCCACACGAAAACCAGGGCTCATTTAGAAGGGCTGCGGGCTGCAGACCAAGCCTGAAAGTTTAGCGATCTAGAGTGACGTGGCTGATTCCATATTCAGATGAAAAAGTCAGCAGGAGTGTGAAGGCATGAGTGGGAGGCATCAGGTCATTATTAAAGGTTTCTTTTGCATATGAGAACAGTGGTTGGAAATAGACTCGAAACCTTCCACAAGAGCAAAAGATGATTTTTGGCTTGCTGATGTATTTCTTTACTTCTTGTCCCCAAGGTCGTGCTGCCCATGTGGGGCTGTTTAGTTCTGAGAGGGAGGAGGAGGCCAAGGGCCATGGCAGAATTGAGGAACCTGGTGAGGTGTACATATGAAGGTGTACATATGCAGTTGGGGCATGAACACAAGGTGACCGGCTCTTTAAATCCATGCAGATAGTTCTCTAAGGCCAGCACAGCAGAGGTGTAGTCACTGCCTGGTTCCTCTCTCACTGGGTACAGAAGATCACCACTCCCATATTTCTGTGAGCCTGAAACATCATGGTGCTTCAGAGGGGTAAAAACATCCAGAGTTCTTGTTTTCACGTGAACATGTCTCCTTGGGCAGCCACTATTTTGACACTCGTGTGGTTATATCCACGGTGACCCTTTCATAGAAGAGAACATCATCATTGCATGTTTACTCTCTCTCTTACTTCCCATTGTTGGCACATCAGGACAACATGAAACATCAGCCAATCTCTGTGAACCCAGGCATGGCCTCCTGGCCTTACAAGGTGCATCACAAACACAACATCCACATGGGGGAGATTGTCCTGAAGAATTAGAAATGTCTCCTACACTTGCGTCGACATTTTTCCACTAACTATTTTCAGTGATAGGGCAAACATGTTTTTTTTTTTAATTAAATAAATGCAACATAGAAATGTTTATGTTATGTCTTCACCTGCCTAAAAAGAAAAATAACAGCCTTAGTGTATAAAAGACATTAAAATTCCAGTAAAAAGTACAGTATCAAGTGCATATTTTCTACTTGTCAAGAGTCCCACTGAAACTGTTTTGAGTGAGTCCTGGCTTTATTTTTAGAGTGGAATGTCAGTGTCCAGATTTCGGTCCTGCCAACAATCCCATAGCGTTCTCACTGGCATCTGAGCCTAAACATCGGCTCTGGGCTGAGCGCAGTTGAGGGTTCCTTCACCTTCCCAGTGAAGGTGCACTGGGACTCTGTCCCCAGGAGCCCGTGTGTGCATAATTGGGCCTGAAACCCTCCCTTTTCAGCAAATGCCTATCACATTTCACAGCCTTGGTGACATTGCCCTATGGGTGTCAGCACACCCTTCCCACCCATGCACGTGGAAGCATAGTCCCGGATGGTAGCACGGCAAACATCTGTACTTTCCCATTGCACACTTTATCACAAGCCACACTAGATTCTGTTACTTGTGAAATAAGTGGATTTTAGGTCCCTTTGCAATCAGACTGATATGCCCATGTACAGAGAGATTAACAAACAACTCAAAGCAGTTGATAGAAACTGACTTTTCCTTTCCTCTGGCTTTTGCTAATCTCATTATAAATATTTAATCACTATGGATCCAAATTATAGACTCTAAGGTGATCGTGTTGTCCCAAAGTTGTTCATCAGTGTCAGCCTGGTCAGTATGCTCAGTAACATTTTAAGGGTAACCAAGAAAGGAATATAAATTGAATATGTAACTTAACATGCTAACAGAGATAAAAAGTAATAAAGACAATTTGCCCTCCTTGGTACTTTTAAATTTCACTCTATTTATTCATCTATTTACTTATTTATTGAAGTATATCTGACAGATAACATTGCATAAATTTAAAGTGTACAGCATATTCATTTGATATGCATATATTATTTAAAAAGAGAACTACAAAGATCAAAGAAATAGCATAGAGAATTATAAACATGGAGTAAAATAGCAAAAACATACCATACTAATTACACATTATTTATTCAAAATAAAGAGTTTTTGAGTTAGGTGTTTAAAAAATCTAGTCATAGAGTGTTAAAATGAACACACAACACAAATGACCTAGAAAGACTGAAAGCAAATAGAAGGAAAAGAAGATAGGCCAATCATTTCTGTCAGATTCCTAAAAGACAACAAATGGCCCATTCAAAACAGAACATTGAGGGAAGTGGATGGGCAAAGCGGAGAGTTGATCTAGGGAAAGCCTGGGGAAGTGCAGTAACCAAGGGGTGGGTGGGCACCAGGCACTGCTGCCCATAGGGAAGGATGGACTGGAGAAGGGAGTGTCTTCAAAGTCTGGAGAGCAAGGGTCCTGCAGAGTCATCTGCCTTGAGAGAGACAGTGAGAACACAAAGGCATCTAGAAACAACTCTGCAACGAAGGAGGCAGGAATATGCCCCTGCCCCTGTTGACCTCCATCTGGTCTCACAGGGCAGGGGGAGGCTTCTCATTGGCCAAACTCTATTAGAAGCCAGAGAGCATGGGACTGTCAACTTGATCCATGGAGGGGGAACACTGGAGGGACATACAGAAGACTAACACAGAGACTAATCCTAATCACCAACTCTTACCCCTGAAAACACCAGATGGAATTTGCCGAATAGACTCTATGGAAGAATATTAAGATTAGGGAACCATTTCAACATGAGAAAAGATGGTCAATTGGCATACTCACTGGTGTTGATTCCTCCCAGGACCACACGCAGGTGTTAACAATTTGGAAGTCTGCCTGCAGCCACGTCTTCTTCTCTGAGGACAGAGGCCTGTCACACACCCTCTGGACATCACCTCTCTAGCCAGCTTCTGAGAATATTATTTGAGGAAGAACCACCAACTTTTAGTTGCTCAGGGACAAATGTGGCAAGTCCTCTCCCTCACTACCTCAACCCCCACTTAAGGTACAACCAGATCTTGTGGAACCTTCATTCACAGCCTCCTCTCTTCACTCTTTTCTCCGTATTTCCCAGGTGAGCCTTGCTGCAGCTCATCCTTTCCCATCTGAGAGGACTACCTTCCCTCCCCCTGGCCTACCCTTCGCTTCCTCACCTGCCTGATGCCAGGCACCCATGGTGCCCTCTTTCTAGCTTGAGCAAATCCTTTCTGTCGTAAATTCAGGATGGGGTCATCCCTGTCCCCAGAACCAGGCCCCAGATCTGCAGTACACCACATGGATCATGGGCCTATTCCCACAGCTGAAGCCTGAGGGCATGCAATATAGTACAGTTGTCAGTCATACTTAAATTTGGGGGTGTCAGGGGTGTTTGTAGTTGTTTACTGGGGTTTCATTTGGTTTGGTTTTTATGTTTACATTTTTATCCTTTCTCACTCTCAGGCATGTCATAAAATCCAAAGCTCTAGGAGCCCTATGGAAGTCGAGAGCCCCACGGAAGTCAAGACCCCCACTGTCAACAGCAGTGCACGAGAAATTAAAACACCCCAGGAAGCCAAAACACATTTAAATTCACTCCAAGTCACTGGTGCTTTATTCTAGAAAGTAAAACAGACAAATGAATAGCACTGCACCATGACTAACAACAGGTCTTCATTCATAGATGTTCTAATTGCTTGTAACACAGGCATGAGAATCCCTCCTCTGGCACAGGGATGTGGCACCGCTCATCCTCCTCTACGGCCTTATTCAGTCCTAGATTACCTCCAGGCACAGCCTGGTCTGGAAGGAGAGAGCTGAAAGGGAGCAGACCTTGGACATGAACATCTCAACCTCATTTGCAAGCATCACATCTCTCTGAAACTCTTCTAGGCACTTCTTCCTGTTACCTACCCCATCCCATCAGAATCACAGGACAAACATTTAGGATGGTAATGGATTATTTCTAACTCCACCCACAAGACACTGATGTACAGTGGTGAAGACAGGCTTTTGGAATCAGGCAATATTGCTGGCACACAGCCCAATTCTCCAACAACCCATGGTGACATCTGCGCCAATCTTTCTCCGTGCTCAGGTTTTGTTTAGTTTTGCTTGTACAATGGAAATAAAAATTATACCCACCTCATGATTGCTTTGAGAATGATAAAGAGATAATACATACAAAACATTTAGTATAGTGTTAGAGCATCAGAACGCTTTCTCAAGGAGCTATTGATCTTATGAGGTTGTTATTACTGTTTATTAAAGCAAGTTCAAAAATAAGTCTGCTATTCAGACTCTTGATAATTATGACTGCTTTTCCACCAGTGATGAAGGTAAAAAATTAAACATTAGCCTATCAATCCCTTGTGGTTCTGATATTGGAGAAATACATTTCATCTCATAATGATTTTACAGAGAAACCACAGGGGAATCAAAGGCTTTGTTTTGTTTCTCCCATTGAGACATTTCTCACTTTCATCCATGAGGTTTATTTGAACTTTGAGCAGTCTCATTGTTAGGATGACACTCCCGCTACTCTGAGCAGCCTAGAGTTTTCAGTACCATATAAACAGGAGAACATAGTCTACTCATTCTGAGCAAAGGACATGGAAAACACACGAGGTGTTAAAAGGTTCCGGCACCGTCTGATCTCAGGCTGTTTAGTGTCTCTGGTCTCAAGCCAGCTTTCTCAGTCCTGAGCAAACTTCCTTCTCCTCTGCATTTCATTCATTCATTCATTCATTCATTCATTCATTCATACACTCAAGGAACATTCACTAAGCACCGACCATACATTAGGTCACAGGTGGCAAACACAGGGCTCCTGAGCAGAATCTGGCCCTCCACCTTGTTTTATCTGGCCTGGCACCTTTTTTTCTCCCTGGTGGCAGCACCAAGCTCTTGCTTAACTGTTAGGGAGTACATTCATACAGTCCTAGAATTACATTTGGCTGCTTGAAGGCAACCATGAGGCTGATGTGGCCCCCAGTGAAAATGAGTTTGACAGCCCTGCTTTAGGTGTTTTCCTTAAAGCTGGAGACCTTCCAGGTGCTTCTCTTTACCTGTGATTTTAACATGCAGTCAATGCTTCTTTGGAGCTACACAAACACTACTGGACAAGGCTCCTGAAATTTAGAGGTCACTGAAAAGAGGCGTCTGCAATCTGGAGTCACTTGGGAAATCCCCTATTCCTTAAAGGCACATCTGTCAGGAGTGTAGCGAGGAATGGAGGGTGTGCATCACCATCTTACCTCTTCTGCCCTAATAGCAGAAACATTTATGGAAGGACGTGAGGAAAGGACAGAAGATGTTTGAGTGTCCATTCAGTTGATTGTTATGCACTTGAGCCTTGATGCTTTCTCAGTGAACCTGCTCCAGGGTCGGAATGAAGGGGAGGCTGCTGCACAGTCTAAAGACATTGATAGGTAAATAAGGGCTTTTATGAACAGTTTCATGCCAATAAGACCATGTACAACTCGGGGAAAGTAGGCAAAGCCCTTGAAGTATACATAGCATTAAATCTCACTGGAGAATAAAGATGATCCAAATTGCTGTGTGCTGTTAAAGACATTAAATTCACACTTTAAAACTTTTTCAGGGAGCAACCTCCAAGAGCTGATGGCTTCCTGAGGAATTCTATCCAACATTCAAGGAATGATAATACCAAATCTACATAGACTCTTGAAGAAAATGAAAAAGGAGAGAACACTTAACACCTCATTTTATAAGACCTACAGTATAGGTCTGATAAGAAACTGATAAGAAACACAGGCAAAGATTTGACAAGAAAACTACAGACCATAAATATAGTCATAAAATTCTTTATATAAATGTTAGTGAATCAAGTCCAGCAATTTATAAAAAGATAATATATTATTGTCAAGCAGGATACATTCTAGAATGTTAAATTGGTTCAACGTTTGAAAGGCAACCAACATATTTAATTGTAACAGGCTAAAATAATGAAAAAATACATGATCATATCAATAGATGAAGAAAGAGCCTTTGACAAAATTTGGCAATCATTTATGACAAAAGCTCAGCAAAGTAGGGATAAAGAAAAAAAAACATAGACAGTGGAAGGGAGGGGGGAAAAGTCCATGCTTATAAATGACTTGATCAGGTATGGTGAAAGTTTGAAAGAATCTACAAAATGAGCTTCTTAAATGGATCAGTAGGACAGCCTCTTTCTTCTGGAAGTTTGCCAGCACACAGGAACAAGCCTTGGCGAGACCCAATGTCCACTCATTGCCCCAATCTCTTCTGCAGCTGGCAACCTCAGTCTCTGTGATGTCAGTTGAGTGTCTTTTGAAGCCTCATTATTCCAGATACCTTCTCATCTCAGGGTTCTAAACCTATAGTTCCTCCTGCCAAGTGTACCTTCCCCCTGCAGCATACTTCTCAACAGTCGAGGCTCAGCTTACCTCCCAGGGAGGTAACCTGGGATCACCTTACCTAACGTTGATCCCCAAGATCCTACCTTCATCACTCTCTCTTCTACTAACATCCTTTTATTTTGATCATCACCATCTGAAAAATGATTCTAGTGATTGGTTTATGTATATGTCTGCCTCCACAACGTGTAAGCCTCACAGAGACAGGTACTTGAATCATTGTGTTTACCGATGCATCTCTGGGATCTAGAATAGTGCGTGGCTCTGTCCACTCTCAGGAAATGGCTGTTGAAGGAATAATAAATGTCAGCAGATGGTATGACCTCTAAAGCCCAGAAGGAGAAGCTTAGAGGTTTTTTCCCTAGTGGGCTAAGGAAATGTGTGGTCCAAGCTAATCGTCTCAAGAAACCACAGTTTTTGTTATTTTTATTTTAAAGGCCATTTTAGAGCAGTTTTAGGTTTACGGAAAAGTTTCACAGACAGTAGATATTTTTCTTATGCCCCCCAAACATTTTCCCTACTGTTAACATCTTGCATTAATGTGGTGATTTCTTGCAAACAATGAACAGATACTGACACATCATTATTAACTAAAGTCCATAGGTTACCTGAGAGTCTCTCTAAGGGTTTTGATAAATGCATAATATCTTGTATTCACTATGATCACATCACACAGAATAGTTTCACTGCCTAGAAAACCTTCTATGCTGTACCCACTTATCCCTCCCCCATTCCCTGACCCTTCTGGAAACTACTGATGTCTTTATACTTCCACAGTTTTTCCTTTTCCAGAATGCCATATAGTTTGAATCATATAGTATATAGCCCTTTAAGACTGTTTTTTTCACTTAGCAGAGCACATTATAGGTTATTCACTATAACAATGAATTTATATTTAAATATTAGTGTATATATTTATTTTATGGCAACGAATAATAGTCCACTGTATATATGTATTACAGTTTATTTATCCCTTCACCTACTGAAGGATATCTTGGTGGTTTTCAATTTTGATCAATAATAAATAAAGCTGCTGTAAATATTCAAGTGTAAGAGAAAAAATATACAATTACTCATCTAGGGTAGTGTATAAAAATCTATTGTACTTTCATGCTTAGAGTACAATTAATTAGAAATGTAAAATGTTTTAAAATATTCTTCACAGTAGCATTAGACGTGAAACACTTAAGAGTAAATTTAATAACGTTTATGAAAAACTTTATCTAGACATGCAATAGCCCTACAATATCTAATTCAAAATTGAGAGAGAAGAACAAAAAACGGAGAACTTCTACATTATTAAAGATTTATATAGAGTTACAACCATTGAAAAAGTGTGGCATTAGGATGAAAATATATTTGAGTATCAAAGGAACATATTCAGAAGTCTAACAATACTCACACATACACAGCCCATTGGTTTCCTTTTGTTGTTGTCATTCAGTTACAGTTCTCCTCATCTCCCCCCATTCCTCCCCCCTGCCCTGCCCACCTCCCACCTCCAATCCTCCCACACCAAGGCTGTTCAATAGAGAAGGGGTATTCTCTTCAACAAAGGGTGCTGGGAAAAGTGGATATTCACATGCAAATGAAACGCAAAGGATTTGAATTCTTGGCTTACATCATAGACAAGAATGATATCACATCATAGACCTAAACATAAGAGCTAATATTGTAGATCTTCTATAATATATTGTAGTAGAAAATATTTATTACCTTGGGCTCCAAAGAGTTCTCAAATAGTACATCAAAAGCTTGAACTATGATTTCTTAAAAGCACCATCAATTAGATTTCATTAAAATTTTAAAACTTTGCTTTTCCAAGGACATTTTCAGAAAAAAAGGGAGGGGAAACCTTTATCCTGGAAGAAAACATTTATAAAACATATATTTAACTTAAAAAATCTTTCCCTCTCAATATAACATTTTTAAAGATTTTATTTATTTTTCTTTAGAGGGGAAGGGAAGGAGAGAGAGAGAGAAATATCAATGTATGGTTGCCTCTAGTGCGTCCCCTGCTGGGAACGGGGAACTGGCCTGCAACCCAGGCATGTGCCCTGACTAGGAATCGAACCACAATTGTGTGGTTTGCAGGCCCGCGCTCAAAAAACTGAGCTACAACAGCCAAGGCCTCAATAAAACATTCTTATAGCTCAACAATAAGATTAAAATATACGCAGAAACCCAAACAAAATCCATATGAATGGTTAAAAAAAATTCCCCTCTCCCCTAAAAAGACTCAACTTTATTCGTCACCAGGGAAACAAAAGCTAAAATTACTCTTGGAATGTCAAGAGATTAAAAAGTCTAATCATATCAAACGTTGGTGAAACTGTAGAACGAGGGGACCTTCTCCTCAGTGGCTGGTGGGGACGCAGCGCGGCACAGCCACACGAGGAGGTGGTTTGCGGGTTCTTACAGAGATAAGCACACACCTGCCCTGGGAGGCAGGAACCCTGCTCCTCGGTGGCAGCGGGACGCCGGGGAATGGAAACATGTCCACACAAAGATCCCCACGTGGGTCCTTACAGCAGGCCCATCTTTAATGGATGGAAACCGGAAACAACCCCGGTGCCCAGCATCTGGGGAATGGAAGAACAAAACCTGACAAAGCCATGCGATGGAGTACTGCTCAGCAATGATAAGGAAGGAACTACTGACAAGGGCCACCTCACGGGTGATTCTCAGGGGCATCCTGCTGATTAGGCGAGCGAGGCTGTACCAGGAGACTGAGCTGGTGTAACGATCTGCTGGAGGTAAACGGAGTGACGGTGACGTCAGTGGTTCATGGGAGGTGGCTTGACTGAAAAGTTCTTTGAGCTGATAGAAATGTCCCCAGTCTTTATTGTGGTGTTTGTTACATGGCCATACACATTTGTCAAAACTGACCAGTCTGTGCACTTAAGGTGGGTGGATTTTATTGCACATACACCATACCTCGGTAAGTGTGAGTTTAAACAGCGATAACATCCATGTGGAAAAGGGACTGGAGACAACTACAGGGGAAAGGCAGGGAGACCCAGAGGAGGGATTCTGGTGATTCTAGTGTGAAGATGTGACGGAGGCTACTGTGATGATGGGAGCCTCAAAGCCTTTTTTTCCTTTAAAAATAACACTTTAAAAAATCAATGCTCAAAAAATATTCCACCATAGTGTACATTATATATTAAAAATATAGGCTGCGTGTCGAATCGAAATGGCCCCAAGTGCCCTAGCACCAACCTTTTGTCTCCCTCTAAGAGAAAGCAGAGTCACTTTTTTGGTTCAGTTCCCACCTGGTGGGATCTCTGTAAACACAGCTCTGTAAGGAACCCTGAGCAGACCTGCTTCTTCCTGCCTCTGCCCATTCCAGGGAAAGCTTTTTCTCAGAGCCCAGCTGCACTTTCCTAGAACATCTTCTCCCACCTGGCTGAAAGACCCTTCCCACCTACCCCAAGAAGCCCAGTTCCAACCTGTGCCCTTAGCTGTCTCAGCAATTCTGGCTGCACATTCTCCAGAACAGTTCAAGAGAACTTGAGACTCCCTGCATTTTCAGACTATTCAAATTCCTTTCCCCCAAATGAGCTGCAATACCTGTTCAACAGAAGTCCACATTTTTGTTTGCCACCTTGCTGGCTGTGAGTTCCCCAAGATGCGTTAAGTCTACTTATCCAGCGACCCTCCGAAGAATGGGTGGGTGGTGGCAGAGAGCCCAGCCAGAGAGATTTCTTATGTGATATATGTGATTCCCAACATTTGCATTTCATCTGCTTAGACATCTTTTCAGTATAATTTTGTGCACAAGTCTGGGTGATTTTTTTACCTGTTTTTGCAACATTAAGCATTTATTTTGCTTTGGTGTGATAAGCTATTCCAGGTAGTAGATTATGGGCAGAAAGCTGTTTTATTAGTTAATAATTTACTTACCAAATTATTTGGCTCACAACTGACTTGTATATTTTTATAGGCTACAGAGTCACTGCATCAGAGACAGAAGGGCTGAAGCACATATTTACTTCTGGAAAGTGTGAAGTGACTCTAGTATTTTACCAAGGATGGAGGTTTGACCATTGCAAGCATGTCAGCACCACATTCCCTGACGAGTTTTCATCTCTCTGAAGACATAGTGAGCTATAAAATGCACACATCAATTAACACTAAGATAATTCAGAAAGGAAATATTCACCAAGATATTTATAGCAGCTTAAGTATATTCTCAGCTGCACTGCATGTTGTTTGCTCTTCTTAAATCAGAATATCACCATGCAAAAAAAGAATTTAGTGATAAAACATCCAAGAAAATGTAATGAGAATTTGGTGATGCAAAAAATTATCTTTTTCTTATTTAGGTCCTTTAGCTGGAGGAATAACTTAGAATCTCTGTCCTATTCCGCTGCTAATGGGATAATAAAACTACAGCTGTCTCACTTTACTTTGCTGTCTTCCCTGCAATGCTGTCTTCCCTGCAATCCTGAGTTAGGACTTTAACATTTGCATTCAAATGTTTAATATGCAAATATTAAAGTCCTAACTCCCAGGCCCTCTGAACGTGATGTGATCATCTTTAAAAAAGTGGTTAGGTTGACATTAGCTCATCTGGATGGACCCTAGTTCAATATGACTGGTGTCCTTATAAGAAGGGAAGTTTAGGACACAGACACACAGGGATGACCATTATAAAGACACAGGGAAAAGGTCTTTTAGAAGTCAAGGAGAGAGGCTTCAGGAGAAACCCACACTACCAGCATCTCAATATTGGGCGTCTAGACATAAGAACTCTGAGGAAATAATAGTTTGTCATTTAATACACTCTACATACCCAAAGCCCTCACCACACATCAGAGGCTGAGGCCAACTGTAGCTCTGGACACTCTGGTGAATGGGAAGACAGGACTGGGATGACAATTCAAGGCCAGAGTATAAAGTCCAACAGGCCACGGTTCTACCCTCAGATGGCCATGTTTACATTCTTATGATACCAAGCCCAAGGGCCCACTCAGGTGAAACCAAGCCTGGTGCCCAAGGGTAACTGCAGTCCCAACAACCTGAGGCTGTGGACAGGGTTCTAGTCACACATTCTCATTTGAATGACGGTGGCTTCAGCCTCCTGCTGCGGAGGAAGCTGGGGTGGCTCTGGCCTTTGATAGTGTTCCTCCAGGCTCCCACTGCCGTGCTCTGCCCTGAGGCGGTGCCTGTCCCAAGGTGGAAGCCCGAGGATGGTACTTCAGCTTCCATCTCTGCTGAGCATCCCCAGTATAGGGAGAGGGCTTCTCATTCATTTCCAGTTGGAATTTGGGGCTATTTCTCCAAATAGTACACACACAATTTTCTCTATCCTATTAACTCACTTGCAACTCCCCAGAAAACCTGGGAGGTCTGTAATAGGCAACCCCTTCACAACGCCCCAGAACCTCTGGTTGTGGACACATACTTGAAAGCAACCCACAGTCTAAACAGATTCCCCACCAAGAGAGCCGTGTCCACTGCATCCTGTGGTCTGTGACAGGACGTTGCAATCTCTGAGCGAATACAGCTGGACCAGTTACAGATGGTGGGTAGGTCCATTATGTAAATGAAAGCGAGACAAATGGACTTCCCTTCATTCTTTTGGGAACTTTGGTAGCAATGATAATAGTAGCACTTAGTATCTTCAAAGACTCTTTAAAACATTAGCAAATTGATCTCCACCATCTTGATGTGAGGCAAATGAATAGTGCATCATTGTCTCCCATGATTTGCCCACAGAGAAACTAAGGGAAAGTGGTTCTCTCAGTGTCCAAGATTGTGCACACATGCACATACAGCCAGAGTAGAGTTGGAACCTCAGTCATCCAAGTAGTCCTGCTTGGTCCGAGGCAGGGGCGGCCCAGCTGTTTCCCTGGCCTGACTGTAGGGTGTCTTCCTGTCTGCATTGTGAGCAGATGAGCCATCAGGCTGCACCCCCCACATCGCTCTCAGACTCTCAGGCCCAGAGTGCTCCTGACTGTACCTCTCTTCCAGGTGACCGCATCTGTGTAGCTTCTCAAATCATCTTTCCAACTAGCAGGTAACAGCCCTCTGCTTCAAAGTGTTCCTTTCTGCCTGCAAGCACTGTCTGGGCCCTGGGCTGGCCTGCTGTCTTTGTTCTGTGCCCCTAGCTTCTCTGTCCTCTCTTGGGTGGGAGGTCTCCCAGGATCAGCTATGGGGCTGCTGGAAGTGAGGTCTTTGATTCAGTAGATGGCACTCTTACCTCTAAATCTGCAGAGCATCTGTGTTTCTCCGAACACATACACCTGAGAAAAAGAAGGCAACCTTCTTGCATTTTGAACTCGCATTAGCAATTTTGTCTTCCCCTGAGATCATAAACTCTTTGCAGTCTCCCCAAAGGAGTCAGCCTCTTCGTCCTTGGACCACACCAAGCTCTGAAAAACATGCAAAAGTACTGAAAGAATTGGACGTAGGCCTGGCTCTGGCATGGTTCTTCCAGGAAATGACCTTTCAGAATGATCTTTCAAGTTGTCTGCTCATAAAACACCAGCATATTGCTTCCATTAGGAAATATCTTATTGTATGTCAACTTGTTTCTAGGATAGACACACCTCAAGCTTAAGAATATGCTTAAGCAATTTTTGGATTATATCTTCTCAGGTAAATGCTATCTGTCCTGTGTAATACTAATTGTTTTGCCAGTTACTTTATGGAAAATAATTATGATTAAAAATAATGAGGGTTATAAGATACAAACTAGACTGCCAATTTATTCAAAGGCATTGAAATCTCGGCTATTTTATCTTCCTGTTTTTTACTTTAGTAAAATGTTTTTTTGATTTCATTTTCTTAAGCTTTTCCAAAACTGTGAAAATAGGATAAATTAAAACCTCAAGAAGGTATTTTGCCATGAAAACAAAGAAAAAAAATAAAAAGCACCTCATTTCCATTACGTGGGTGTTCATAGTGTGCCCACTGGGAGTGTGCTGGTGCATTTCTTCTGGTGATTTCAGTGAAAATTCCTTTGCCTGTGAGTGAGGGAATCTAGTGTGATTTGACTTAAAGCAGCAGAGGAGTTTTTCAAAAGAGGCAGCATGTCCCTCAGAACTCGGAAGAGGGACGACCTGGAACCAGGGTGGGCTGCTGTCAGCCTCTGCTTCCACCTCTGACCTCCATTGCATCTGAGTGTCTGTCTGGTTGCAAGTCAACTTTTTGGACTTCTGGGGCACTGGGGAGAAAGCGAATACCATCTATGGACCTCACACACAGAGCTCATGTTTTCAGAAGGACAACAAAGCTAGAGAAGAATCTCTGACTTCCAATTTCCAATTGCAGTGAAGGCTCTGCAAGATGCAGCTGGGCACGGGGCATCTCAGGACCAGCTGTCTGTGCCGGACTCAGGTACACGTGGTCCCTACAGGTGGCTTCGGAGGCACTCGAGTAAATGGAGAGGAACTGGCCTGTGTGTGTGTGTGTGTATGTGTGTGTGTGTGTGTGTGTGTGTTGGGCTGAGGAGGAGTTCACACAAAAAAAGAGAGAATAAGGACAGAAAAAGAACTTGGTTCAGCTACACAGGATGTTTCATAAATAAAAATTTTTAGTAAAGGTGACATCATAGGACAGCTCTTAATTCTCTATTGTGTCTCTTGAACTGCAGTCTCTTACCTGAAACAATTCGTAGATTTAATCAGAATTAATTATGAAATATTTCCATTTTTCTAAAACATGTGAATTAATTGCTAAAATCGACACATTCTTTCTTGAATTCACTGATTCTAAACTTCACCTTCACTCTTTTCCAGACCTGGACTTGTGCTTTTCTTAAACAAATACTTTGAAGTAGGTGTTACTATTTACAAAAAGGAAGTTGCCATAAACAATTAAAAAAACAAAGTGCTGTAATAATCCGTCAGCCTGTGCTTTTCCCATAGCCCTAGTGGGGCATCTTTCTGGCTACCCTGGGAAAAACAGCGTGGCTCCCACCTGCATTGCCCAATGGTCTGGGGGTGCAGGGTCTGAGCCAGGCTCGCAGCCAGGGCGCGCCCGGACGTGCCTCCCAGGGCACAGCCTCCCTCCAACTCTAGCTATCTGGCTTACAGCATTTTTAGTGGCAGAGGTTGTGAAATTCTTTCTTCATAAATTGGCTTACATCAACCGATTAAAAGACAAGATCAGTTTTCTGAGTTTGCCCTGCAGCTTGAAGGAGAGATTTGTATTCACT
Source organism: Sturnira hondurensis (assembly GCF_014824575.4). Lineage (NCBI taxonomy): Eukaryota > Metazoa > Chordata > Mammalia > Chiroptera > Phyllostomidae > Sturnira > Sturnira hondurensis. Next base: position 9,758,782 of record NW_028087015.1, read on the forward strand.
ACCTTTCCCTGTTGTTCGGGAAAAGTCAGACTTTTGGAGATGCCTCTTGGGAAGTCATGGTTTGTGGAGTTCTGGTGTTATGTAATTGATAATTTATTTAAATTGCAATCAGATGCACCATGTTACTTTTTTATTACTATAGTGCTTAATGTTTATTACTATACTGTCCATGGGTGTGTATTATGCCCTAATTTGACCTGAGCTTTCTCTTTCTCTTCCTTTCTCCTTCTCTCAGTCCTCTCCCCCAAACCTGTGTCTCTCAGCACACACACAATGTTCTGCAAACTTTATAAGCTTTTAATTAAATCTGGAGAATAGTTGATTGATGGGAAGAAAAAAGGGTGGGTAAGGAACGTAGGAGGTTTGAAAATTGGCACAGAGGACAAATTGAAGTCTAATTAACCAACAGGAAGAACTTGCAGTCATGCCTGATGTGGAAAGCATGTCTGATTGTCATCAGAGATCTGGGGAGATACCGTGCACCCTTACAGCTTAAATTTGGAAGGGTGTGGCTGGTTCAGAAATACCTGGCCAAGGAAGAGAAGGTATCACCCTGTACTCTGAACAGAATATGTATGTCAAAGACAGACAGAGAGAGAAAACTTTTAAAGTTAAAAGTACTTAGAATTTTCAGTGTGGTAGAATCCCTAAGAAAGCGCTTAATAAAATACTTAGGTGTGTGTCCTGTGAGCATGAGCTCATGGAAGGGAAATGAGAGGCTTCTGGCAGCAGATCAGGGAACCAGATTAAGTCCCATTACAGGATTAAATGATACCCCACCCATATGTACAAACACAAATACACACATTGCACTGCCCACGGGTTGGTAATGAGCATCACCTCCATACTTTCCAAAAGAACTAGCTCCTTTTCAGTTACCATCTCATGAGGAACCTCAAATTGTATCCTTTTCCTCCCACTGAGGTAAGTAAGCCACATCAGTGCCTACACTGTCCTCTTCAGCCCAAATGGCATGTCTGTTCTCTTCTGAGGGTTAAGTCTCCCTGAGCAAGCTGCTGCAGATGGACTTACACCGGCCTCCCATCCACATCTGCCGAGAGAGCCCACAGGCACGTTGGGCTGGCAGAGCAAATGCCGACTGACTGCAGGTCAAGCGCTGACTAGGAAAGATGCCACCGAAGCAGGATGCATGTGGAACACCCTCACAGACGGACGATGAGTGTTTCATCTTAATAACCAAAAGGGAAAAGACTCTTGTAAAAGACACGATAAATAAGAATCCAAGGGATCACTGTTGTCTCTACAGACACAGTCACCACAGCTCTTGTGAAAGAGTGAGGTCGGTGGAGGGTGCCAAGTACTGTCAAAGGAGTGTCACAGGGCCCGACACAGGGAGGGAAACCGATCGTCGTCGGTGACGTTCTGTGTGCTCTTCCCAGGCTCATGTCAGATTACAACGGAAAGTATTTAGGTAATTCAACTGGAGTGCATGCCCTTGGAAGATTCCCCAGCTAGTCAGATGTTCAGAGTGTCAAAATATGTGCAGTTACAAGCCTTATGAACAATCACAGTATAGTTCTCATTTTAATAGTATTTACTCCTACTTAATGCATATCTCGAGACATGAAATACATATGAACTCATTAATCCTTCTAGGATTTCCATTTAGTTCTTAAATGAGTCACCAAAAAATTAGCTTGAGCAATGCAGCATTATCCTGAGCTTTTCAGATTATTAGCCCTTACACACATTCACACACACACACACAGAAATTTTATTCTGCCATGGAGAGATTTTTTGTAGATTATATAAGACTGACAACCAATACAGGTAAGGAGCTAATTTGAAGATAACCTTCAAATTATAGAATGCTGCTTGGAGCAACTTTGTCCTAATTGCAGAATGTTTAATCCAGGACCATTGGGATATGTCTGGGATTCCAGCCACAGTCAAAGTTTTACATATGTTTTCCTAATCTATGACTGAGTAGCAAATTATCACACACTTAGCAGGTTAAAGCAGCATTAATTTATGACCAGGCAGTTTCCATAGGTCACAACTCCAGGCACCGTGTGGCTGGATTTCTGCTCAGGTTCTCAGTGGTTTTAGACCACAGTGACAGCAAGCTGGGAAACATAGTCAGAGTCAAAAGTCACCCAGAAGATGGTGAAGAACAACAGGGGGACAAGTGTGGCCTTAAGGAGGACCATCCAGGGGTGGCTGTAGGGATCCAAGAGAGAGGTAGGGTGACTTAGACCAAGGCAGGGGCAGTGAGGAGGTAGAGAAATTGGTTGAGGTGGATTTTAAGCTAAAATTGACAGTTGGGTTGAATATTGGCAGTAAGGAGAAGGAATGAAACCATAACGCTTTGGGTCTGAGCACCTGAGAAGGCAATGCCATTGACTGAGTGGAGATAACAGCTGCTGTGTTTTGGTGATGAGAGTCTGGACGATGAAATCTCCTCCCATGAAACCTCTCATTTTCAGAGATTTTTTTCAGGGTAGGACAGAGGCTATTGAACTTTCAGAAATTGGGAGATGTCTCAGCCTTGACTCCAAGGGAGGGTGGCTTAGAAGAGGCTCTGACCCTGCCACTGCGAACTTCAGCCCCGATGTGACACTGGGATTTGCGGACCCCTCTCTAGTGAAAGCAGCACAAACACTGGAGAAATCTCCCACAGCTGAGCTTTGTGCAAGCGTTGCCTGACTCTTGGCTTGGAGAGCAGGATGCTGCCCTCACATGCTTCAAGGTTTGTCTCTGGGCAGCTGTCCTGGACCCGGATACAGTTTGTTTATGGGTTCAGATCAGCACAGAGATAAGCTGCAACAGAAGCACCAGACATGTTCTCTGGTGACGTCTTGTAACACAGAAGCCACAGAGATTCCTAACAGCACAGATGGCTCGAGAAAGGGAAGAGGTGTCAGGGAGTGCTGCCTTGGGCACCACACCTGCACAACCTCCCTGCCGGTACGCTGGCCGCCCACCTGCATGGTTACTTTCCATACGTCAGCCATTGCTGTGCTGAGTCCCTGCCTCTAGAGCTTGGTTGTGGGTTCTAGCACTCAGGTCTAGTAACTTAAATTTACTTGGAAAAACAGAAGCGGCCTCTCTTGAGGGCCAGTGGCAGATTCACGTGGACCGCTCAGCCTTCTAGAGCCCCCACAGCTTCCATGTCTCAGCTCAGGAGACCCTGCTCGCTTGGCACTGACCTAGGACTGAGTGCACTCTGACATTGCATATCCTCAGGAGCCCTGAGCACTCTGTCACTCTCATCAGATAGTAAGGCTTTTAGGCAGCCACAACACTGATCTCACCCGTCAGGTGCTATCAAATTTGGCCTTTGCAGTGGGAAGCAAGTTTATTTCATTCTTAGGTTATACAGTTTGTGGCTTAATATAAACCATAGACACATAAGAAAGTTACATGAAGAGTGATTTCCCTTTCTGAGTCATAAACATAAGCTATATAAATAACATATACAAATAACGCAATTAAAATTGAGCCTGAGAAAATGACCGTCCAAGAACTCTGCAGAAAATAGGTAAGATTAACCACAGTTTTTTGAACGTCCTTGTCTTTCTTTACACTGCTGTTTGTAGAGCACTGCGGACTTCACCCTGCTAGAGAAGGCTCCTACTGGGGTTTGGAGGCTCACCAGTCAGGATTTCTTTTAATTGTATGAAACACATAAACCTTTAATAAATTAATAGGACGATGCCTTCAGGCACTCCTTCAGCTCTCCCTGTGAGGAAGCCTTGACCCACTTCCAACCACTCACCCATTTCTCCCTGATGATGTCACTTCTAATTTGCCTAACACCTCAATTAAACCAAGCAAGCAACATTGCCAAAAGATGAATGTCTTGTAAGAGACTTCTAATGACAATGAGTTTTGTAAATGATTTATGTATGGACAGGTGTAAACCTTTGACTCAATCATTAATTGAAATGATTTTAATTTATGGAGAAAGAGAAAATGATGCCGGCTCAATATTACAACTCCTATCTTTAAAATCTACTTGTCTCAAAGAAAGCCTGTGTGTCTGTGTGACATATGTGTCTGTGCATGTGTTTGGGTGTGCTGTGTGGTGCATGTAACATGTGAAGTGTGTGTATGCAATGCGTGTGGTGAGTGTATATGTAAAGTGTGTATGTATGTATGTGGGGTGTGTGAGATGTTTGTGTTTGCGCATGTGTGTGTGCATGGCATCTGCTTAATGAAAGAAAAGCTGTTTTCATTCGTGAAAGCTGCTACCTGTACTCATTGGTAGCCAGGTAGACGTGGGCGAAAGAGGCTCTAACCTGAGGGATGAAGTGCTAGCTGGGAGCAGCCCACATCTGGAAGGAATTCGCAGTGTCATCCCTTCCTGCAAACAGTTTCTCTCTGCACTTAAAGACCTAGAAATGATTCACAGGTGTGAGAGTGGTGTCTTTTTTCTGGATACCCTGAATTTTCAACATAAAAAGACCAAGAGTAAGTGAATGGAGGCCTCCGTTTCCTCTCTCTAGACTCCACAATCCCACCAGCTCAGTCCTTCCCTGGGTGTGAAGTAGAAATGCAGGGTTGGGGAGGCGCCCCTGCAGCCTGCCAACCAGCCCACACAGGAAGCAAAGATGCCCAGAAGTGAGGGGCAGCCTGGCCAACAAGCTCCGAAAAACAAAGTATAAGCATTCTCTGTTAAGTGTTGTTTAGCATATTCTGATTGAGGAGGCAAGAGGGCATTGCTCTTTAAATAGCAGTACCTTTATTTAATGGGGAAAAAAGGCTTAGTAGAAAGTGGTGTGATTTGACTTCTAGAGGTGAGACTGAGGTGGAGGTCACTGGCTGCGGTTGTGCTGGCAAGGGAACCTGTGGGGGAGCAGATGAGAATGGAGGTTCTGGGCTTCCATGTGGGGGAGCAAGAGGCCACTCAGCTCAATGTGGAGCTCTGAAAGGTCAATGGCACCAGGGAAGTGTTGCCTCCAGGATGACACACATGGGCACATACAACCCCTTTTTCAAGTGTCTGTGATCAAAACAATTAGGGAGCATGGTGGTAAATATAAGAAATGGCCTGCAAGTAGTTTTCAATATAGGGATGTAACATATAAAGTTTGTTTGCAAATTTAGATAACTTCATATTTCAGCATTTGGAGATGGCAAGAGGGAGAGTTTCTACTGGATGTCAAAGAGTTCTTCAGTTTACCTTCCAAATAAACCCTTTATCCCTCACACTTAAGTGTAATGTGATGAACTTGAGTGAAGCAAGGAAAGTGGTTGAATGTAGTTCTGCTCTTAATTATGGTACATGAATTTTTTTTAATTAAGCAGAAGTTGACAACTTTAACAAAGTGGACATGAAAATGTAGTATCACTGTACTTCACTTCTATGTTAATAAGTGCTCACAGTCACAAAATGAATAAATGTAAGTACCTATTCTGGTTCACATAGAAGCTTTTATTCTAAAAATTAAGTTATAAGAATCTGTATTCTTTTACAGAATAAGTTGGCAAAAAAGAAGCCTAGAAAGAAAAATTAATAGCAATTAACAGCATCAATAAACTTTTTTAGGTTATATTTTCTTTAAGACAGATAAATAGATAATAGATAATACATTATTCAAATAATATCTGCATACACATATATAATTTAGAAAATAATTCAAAATATAAGAAAATGAAATATCTCTTGCAGTCCTATACTTCAGACTAAATAACTTTAATCTGTTGTGTATGTGTATTTTTTACTCTTCTATGACTATTTTTAAGTAATTGACAATATATGAAATCTGCTGCTTTTAAAATTATTTTTAAAATTGATAGTATAGGGTAACATTTTTATAATACTAAATATGTTTCTATAACAATATTTTATTATCTGTAAATAGCCTATATTTTGAAGTGCCTCAAATGTATTCAATAAATATTCTATTGTGGAGCATAACATAATAAATATAAAAGTTAAGATTAGACTTCTGGCCAAGAGGGAGGCATAGGTGGAAACGCTGGTTTCCTCCTATGGAAACAGTTTTCTACAGTACCTCCTTGCACAACCAAATTTAAGGACAACAAAGATCTAGAAACAAAAACACAATCAGAACAGACAGAAAATTGAACTGTGCTGAAGTCCAACAACAATGAACCATTCATCCAGACCAGCAAGAGGGGCAGAGTCGGCAGCCAGTGGAGGGGGGTCCTGGCAGGAAGAGGCAGTAGTTGGCAGAATCGGGTGTCGGGAGGAAACAAGGCACTCAAGGCAGTTGGCTGACTGAGGACACACATTTGCGCAGATAAACCAGGCAAAAAAAAAAAAGGGCAGTGAGACAGACTGGGCAACCCAGTGTCCTACTGGTGGGAAATAAAGCCTAAAAGCACCTATTGAAAAAATTTGGGGGGGGGGTTGAGGTACCAGGAAAGGATGCCAGCCTCATAGGAGAGTTCATACGAGAGATTCACAGGGTCCTAGAATAAACACAAGCCCACCCACCCAGGGATGAGCACCAGAATGGCCCAATTTGCTTGTGGGAAGCAGCAGAGAGAACCAAAATCCGAGAGAGGATGGAACAAATGTGATTGTTTCCTCTCTGACCCTGTCCTCACATATGTCATCCCAACCTAGCAACTGGGTTGCCCCACCCTGGTGAACACCTAAGGCTCTGCCCCTCATACGTAACAGGCATGAACAGACCAAAACAGTATGGCTCAAACAGAACAGATCAAAGCCCCAGAGCCAATACTTTTAGTGACCAAGAGATAGCCAACCTATTGGATGCACAGTTCAAAATACTGATCAAAACACTGATGATCAGGATGCTCACAGACTGGTTGATTTTTGTCGCAAGTTAGATGAAAAAATTAAGGCAACACTAAGTGAAATGAAAGAAAATGCACAGGGAACCAATAGTGGTGGGAAGAAAACTGGAACTCAAATCAATGGAGTGGACCAGAAGGAAGAAAGAAACAACCAAACAGAAAACAATGAAGAAACAAGAATTCAAAAAAATGAGGAGAGGCTTAGGAACCTCTAAAACATCTTTTAAAATTCCAGCATCCAAATTATAGGGGTACCAGAAGGGGAAGAGGAAGAGCAACAAGTGGAAAACTTATTTGAACCAATAATGAAGGAGAACTTCCCCAATCTGACAAAGACAATAGACTTCCAGGAAGTCCAGGAAGCTCAGAGAGTCTCGAAGAAGTTGGACCTAAGAAGGAACACACCAAGGCACATCATAATTACATTACCCAAAATTAAAATGAAGGAGAGAATCCTAGAAGCAGCAAGAGGCAAAGAGACAGTAACCTACAAAACAGTACCCATCAGACTATCAGCTGATTTCTCAAAAGAGACCTTCCAGGAAAGAAGGGGCTGGAAAGAAGTATTCCAAGTCATGAAAGACAAGGACCTACATCCAAGATTGCTCTATCCAGAAAAGCTTTCATTTAGAATGGAAGGGCAGATACAGTGCTTCTCAGATAAGGTTAAATTCAAGGAGTTCATCATCACCAAGCCCTTATATGAAATGTTAAAGGCACTCATCTAAGAAAAAGAGGATAAAAAATATGAACAGTGAAAGGACAGCAAACTCACAGTTATTAACAGCCACACCTAAAACAAAAGCAAACTAAGAGGACAGCAAGATCAGGAGCAGAACCATAGAAATGGAGATCGCGTGGAGGTATAGCAACAGGGCAGTGGAAGGAGGAGAAGGGGGGAGAAGGTACAGAGAATAAGTAGCATAGATGATAGGTAGAACATAGACAGGGAGAGGGTAAGAATAGTATGGAAAATAGAAGCTAAAGAACTTGTAACACATGGAGAGGAACTAAAGGGGGGATGGTGGGGGAGCAGGTGTGCAGGGTTGAGGGGAATAAAGACAGGTGGAAATGGGACAACTGTAATGGAATAATGAATAAAATATATTTTTTAAAAAGTTAAGATTATTTTTAGTCAAAAACCTTTGGTTTTTATATCTGATAATTTTTATAGTAAATTTTTAGAAATAGAAAATTTCTAAATTTTTTCTGTTTTGCTTAATTTTAAAAGAAAATACTTTTAAAAGTATGTGTTACTTATTGGCAAGCTATTTTCTAGAAAATGTTGCTAATTTCTATTTTCACTTGCACTTTGAAAAGTGGAAATTAGTGCATCTTTTTTGGAAAAGCGTCCCTATTTTGAGAGCTCTTATTCAATTGGCAGCACTGCCACAGTTTCATTTCTTTTTTTATGTACCAATTAGCAAAAAAAGTTGACCATGTATTTTCATGATTGCTGTCTCTATGCATGTTTTTATACTTTTATATTGGTTTCTTCAAATTGTTCTAAGTTGTTTGTAAAATTTTGCTATGTGTTTAGACTACTAATCACAAATAAGTTATGTGTGTTAGAGAAACTTTTCTCCCATTGGCTATGTTTCATTTTGATTTGCTGTGATAATTTTGGATGAGCAGAGATATTAATTTTAGTGCATTTTAAGGCAAACTAAAATAATTGAATAGAACAATAGACTATATATAATAAAATAATAAAATATAGAAGAATTATAAAAACATAGAATTATGATGATAAAACTCAAAAAAGACTAAAAAGGAAATTATTTCTGAAAAGAAGACAAAAATAGAAATTGACAAAGAAGTCAAAACTAGAAATAACACAAAGGTTAATACATATAACAGGGAGTGGCTAGAAAGAAGTAGAGAGAGAAATAAAAAACATGAGCAACTAATCAAGGAAACTGTTTTAAAGTATTATAAATGACAGTAATGGAGAATGGTCATTGAAAGTCTAACACAAACAATCATAAAAGAAACCCATGAGAAAAGACAACAAAACAAAACAAAACAAAAAGACAACAAGCAATGTGGCAGTAGAGTCACTAAATCTTATAATTTCTCAAAACTTTTCTAAATTAGAAAATGAAAAATTTTTAAATTTTTAATCTTTTACAAGATACACTTGAAAAGAAAAAAAATCTGAGTAAACAACATTAAAACATTTTCATGTAAAACTACTGGACTCTCAGGGAATAAACAATAACAAAAAAAGTTCTTAGTAAATACAAGTGAATGATTAAGTCACTTATGCATATTAGTCAAGCTGCTATGGGAATCTTTTACAGCAATTATTTACACCAGAAAACACTAGAGCATATTTTAAATATGTAAAGAAAAAAGGATTTGATATTGGGATAAGCTTATGCTTAAATATAAAGATATTTTGAAAATGATTCTCAATATTCAAGTATTCAGGATGCATGATTCTCTGAGCCCTGCCTGAGTACTGTTAGAAAATAAGTTTTGCGAAGCCAACATTAAGAAAGACAACCTACATAAAGAGTGTTTGCAAGCATTAAAATACATCCATCTGAAAAGAATAAAAAGAGGTAGTTACCGTACTCTGCCGTGAATAATGAGCATGTTTTTGCCCAAATTTTTGAGGGAAAAAGAAGGATGAGCATTATACATGGGTAGTACTGATTTCATATCTGTGTAAATGTTTTTAATTATTTTATTTATGCTTATGCGATTCTAGAAAGCAATACTAGTATCGGTATGCAAAATAATGCCCTGGAATATGATCATCAGTTTTGTTTCTAAATATAAATAGATAAATAATCAAAATAAAAAATAAAATGAAAGATTTTTTCCTGAAAATTTTGGCCAAATGTGAGTGTGCACTACACAGAGTGAAATGCAGTATATGGTCTAAGTAACAGTAGCAATGGCTTAATGTTCTAAAGATGCAAGTTAATTACAAATGTTAAAATGAAAGTGTGAGAAGATCATATGAAAAATAGAATGATCTTCATGTTTCCTTATGAACATTAATGAAGAAAAAAGATATTAATTTGTGTCAATTACTAGAAAAATAAAGGAGCAAGAAGGGTGAGAAAGAGTTTATAAATAACCCAATTATTGTTTCTCATAAAGTAAACAACTAAAAGAGGCAATAACAATTATTTTATATAAAGAATTGGCATAAATATCGGTGTAAAGATAACCATGCCACAAACACAGACCAAATTTGTATTAAAAATACACTAAAAACAGAGAAGGATAAAGCAAAGCTATAGACCCTTTAAAGAATAATTTTGCACAAGATTACTGTCTATAACAATATAAAAGAATATTTTACATAATGATTTAATAGAACTGACCAAATATGTTCATTATATATTTTTATCAGCTTCATTCACCTAGTAAAATAGTTTTTTTTTCAAACAGACTAACTGTGTTGGAAAAAGAGAGAGCAAAAATGTATGTATGTATTTTACTCCAATTTCTGGTTGGTCCATTAACTATACACACACAGAGTATAATTCAAGTAGCTCAAATTAGGCTGAAAGATCTGTGCTGATACTTGAGTTACTATCATTCCCTTGGAGATGTAATTTGCATTTTGAGTTTTGCCAAGTTAATTGCATGCTTAAAAAATAAAGTAAAAGTCTTCTGAGGCACATAAAATAATCTAGAATTTCTACAACATATTTTCACAATATTCGGGATAATGAAACAGGAAAATAAGACATGTTCTCAAGAGAAAAGGCAATTAGTGAGAAACAACTTCATGATCCAGATGTCACAATTAGCAGAAATGCACTTTAAAGCAGCTGTTACTACTAGTCAAGGATAGAAAAAAAGTTTATAATAAATACAAAGAGAGTAGATATCAACAGAAAAATAAACTAAAACAAAATAAAAAATGTAAAGCTAAAATAATAATATCTAAAAGTCTTTTAAAAATCACTGAGTGGGAATAGGGGAGATCCAAGATGGTGGAGGAGTAAGTAGGAGCTACACTAACCTCCTCCCAGGACCCGTCTGGAATTACAACTAAATTGTAGAGAAATCATCCAGAATAAACAACTGAACAGTAGAGGGAGAGGACCCTTATAACCATGGAGAAACAGAAGAAACAGCTCCACCACAACATGACTGGTACAGGGTACAGAAGAGATGTGAGAGGGCTGGCTGGGCTCCCATGGGCAACAGCTGAAGTGCTGGAGGAATACTTCAGAGGCGAAAAGATTCCCATCAGTAAAGAAGTGGGTCAAAAAACTGTGGTACATTTATACAATGAAATACTACACAGCAGAAAAAAAGAAAGAAAGAAAGAAAGAAAGAAAGAAAGAAAGAAAGAAAGAAAGAAGGAACTTCTACCTTTTGTGACAGCATGAATGGAACTGGAGAGTATTGTGCTAAGTGAAATAAGCCAGGCAGCAAAACCAAAAACTGTAAGATCTCACTTATAAGAGGAACATAATGACCAAAACAAACAACAAGCAAAATAGAACCAGAAGCATGGAAACAAGGAACAAACTGACAGAGACCAGAGGGAAGGGAGGAGGAGGGTAGGGAGGGGAGAAGGTGAAGTGTCTAGTTGCAGAACAAGTACAAAGGACCCATGGATAGGGACAACAAGGTGGGATTGACTGTGGGAGCATGGGGTGGGCAGGACAGGGGAGAGAAATGGGAAAAAATTAGGACAACTGTAATAGAACAATAAAAAATAAAATAAATTAAATTAAATTAAAAATAAAAATCACTGAGTGGGATTACTTGTAGGAAGAAGATGACAAAAAAGTATAAAATTTGTTTTACAAAAATCAATAGAAATTATTAATCTAAAGAACAGATAGAAAAATAGATTGAAGAAAGTTAGAATATGCAATACAAAAAGAGGCAACATCTATGTGATTGGAGTTTCAAAGGAGGAAGAGACTAAGGAAAACCAAGTGGATTTCAGAAAACAATGGCCAGAATTTTGTCAAAGTTGATGAAACACATAAATTTACAGATTCATGAATTTAGTGAACCTCAGCAGAATAAATACAAAGGAAAGCATACCTAGGCTCATTATAGACAAACTGAGATAAACCAAAGGTAACCAGAAAAAAAATTAAAGCAGCTTGAGAAGCTTGATAAATTCAAATGTCAACTGACCTCTAGTCCAGAAGAGTGAAGGCCTAAAAACATTGGAATAACACCTGTAAAAAGCTAGAAGTTTAAAAATAATAGATTAACCCAGAATCCTACATTCAGCACAAAGTGTTCCAGAGAAGGCAACATAACAATATTTTTAGATAAAATAAAACAAAGAAAATATGTTGTCAGCAACTTTACAACAAGTGTTAAAGTTCTTCAACCTGAAGGGAAGTGAGAACAGACAGAAACTCAGCTCTACTCAAGAAAAATAAAGAGAATCCAAAATATCAAAAGGATAAACAGGATTAGGAAAAGAACTTGGACCATTTTGAGGAAATTTCTTCTTCAGGAATTCATTTAATTTTTTTTGTTTAATCTTTATTTTCTTCTTCTCTTTTTCTAATTACATTTATCTTCTTTCCTATTTATTTGGCTCTTGGAAAATATTTTTGACTTTGTCATTGATAAGCCAGAATCTTTCTGCTCCTTATGCCTTTTTAAAAATATGTTTGATTATGCTATTACAGTTGTCCCATTTTTATCCCCTTTATCCCCTTCTGCCCTGCATCCCTCTCCCACCAGCATTTCCCCACCTTAGTTCATGTCCATGGGTCATACATATAAGTTCTTTACCTTCTCCATTTCCCATACTATTCTTAATTGGGGATTATGAGTATTATGCTAAGTGAATAAGCCAGATGGTAATCGAGTCCCAGTTTCCTTCCCGTCACTATTGGTTCCCTGTACATTTTCTTTTATTTCACTTACATAGCCTTCACTTCTTCCTCTATTTTGTGGCCATGCTCAGACACTTCTGTGAGCATCCTGATTACCAGTGTTTGAACTATGCCTCTGATAGGTTAGCTATATCTTTAATGCTTAGTTCTATTTTTGGAGCTTTGATCTATTCTTTCAGTTGGGCCATATTATTTTGTCTCGGCATGCATGTTACATGGTAAGGTGCAGAGCCGGACGTATTCACCAGGGTGGGGCAACCTATGTTACTGTGTTGTGGCTCTGTATGTAGAGGAGGGGTCTGAGACGGAACAAAGCCACTTGTTCAGCTCTCAGGTGGCTTTCAGTCACTTCCCCTGCTACCCAGTAGCAAATTGGGCCCTTTGGGTGCTGATTCCCAGGTTAGTGGGTTTGGGTATGCTCTAGGACCTTGTGGGTCTCTCCAGTGAACTCTGTTGTGAGGTTGGGAGTTTTTCCCCACTGCCACAACCCCCAAAGGTTTTTACAGTCAGGGGTTTTTGGCCTTATTTCCCAGTGCTGGAACCCTGGGTTGTGAGGTCTATCTTGCTCCCCAGTTTTTCCTCCCAGTTTATCATCATGCAAATGTGGGACCACTATGTCCATCAGCCCTTGCCTTGCCACGAGTCCTCTCCACCCAACTGCTTATCTCCACTCCTCCTACCAATCTTCTCTAACTCCTTGGTTGTCAGACTTCCATACAGTTATATTTTCTGGTAGTTCTGATTAATTTTTTTTTTTTTAGATTTGATGTAGTCCTTCTTTTGGTTATGTGAGGAGGCAAAGTGTATCCACCTGTGCTTCCATCCTCCTTATGCCTTTTAAATCACCCAAAAGATCTTTTCTTCTCTCCAGAACCTCATTGGAATTGTCTTCACCTTTACCACTCACCGCTAACATTTTAGTTCATTGTTTGCATTTTCTTCACATTCAGTGAGGACACAAAAAATTATCTTTTTTTAAAAAACAAAGCAGGGGTGGTTTCTTTTTTTAAAATATTTTATTTATTTATCTTTAGAGAGGAAAGGAAGGAGAGAGGGAGAGAAACATCAATGTATGGTTGCCCCTTGTGAGTCCCCTGCTGGGAACTGGCCTGCAACCCAAGCATGTGCCCTGACTGGGAATCGAACTGCGATAGTGTGGTTCGCAGGCCTGTGCTCAATCCACTGAGCTACACCAGCCAGGGCACAAAAATTATCTTGAATGGAAATAACTTTTACTCCTTTTAGTAAGAGTTTTTTTCAAAATATTTTTTCCTATGCTTAATAGTCCTATTAAGCATAGGACTATTTTAGTCCTATGCTTATATATGCATACTTATTTTTAAAACAAAGTAGATGGTTTTGTAGGTTTCACATCAGTTTTCTTGAATTTTCCTACTTATGTAGAAGCACTTCTTGCCATTCATGATCTCAGTTGATTTTCTCCACAGGTCCCCTGGATGCTACTGGAGAGCTGGAGGAGCAGGCTCAGACTCAATGCTCAGTGATGCTGTGGCCCACAGAAGGTGGGAAGGAACATGAAGTATTGGCTAAAATCAACCACATTTACCTTTCCAGATGTTTTCATACTGGGTTTACTGAAACTACTGCTTCAGGGACTGATGTTCTCTCATTAGTTCCCTGTGTAATCCATCTTCTCCTCTAGTTTCCTGTTTGGCTAAATCCACTCTGTTGCTAAGGCTTTGTTATGTCTTGTGTTTGAGAGGTACCCCACCAGGTCAAGAAAGAGACCATCCAGGCTGACAGGGCCCCAACTTCTTAGGGAAATTTGCAGCCAGGAGAAGCCCACTTCTGCTAACATTTCTGCTTGGTGTCACCTGTCTTTCCATAGGAACATCTAGTGCAGCTGCTTCTGAATGTTATTGACCTGCCCCAGAAAGAAGATCTGGGTCAAGATACAAGCGTCCTTCTTTTGCTTTCACTTCTAACACACTAATTTCAAGAGAATCAGGAGTTCTGCCAAGAGGCAGGAGTGTTCTATGGAGGGGGCATGTGAGTCTTCAAGGCTTCTTTTAATCTAGCCCCATCTGCACTTTATATACAAGAAATTCATTAAACTCTGGCATTCTGATGATAGCCTTTCTTGAATTCCAGCACTCAATCTATTTTTAGCTTCCTTTGATTATCACTGTTGGTTTTTGGGAGAGGGATGTTGGACATCTGGGCTAAAGTTGCCATCTCTAGAAAAAGTGACTGTTCAGCTCTTTAAAGAGACTTATTTTCTACACATCAAACAAGGAAATTTATGAACGTAATACCAAACCAATTATTTCTTTCTATGTCAATCTGTATTGTGTTTCAAACTTATTAATGGAAATGTATAAATATTACCAAACAGAACTTCCTTTTCCTATTTACAGTCATTACTGGTGGATGAATAATTCATTAAAATACACATACACACATTCATACTTTTCTGGGCAACTAGATTATCTTACCAAGAATCACAGACTTTACCTACCAATTCTGAAGCCCCATTCTTTCTATGTTGTCAAGACTGAGGGTCATGCTCTTGGGCAGGGAGCTGCCCATTAAAAATATCCCTTAAAGTGATTCTCTTAAACTAACTGAGGGTAGTTCTCAAATTAGACATCTTGGTCTTTGCTGGTGTGGCTCAGTTGGTTGGGGTATCGTCCTGTGCACCAAAGGGTTGGAGGTTCGATTCCCAGCCAGGGTATGGGTCTGGGTTGAGGTTTCAATCCCCAGTTGGGGCACATACAAAAGGCAGCCAACTGATGTTTCTCTCTCAACATCCCTCTATCCCCTCCCTGCTCTCTAAAACCAATAAACATGCTTTTAAAAAGTTTTTTTTTTAAAAAAATAAGTGCCTTGTCCTCTATTCTAATTTCCCACTGTACCACTCCTCAGTGGAAAATCTGGAATATCTTCTTGGCCTGATACAGATTCAGTCTGACTTTGGTAAGATCCTAGACCCTAACCTTACAACCAGTTTGGGGCATTCTGCCTTTTAGCTTCCCTCATCTGCCCTATTCTTAACTGTGACTTCTCTAACCCTACCCTGACATGGATAGTTCAAAGCTACCTTGCCCAACTTCTATATCATTTACCCAAATAAATAGGGCCTTTGTAAACCATATGAACTTTAAAACTGCATGAATACTCACCTCCTCCATGAATCAATAAAGCCAAACATATATTAAATGGCTTTTCCCTATAGTTTAAAATTCTAGTTTATTGGATATTTGGGGTGTTATTAGGTGATTATGACAAGAGGAGTGTTTTATAGCCAATTTCAGAAGACATTTGTTGACGGCAATTGGCATCCCCTTAGCAACTGTATCACTAAAATTGAGTTCTAAACACCTGGGAAGAGTAAGTCAGGGACGAGCCTTTCTAAATTTTTCAGAATGTGACGTTCCTCTCTGGATTTTGAGAAACCAGGGGGAGCTGGAATTAACCAAAAGTATCAGTTCAAACTTGTGTAGGTATACAAAGCATAGGGAATAAATCTATATTTAAAAGAAACTTTATTCTAGAAACAATGAAAACAGCATCTATAAAGCCTATTTATCTGGTTATACTAGAATCTACTGAGCCAATTATATATTTTAGGTTTTGACCATCTGTCCGTACCCACAGAATTTTCTATAGGTCCTTTTTATTAAACCAAGAACTTCTTTTTAAATAGATTAGAACCATAAAGTGTTCATGGTTTAAAAGAGCACCCACTATTCCAGCAGTAGTTGTGAGTGTCATGGAGTTTGTGAAGCAGATAGATAACCCCCGTGAGTTGATGAATGCAGTGGTACTGGAGGAGAGCTTCCAGAGACCTTAGACCACGAGAAAGACAAACGAGTGGGTGCTACAGCAAATTAAGCCTGAACCGTTACTGGAAGCAAAAATGACAAAACTGACAGTCTTACTGTGTGCGTACCATGGGCAGGCAGGGTTCTTTGGAAAAGACAATAATGCTGGGGAACATAGAAGACAGCATATAAAGAGGAAGGCCACACATGAAATGAATTGTCTCCATAGAAGAAGACATATGTGTGAGTCTCCAGGACCTGAGCAGAGATGTTGATGACAGGACATTGTGGATATCACTCATCAGGGTTGCCAGGAGTGAAGCCAATTCAACAGCATGTAACACAACACACACAGACAGCTAGCTCCATAAAGGCAGGTATAGGCACCTGCCCTGTTCCTTGCTATATCTCAAGTCTGTATACAGTAGGTGCTCAGTATTTATTCAAACAAGGTCATCCTAATGTAGCAACTAAGCTCATAGCAAATGCACAGTAATGAGATAGGGTCGCTTAAAAATGTTTTAATGACCTTTTTACAAGTCTGGCTGAACCCTAAAAAATAATAGTAATTAGGCATAATATANCATATGTGTGAGTCTCCAGGACCTGAGCAGAGTTGTTGATGACAGGACATTGTGGATATCACTCATCAGGGTTGCCAGGAGTGAAGCCAATTCAACAGCATGTAACACAACACACACAGAGACAGCTAGCTCCATAAAGGCAGGTATAGGCACCTGCCCTGTTCCTTGCTATATCTCAAGTCTGTATACAGTAGGTGCTCAGTATTTATTCAACCAAGGTCATCCTAATGTAGCAACTAAGCTCATAGCAAATGCACAGTAATGAGATAGGGTCGCTTAAAAATGTTTTAATGACCTTTTTACAAGTCTGGCTGAACCCTAAAAAATAATAGTAATTAGGCATAATATAGTTGTTCCTTAATGCTAATGCTTTGTTTTGTGAAAGTATAAAAGGGACATTTAAAAAAATGAGAAGTTGGAACAGTAGATATCTCTTCACTTTTTGTAGAGAGATAATGCCTAAAAATTCTAACAGAACAATAATCCTTTTATGAGTTGGATCAGCAAATATGCATATAAAGAGAAAATGAAAGCAAACTGGCTCCTCCTTCACCACCTCTTTGGTGGGGCCGATCTTTCTGAAAGGTTTCTTTCTCTTGCCAGGACTGTGGGCTTCACACATGTGGCCAAGCCAGACCTTCCCAGGTAACTACCTCCCCTGCCTCTGCACCTAGACAAATTCTGGCAGAGTCTCCACCTCCCACGGGAATTCCTCCAGCTTCCCAAGCCAGGAGCCCTGGGAATGGCAAGGGTCATAATTAATGGTTTTTAATGATTTTTAATGGCCTTGCCTTTGATATTCACTTGTTCTTGTTCCTTACATAAATTTAGTTTCAACTCTGTATAAATGATTATACTCTGTACAACATTGGACGAGTCTCTTTTTTGTGTGGTAAGAACATCTGTGCTCCAGAAATACTCCATGGTGAAATGTGCTCCATGTAAAGGCACTGGCTACATGTTTAGAGAGAGTTCGAGATGTGCAAGGGGCTGCCAACTTTGTTCTTAAGATCCTTGAAAACCTATCTACTATCTTTTATGGGGCATTAAATACATATTTTTAGTCTTGGTATCAAATAGAAATCACTTCCTTATGAAAATATCTTAGGCAATTTATCTATTTTAAAGGCAAATTAGTGGGGAGCACTGGGGGGTGGGCTGGGATGGGAGTAAAAGACAGAAAACTGTACTTGAACAACCAATAAATAAATAAATACATACATACATAAATAAAGGAAATTAAAGTGACATGACAGTGATAAAATGATAAATATTAAAAGGTTGATTAATCAGGAAACATATTCACAACAAATTTACCGTAATCATTTATTTTATATTTCCTAAGTTGGTGTTAATATTTCTAGTTTTCAAACATTCGGGGCACAGAGTTAAGTACATGTTAACTGCACTACATGAAAACTCCTAACATTTCCAAATGTGGGTTGTGCAATAATGGATACCTCAGAGTAATAAATTCTATGTGTGACTTGTTTCTCAATATTTTATCATTTTAAAGAAAAATTTTCAGTGGAATTCAGTGAATAGTTGAATCATGTACATTTAATTTTCCTGTTTATATTGACTTAGCTTATCATAGCATTGCTCATGTTACAGGTTTATCTCTTTAGAGACTTGAATGTTATTAAATGTCTCTACATCAGAGATTAGCAAACTTTTTGTAAAGGATCAGAGAATGCTTAATTTTTAGTTTTTCAGCACCCAACCTCTCTGTTTCAACTACTTCATTCTGCTGTTGTCATGTGAAAGCAGACAATATGTTAGCACAGGTATACCCAATGAGTGTCACTTACAAAAATGTGTGGTCGATGAGCCAATGTTGGATGACCTCTGTGCTGGAGAAATAAGGTGTCTACCTGCCTGGAGGGGCTGATGGTATTGGGGGAGGAGGCACTGTATAACTAAGCCCCTTGTGATATCCCTGGGGCTGGAAGAATCAGACCAAGAGGAGCACAGCAGTGTGTGGACATATAGAACATCAGGTAGAGGGAGGCTACAAGCTAAGTTTTAATTTTATATATTTTAATTGAGATAGAATCCTATGTTATTCCAGTTCCAATTGTAATTGATCAAGTTGTGAAAATGACCTTAAGTTGGAGGTGATATACACTGGAGATTAGCTTTAAAAGGTAGACTAGCCAGGCAGGCATTTTGTTTTCCATTTATTTGACAAATATTGATTGAGACATAATCATGCGTTAGTAGATTTCTGGACAACCGGAAGATGGCAGTGAGCCATGTAGACTAGGTTCTCACCTTCCCAGTGTGACATTCTAGGGGAGACAACAGTAAGTGTTTGCAACCAGGTATATGTGTGGAGGTTTGTACTTGGGGAGTTAGAGTGGGCAGATGCAGTGATCAGGAGAGGGGAGTAGGAGGATAGGGGAGAAGAAGGGGAGAGTGGTGGAAATGAAATCAGGGAGGGGCCAGGGATGGCTCCTGCAGATAACAAATAGGGCCACAAATTGGGAATGTGTGAGATGGGAGCTACTGGAGGCTTTTGGATGGGTGAGGGTCATGCCCTCATTTACCTGCTGAAAGCTCCGCCTGATGATGTGTAGAAAACAGGTCACAGAGAGGCAGAGATGCAAAGTTGAGACAGTTTAGAGGTAGATGGCATCTGGACCCCTGTGATGGGGTCCAGATGGACAGCAATAGTTACCTGACAGGAGTGCCCTGACGACATCACACCTACCCACCTTGGAAGCCCTCTGCTCCCCAAATAGATTCCCATGTGGCCATTGGTGGGATGCCAGGGTTTCTTAGCATATGGGCCTCTCCACAGGGCTGCTTGAGTGTCCTCATGACATGGTGGCTGGTTTTTGCCCACACAAGTAATCCAGGAGAAGAGGATAGAACCACAGAGTCTTCTGTAACCAGCCTCAGAAGCAACATGTCATCACTACTGAAGAGACAGTGGGTCACACCTTAGTGACATGTGGGAGGGGCTGCACAAGGGCGAGGACACCCAGAAACTGGATCAATGGAGTCATCCTGAAGGCTGGCTACTCTCCTAATCCTGCTTGGTCAGGTGTGAGGTGAGGCATTTTCTGTAAGTCCCTAGTTTGTCTCAAGTCAGAGAGCTTATGAACCTCACTTTGAGAAACATTGGTGAAGGCAAAGAGGTCAATAAAAGAATTTGAACTGAAGAGAAAAGTGAATGAGACTTAATTTCAGAAAGAAATCCTCCTTCCATTGCTACTCCCAGCAATGCCGTCTCTCCCACAGCAACTCAGATGCTACACCATTTATCACATGAGGGCAGCTCAAACCAACTTAAAATCAGATAATAATGCCCTGCCCTCCCCCCGTAGAAGGGCATCCACAGCTGTGTCTTTTCAGTTTCAAGCAGACCTCAGCCAGTTAAGTCAGGTACACACATAGGTCCTTTTGGATAGCTGACCTCAGCTATAGAAAACTTTAGGTGGGGGAAGGTTAACTATCTAATTCTCCTAACCTCATAATGTGATTATAATGAAAGTAGATATTAGAGTCAATTAGACCTATGAAACCTGTTAAGTCTGCCTTTATGAACAAGCAAATATAAAATTCCCTACAACCTCTTCTGTAAGCTTGATTGAGTTCCAGCTACTTCCCTTGAAGTGGGATGCATCTACATCTTTTGAACTGCACCACTTTACCAGAGTGTTGAGTGCTATTTTAATTAACCAAGGTTATCCTGAGAAAGTCAGGAAGCATGATCACTATGAGAGAAAACTTTACCTGTCAACTTGGCCAGGGTATATACCCAGTTGGTCAAACTCCAGTCTAGATGTTGTGAGGGTACTCTTAAGATGTGTTTACCTTTTAAATCAGTAGACTTTGAGTAAAGAAGATCACCCTTTATACAGTAGTTACATCTCATCTAATCAATGGAAGGTTAAGAGCAAAGACTGAAGTTTCCCAAAGGAGAAGACATTCTGACTTAAGACTGGAACAGAGACATACTACCTGACTTTACAAACTAAAGATTTCAGACTCAAGACCACAATATCAACTCTTCTAGTATGCCAGCCTGTTCTGCAAATGTCAAGCTTATCAGTACCACAATTTTTTGAGCCAATTGCTTAAAATAAATCTGATTCTTAGATAGATAGATAGATAGATGTATGTAGGTAAATACATAGATACATTAATGTGTGTGTGTGAGAGAGAAAGAAAGAGAAAAGGGGTGATGTAGGGAGAAAAAGAGGGAGGGAAAGGAGGGAGAGAGACAGAGGGAAGGAGAAGGAGAAAGAGGGATAGGGAAAAGGAAGGAGAGAGGGGGAGGAAGAGGGAGAGGGAGGGAGAGAGAGAACCTGTTGGTTCTGTTTCTCTGAAGAAGCCTGACCAAACAACCACCTTGTCACACAACCAGAAACTCTCTAACTCAGAGGCTGTGTAGAGGGTCATTTAGGAGACCAGCCTTAGCTACTTTTCCTATATTTAGGTAGAACTTTCTAGACCCATGATCCCTGTGTGTAAAAAAAGATGGGGAGCATCTCTCAAATATTTTTGCTATCTGTGTAGTCTTGAACACAATTATTTTCATTCACAAGAATTCATGTCTCACATTCCCAGTCTAGCAATCTACTATTTTTACTGATTAAATCCCATCTCTGATTGTCAGGATGCTAATCATCCAACTCACGTGTGACTGAGAGGTGGATGGTGGCCTCAGGTGAGATGTGAGCTGATGTCCTGTGGATTCTGACCCTTCCCAGGCCGTGCACTCTTCCCTGACAGCAGGCTGTCTACACTGCAGCCACGATGTTTTACCCAACAGGAAGCCTCAGATCTCCCTGCAGTGAGCATCCCTCATCAGAACGTCTTGTTCCTGAATGGGTCAACACAACTCTCCACAAATGCCCATTCCCAAACATTAAGGATATTCTGCTTTTTCCATGGGACGAAGCAGTTTTTGAGGTGAGAGGAATTGTGGCCATTGTCTTTCCTAGCCGTCCCTCTTTTCTGGGTGGCAGATCCCACAGATGCAGTCCTCCTTCCCCAGATCACACCTCCACCTGTCACCCTCCCTCAGAGTCCTCAGAAGACAGTGGGTGTTATGGGTTGAATTGTGTCCTCTTCAAAATTTAACGTTGTAGGCCAAACACCCTGTACCTGTAAAGGTAACCTTATTTGGAAACAGGGTCCATATAGCTGCATAGGGATGAGGTCATTAGAAAGAGCCTTAATACAATATGACTTATGTTCTTATATAAAGGGGACATTTGGACACAGATACAGACAGGCATAGTGGCAAGATGATAGCCATCTACAAGCCAAGGGACACCTCAGGCTAGCAGAGCTGGGAAAGGGGTCTGGAACAGGTCTGTCCCTGGCATTTTCAAAAAAGGTGTAACCCTGTTGATACCTTAATTTAGGACTTCCAGTCTTTAGAGCTGGGAGAGAATAATTGTCTGTTGTTTTAAGCCACTCAGGTTGAGGAGCTTTGCTACAGTAGCCTTGGGAGCTCAGCAAGCAGGGAAGGGTCAGCCAGGGATGGAGGAGGACTGCACAGTGGGGGTGGGAGTTGAATTGGGCGGGTGCCAGTTGGGCTGTGCTTCTGCTCCGTGTGATGTTGACAGAAGTGACCTGGTGGTAGTCTCCTGGCTGACCAGCTGGTCTAAATGACCCATAATAGCTTTCTTCACGGGTGTGGTAGCCAGTAGAGATGCCTAAAAGGCTGGAATTGGCTAAGCCTGTCAACCGAGATTTTACTCGTGAACTCTGGCAAGACAGTCTCAAGCTATTCCGACTTACTCCATGTTGACTCAAGCCTTCCTCAGAAGATATTCTAAGACAAGAAATTGGGAACTTTTGATTTCTGAAGACCCAGGCCTGGTAATTGTACATTCCATTGGTTAAAGCAGCCCGTAAAACCAGCCCATAGACCAGAGGAGGGAACTAGACACCACCTCTCAGCAGGTGGTGGGCAAAGGGTGCAGTCCACCTTGACTTTGCCACCATGAGTACCAAAACTCTTTAGGGACTTGTCCAACCAAGGCCATGCCTTTGGAGTTCACCTCTACAGAGAAAACACAGTTACAAGCACCAGCTCTGCGATATCTACATTCATCTCTGCCCATCACACTGTTCCACATGAATAGTCTTTGTGCATCTGCTCTCTTTTCTGAAAACAAACTGCCTTCCGTTGCATAATTGGGTAATTGTACTCTCTCTTGACGTAACTTATTTGGAAAGCCTTTGCCTTGGAAGAAGCTCATCTCCTTGGAACCCATGTTCACTTTCTACCTCAGTGAAGTTGAGACCACCCACTCTTTATGCAAACGTATCCATAGCTCTTTGTTTCATGTATTAAACAAAACGAAACAAAAAGTGTCTTCATAGCTCGCCTGAAGTGAAGCACACAATCCCATGTGGAATTAGAAGATGGCGCTTGGCCAATGCACTGTTCATCCCAGTTACATCTGTATGTCTGTTGTTACGGCAACTGCTGAAAGTGGTAGGTTTGGGCTTGTACATCTTGCAGGGTGGGGAACTTGTCTCAAACTGGTATACAAAGAGAAGCTCTGCTCTTCATCTGAATAATGGTGGAAGTGTTTTTAGAAATTGCTTTTGTTGAACTATTTAGAACTTCGTCTCCTGAAATATAAAGTTTGTGCTCTTGGCTTTCATTTATGTTGTCTAACCCATTATCACTCATAGATACTCATCTTCCTGTATCACCAGGTTGTAATTAAAGAACACAAAAATTCTATCTACTGATTCCTCCTCCAGTCTCCCCCCTATGATTGACTTGTAGGGATATGCCAGCTTCATACAAAGCCTCTCCATATTAGATTAGCTTTGCCCAAGGTCTCTCTCTCTCTCCTCCTTCCCTCCCCAACCTCTTCCTCTCATGTACCAAACTGATTGTATTGTATTTGCTAGATTACTAAGCCCCCAAGAGCTCAAGACACAAATTGTAGAGCCCGAGGAAATACATGCATTCTTTTTGGGAGAATTTGCTCTGAACGTGAAGAGCTTGATTCCTCACTCTTCACGCAATATACCTGCCACCTGCCTTGTCCCTGAATGCCCTGGAATGCTTAAGACATGACTCAAGTCCACAAAACAACTAACATCACTCTCTTAGGATGGCAGAGGATGGAAAAGGAAAGAACTCATTCCCAAATGTTCCATGGGAGCCAGGCTTCATGTTAAAATGTGGCCACATGCCACCAGATCACATCTGCCTGCCCATGGGACAGGCGTGCAGTCTTTGTGACATTTGGCCTCTGCTTATACCGAGAACCAGACACACTCCTGGTAACATCTCCTGCTTTCAGGAGCAGGGCTCCACTTTATGCATCTAAACAGCCTGCAGGCACCTCCCCCAGAGCCCCCATCATTATCTGAGGACTTACCCGATATTCCTTCAAAAGACAACCATTAATTCTAAAGTATTGTGATTTAAAAGTATGCCACATGACCTTCTGGTGGTTGGAACTGTCATGATGTTAGGTAAGGACAAGTTATTAGAAACCTAGACAAGATTACGTCTTTCTAAATATGGAAACTCTGACTTGTAGCCATAGGAGTGGGTTACAGGACCTGATGCTAATGACACCTGTCAAATGCCACATTTCAGGATTCAGGACAGTCTTGCCCAGAGGCAGATATGATGTTCTCTCAATTTCCTTCCAGTCTGAGTTTTAAATATGGAAAATGTATAGCTTCCCTCTACATTACCAGCACATTGATGTTCCTAACAGAATATTTCAAGACATTCCTAAAAAGTTTTCAGAATTAGATTCTTTCCTCTGAGACAGAGAATCCCTACCTTACTTTTGTGATACTGTAAGATATCCTCACTTATTTTGTATGCTTCTTTCCTTGGAATAGAATGAAAAAGATTTCTAACTTGCTAAAGCAATTTTAAATAAATATCAAGTATCTGTGAGGCAACTTATTCCACATAAAGATACTCTATATCAGCCTCAATTAAAAACAGTTAACTAAAATAATTTTCATAGCTAATAACAAACCAAATACAGTTAGATTAAACTAAAATGTGTAATTTATCACACAGATCTAGAGCATCATAGGCACTTTACGGAATGTAACTACAGACTAGAAGCAGGAAGCAGAAACTCAAATGCTCTAGGCCTGTCCTGCAAAAACACGGGGTCTCTGGAGCCCACTTCCCTCTGTGCCCCTCCTCTCCTTTCCGTCTGTGGTCTGGCCATTTCTGCTCATTCACGCATGGAGGGCTATAGCCAGGCCACAGACGCTCCACACCCCCTTTCCATCAGCTCAGGGGAGAGCCTGCTGTTCCCTAGAATCTCTTTGTCCCAAGTCCACATTAGTGAAGTGAATGAATAAGCTTGCACCAGGTGTCTCCTCATGATCCTGTAATTCCCACAAAGCAGGAACCCTGAGGGAGGAGAGACTTTTGTTTGGCCCATTCACTACTCACCACAAGCCCTCCTCATGTGGAAGTTGGAAAGGCAAAAATCCAAGTTCAGAACTCTCCTTGTGACATACGGCACAACCAATGAAACAAAAGCAGACACCTACAGGAGAGTCTGGGGCCTTTGACAGCATAGGTATTCCCCATTCTGCTCCCTCCTTCCTGCCTTGAACATGAGCATGATGGTTGAAGATGCTACAGCAGCCATGATGTGACCATGAGGCCACAATTTGAGGACAAAAATCAGCAGGGTAACTAATACAGAGCACACCTGATAGGCCCAGCCTTAAATGTGCAGTCAGGGCAAGTGTATAAATGGAGGCACTCGGGCCATGATGTGCTGGTAAGTGTCTAACAACCAGCAATCCAAGGAGAACACCTGATTCCCAGTGTTTGTGTTTCCATGGTGTAAATACTGCCGGCCACTTTCAAGCTGCTGATGAAAAGGTAACAAACAGTTCTTGCCAGCCATTTTAAGTCAGCTCTAGCACACAGCTATTTTCCATACCATATGTCTCTCTATACACGAGTTATAAATCTAGCCAGCACTCTTGATAATAAAGAAAGCAGATTTCTCCTTCTGCCTTGACCAATACACCTTCATAACCAGTGAGATATTCAGGAAGATTTAGGGTTCTCTACCAGAGCTTGGTGGTTTTGTGAGTGCTGGCTGTGGCCCAAGTCTATTCCTCATCTCTTTCACATAGTAGGTCTGACCACATGCATGTGAACATCCAAGTTTGTGCCTATGAACATGAGACACTGTGTTCCACGGTCATCCCTTGCCCTTCCTTTGTTTTGCATGTCCAGCCCTGGAGTAGATGAGATAGGGGAAAGGCCTACGCAGGCTGCAGAAGAGGCTCAGAGCTTTCTGGAGAGGAACGGGTATGTCCCTTGTCCATGCAGCTTCTGCTGCAGAAAAAGCACACAGAGGAAAAGGGCAGGAGTGGGTCCTCCCCTGGACCGGGGCCCTCCCACCTGGGTGTAAAGTCCACGTTGGAGAAAAGAGTCCTAAAAGCCATTGTCATGGACCTGCCATGTAAAACTCCACTTTTTAAAGCGACTTTTAAGCAAATTGTCGACTGTTTGTGGTCAGTAGATTCCCAACTGATCCACCAAAAAAGAGAGAAGGAAAAAAACAGGAACACCATGAAGGAGAAAAAGAAAAAGAAAAAGAAAAAGAAACAGAAAAAGAAAGATGCTATGATTGTGAGCAGAAGACAGAGTCTGAGGACTGTGGGGCGTTCTGATTCCCAGTCTGAGTAAGGACCAAGAATTGTCTCTTTCCTGATAACTGTCTTTGTTTAAGTGAGTATAATTGACACATAACATTAAATTAATTTCGGACGTGCAACATAATGAATAAATATATGTATATATTGTGAAAAGTTCACTACAGGAAGTCTAGTTGACATCCATCACTGGTCAGGCAATGCAGGAAGGGAGAAACTGCCACAATATTCCTAGGCAGAAAAATAAAGTATCACAGCCCTGGCTGGTGTAGCTCAGTGGATTGAGCACGGGCCTGTGAACCAGAGGATCGCGGTTCAATTCCCAGTCAGGGCACATGCCTGGGTTGCAGGCCGGTTCCTTGCAGGCCAACTCCCAGCAGGGGATGCACGAAAGGCAACCATACATTGATGTTTCTCTCCCTCTCTCCTTCCCCTCTAAAGATAAATAAAAATAAATAAAATCTTTAAAAAAAATAAAATAAAGTATCACATATTATCTTTTTTCTAAAGAGACAAAAATGACCTTACCTCGGAATTTTTTTATAACATAATGCCAGAGGAAATACAGCAAGGCTTCCAACTTGGGGGCTAACGTGATAGTTGCAGAGTGTTTTATACCCTCGAAAGCTTTTCTGGTTTCTGGTAAGCACATAGGAACTCAGACATGCCAGGTTTCAGACTGCGCACTACACGTGTACCCAGCCCCAGACATTTGGAGATGCCTCTTGAATCATGCTACAGAGAAAGTTAGCAATGATACTAATTCAAAAAGCAGAGAAGGCATTAAGGGAAAGGACCAGCAATTAGTAATAAATCTGATGGACTGGATTAAGGTTTAAGAATTCTTATTTCATATAAAATAATAAAATATCTCAAGTCAGGTTTGAAAAATAGTCTTGTTTTTATAAAGTGTTAAAATATAGTAATTCTGTAAAACTGTCAGGTTCTAGAGGACATTGCCAAGATCTGATGGAAAATTACAACAAGCTGGATATGCCACCCTGTGCAGGTGCACACGTCACTGCCATTCGCCTTTGACACTAACAATTAGGAAACACAGGACCATCTCTTTAAAACCAGAAAATAATAATACAAACGACGTAAACAGACAGGCTGCTGTCATTGGGAATTGACTGGGAGAAGTGGGAAGCAGCCCCCCTGCGCCCACAGGGCTGCAGACGGGTGTCAGTAAAATTTGTGTGAGCTGCACCTGGTCAGAAGTTTCCATCTAAGGAAACTGTGCCCAAAGCCCAGAACAGTGCTTACCCCAGAGGAGGTGTTTAATAAGTGACTGTCAAATACACCAAATTGCCTCCTCCTCCCCAAACACATAAGGATGGGCAGCCCCCTCTCTCATCCTCACCACCAGAAGTCGAGCTGTGGCCGGGTTAAGTGGCCAGATAAGGGCCGAGCTCAATCTATACCAGGTCTGGACCCCAGGTTTATGCATGCCGTCTCACCTTTTATGTCGAAATGCCACCTCTCTACCCCTAATGTCTACCAGAAATCTCCGGTGCTGAACTTGTGTCAGTGGAGTTACCACTCTAACATGCTGTGTGGGTGTTGAGTGACAGGTGCCCAGTATCAGCACTTCGGCAGTTCTCAGCAGCTGGCTGAGCCGCAGACTGCTGTGAGTCATCCTAAGCATGATGTCCAATGAAGCTGGTATTCACTTCCGCCCCCATGTGCAAAAATATCAAAAAACAAGAGAAAAATCTCACCGAGCTATGGAGCTATCTGGGGCAAATTAATGCCCTCTAGATTACCTGAGACTTTGAAATGGGCAGAGGTAACTTTTCACTCATTGGTGAGTTGTAAGTAAACACATATAACTAATATCAAGTAAATTTAATGATCTCCTGGGACAAACTATGGTCTCCATATTTCTTCAATCACTTGATTTTTTAAAATTGTGAATTCCAGACTAACAGAGAGAATTGCTCAAGAAGCATTTTGAGCTTTTAATATGCATTCCTTCATGGTTTGAGAATGTTTAAGATTGAATGATTTTCCAAATTCTAGCTAACCAAATTCTATCTGCAGCAAACTATATGTGTGTATATGTATACATATACACACATATACATATATACATGTATATATATTTAGGTATAATTTATTCTTGCTATTCATTTTTTAGATATATAGACAAATAGGAAAAGATTTCCAAATTGATGTGAAGGTTCCAGCTAAATTGAACGGAGGCGAAGGAGGCAGAGTCGGGGAGGAGAGTAGAGGCGATAATGGACTGAGCTTCAGGGCACTGCCCTGACACACCCAGGCGTGGTTGCTTGGAAGCCTCATGGCCCCCCATAGTGTGAGGGCCACGGTGGGAAGACTGAAAAGCAGGGAACTGCCCAAGGCTAACCAGAGGGTCAAGACCCCAGCCATCCTTTCATTTTGCTCTATATCAGGATGAGTATCGAAATTCAAACTGGTTCTCTTCAGCTCAAAGATATTATGTCTGTAAAGCCAACATCTTATTTTATTGTCAGAACAGTGCAAGAGGTGGCAATGTTTATACACACTTTACATATTTCCGAACTACTGTACTTTAATAATCACAAATGTATTATCATGATATCTAAGCAAGTGTAAATTGCATGAATTTTTCAGTCTTCATTAAAAATTAGAAACTTTATGGTTTAGATTAATCTTAAGTGATGAATCTTGCCATACGTTCTTGGACATAAACTATGATAAAGACTAAGCTGGGTATTTTGTGAAGCAAGTCATTAATCTGTGCCATGAAGCAGACAATTATTAAATGGCCACCTCATGATCTTAACTCTTAGTCATGAAGCCCAGAAGGGCAGAAAACTGAGAATCCCGTCAAAACCAAAGTAATAGTGTGCATTTTCAAATAATATATGCTAAGCCATGCTCACAGAGATCTTCCAGGCAATGCTGCAAACAGAAAGGAAATGACAAGGGAATCTGTCCCCAGCTTCGGGTTTGGTGTGACACAGCGGAACTACCTCCACCATTCCTGAGGTCACAACATCCCTCTCGTGTGAGCTCAGATTGCTGAAAGGAAAAAGATACATGTTTCAACTATTGTGTTGGAATCTGTCTCCTTACGACTTCCCACCTTTGGCTTTTCTTATGATAACAAAGGTCAAGTTGACTCCGAATTTTACTTGACAGCTCTTCAGTTTGACAACTTTGCTTCATGAACTCCTCATGGCATTGTCTGGGCTGGCAGGATGCAGGGTTATCACTGGCTCCCCTCCACTGCCAGGCACAGCTACGGGAGAAGGGTGTAGGAGGCAGGCACTTTGTTAACAGGGAGCCAAAAGTGTCCTTACCATCCCCACATGCCAAAATTACGCACCCGCATTTCACTGTTTTGTGGAATATTTCAGACTTATTCAAATAACCTAGAAATTTTTCTATTAGAACTTTTTTGGATTATATATATAAATAAATAGAGATAGATAGATAGATCTTGAAGGGCAAGTAATAATGAAATCAAAGAAGTTTCAGGGTCTGTTGCTACTGTTTCCTGAGCACTAGGCAAGTGGGAAGTTTACTTACTTCACCTCTAATCTTTGCAGAGTTCTTGCATCTCTACTTTTCTGAATAAAGAACCAGGGCTCTGAGACACCCCAGGAGTCTGGCCAAGCCATGGAAAGCATGTGAGAATACATAAGGTGTTTGCTTCTGCACACCACTCTGCTTGGGGGGTGTCCAGATTCTCAGTGTGTCCAACAAGCAGCTGCAATGGCTTTACTGATACCCGTCGTGGAACTGTCTATGGGCTGGGTTCTGGGCTTAGCACTCGCCTGATCTAGACCTCTCTGACCCTCCCAATAACTCTGTGGAGTAGGTTCAGTCATTACCCCTTTTCCGCAGAGGGGAAACTGAGGCAGGTGGAGGTTAGTGCCTTGTCTGAGTCCTGCAGCTCCTCAGCAGTGGAACATGGAGCCCTCAGCCTGGCTCCAGGCTGTGGTTTTTACCACTGAGGTGACCATTCACCAGTGATGCATCTGGATGCCTCCTACCCATCCCAACGTGCCAGTTTAAGCGCAAGGTTCCCCTGGGGGAAAGAACCTGCTGAGAGTTTGAGTGTTTATTGTGCCTATAGATTGTTTGTTACTATAGTGAGAAAGCATCCCTGTAAAAAACAGGGGCATTTTGGTAAAACTGTTTGTGCTATCTGTAAATGCCATTTGCTGGAGTTGATTAAATTTTATCATATGTCCTCGCTCTTTTAAGCAATCCACACTGAAAAGACATCCTATTGGGATGAACTGCAATGACACTGCCAAACATGCCCTCAGCTCTGTAACTCCCGCCCAGTGCTGGAGCACCGCCTATACTGTGCATGGGGCAGGATGAGCCGCTGTGTGGTGGATGCTACAGCAGCAGGAAGGCCATGTCACATCCATGCGCACCAGACACAGCGGCTAATGGCATGTCGCACAAGGCATAGGCCATGGAAGCTTAAAAATGTCACTAGCTATGGGGAAATACAAATCAAAACCACAAAGAGAAAGCACTTCACACCTGTTAGAATGGCTATTATCAACAAGGCAAGTAGCATATCTTTTGGACCATAAGACACACCTAGGTTTTAGAGGAGGAAAATAGGAAAAAAATGTTGAAGCAAAAAATGTAAAATATCTAATAACATAAAGAACCATAATATTTTGCCAATTTAAATGTACACAGAACTCAACAGCAGCATTAACAACCATTATTCCTTCCCAATTGCGGGAGCATGGCTTATAGTCCAAAAAAACAATAATAACAAATATTGGCAAGGTTCAGAGAGAAAGGAATCCTTGCTGCTGGGAATGTAACTGGTACAGCAACTATGGAAAACAGTATGGAGTTTCCTCAGAAAACTAAGAATAGAGCTACCATGTGACCCAGCAATCCCTCTTCTGGGTATCTACCCCCAAATTTTGAAAACATTTATTCATAAAGATATATGAACTCCTATAATTATTACAGCACTACTAACAGTGGCCAAGACATGGAAATAACCAAAGTGTCCTTCAATAGAGGACTGGGTAAAAAAGATGTTGTATGTGTACATAACAGACAACTACTCAGCCATAAAAAAGATGAAATACTGCCATTTGTAACAACATGGCTGGATCTTGAGAACAGCATGCTAAGCGAAATAAGTCACATGAAACAGTAAAAAGCAATGATTTTTCTCATATGTGGGATATAAAATTGAAAGCAACACATGAACAAACAAAGTAAGCAAAGTCATAAATACAGACAAGAGTACGATGGTCCCCAGGGGGAACAGTGGGCTTCGGAGAGATAGGGAAAGGGGTCGAATACATGGTGACAGAGGATACTGGACTTTGGGTGGTGGGCACACGGTGCAGTGTACAGACAACAGACTGTGAGGCCTGCGCTTGAAACCTGCACGATTTTATTAGCCAATGTCACCTCAATAAATTTAATAAAATTTAAAAACTAGTTAATATGGTGCCGTTTTTACTTTTGTCAAATCAAAAAGTTTAAAACTAAAACAAACAAAAATGAATGGCTCAAAGCATTCACTTATCCATTAATGTTTGTTTTTATTCATACCCGATTTTTTTAATAAAAAGTTTTACAGAACTCAATGACATAACTATTTTTAAATGTTAAAATGTAAATATTGAATTTTTCTTTTAGAAATATGGCCCACCTCACCTTTATATTTTTAGTATAACTTCTGAGAACATCAAGAAAATCATTTCTAAATTATGAAAATAATAAATATATTTTTAGCAATGCTGAGTGACAAAATGTTATAGGATTGAAGGAAATTATGGAATTTTAAAGCAATTGTTTTCATTATAAAATGCCGGAATGAACCTTCATTTCTTCAGAGGTTAAAGTAAAAGATACTAAAAGCAGCCAGTCACAGGGAAGCAGAGGGCTCAGTGGGAGGCACACTGTCAAGGCGGCTTCCCTGGACTTTCTGCATTTCCGTGTCTTCTCCCTGGGTTCTGCCCCCTGACATGTGGCCCAGATCCCTGTTGCTGTGATTCGTGGTGGAAGTGTGTACTTTATTTGGGGAAACAACCTGCTCACATGGAATCGGCCCCATTGTTTCCTGTCTGGATTTTCCTTCCACTATGAAAACAATTGGTATGAGCCAGCACCAATTTACTTTGAAAAAAAAATATGACAATAAAGTTTCCAATTTATACTGAGTTGAGATATAAAAAGAATATCTGTGCAATATATTGACCAATTTTTTAAACACAGTTGTGTGTTTTTCCATATGCATTTTTATGATAAAAAACACAAATTATGTTTATTTATGAGTATGATAGAGTCAAGCTCATTTTGAAAAGTTTTAAGGAAACATTTATCATCTTCTTAGCAAAATCAGAAAAGCATTTTCCATAGCATTGGAAATGTCCATTTATCAACTAAGATTTATCAACCACATAAATTAATGGCTTTCCCGTGGTGATACCTTCGTCCCCAATGAAATGAGTGTTTAGAATGTAAAGCTGCAGAGTGCTTGCTGAGCTTGTGCTGAATATAATGGTGCTCATGCCCAAAGGACAATCCACTCATTCATTTCTTTCTTCCAAAAGTCTCTTGAGAGATTAGCACGTGCCAGGTACATCCCAGCCTCTCTGGTCTAGACTTTAACTACCCACACCTGCAGTTCTCTTCAGCGGACGTTCCTTGGGCTATTGAAGCCTCCTTGCCCAAATGGCAAAAGTCAAAGTGGCCAGGAAAGTCCCTCCTCCCTCCAGGGAAGCCCTATGCCAGGGGCTGTCTGAGGCAGAAGAAAGAGAAATTTGGAGATAGGACTTCCACTCCAGAGCCCCTGTGAAACTTGGCTGAGGAGGGGCTTTGCGAGAATGTCATCCTTGCACAGCTTCTTCCTTCCCCTGCCCGCTCCCTACGCCTGGCAATCACTCCCTAACAATCACTGTGCACACATCTTTGTCTCAGGTGTGTTTTCAGGGGAACCTGACCTAAAAGCCAGGCTGGATACTAGATGACAGAAATTTGAAATAAATATTTCTCACAATGATTAAAATTCATAACCTTATTTTCTACTTGATCTGATATGTTCTTAAGAATATTAGTGACAAAGTAAATTGGAAAATCTTAATGTTTTCTAACTTCTGTAACAACTTTATGTGCAATATGCAATGCTCCATCAACAGAGTCACCTGTTGTCAGTTAAGAGAAATGTATTACCTAGACTAGGGTATCTGGGATTCCCTGTGGAAGTGATGACATTGGGTGCACTTCTGATGTGACACTGTTATGTGTGTATGAGGCTCAGACACACAGAGACTACAGGGTGGAAAGGCATTGGCTCGGCCAACCCAAGTTCCCTTCAACCTCTAGTAACATAAAATGGACAGACATGTTAGCTATGCTAATCTAGGGATTCCAAATTAGAAAGGAAGGAAGGAAGGAAGGAAGGAAGGAAGGAAGGAAGGAAGGAAGGAAGGAAGGAAGGAAAGGAATCCTCCAAAGCGGAAAACTTCAACATTCTTAAACACGTGAGGTCATTGATCATAACACCTAGTGTGGACATTTCCTCCCTCTGGCTGCAAGCCACCAAAGTCCTAACAAGGCCTGAATAAACTCACCTGAAGTGTGCCATATGTCTTTAGGTGAATGCTACCTATAACTCAGTTCCAAAATTAATTGAGAACATGTGGGAAAATAAAGGGCAAATGGAGAAATGTGGTAGCTGGCCCCCAGTTCTGCATGGGCAGTTCCAGGAAAAGAAGTAGACTTTCCACATTGTTCTCCAACAGACAAAATAATGATTTTTTAAAAATGATTGTTGTCACCACCTGAGTGCTGAGTTCCCGTCTGCAAACATCCTCACAGCACATGTAGCAGATGAGGGGTGCAACCCATCACACTCCTTCTCAGGTGTGATTAGACACAGATGGGACAGCCTAAGTCCTTAATGGAGGGAAGGCTAGTCGTGTGCCCTCCTAATCTCTGTTGGCTAACAGGGGCAGTTGATTTATCAAGCTTCTCTGTAGAGACAGTAAACAGCCAATTCCCCTAATCCTCCCACTCCTCAGTCCATGGGCATCTGTATTTGTGTGGGCAGAGAGCATGCCAATTATGAAAGTTTCATGTGCTGCAAACACAATTAGTAATTAGTAAGCTAGAATGTCTTATCAGACGCTCTTATCATCCTTTTGCATCACTTGACTTACCATCAAACATTCCACACTTCTTGTCATAACAAAGTAAAATATTCCCCTAAAGACAGATGTGCACAAAGTCCAAAGTGAAGATTGAGCAATTATCCATGTGATTCATCCCTGCACTCTGTGGGGGACGTCCTCCACAACTCTTGCTCACTGTATCCCCATGAAATCTGGGGGCCTTGCCCCCTACCCCCAGGCTCTAGATATGTGTCCCTAACTGCCCACGGGGTCTTGCCCCTCTGAGCTTAATTTGTCCAAAACCAAAGCACAGTACTCCCAAGTCATGCTCCCTTCTGAAAGTTTCTTGCTCATCTGAAGACATAACCATCTACTCAGATACCAAACCAGAATCACTCTTGCTTTTTCCCTCCCAGACGCTGAGCACACAAAATTTCCGTGTATTTCTTTCTCTAGCTATTCTGCATGCCCTTACAACTAAACATAAATGTCACCTCTTTTCAAAGTCTTTCTAGATAACCAAGGGGTCTGGCTCTGGGTACCTAGGTTGGTGCCAGATATCTCTAGATCTGGACGTGGTTTGCACAGCCTGGAAGGCCCTGGGGATGTTTTCGGGGATTTCTGCTACTCTCAAGGTCTACATATTCCACTCCTTCCTTATGCAGATAGATCCTTGGTCTGTAAAGGGCCCTTGGCCTGCCTGTGGCCTAGTATCTGGCAAGAAGTTAACATTCAAGTTCTCAACAACCAGTTTTGGGGCCCTGCCTTGTATACCATATACCATCAGATACTGTGGGGAATCACACCATAAAGGGGAGCTACAACTTTGTGCCTGCACTCGGGGTGCTTCCCCACCACCCAGAAACATCAGAAGAGCCCACACATCATGGTCATTTGAGACCAGGTTTCTTGGTCTTCTTCTAGCCTCAGATTCTGAAGGTTTGGCAGGAAACTTGACCACTGAGAATCAGAAACTGCAGAGGCTTGAGTAACACAAGAAGCGAGAAAAACATTTAAGATGTCATTGCAATTCTCCAGGCGCGTGTCAATGGTGCCCACAGGCAGTCAGAGATGGGGAGGTGGGAAGCAAGGGGTGAAGCTGCAAGATATTTAGGAAACAGAGTCTCTGGAACTCAATGGGAGGGGAAAGGAAGGAAAAGCCAGAATGACTGCCAGCGTTCCTGTTTGGGCAGCTGGATCACCATTCATGACACTGAGAACAAAAGGAAAGGAAGCAATTCTAGGAGAAGAAGATGAATTCAGTATGACACAGTGAGCTGGAGCAATGCAGGGAAGCTAGGAGCCAACCTCCAGCACTCACTTAGAGACCTGTCTGTCCAGTTCAAGGAAAATCTAGAGATACGGGTTGGGGCCAGAAACACAGGTATGAAAATTCTCAGCATGCAGATGTTAAAGCCTCCAAGGCTGGTGAGATTCCTAGACTGTGCGAAAGGGAGGAGCAGAAGGCTAGGGAATCGTCCAGAGTGACACCCATATCTTGTCCACCTTGACAGAGAGGAGTCCTCCTGGTGCCCCAGGCTAACACTTCCACCTGCACAATGGAGCCTTGTCTTCCTGTCTTCCAGAGGCCCTGACCTAGGACCTGTCCCTTTTTTCTACTTTGGCTAGACCCCCTCTGGTGACAGAGCATAATCACCTCCTTCTTCAAGTCCCAAAGCGGGGGGAAAACCCTCACCAGGTTCGATCTTCCTGTATCTGTCTTAATATTCACAGGCTGATCTCTGAAGAGTCATCCGCACTTTTGTCTCCACTTCCAAACCTCATACTTAACCCTCAACTGAGAACAAAAGGAACTGTGGGGTCTGAGTCCAGTTCCATCATTCCCCAAAACTGCCCTCCAGTCTGAGTCCAGTTCCATCATTCCCCAAAACTGCCCTCTCTGAAGTCTGCAATGACTTCCCCAACAAGAAAGACACAACTGTGTTTATTACCTCCCTGGATCTCCCGGGAATGCTCCGTGTTCCACTTGGACTTAAATGCCCTCTCTTCCTTTGGCTATGAGGATGCCAATACTTTCTAGAATCTCCTCTTCTCTTTCTGACCACCCTTTAGCTAATCTGTTTTTTCCTAGCAATGTATTAGAGATTTCTCATGGCTCGACCACAGGCCTAGGCTCTTCTAACCTCTCTGTTCCCACCATCCTCACATTGCCTCTCTGGCTGAGCCCTGCTGTATTTCCTCTTCCATGTCCCTCCATCGCAGCCTCCCCTGAAATTCCCTATTCTGTTCACTGCTCTGCCCCATCCATTCTGCTGCTGCTCACAGTCCACCCCCAACAAGTCAGTGAGATGCCTTTTGGAAACACGTCAACTCCACCAGCCCAAACCCCACTCTTACATGCCTTCTGTGGTTCCCCAAAGTTCTAAAGAAAAAAACAAATGGCTAATAAAGGTCAGGAGAGTCTTGCCTGCTTTATCCCTACCCAATTCTCTACGTGTTCCCTCTTGGTCACCATGGCCTGTCTCCCATGGAGCTTTGCACACCCTGCTGCTTCTGTCTGATGGCTCTTCCTTTCAGAATAAGTTACATACTGAGTAAGTTCTTATGAGCCCTGAAAATAAATTTAATAATAATATCACTAATAGATACTTATTACATTTTGAAATAATATAAACATTGCTCACTTTTCTCCTGTATGAAGAGATTACCACCTTACCTTCGTAAGCTGCAGAGGTCCTGCCGCACCAGTTCCAGGACTACCTTCTGCAGCAGAGACCACAGCTCCATTTACACACAGGACCCCAGCAGTGCCTTGAATGAATATGGTACACAGGCACTTCGCCAAGGGTGGGGGATGAGCCATTTTCAGTGCTAGTCAGCAGACCTCGGGGACCCAACAGAAGGCTCAGCACCTCACCTTGGATAGCAGGTAAGTTGCCTTCTCTGTGAGCATACAAAATGCCTCTTCTTTAGGAATGAAGTATGCCTCAAGCCCCAATTTTTAGCCAGCTTTAAGATATAATTGACATGTCACCTTGTGTAAGTTTAAGATGTACATGGTGATGACTTGATTATGTAGATATTTGCAAAATGATTACCACAATACAGTTTGTTAACACATATTTCACTTCCCATAATTATACACATTCATATGAAGGAGTGAGAACTCTTAAAGTCTACTCTCTTAGTAACTTTCAAGCATATAATGCAGTATTGTTAATTATAGTCATTATGCAGTACATTACATAGCCAGAACTTCTTCATCATGTAACTGGAAGTTTGTATGCTTTGACTACCTTCACCCACTCCCCCAGCCTCTGGGAATGACCAACCTACTCTCTGTTTCTGTGAGTTCAGCTTTTTTAGGTTCCACATATAAGTGAGATCACCCAATATTTGTGTTTCTCTGTCTGGCTTATCTCACTTAGCACAATGTCCTCAGGGTTCATCCGTCTTCTCACAGATTGCAGGATTTCCTTCTTTTTATAGCTGAATAACATTTCGTGGTATATATGCATACCACGTCTTTATCCACTCACCTGTCGATGACCATGTAGGTTGTTTCCCTGTCTCGGTCACTGTGAGCAATGTTGCAGTGAATACTATTATTTATAGATATTGGATTTCATTTTCCTCAGACACAGACCCAGAAGTTGAATTTTCCTCCTAAGCCCTAGTTTCAAAAAATTTGATTATGATCTTTATTCATCTAGTATGTTCAGAGCTTTAATGTTCATTTTGGGGAGGCTTTACCTTTTAATTTCACCCTTTACTCCTTCAAATATTTTTACTTATCTAATTGGTCCCTTCACGCCGTTCCTTGGGTAGAATATCACTGGTGATCCCAGCAAAAGACACACCTTTCCAGTCCTCTTTTTAATACCTACACTGTAGAGTGCTTAGTTCTCCCTATGACTCAATCTACAATCTGCCCATACCACTCACAGAGCTGGAATTTAACCTCACTATGAGCCTTATGAGCATAAGATGACCGTCTTCCTCTCCAGAGGCAGGTGGAAGTGTGTGGGTGCCCCAGCTTTGGAGAGGAGCCTCCTTGAAAGAGTAGAGCTTCGAGTTCACACAACAGATCCATCCAGTTGGGGAGAACTGAGCTTATATAGGTCCCCAAATGCATTGGTCTAAGGGCTTGGATTACCACTCACAAGCTCAGAAAAGCAGTTCTGCTTGTAATTATCTTCCCATACAATGTAATCATAAATGACACCATTGCTCTGAAATACACCAGAGGAAGCCAGAGTATTTCATGTGAAATTTAACATTCTGCTGTGCTCTGTTTCACAGTGTACAAGCTGGAATCGTATGTCACAGATTAACTCGACCGTTCTTTCATTTAGACTTTGTGCAGATTCCACATTATTTAAAAAGCTTTATATAAAAGTCACTCAAATGTGAATAATTGAAATTATTTTTAATGATTGTCCAATTAGAGACCCTACTTACACGAATCTCAAATTCATCTAATTTCTTTTTTTTCTTTCATTAGCTTATTTTACTGCTGAACTTAAACAGCTTCATCTCTAATTAGATTATGTACTTTCAAACAATATTGGAAATAGCTACCTTTAACATTTGTTCTTTGCATCTGTCATCCTATGTTGTCTCAGAACAGTGACTTGCCTGTTCTGTGTATACAC
This sequence comes from Sturnira hondurensis, assembly GCF_014824575.4. Classification (NCBI taxonomy): domain Eukaryota; kingdom Metazoa; phylum Chordata; class Mammalia; order Chiroptera; family Phyllostomidae; genus Sturnira; species Sturnira hondurensis. The sequence continues at coordinate 9,798,131 of NW_028087015.1, forward strand.
GGATTTTCTGCACAAATCCCTGTCAATTACGCTGCCAGGAAGCTCTTGATGTCTGCTAACCTTTCGTTGTGAAGAAAGTACATTTAATTACTTGGAAAATGACTATGATGTAATAGGTCAAGACAGGCATGGCTACTGCCTAGGAGGGGCTGTGTGTAGGAGCAAGAGGGTAGGGGGTAATGTCTCATGACTGAGCCGTGCCAACAAAGTCCTCTCGAGGTGTCCTGAACGCAATGGGGCCTCTCATTCCACCCAGTTGGAGTGAGCACTTGGTTCATTAGTTTAAAAAGTTACTTGCAAAGACTAGAAACATGCCTTAAACATTTAAAACACATTCATTCAATCACTGATTTTAATTTGTGTGAAAGACTTTTCTTTGGAGAAGAGTTTCCTCAATGAAGGGAACCAGCATCTTCGATTTCTTTGTTTGTGTTCGTGAAGTCTAGTGATTTGTTAAGATATTTGCAAAGCAATCTAAGTGTAATGACCAAGTAGAAATTTTGTTTCCATTTTGTAGAATTATATGGCAGAATGTTTGGATGATGACTTCTGAAAGTCTTAAACCCATGCAACTTCAGTTTCATAGAAAAAGTAGTGCTCTTTATGCTTATATTAATATTTTTGTTATATGCCCATTGATATTGAGTATTCGCTTAGTTGACACTTAATTGAACTGTGTAATTTACTAACAGGGACAACAGGTGTACATGGAGCTAGGAACAGACACAGCTGATTCTCAAGGACCGTGAAACACAACCTGTGATGCAGGAGGGTGGGCTGAGAGCAGCCCGGACACCAACAGGTGCAAATTCCAGGATGGAGAGCCAGTGGCTTGGAGAGCTAGTCAGGTAGAAAGCTGCTAATGGGAAAAATCAGGAAGTTCCTCCATTAGGCCCCAGTTTGGACTTAAGCAGTAAGTGGGTGCTTTCATCAAGTTACTGCTTCAGATGAGCAAAGCCAGGCATGTCCATCCCCACCACACAAGCCCTCCCCATGTGATAGTCAGAACACATTTTCCTACTAATGTCCTGCTTGGCACCAGCAAGCAAATCTCACAGTCTGGTGGGGAGATCGTCCTCAGAGCGACACCTGGGAATTTGCCAACGAGGCTCCATGCTTTAGACACCGGTGCAGGTTCAGCCTCAGGACTCACAGGACAAGACGTCTGGGAGAGGGGGGCATCTCAAAGATACCACATGCCTGCTTGGCCAACTGCCTCAGGTTTCTGCAAACTCCACTTCAGGAGAGTTGCCTCCACCAGCAGGACCTGAAAGTGGTGAAACAAAGAGATAAAACAGAGCCTCTGAGTTATGTTGGATTCCATGTGTTGGAGCTCTAATTCTTTTTAGGTGAAAGCTGACTACAAAGGGCATCTCATCACATGGTCTCACTGGACCTCTAATCACTGGAGAATGAAGGGAAAGTGGAATTTCCAGGTGAGGCTGCTGGGAGAATGCACACAGTCCTTACAGAAGTGGAATGCCAGGTTCAGGTATCTAGGGAACTAGGAGACCCTGTGACAGAACTTCCCTTTTTCCTGTTTCCTGAGCTGGGTCATCTGCTCCCTTAGCTGCTGTCCATACTGAGCAGGGAAACTCTCTCGCCTGGACCATTTTATTTACCTACTTCAGACTCTACAAACTCCATTTGCTGCAATGACTATCAGCCAGCAAGACCCCCGTAACGTGCCCGTCCCAACATCATCACAAACACTGCACATGGGAGTGTACGTGCCTGCTTAACAAGGGTGTATAGCTCTTTTGGAACCCAGAGCGCACCATAGGTTTAGGAAATTCTCCTTCTTCTCCTTCCCACAGTATCTGTGTCTGCTGGAGGCAATGCCAGCCAGAAGGAAACACGCACCTAGAAGCTTTGGCCTTCTGGAGTGGGTAGGACTGACACCTGTGGTGTCAGGTTGAGTGGAGGCACTATAGGAACCTGTACTCCTGCTCACAAGGTCTCCTCGAACACCTGGACCTGGCCCCCAAAGTGCCTGAGACTCACTGAGGGTTAAGTTGCTCCATCACTACCGCTCCAGCTGGGTTTCATTTTTGCCCTCCACAAATCATACACAATTCACCTTGAACCTGAATTATAGTGGCTTATTTTTCTTTCAGGGGACACCTGCCAGTCCATGCAGTGCTGTGTTGTACTTCTTTGCCCCAAACTTTGCTTTCTCAGCACAAAGAAAGTTATCCAGTTGGGCAAACTAAATACAGGAGCCAGCCAAAGGGAATTCCCTAACAGCAATATAAGGACAACACTCTGTGTGAAGTTACGGAGCTTGTAGCATGTGCTGTATCCTTTATCTGCATGATGTTACCCCCACACAGTCAGTGCTGTCATGATCCCCTTCCACAGAGCAGCCAACTGACACTGCAGGAAGGAGATATGCTGAATGCTTAACAGTCTGCTGTCTGGTAAACAAAGTTGTGACTTGTAGAGCTTGCACATTTCCATAGTTTCACCCTGTCCAGTTTAAGCTGCCAATGTTATGTCACCTAGTTCGAAACCATGGGATATCCAGCTCCAGCCCCTGGGAAGGGAGATTGAGGAACAAACTCATCATAGGTAGAGCAACCTGAGAAAGCTGAGCTCAGGGTCAGACCCTGGCAGGTCTGTTTCGAAGTTCCAGCCTTTAACCATTTGACATGCGTGACCTTAACTGTGTTGACATTCATTCTTTGTTTTATATGTTGAAGTCTTTGCAAAGTGTGAAAACTCAAGAGGGGAATTGGGCCACTAAAAGTCCACAAGTTAGCCTGTAACACACTTAAGGTTTGCTGTTATATTTTTTTTCTGAAAGTAATACCATTGTTTACCACTTGGGTTGTAGAGACACCAGCACATGGCAGGAGTTAGTATAAAAACCAAGGGCTCTGCTTTCTTTCCATGTGCTATTTCATTTTTAGTTCCAAGATGTTAGAGCTTTTCCTCTTTCCTCCACCTGATTTCTCCTTCCCTCTCAGTTTATTGACTCCTGTCTCTAGGTTGTCGCTGTTGTCTCTTCTCAGTTGGGAAGAAAGATACGCTCCAGATTCACAGGTGACATGTTCCATTTAACTTCTGTGCAGCCATGTTTGTAGTGACCTTATTCTCCCAGACTCCCATTCCTGGGAGTTCCCGACTGTGCGGCTGCATATCTCTCAGTGAACACTTGAACCAGAACCTGAGGAGGCCACCACCACTTGACTTTCTGCACACCTTGACTGCTGGTGACACATGCCTCCAGAAGGACAAGCAGTTCCCCGACTGTGGGGTAATTGTTCTGTGTGAACCATGGGATTGGCAAAGCTGCACAAGTCGGATGTGTGCCTGCCCAGGAACAAGAATGGCAGGGACCGCCAGGTTGTCCCATGCTGAGGGGCTACTTCCCCTCTGTCTCAAAGAAGAGTTACTCTCTCCATCGTGCAAGCTGCTCCAGCTCTCAGTAACAAGGCACAGGGAGCCTGGGCTGACCACATGGAATCTGATTTATATCCAATGAACAACTGTAGCCATAATTGATGCTTGTTAACTCATTTAAATTTGTTTGTGTTCTCTAGTCCCACAAAAGCATTTTTTAATTAAAATGCACTGAATTGTTCTCATCAGGGATGTGTAACCTGCCTGAGCCTTGGTTTCTCCTTCTGTAACGGAAGATATGCGTGATTCCTGCTTTAGTGTGGAGCAGCCCAAAAAGTGCAAGGGTGAAAACCAGAGAAGCTCTTTTCTCTCCATCCCGCTCTCCTAACCAGTGAGCAGAACATCCCAGGAGAAGCCAACACTGTAGGAAGTGATGGCCTCTGAGTATCTGTGGAGAATCACATAGGATATGACCCAGGGCGGGCAATGGTTTTATTTCCACACACTTGGCATCTGTCCTGCCCGACTCAATGCTGGAATCGGTGGATTTTTAAGAGCATCAGCTAGCCCTGGCTGGTGTGTCTTAGTGGACTGAGTGCTGGCCCGGGAACCAAAGGGGTGCTGGGTCCACTGCCAGTCAGGACACATGCCTGGCTTACCAGGCCCCCAGTTGGGGGTGCACAAGAGACAACTACACATTGATGATTCTCTCCTTCTTTCTCCCTCCTTTCCCCTCTCTCTGGAAATAAATAAATTAAATATATATTTTTAAAAAGAATATTAACCAAGTAGATTCACATAGAATTCTGCCTGGAAGAGCACAGGGCGCTGACTCTCTGTGGAGTTCTGGGCCAAAGCTTCTCATCTCCAAGACTGAGTTTCCTCTGGGGAGTGGAGCTCTCCACTGGGATTCCCCCGAGGGTTGTGCAAGGATGAAATGAGACTGCCCCAGGCCAGCACAGTGCTAGAGCCCTGCCCTGGTGCACCAGGCTGTAGAGTCAATGAAGAAACTGGGAGAAGGTGATTTGGTCAACAGATGACCCAAAAGGATTGCAACAACCCTGCTCCAAGGGGGCAAGGGAGGAGCTGAGGCAGGACTCTCCGTTCCTTGCAGCCCAGGAACACACCCAAGGGCAGCCAATGTAGAGGGAAATGTCTCTAAAGGGACCCAATGTTTTATGTCTAAATGGCTGCCCAGTGAATTTGTGTGTTACTATCATGGGAAAAGTGCTGGTAGAGGATGGATAACTCTCCTTCAAAGGCACTGAAAGAGCTGAGAGATGTCCCTCAGGCGCCATGTAGACTATGATTATTTCCAATGGCTCTAGTCATTTAATATCAAATGATGTGCTTTTTAAGTTGTACGTGTGTACACTCATGCAAGCCACTCATACACAATGAGTTCAAATAAACCCTGTAAGTTTAAGTACAGAGGACTCAACCCAGTAGACTTTACTTTAAAAATCATTCTGCACACAGGGTATTGGTTTTAGATTCCCATCCGGTCATTGGGACGCTGACTAATTCTCTCATCCCATTTTGTAAGTGGGCAGGATGTGGTCTTACATAGTAAACAATTCATATGCCATGACAGAACCATCTAGAAACATCCTCGCTCAAGTGATCCCAGCTAACATAAACTGCAGAGATGGTTTTCCTATCCACCTCAAATTTAAATTGACTGCTTTGTTTAGCACTAAATAAAACACAGCTTTGTTAACTATCACCTCATCCTCCAGTCTGGGGAGACTCAACTGATTGCTTCTTAAAGCCATGAATAGACAAAGTAAAAATCTATAGCTACATTAGTTGCAGGTTACTGGTCAATAAGTGTTCATTACATAGTGCATTGGTTCTATTCAGTCTATGGTGTCATTTGTTTTCTATTTTTATTAGCTTTGATCATACAATAAGGCTTCTTTTTCCCCTGGAGCAGTAAATCTGCATCAATACGAGTAAATCTCTGTCTAACATGAGGCGTTGCATCTTTATTAGCGACAGGCGCGGTCCTGCATACAAACATCCTCCCCCCCTCCCTTTGCTCTGTCACCATTGCCATTGAACCGAAGGTCTTAGTGAAAGCAAAGCCACTTAGCACCTAAATGAAAAATAAAGGAGCCAGTCAATGCAATACCCAGTTAAGACTCAGATTCGCCAATTGGCATCGGCCACTGCACCTGGATCCCTTATGCCAGCTGTAGGGCAGCCAGTGTCTGGGGCTGCTGGTGCCCTCTGTTTCATATGCTTTCTCTGTGGTTTCTCTCTTCCATGGACCCAGCATTACAAACTTAGGGTACCTTCTGGCCAGAACCCAGAGCCACATCACCTGGATATTTCAGGCTCTATTTCTGTGAAACGAGACTCTGCATACCGTGTGACACTTGTAAATCAAACAGGAGAAAAGGACATTTAATTTTTGATCTTTCTGTCATATAATAAACAAGTCATTAGATGTCTCTCTGGGCAACACAACCCTTAAATATATTCCTTTGAAGGCAGAGCTCCCTAATGTGGAGAAGGAGTGTCTGTGATCATTTCTACCTGAGAACAATCTATCTTTAGTTTGTCCAAGAAATACATACATGGTTGTTTTTTATTACTCTATTGTGGGTTTAGAGCAAGGGTTTCATGTTCTTTTGGGGAATATAAACTTTAAACTTCATTTATTAAGGAAACCTATTAGAGTATATGAAAAGTCAGACCGAACATTTTATTTTATCATAATCAGAGGCATATGATGATAACAGGTCCCCATGATGCGCTCAGAGGAACTCCTGTGCACCTGGAATTGGGAAACCGTCTTCCTTGTAAGCCACCAAGTGCTCCTTCTACAGACTGAACTGTGTCCCAAGTTCAGACTTAAGACAATATGACTCTGATGCTAAGTCCTCTAATACACTTGGAGATTTCACCTTCACTTTTCAGAAGTTTTCTCATTTCACCTTTGGAAATTTCATAATTGCGATTCCCTTCCCTTACCCTTTCCACTACAGACTCTGAATATTTTAGAGAAAAATGCAACTCTGAGGTTTCCCAGCTCACCAAGGCAGGGGTGGGGGCAAAGCCACCGACACAACTCTCCAGTTTACAGGGATTGAGACCGGCGTTCGCCCACAGGTAAGTGTGCTTGCTGGCTCTTTCCACAGGATCCTGGTGCTGGGTGCGTGGTGATGCTGCTTGGGCGAATTGCATTCTTTGGCAATTGTGACTTTATTCTGAATTTAATCTTTTCCTATGATGTTAAATTGCAAAGGAGTTTAGAAATTCCGGGGGGGGGAGGAAGAGAGAGAGAGTGATTTAATTTTTACAATAACCTCTCTGACTTGCAAGTTTTGATCAAGTCCTGATTGTAGAGCTAAATTATTTGTGCACAGGAGGAAGCATGGCACTCATTAGCTTGAATATCCTGGACACATGGCTAACAGTCAGTAGGAAAACAATCTTAGAAAATGGTGCGAGCCAGATGGGGTTATCGCCCCGTGTGTGAAACCCAGGCTGATTTATCGTAAAAGGAGCGAAGGCGGCCCCATTAGCACAGACGGCCTCCTGATGATGTCATAATTGGCCTTCAGAAGTATTCGGCTGTGTTCCGCCATTCTCTAAAAATTGAGTTCCGATTTTAAATTGGTCCACGGTGAGGTCTGGCAAAATATAGTTTTTAATTTTTGAAAGAGAAAAATAAATGTTCAAAAATTCAGAACACTCTGTTGAGCCTCACACGGTCATGATCTCATGGATGCGATGCTTTATAGGGCTAGTGACACCAGAGTGACCCTTTCCGATTGGAGAAATGGTCTATAAAAATGCAGGCAGGGGTGTGAAAAGAACAAAAGAAAAGCAGTAAATTAGGGATAAATAACCAACCCCAGGCATTTGTATTTCTGCCCTAAGAGAGGAAACAAGAGCAGTCAGCCGGCTTTGAGCCTGAGAGTTTCTCTGTCTCAGAGAAGACCCAACCAAAGCAGCCTCTACCTCCTCCAGGCCATGAACTCGAACTTCCCCCATAGGTGGCAGGAGCAGAGAACAACACCACTCCCAGTGCCACACACCCTCCATCGAATTGTTCTGCACGGCCAGTGTTATTCCTGATTCTACACGGATAACTGAGCCATAGCTCCTCCCAATGCATGGTATTGCCAAGTGATGGGCTTTGCCCTATGTCTTTGCACACTGCCTTTCAGTTAGCAATCTTCACAACCTGCCAGCACATTTGGTTTTAGGTAGTAGATCAGGACATCAGGGAGGTCGGTGAGGACCACCTGCAAGGCAGCTGTTGGCTCCAGGGCTCCAGAGAGTCAGGGTTGCCATGGAGCAGGTATGTTGGAGATTCCACCCAGGACTCTGAGCCCTGCACCAGGACTGCTCCTTACCATTGAACTGGGCTCCCACTGTCAAAACATGGATGGCCCCAGGACCAGTCCTTTGCTGCTGCTCCTGGAGTCTCTGTCCTCAGTGTCCTTTATTTCCTCAGTGCCAGCCTAGCCCATTGCATGCACCTATGGCACAGCACCTGTCCGCCTGCCCTGTGCTCTTGCTAACTCTATGCCCCTCCCTGTGGCCTGTACTGGTTGCCTCCCATATATACCCATTGCCCCTAAACTGTGACAGTCCTGACCTTTGAGCCTGCCAGTGTTCCTCCCATTGTTCCTTCCCAGCAGCTCTCCCTAAGTCCAGACAACAGCCAGCACAGAGAACCCAGAGCCACAAGCCTCTGGCACCCTGCCTCTCCTTCTGCACCAGGACAATGCCTGATGCCTGAGATCCTTCCACAAAGGCACTCAACCAAGGTTTACTTGGTTACATTTTTTCTTTAAACACTCACCTGAGGACATGTTTTATTGACTTCAGAGAGAGAGAGAGAGAGAGAGAGAGAGTTGTGAGAGAGAAACATTGATTGGTTGCCTCCCATACATACCTCAACTGGGGATCAAACCCGAAACTTAGGTATGTGCCCTGACTGGGAATTGAACTTGTAAACTTTTGTTGTATGGGACAGTGCTCCAACCAACTGAGCCGCCTGGCTAAGGCAACATTTACTTAGTTATTAACAACCCCTTAGACAAGAGGGCCAGAGTTTTCTGTATGGCACCCCCAGGAACAGGGGCTCCTTGTGCCCAGCAGAGTCCTGTCAATGGTATTGCGTTCTACTGTAAGTGGAGAATGTGGCCATGAGCCAGGGTAAACTGCTTTCCTAACTGAAGAGCTTTAGTGTTTTTCCACACACTAATGTGTATTGTGAATCTCCACATGGCACAGAACACAGCAAAACGCACTTACAACACCCGTCGTCTGAGGACACCTAACAGGGTGGGCACCTTGCTGTGGAGTTTGCCTTTTTAGAAGACTTTTCATACTTCATCCTTAACCACTGCACATCCCATAGAACCACAAGTTTTGGCAAAAGCCTTGCGGTGATGACACAGCCTGGGGACGTCCCCTCTCCTTTGTCCGCTGGACTAGGTGGAATACAGAGGGTCCGGTGTATGGGATGGAGCTGGGCTGCAGATGTATTTGTCACATGTTCGGATGAGTATTATAAAAGGCAGCGGAAGGATCAAGTCAAGGAATGTGTCTAAAAGACCCATGGACAAACACAACGGTGAGGAGAGGGAGGACTTAATGTGGGAGGGGGGTGGGCAGGGCAGGGGAGAGTAATGGGGGGAAAATAGGGACAACTGTAATTGCACAATAATAAATTTTTAAAAATGCAGTGTTATTTATGAGACAGGAGCCAGGAGAGAATGTGCCTTGTCCTCACAGGTCTCCTGCATGTCAGGGTCACATCTGGAGTTTCCAAGTCCCCTAGAAATTCACCCTGAAGCACCCCTTATGCCCAGTACCCTTTTTAACTGGCCTGGCCACTTGTCAGCAGGATAACAATTTGCCCCGACAGGCCTACATCATCCCTTAATTGTTTCACAGTCTTAGTCCATGTCCCCAAGCTCTGCCCCTGGATCAGACAGAGGGGTTCAGAGGCCATGGTAGAGACCAGCAGGGCAAAGGGTCAGATTGTCCAGCTCCAGCTTGACCACAGTGGGCTGCATCACATCAGACAGGACCTGGGCTCTGAGCCTCCTCTTCTTCATGGCTATACCACTGTGGGGCAGGGAAGGGAAGGGGCGGTCCTGCACAATCCCTGCAGAGTTTGGAGCTCATTAGCAGCCATGCAGGTCCTGGGCATGCATGGCCTTCACCTGATATTGGGAGCAGAGCTTCAAAAAGGAACAGCTATCTGAGGGGTATGACGATGTCAGCCACACACGTTCCATCCCCTTCTTAAGGAGTCATAGTTCCTTAACATCCCAGTGTCTCAGATGGGAAGGAGGGTGCAGAGCACCATTGCTCTAGAAAAATTTATGAAGCATTCGCAACAGTCTTCAGGTTCCTGCCTGTTGTCCACGGGTCAGAATTTATGCCCCTCCCTTGACCAGGAGCTGCCTTCCAGCAGAAATGGTTGGATGACTTCGGGCCAGGTCTCTTTCATGTTATATAATCTGCTTTATAATGATCACGTGCTTCACAGTCACAGTGAGTCCCGTATCAGTGCATTCGTCATCAGTGTCCCACAGAAATGTGGGCTTTTCAGTTTGTTATTTTGCTCTATAAGTGGATTCCATTTGTACATCTATTCTTTACAGCCAGTTAAAGGTGTATAAATTGACCAAGACCTCACATATGAAACATCACTTTACCTTTCCATTAAATTACACTTCTGTAACTTTTAATATCCAGTAAATAGAACCACTTAGGCACCATGCAGAGTTAAAACTAAGAAACAAAAATCCCATTTCTGTAGGCCTTTCTTAGCTAAACTTCAGGGCTTGATGTTGAAGCGGCCCCGAACCTGGCTGCACCTCACATCGGCCACTCTGAGAGGCCTGGGCACATGCCTCCTTGCGCACAGTTGTGAAAACAGACGCCCTGTCCCACATAGTGCTCAGTGCCATCCTCATGTCCTGGAGAAGCCCATCTTCATCTCATGAAGAAATGGTGCGTGCAAGGACAAGTACCCCAGTTGCGCAGACAGGAGAGCTGGGCTGGTGAGAAGTGGCTCGGGGCACACCCATCAGCGCAGAAACGGCCTACTCCTGGATTCCAGCTAGGTTCCCAGGGCAAGTGGGTCTTGATTAATGACCATCTGCAGAGGCCTCTCTCTCTCTCTGAACCCTGTGTTTGCCTCCCGGGGCCTCTGGCGACTCTGCTCCCGCCTCTGTCTCCTTCCTTGGCCCAGGAATCTAGGAGCTCAGGTCACAGCAAAGGCAGCTCGGCCCGCGCAGAGCAGTGCGAGGGCTGACCGCTGGGAGAACCATCAGCCGCACCGTGTGATGATCAACTGAGCAGTAAATTAATTAATCATCATTTTATGCCTCATCAAGCACTTTGCTGAAGCTCTCAACAGGGGCCTCTTGGCGAGCCAATGGGAAGCTGACTGTTTTGTTTAGCCGGGTGAGACTTCCATAAACAGGGGAGGTTTTGACAAGCTAATAAATATGTCATCCGTCTCTGCCACTGGCAGCAGCCGGCCCCACCTGCAAAGTGGTGGGGTTCTGCCCAGCCTGGTGGGCAGTGAATGATGGCAGAGACGTGCTCAGGGAAGTGGCAGTTGGGAGATGCAGGGAGTGGCAGAAAGCTCCCCAAAGTTCCTTCAAGCTTTGAGGGAGGAATGCCACCACCTTCACTCACAGGTCCTCTGCAGTGATGCCACAGAAGCAGAATGTCCTGACACTTGTCCTTCAAGCTACAGCTTCCATTCTTCATGCAGACTGCATGGGTCTCTTCCCCCATTAAGTTCCTTGACACAGGGACTGAATCATCATAAATTAAACGCCCAAGCAAGACACTCTAGAGAAATCAACCATGTGGTAAGAAGCACTGTTTTGGGAGGTTGCATGAACAGGTGTTGCCTTCTCATCAGCTTCAAAATACATCACAGCAGTTCCTTAGGAAAAGTTTCAAGCTAACCTCAGCTCATCTCTATTAAAAAATACAATAGGGTAGGAACCACTACTTTTCTTAAGAAACCACTTTCTCAAAGCTAAAGAAAAGTTGATACTTGGATGATAATTCCAAAGGTTTTGTCATATACTTACCTTATGCTTTTAAATCCGACACAACGTTGGGATAGAATCTAGCAGTATCGATGAATACAAATACCAAAAAGTGCAAATGCTTGTAGATCTCAGGTCAGTTGATGACTTTTAACCAACATTTTACGTGAGTTTGCAATGCCCTCCAGCGTAATCTGAAGAACCCTCATGTGGGTCCTGGATACAGAGTTTCTAAACCGAAGGTGATGCGTAGCTGGCAGGCCCTACATGGAGTCTCGTATTTCTAGCATTATTTATTTTGAAGCAAAGCAAGACTTAGGGACCACAAAACTCCAAGGAATGGTGTCTGGTGTGTGGCCTCCAAACCTGCCACATCAGCTTCTTCCAGGAGTCACTAGAGCATCTCTCAAAGGTGTCAAAGACCCTCCACCCCAACCTGACTAGCATTTTAGATTCCATTTAAGATTTGAAACATGAAAGAACCAAAGGGGCACTGACCTGTCACTAATACAGAAGGTTTTTTAACTCAGATCCAGGTTTGCTAGAATTACTGGGACCTTCTGAATCTTCTCCTACCTCTTGTATCTGCCTTCTATGTGTGGAGGGCTCCTTTGACATGACTCTGTTGGTCCAGAACCTGTGCCTTGGCGTTTGTCACTGGCCACAGTCAGTTAAGGGCCAGCAATGCAGGTAGCCTTGACTTTCCTGTCCCATGGATGTCATCTGTTCTCAGTCCCTCACAGTGCTCAGTGGAAGACAGTCGCCTCATTAGGTGGTGACATAAGGCGGGCCAGCATGAGCTCCACCAGCTTTTCCCAGCTCCAAATCCCCACCAAGTTGCAAGAAGACGACACTGCTTTCCTCTAGAGGACGACAAGCAACACAGTTTTAACAGAAAGTACATTTTACTCCATAGCATCACACATGGAGTGCGGGCCACTTTTTGTGTGTGTGATTTTATGGGGTAGATGAATGGGAGACAGCTTTTTGAATAGGGGACAAACTTTCTGAATTCTGCACAGCATACATCAAGGTGCTCCTTCTGTGGCATTCTTTTGTCACTCATGTCATTATATGTCCCATGTTACTTCCATGATGAACTCTAAGAGCTGAGCGCAGAGATAGGGTCAGCAGGATGCTGCGCCCTCAGGGTTGGATGGAGAATGCCGGACAACGGGTAGACTCCACGGAAATTTTGGAAGAATAAGATGACAAAGCCCAGTGACCTCAGAGTTGATTTCTTTTCTTTAAATGTTTCCTTTTTGTTTGTAGTTTTCTTGTTTTTGAAACTTAATTCAGGAGAAAGACACAAAAAGGAGGGAAAGAGGGAAAGAGGCCAAGGTCAAAGTAAGGGACATTGTCTAGTAATATTTCCATTCTTGTTTTATTTGGGCTAACTGCTTGAAGAAATGAGGAAGTTCAGATGTGAAGGCAGCATTTCTCGCATGCGATGTTCTAGGATGGTCACATGAGATATTAGCAGACGTTCAGGCTAATGGCTTCCCTCATGCAACTCCCATGAGTTTAGGACACTGGGCTTGCCATGTCTCCATCTTGGGACTTAACAAGGACATTAGCACATTAAAGATCAGAATCTCTTGTGGAGACCAGTCTAATCCAGTTTAACATCATTTCATAAAAGTGCTAACTCAGGAGGCTTTCACCGTGGAATGGCTCACGAGGGAGGGATGTTACAGCTCACAGCGCAGGTCCCTCACCGACGCCCCTTGCTTCCCAGAGAGCACTTCCTTCTCCTCGGGAGTCTAAGCATTTTCTGACTCAGGAGTGTCGCCTTTTCACCCTCCTGCACGCTGCCCCAGAGCCCTGCCCTTTCCATGGTCACTTTAAAAGGCCCTACCAGATGAGTGTTCACATAGTTTTAAATTTATTTTTAATCTAATTCATGCATTCTCAATGGAAATAATATTGTCCTAAAAGGAGTAAAACCTGGTTCTTAGGAAGTAAAAAAAAACCTCTTTCTATATACAAAACACAGTACACCCAATAAAATTAAAATTTATATGGGCTGTTAGGGAAAAGATTCTAAAAAGGCTCATTAAAGGAACAAGAGTAAAAAAATAAGATTGAGAAACACTACTCTATTTGATCTGCCAAAGTATGAACAAAGTCTAGTGGACTCTCCTATTGTAATTGTGCCCTTTATGCTTTTTTAGTGTATATATATACATGTGCATATATATATATGCACACATTACTGCTTTTATATTCAGCTGTTATATTGTTTGTTTAAAAAATGAAGAATTCCATGTTCCCTAACCTCCTGACAGGTTCACATTGTATCATCACATAACAGTGGTCTTCTCACAGTGTTGGTCCTCCACTTCCACTGCATCTGTAGTCACATTTCTACTCTGTTTTGATTTGATTTGGTTTCGATTATATATATTGATTCATACCTTTATTTTCAGTCCTCTCTTGTCATTTGACTTTGAGGAGGTTCTTGCAAAGAACAGCGCTGGATTCTACTTTATGACTAACCCATCACTCTTTCTCTGAGTTTTGATGGGATATTGAGCCCACTCACCATGAACTGGGCTTTTCTTGTCATGTTTTTATTTCTTACTTGCATCCTGTGTTTTCTTCACTCATTTTGCTGTCTTGGTACAGTTTCCATTCCCTCTGTTGCTCTGCTATAACAACCAACCTTAAATGTGCAGCCCAATGAGAGTCATGCCCCCCACCAATTAACAACAACCAGTTACTCTTTCTTATACTTAAAGTATAACTTGGACAAATTGTGTTAAATCCTTGAATTTAAAATTTAAAAAGTAAATAAATTGGCAGTATGTTTTTTCAAAGAAACCCAGCAAGCAAATAACAGAGAATCAAAAATAGCATTTTTAAAAATATTTTATTTATTTATCTTTAGAGGGGAAGGGAAGGAGTGAGGGAGAGAAATATCAATGTATGGTTGCCTCTGCCGAGGACACACATGTATCATGTGTCCCCTGCCTGGAACTGGCCCACAACCCAGGCATGTGCCCTGACTGGGAATCGAACCACGATCCTCTGGTTTGCAGGCCTGTGCTCAATCCACTGAGCTACACCAGCCAGGGCCTAAAAATAACATTTTCTTTAAAATTCTTGTAACCTGTAATGGGTACTTGGTTTCTGAGACCAATGATCATCTCCAATGATCTCTAATGTGCTTGGCCTCAAGGCCCAGTATGTGTGTCTTTCTGTAGCACGACTTTTATTTTTGATTTCATATAGCTTTGTCTCTAATATGTATAGAATACATTTAAGTAATTTCTTTTTATAAAAAGTAGACAGACAGTATAGTTTCTGAGGCTTTTCAACTAGAATATTTTCCAACATGAAAGGCAATTTATACTAGAATGAAATTTTGGAATAGCCACCAGATTCTTCATATGTCTTGTAGCTTCATTATCTTCTGTCACCTGGGACTACAGAAAAGGGCACAGCTAACATACCCTCTTTTTTTTTCTCATAAATGCTTACAGGTATATTAGGCTTCAAAACATTGTCAGTCTATCTAGATGTGGATGTTTCTATATGGGACCACTGCAATCATTTTGCCAGGAATACTGAAAGCCAATTCTGTCTACACGATGTCTTCTTTTCATCCTAAAGGTTTCCCCATTGTGATTTTAATTGCTGCTGTTCATCCTCTTCTTTTAATTTCTTTCTCAAGAAAGCTATGGCCCTTAGGTTAAGATTCAGTTTTCTGCTCTCCATATATATCATATTCTTTAAAAAATCATTTTATTCTCATTGCCCATTCCTCTGTCTTCTTAAAGCCATTGCCAAACCTGTCCTCTGTAATAATAATCTGATGTTTCATGGTGTGAATTTTGCTTCTGGTTTTATCAAATGCAAGAGATCTCTTTCCTCTGAAAGTGGTACTTTTGAATATTTCTAACTCATCTGCCTCTTTCAAAGCCAACTGGAAGTATCCTGAATGTCCTCAAGCATCTTCTTGCTAATGTCTGCATTGTTTAAGGGTGCTGCTGCTGTTTCTCTGGAACAATGCAGTCTCGAGTTCCTTTCAGGATCCTAAAAAGAGATCTAACATTTTCTTCTGACCCTTGCAACAAAGCAGTCTATGTCCTCTTTCTCTTGCAGTCATTCATCTCCAAACCCAAAGAGGCTGATCCAAGCCTGGTTTTCATTGTGTCTTCACCCAGACTTCATCCCCATCCACCTGCTCATGGCCACTTTTTTTGTTGTTGTAGTACCTGGGTTGGTGGAGAGTTTGTGATGGACACAGAATTTTTGCCAGCTCTGAAAAAAAGGGTTAATTTGTTTCCCACCTGATACCTACCCTGGGCCTCTTGGCCTAAGTTAGATCACAGAAAAGAGGCAATATGCCTCCTCATTTTCTTTTTGAGTGGCATATTTTCTGCAGAAAAAAATTACTAGTCCTGTTTAGTTGATATTTCTCCAAGAGTCAGTCTAAGTATTCTTCATTTTGTATGTCTTTAATAATATTCCACTGAAAAGTTGGAGAGGGGTGGAACAATCTAATGTAATCATGCTCTTTCCCCCAGACTAAGTTGTAATGGAACTTTGTCAGTCACATTTAATTATTTTCTGAAGTAGAGACCACTTTCTGAAGAGCCTATAGAACACTGCAGGCCACCTAATTTGGCCATCTCCTCTTGGCTATGCCTTTGATGCACTTGGTCAGGGGCCTACAGAATCCTCTTCTAGGATTCTCCCATGACAGTCCTCCTGCTGATTTGAACACCCTTCCTCTCTGAGGCCTGTGCACTCCCACTCACCAGCCTCCTACTCTCTTCTTATCATCTCACAAGATGAATAAAAGGAACCATGCCATAGACTTATTTTTCTTTCTGTTCTGTTCCCCCCACATGAATTAATGCTCTCCTTCTAGGACCATTCCCTCTAGCCCTAGACCACTGAGAGTGAGAATCATTGTGTGGTACCCTCAGTGGACCAGAAGAGCCCCTGACCCCTTTCTCCTTCTATGTCTGACCAAATAAAGAGCCTGTTATATTGAACCCTGAAAGAGCCCAGCAACCATTCAGAGGCTGTAGACTTTCCTCCAAGACATAAATAATAATGGCCATTAACAAAGGAATCTTGCCTCTGCTCCCCAGTGATAACTGGTCTCAAAAACTTTATCTGAGGTTGTTGTAGACTAGTTGGTGTTAGTCAAATAAAAGGATGAGTTCACTATAAAATCAGTGTTCTAATTTCAACTCTCTCTTCATTTGCTTTGGTTTAAAGATGAGCCTATGATTGGGTCTCTTGTAAATGTCTAAAATGTTTTCCTCTTTGTATAAGGGTTAGTCTTACCAAGGTGAGCTTGGTCACTGAATTCTATCCTCACTGTGACAGAAGTCCACAGTCTCAGTGCCCATGAACATGCCCTTCAATCCAGAGAGGTCCAAGAAAATGGATGCTAAGGAATAAAATTAAAGCTAACCTATGAACCTAATGTAGTAAAGCCTATTAGGAATAGGCTTTAACAGAAATGCAAAGAGATTTTATCATGGATTTATGAAACTTGCTAATTAACCAATTATATTACAAAATGTGCACCAACAATTATAAGAGGTGGGATAGTCTAGGCAGCAGTAGATGATGCTGTGGTAGCTGTCAGCCCCAGGACCTCGGCAGGTTAAAAGAACAAACTTCTGTTTCTTATTCATTCACACTACATGTGCTAGTAGATGGTGGTGGACACACTCTGCTCACACAGGTCATGCTCAGGCTTGGTTGTCAGAGGCTGCATCTCCACAAGCTCCCTCTGGGAGTCTAAGGGAGGAGGATATGCGGTATTTCTCACAGGCTCTCAGAATGTCCCTATGGAAGCAACTCATACCACCTCCACTCAGATTTACTGTCCAAATGCATGTCTTCAGTATGCATGTGACTTTAGGAGGCCAGAGAAGTGGCATCCCACTAGTGTTCCCCAACTGGAACATATATTGGCAAATGAATCAATGGCTACAATAGCAAACAAATCATAGAGCTTGATAGAATTAACTCTGTTAGAAGAAATACACACACACACATATGAGATATAGAGAGATCACAAATGGGAAAGAATAAACAAAGAATGCTAGCATCATCAAAAAAGGACAAAATAAAAGAATTACATTTTTAAAACAGGATATCTAGCTTACTCAGTTTTAAAAAAATTAATTTGCCATAACTTTTTGATTTGGTGCTACTTTCTAATCG
This sequence comes from Sturnira hondurensis, assembly GCF_014824575.4. Classification (NCBI taxonomy): domain Eukaryota; kingdom Metazoa; phylum Chordata; class Mammalia; order Chiroptera; family Phyllostomidae; genus Sturnira; species Sturnira hondurensis. The sequence continues at coordinate 9,815,719 of NW_028087015.1, forward strand.
ATAGTAATTTATGGTTTTAGGCATCTAACCATGTGTCTTTAATTTATTTAATATGAAGTTCTGTGAGTAACAGTTTCACAAACCATGATTTTCCAAAATTTGTATTCAGAAACCAGGCTCATAGATGCCCCTCCCTGTCTCCACCCTTCACCTGGCAATGCTTCTTTGGATACAACCCAAACCTAAGAAAATCTAGTATGTTTTAATCACAGGATTTAAGTGATATGCATGGAAATCTGTTATTGTGGTAGTTAGCTGAGATGTCAAATTACTAGGACATGATTACTAATTTGTGTTCTACAAAGATTTTACTTTAAAGAGTTATTGTTTCATGTGATATAAATAGATCCATATTTGATTCAAATCTGTATAAAAACAAATTAATACATTATGGGAAAAATAAATTTTAGACCATGTTTCCAATACACAAACCAAAAGACTGTCTGAATTGAGAATGTTGACAATAAGCTGACAAAAGCATCCAGAATTAATTGGCTTCACACATTGGTAAATGGGTAAGATGAGGTAAGGATATTCACGCCAAGGCAACTGACAAGTGCTTAAATTTATAGGGACAGATCTCTACCATCCTTGGCAAATTACATCACCTAGAATCAGGAAACTCTGAGGAGTTGATTGGTCTCTATTGTTTCAGAGATGGCTGCTTATGTTTACCAAATCCTCCAGGCCTTCTCAGTGCCACTAAATACTTTTAAAAAGAATAAAACCACCTTTTGTGATTCTGTCAAAAGTTGGTAATGGGCATCCCCTCTTTTTTTATACTTTAAGCATCGGGTGGAAGAATCTTCCTGCAAAGTTGATCACTCTTCTCTTAAGTGATCAACCGCATCTCACCCCACAGAAGCTGATGAAAGTAGACAGCAGCAAAAGGACTTTGCTTCAGTTTTTTGGGCAGAATGAGAAAAAAATTGCCTTTGCACAAGGTTTTAAAAAAGAAATTTAATAGATGATATATCAGGGGACACACTCTAGGAAGCTTCTAGCCTGGGGAAGAAATTGAGAAGCAGAACCTTGAATATGTGCAACTCAAAAACAGAGGAAAGGGTGTTGAGAATAGTCTAGAAATCTACAAATGGGACCTAGGACCTTCTTCTGGCAATTTAGCTGAAGTTTTGTTATTAATGAAGACAGAAGAGTTCAGAGAAGCTCCAAGTCGGCTAATTCTTAGCCCGCCCAAAGAATTCTGGGCCAGCTAAGAAGTCATAATGGTATTGTTTCTGACAGGCTGCTCAGTGGCCACGCTCCCTTTTTTGAGCATCTACAAAAATAGAAATTGTGATGCTTCCTTCCAAGATTTCAGAGGCCTTGGCTGGGTCTCCAATGTGAACAAATGTCACACAGGCATGGAGCTTGAAGGGGCCCACTTTGATTTGGGCCTAGGATGGTCTCACACTGAAGCCGAACCAAGAGGATGTGAATCTTTGCAAACAAGCCATGTTGGAAAGCATTGGCAAGGCCTGTGCCAATGCCACCTCACTTCCCCAGCTCCCCGGGGTCATCAACACCCCCGTCTGTCGGGAATTTTCCCAGCCCCTGAGCCTCTGACTCATTTCCTCTTTGAAGCTCATCTTTCTTTCGTGCCAATTCAAGATAAACTGTGAACTTCATGTCTTGTCCCCACCAAGTAATGTGGAAGAACATTAGCTCGTGTGCTTCAGTTCTGCCCTTTGGCCCCTTTGAAACTATTGCCCTTAACACTCACTTATCAAGCATTTTGGCTTATTTTCCAAGGAGCAAAGTGACTTATCCTTGCTCCTTGAGAAGATCACAGGGGAAAAAAACTAACAAAAATGATGAAAGAATAGTCTTGGCTTTTACTGTGCCATTCTTTCTCAACGTTAATTTTCAGACTCCACTCCGCCATCAGATGGGCCTCTCCATCTTCATGTGAAGGTGAGTGGACAATACAGACTCCATTTTAGGGATGATGAAATGGGGACATTGTAAGTGATGGAGACACTTACTTTCCCACCATCTGTTCCACACTCAAAGTCAAAGTCAGTTCAACAAAAGATAAACTTCTTATTTAGCATTGTTATTAGCTCGCTGACATTTTTGTTTTATTTTTATCCTGGACTGTTGATACTGTGTAGACATAATGGAGGAAAATGTTTAGAAATTGAATTCAGTTTGTTGTTATTGCTGTATCTGTTGATTTAATTTGCCTACAAAGAGTGGGAAAGTCACAGAACTCTCGGGAAGGGGGTCATCGTGTTTTTCTCCCCAGCTCTGCATGCTGGGTGGGCACACTCCAACAGAGAGCCTTTGGATCATGGCAGCCAAGACCAGATTGCTCACCTGGGTGGCTCCCAGAGCTACATCTAGGTCCCAAGTCCTGGGGCAGGAAGCTTTGGGCTGGCTCTTTAATTCTCCACCTTGATACCCTTTGAGCGTGGATGATGGTCTGCTTCACCTTGACCCGTCCCCCAGGTAGACCAGAGGGGCTAGAGGCAGGACGTGGCTGGGGAACAAATGGTTAATGGGCAGATATTTTAAGAAGAAGAAGTGTACTAGCCATGAGGAGTGCAGAGTTGGAAGCAGGGATCTCGTGTCCACTGAGGAGCTGGGACACATGGTCAATTCTGCTGTCCCCAAAAGCTGGGAGTGCAGGCAAGCCAGGAGCATGTAGGAGTGTACATGACAGTACATGGCATCTCTCTACACAGCTCTGATGAAGTGCCCTGACAGAGGTGACCCCTCACTACAAGTCTGTGAGGATGGTTTCCCCCATTAGTGTCAAAGCCTTGGCTATGGCACCATCCACTCTTCAGCTGGACAGACCCACTGGACAGACCCAGTCTAAAACAGTGATGGGTGTGCTTAGATACAGCTTGGTGAAGCAGAAACAGAAATAAGGCCTGACCCCATGAAGCAGGAAGGAACGATCCAGTGACGTTCCCTGTCATCCACCCAATTAGTTACACATTATCTTCTTCCTGAAAGACTGGCGGGGAAGGATGTGTCTGGGAGGAAGGAGAGGAGAGAAGGGGGAGGGGGCGGGATTTTCCAGTACCCACCCCACACAGGTATAATGTTCACTGAAAATCAGTGGTGTGCCCTCCAATGCAAGTAACATTATCTCATTGTTATCTTTGGTGTTTCAGCATAGATTGTTCCAAAGAGTTTGAAAAATGACAGTCTGTATGACACTCTCATCTTTAAATAAAAGTTGAATCTGAATTTGCTTTGCTGAGGCTCACTCATTTACAGACTTTGGAGAGATTTCATAAACTTCCCAGTGCAAAGGGGAAAATAACCACTTCTGGGAACTTAGTAACACTGACCCACTGTATTAGTTGCTTCTAAAAGAATTTCTCATTTAATGGCCCCACAGCTTAGAGGGGCTACTATCTCTTTCTGTGTTTGGGGGTAGTGAAGCAGGAGGGTGGGGAGCTTCCTGCAGAGCTGTCCACAGAGCTGGGCCCTTCTCAAGTCCTTGGTCACCACAGCCCACAGTCTCCTTCCAGTCCAGGAATTTCCTCCTGGACTTCCTCTTCGATTCTAGACCCAAGCAGCTTCACTATCCAAGGTTCCCATAAAATTAGCTGAGATCCCTAAAGTAATGAGTTACCCTCATCCAGGGCCTTGGTCAAGATGCCCCGTATCTTGGGGTCTCCACGAGAAGATTTCTCACATGGAGAACAGATGGAAGAAAACAAAATGAACCTATTTATTGGACTAAAATTTCATTTCCCTCTGCTTCATTGATCTGTACTTGTTATAATCATGAAAAATTCCTTTAAAGAGCATATAAAAAGATACTGTTCCATCCAGCGAGAATAGGTCCTACTTTGAAGCCCTCGGCCATCAGCGGTTTTGCTGTGCAGCCCCACCCACTGCCCAGAGACAGGAAGGGCGCCATTCAGCACCTTAACAAAGGCCTGTAGATACTGTTTGTGTGCTGTGCTCACGGCGCCACCTTCTCAGGACGAACTTCTGACTTCCAAATTTAGCAAGTCTTGACTTAGGTACAGTCCCTTAGACTCACAGCCATATCTAAATGATGGGGGAGAAAACAGCAGCCCGTTAAACACAATCTGATGGCTATCTGGAGTTTGGGCGATGTAGCTGACAGCTAAGAATGAAAGAAGATACATGACTCTCTACGATCTGTGCACACAAAGCATGCTTGTTTCGGCTCCTTACAAACAGGGACAGTAGATTACATCTTTGCAATAAACCTGCATTTCATCACCCGACTGCCGCGCAGCGTGAAGTGTCCGGACTCTAATAACTGGGCTAATGAAGAGGCAGCGGGGGCGGCGGAGGCAGGAAGGGAATATTAGAAATGCGTAGGTCACAACCGAGGTTGCGAGCCCAGCTGAGACAGCTGGTTTAATCTCATCTGTTATCCCAATGTGTTTTTTAGGAACACTAAATTGAACCCAGATTTTAAAGGATAAAAAAAAAAAAAGAAACACGCATTCGCCAATTAATTGAGTGATTTAAATCTGGGTGTGCCTTACTGGCTTCTTTTCCTCTCTCTTTTTGGAAATATTAAAACTGTTGGGAACTTAGTTCCGATCTTCATCCACCCCCATCATTCATGGGGCGGGAGAAGGGGGGCGGGCTGCCCAGAAGATAAGTTCCCAGAGTCCAAAGCCAGATGGGCTTCTCACCAATAATCTAAGCGGCCCCACCCAAGGTCTGCCTTGTCAGAATTAATTGTTCTCTAGAATGTTATTAGTGGAAACACTACATTTGCTTTTAGGGTAAAGTTCCTTCTTAATGAACTGCAATTCTTGCTCTAAGGCATTTCTCATCAACGTGATAACATCAACCCAGGTGCTGCCGCAGTCTTTAAAAATCGTAAATCTTAACCTGTCACTGAAGGGAAGGAGAGAAAAAAGGTTAAACAAGTTTGTGGAAGAAAGCTTTCCCAGGTGTTATTTTGCAAGTAGAGAGCTAATTGATGGTTCTGCCATAATAGTTACAAGTGATAAGGATCACGTAGACACTCCCTACTGGAGGGGACATTTGGGGTGTCCCAGGGGCGGCAGCAGACTGTTGCAGCCCCACTGCACACACAGAGCCTCTGGATCTCCTGGTGGCTTTGAAAGCCACACTGGATTCCCATGGGAGTCAAATGTAAAGAACCATCCACAGGAAAAACAGAAACCTAATTAACCTAAATTAAGGGCAGCATTCATCTCCTGCATGCTGTACCAAGATCAAATCCTGTCAGCGCAACGCCCTTAACAACAGCCAACTTAATAAGGAACAACCTGGAGGAACTCAAATTACTCTAAGGGTTTTTCAGCTTTGCCCATCCCAAGTCAGCTTCTAAAAGGGCGTAAGATCCATCCCTTTTCGATTTTAAGGTTACTAATTCTTTTTACAAGATGTAAAAGGAAAGGAAAGCTTTCCCAGGGTTGCATCCTGGAAGCTGAAAAAAGAATCTAACTGGCGGCCTCTCATCTCCTCTCCCGCGTCCCCACACAGCCCTGGGCCCTGTGCTGGGCTGGGGATGTAATTGGATTCCAGTGAGAGATGGCAGTAATGCTGGGTGAGACCCTTCACACAAAAGCACACAGTGCATTTACATTTTCATTGGTTTCATAAAAAGAAAATCAGGAGGCAATGGAGTTTTTCTAATTACTGCCATCATTGGAAAATTCATACTTGCCCAAGAAAAGACCATTGTGCTTAAGTCCATGGTGTCCTGGCTAACTTAGAAGGAGCCTGGAGCACCAGAGAAGTTAAAAAATAAAAATAAAAAAATGATAACGTTTTCACTTTCTGCTTTGTATTCTGTAACCTGGCTTTAACTGCATTTGCTTGGGGATTTTTTCCTTATGAAAATAGTATTATGTGTGACATTCAAGTTTCCATAAAATGATTAAAACCACAGTGTCTTTGATGATATGTATTTGGAGTCTATAAATAACACCAATATAAATAAATCCCAGAGCAAGGATGGGTGCAAATGAGTCAGGTCAGATTTCAATCACTGTTCATCTAAATGGCTTTTCTATTTAACCATTTGTAAATTTATAAGCAAATCTTTGCCTATTTGGGGAGGATGGAAATGCTTAGGTCCTTGCTCTATGTATAACAGACTGTTTATTGGGAAAGAGGTGCACAGCCCACCTCCACTCAGGACCCGAGGCAGCTCTCAGGGGAGAGAGAGAAAGCACTGGACCGTCTGAACACCTCTGGTTTCCTCCCTCTCCTGCATTCGCCTCCAGAACTCAATATCAGTTTATCAATGGATTTCTCTGTGTCAGCTCATGTCACACAGGATACATGCTCCTATAAACTGTAGTTGCATGTTTTGATTGTTTTAAAGAAGTTAAATCTTGTCTTGTTCTTGTTAATCTCATTTTCTTAACTGCAGAGTGCTGGATACACACACACCGGCCACTTTCACAGACTCAGTGTGTGTTTGGAATGCTTCGCTGGCAGAGGCAGTTTTGGGGGGGAACTGAGTAAAAACTGTATGATCAGTCTCACGAAATGTTCAGGTCAACTCCGGGAAACTATCAGGCCAAACCACGCAGCCATTAGCAGTTCACTATCCGAAATAAAACCTATGCAATCTTTAAAATTCTCTCCTGGAGACTTGACTTGGGGTGATGAATATACAATACGGCATACCCACAATATATTATTGAATTGTACACTTGAAAGCTATATGATTTTATTAACCACTGTCTCCCCAATAAATTTAATTAAAATTGTTTTAAAAAGTAAAATAAAAACCCACTGACCAAGGGATTTGGGAGAAATTGGGCCTCTTCTAGTAAATAAATCTGCCCATGACCTAAGAAGAGAAGACAAACCTCCTGGGCAGGAAGTGGGACATGTCCCAGCCTAGAAGGCATGAGCTCCACTTGAAGGGACGGCTGATTTCTGATCAGTTTTCCCCGTGACTTGGGCACAGTGTGGTTTGAGGATTCTTACACTTCTACTTTAGTCTGCGTTGTGAAAGCATTTGCACTTGGGAGACAGTGACAAATGAACCCATTTTATAAATGTGATTGGTACCCAGGGCCACACCAGCCGTGCGCAGGCTCCCTTCTTTGCTTCCCCAGGTCAGGATGTCAGCGCTGCCAAGACCAAGCAGATGGTCTCCCCTTTGGAACCTGGGCATAGACTCCCTGGCTAAGCCACCCATAGACAACAGCCAGGAGGGGACACCTGTGACTACCGGGCTCTTGGTCGTCTGCACCTCAGCCTCCCCTGCTCCCCATAAGATGCTTCTCTATACACCAAGCAGCTATGGCCCCTCTGACCTGGGTGCCAGGTTCCTTCCTTGCTATTGTCATTACATAGACTCATTTTATTCTAATTTAATTAAAGTTAATTAAAGTTAACATAACAAGACGTTACATCCCTGCTGTGATCAGAATCATTTGCTGTTTCTAAATACACGTATTCTTGAAACGGTCACTAAATTATAAAATTAAAATTAACCATAATTTACAAGGATTAGTACATCTAAACCATTTATAAAATTTTCCACATTGAAGAAGGCCCATGTCTCGAGGAGGAAAATGTAACTTTATGACAAGTTGTCATAAAGGGCAATCAATGGTCCTGCAGTCCCGTGTAAGAAGGTGCTGTTAGCTCTGTGTCATTAAACAGCAGGGATTGTTCTGTTTGTGCATTTCTCCTTCTGTCACTGCAGAGAGTATGGCCAGCTGCTGCTAGAACCGAACTGCATGCCCCCCGCACACAGGACACAGGCTCAGAGGCGGACTTACTCCTTTTCTGTGTTTCCCTGGAGGAATTTGCTCTCAGTGCTCCATCAGTGCCTCAGAATTTGGCCTCAGCAGAGATCTATCCTCTTGGCCCCACGTAATTCCTGACCCTGAGCCCTAATTTTGGGCAAGGTTTGCACTCCTGGAAGAATTCTTAGCCACTCCCTCTGACACCTCACAATTGTTCTAACAATAAACAAATCTCTCTCCTCCATTCTCCTCCTCCTCCTCATGTGGGAATGGATCTGATCACCCTGCAGAAAGCAGACCTCTCCTGGCCTCTGACCTCTGCCTAGAACCGAACGTCCTGCTACACAGCACCCACCAAGCACAACAGCAACACACAACAAATTCCTGCAAGAGACCACCTAACCAGACATCTGTAGACTGAGCTTATCTGGCGGGCATATTTCAAAGTATCAAACCAAGTATTTAAAGTGAAGGAATAGCAGAATCTTTGATTTGATAAGTTTTAATGGAGCCAAAATATTTACATTAAAAACAGATTATTTGGCCATGCTAACCGTCAGACCCTCTGAGCATTTTTTAATGGTCTAGGCATGCATAAACTCCTCCTAATTGGCTGATGACCAGAAGTGGTTGATAAGCACAGCCAACCCCACCACTCTGAGTGAAGAAAACTTGGGGCTTTTGCATTCCGGGCTGAGCCTGGAAGCCACCCCGCGTTTGGGTTGGCCCCAGAGGCCAGGTAGGTGGGGCCAGACCCACACGCTTTACCACGTGGACCTCCCGCCTGAGTCTCCTTGTCTTTGAATCCTGTTATTTAAACAGAATGGACAACTGGGCAACATTTTATTACAAGTTTAGAGTCAGAATCTCAAGGAAAATACAGCTTTGCAAAATACTAGTCAGTCTCTTTTTAAAATTTAAGTAAATTTTAAAAAATTACTGTGATTATACAGTAATTATCAAAAATTACTGTGAGTATAGAAAACATTTGAATATGTGAGTTAAGAAGCTCTAAGCCTACTACTATGACTAAACCTCTCACTTCAATGTGATCGAACATTCAAAAAATGCCTCTTTCTCTGCATTTCTGTTGGCCTTTGGTCTCCCTTTAATGCATAAATCACATCTTCAGTCAATAAAAACAGCACATTTTTCACTAAATCACATTATCCAAACCCCAGAAAGAGTGTTTCATTTGTTTACAGAGATGTAAAAAAAAACCACTAACTTTTTCATTATACTTATATCTCAATCTAATTGGAGAGGAAGAGAAAGAGAGAGATCAGTGAACGAAGGTCAATAACTAGTATTTGAAGACCTTTCCTGTTGTGACTAACAGTCAGCATGGTATATACGCCTTACGCTAAGTCAGGCCGAACCTTGGGAGAGCAGCGCATCTGGAAAAGACTCCGAGATGGTCATAATGGGACAAGGAGGAGAAGCGCATGCAGAACAGGCTGAGGGGTGGGAGTGGGACCAGCTGGGGCCTCTCTGGAGGACAAGGGAAACTTTGTTTGATTGAGGTTTTTTAACTTATCAACATAGTTTTTTAAAAAAAAATTAAAGATTTTATTTATTTACTTTTAGAGAGAGAGGAAGGAGGGAAGAAGGAAGGGAGAGAAACATCGATATGTGAGAGAGACATCAATCAATTGCCTCTTGTGCGTCCCCAGTCAAGAGACCTGGCCCACAAACCAGGCATGTGCCCTGATGGGAAATCAAAATGGCAACGTTTTGCTTTGCAGGACGATGCCAAGCCCACTGAGCCACACCAACACAATAAATTTTTAAAACCCTTTCTGTCCAAAATGAAGGAAGCAAAAGTATTATCTTTTGAATTTGTGGGATCTCTCCTGGCACCACATATTTACATGTTTTAGATGGACTCACTATGTTTCCTTTGAGAACAGTTAATAAATGTTATTTTTACTCTATTTTTATTAAATTATTAAACTTTTTTCCTTTAAAGGGTAGTTGGTGCTCCCCACTGTGTTTAGAAAATCACAAGAAGAGAAATTTACAGAAAGCAGTTAAAGATATAAACTAAAAATATACCTTAAGAGTTTTTGAAATGTTTGCTTTCATAAAAGGAAGAGAAACTCATTAGCGTGAGAAAATCTTCCCTTCGTTTGACTTCCATTAATTTTTTTATAAACATGTGGTTTTAAATACATTTTCTTTTCAATAAAATTTGACTTGTTTCAGGTCATTTGGAGGCATGGTTTATGTTCTCCCTGGGTTGGTCAAAAGAGATTTATTTCCCCAGGAACCGCAGTGTGCCAAAATCTCATGTCTCTCACCACGCTGGAGCCCATCCCTCCAACAGAGAAAAGATAACTCCTGCGTTCCCTTCGCGGGGCGCCCAGCTCTGCTGTGGGGCGAGCAGAGTTCTCACCATGAAGCCACATACTGGCTCCCACACACAGGCCCACTCTGGGAAGCACCTCCCTCTTCAACCAGAATCACTTCTGTCAAGGGAAAGCATCTTATTTAATTAATAGGGGAAGATAAATTGGAGTCTGTGACTTCTACTCAAAGTAATATTTCAACAGCTGCACCTCTCTAATACATTTTCCTTGTTTTTACAACTGTTCCCTAAATCTGAAATAGTTTGCAGTGTCAGCAATGAGTGAGAGGTAATAGTGTTTGCCTTTTATAGGGAGAAAAAATATATGTATAATTCGGTCATGAGAAAAAGGTTAAAAACCTGCTTCATAGGCAAGGCTTAGAACATTTCACGACACTGACTGAGCAGCCTGCAGCAGCAGACACGTCTAACTCCACACTGTGAGCACGTGACCAGTAGAAGCTACCACAGGACTGCACAGTTTTCTCCCCGACGCTAACCAAAGACCCCAGTAGTTCTGACAACTCTCTAACATTAGTAATGGTTACTAAAGTTAAAAAGTCCTTGACTTCATAAACTATTAAGTAGTAGTTGCAGCTACAAACTGTTCTTACGAGGGAAGAAGCCATGTGGGCTTAATTACATTTGGGTATTTTATAATGTTAGAACCTCTGGTGTACATTCTGATATCATCAAAATAGAAAGTCCAGGGACAGAATAAAGTGCAAACAAAAAAGTTAGTTATTGGTAAAGTCGATCTGTCAAATCACTGTCTTAAAGAACAGATTTCTTCATAAACGGCATTGGGTTTACAATTTGGAAAAGATAAAAGTTGATACATGTTTCACATCATGCAACAGAAAGAGCTCCAGATATTTTCAAAGTTTTAATTTAAAAGATATAATGAGAGGCCCTGGCTGGTGTAGCTCAGTGGATTGAGTGCGGGCCTGCGAACCTGACGATCGCGGTTCGATTCCCAGTCAGGGCACATGCCTGGGTTGCAGGCCAGTTTCCAGCAGGGGCCAGTTCCCAGCAGGGGATGCACAAGAAGCAACCATACATTGATGTTTCCTTCCTCTCTCCTTCCCTTCCCCTCTAAAGATAAATAAATAAAATGTTTAAAAAAAAAAGAAAAAAAAAGGTAGTTGCGAGAGAATAGTCTCCAGCCAATGGGAATTAACAAACCTCACATTTATTTTTTTAAAAAAAGATATAATGAGAAATATTAGACAGCAGTTAAAAAACATGGATTGTGTAGATTCTAAAATGAGAATGAAGATAACATTTCTAATTGTGGCTCAAAATCCAAAAGCAGTAAAGTATTGATAAATTCTATTATAATTTTTAATCTTTATGTCAAAAATAAATTACCACAAAAAATTCAAAAGATAAATGACAAGCAAAAGAAATAGTTGCCATTTATAGTGTGGGTAAAGAAGGTAATATTGTGAATATTAACAGTTTTTAAGATTGGAGAGAAAAGAGATTAAAAACTCAGAAAAGTAGGCAAATGACAGGATGTGCTCAACTCTATCCAAAGAAATGTCAAAACCACACCACTACGTTGTTTCTCATACATCAGAGTGGAAATCATTCCCCAAATGTGGCCGCATGCTCCCTGGAAGAGGGTACTGCCCTAATTGTTGGTCATCTGGCAACTGTCACAAGGGATAACTTTATAAGAATTAAATTCAAATAGTAAACATAAAGTAGACATTCAATAGCAGTTTCTGGTTCTTAGGTGAGGAAAATAACTACTTCAATTCTCAGGTTTGCGGATTTTTATAAATTATTTTTCTTAGTGTATAACAGATTCTTGAGGCTCTGAAGGGGGGAAAAGGGAATTTCATTTAATTTTTACAGTTCTTTATAATGTTTCATTTAGAAGACCTATCAGTACACAGTTTCAGAAGCAATGAATCTTGGTTGAGTTCTTAAAAAAGGTAGCCTGCTGCAGTCCCCGTGACATGCCAACCTGAAGCAGGAAGGGCAGAAAAAGAAATCCAGGTACCCATGAAGTCAGAAGAGCAGCTGTGATGCTCAGCCTCCCTGCACACCTCACCTGCAAAGCTTCACCTGTATACCTCACCTGAAGACCTCACCTGTTTATCTTACTTGTGTGACTCACCAGCAAGGTGAGGGAAACCGCAGGGGGCACCAATCACATGGGTCATGTGAGGTTGCAATGGATTAGCAATAAACTAAATTCTGGCTTTTATATAAAAAAAGATGTCATTTTATCCAGACTTGGTAGTGGTTTGGTGGCACTAAAATGTAGATGATCCCGCAAAGTTTGGATTGCTCACCACTCTAAAGAAATTAGTAGTTAATGCTTTTGTTTTTTGCAGCAGTGGAGTCAACTGAAGGTTGTGTTTACTTTTGAGAGCGTCAGTGTGACATTTATGTCATCTAAGCACCATCGGTGCGATTGGCGTATTGCCACTGAGGAACAGATCCCCATTTCATTATTTATGTGATTAAAAGGTCATATCCACAGTTGGAGAAACAGCAGCGCCAGCAGAGGCTGGGCGCATCATTGAAATCATAACTTCCTCATATTGGTGGAATCCCACCACACTGCAAAAAGTACACTGGGCTGTTCAGGAGGGTGGAGGAGCATGGAGACTCACAGACAGAAGCAGGGCACTTAGCCTCAAGTAGACAAGGCTAGTTCACCGTTGGCACTTGTCCATTCACTGCCCCTACTTCCTCCCTTTGGACTTCCAGGCACCCAGGCCCCCTAGAACCCACCGTCCTGTCCTTCAAGGACCCTGGTCTGTGCCTGGCCTTGCCTTCTCTGAATCCACCACAGCCTGCACTCCAGCCAGGACTGTGAGCTGACACAGACCAAGTGCATCTTCTCTCCCAAGAGCACATGCACTGTAGGAAGACAGCAGTTGTCAATAAAAGCACTGTTTCGATACCAGTGTTTTCAAAAAGGTCATAAAACCTGTCATTGTGTTAACGTGTGTAATAACCTATTACTGTGAATATTCTTTTTTTTGCATAAAAAGTCTCATAGAAGACAGGGACGCACGAGCACAGACTACACACAAGAACTTGTGCACACACACCAGAGACACGAGCATGACTTTTCGGAAAATGAGATGTGATTCCTGGGTCTTTCAGGGCATCAGGGAGGCTCTCTCGCAGTTTGGTGGTCTGGTTGTGGATGCACGTTAGCTGTTCATCCTGTCCTTCCATTTCAGCACAGGCTCCACACTACCTTTCAACTGGCAAGTGCTTGGAGTTTCCACAGGGGTCTAGGCTGTGCTAACTGGCTGAACCAGGAATGGTGACCCCTGATGGGCCTAAAGCCTCCATTTAGGGCCTGGGGCATTCTCCCACTCCAAGTGCTGTTCTCAACAATCCCCACTTGGCTTCCACCATTTGCAGGACAAAAGTCACCAAGGAGAATGCAAAGACAGAGCCAGCTGCACTGGGAGGCAGCCTCCAGCTCCTCTGCAGCATCTCCTCTTACATCATCCCTGCCTTCCCTAGCTCTACACCTCACAACAGCCTTCCAGAGCCTCCCATACAGAGCTGCAGTCTGCACTGTATCCCATGGGCAGGCCCCAGTGACACCCTCCAGAGCTTCTCAGAATGGCTGGGTCTTTCCTCTGACATGCTTGTCCCTGCATCTTAGGGTCTCATATCCTCAGTGATGGAAACATTGCTTTAGAACACGAGTCCTTTCTCAGTGAGTATGTCCTCAGTGGATGAGTGAATAGATGCTGTAGTTGCTGTCACTTCTAAATGCAGCTGATCTTCAGATTGGCTGAAGAGTTCCTTTAGAGACCTAAGGAACTTCATCAAATACTTCCAGTAACATAATACTACCTCCCCCCCCAAAAAAAAGTAATGTTTATCTGACAGTAAAGTAAATAATAAATGGAAATTTCCACTCTTTACATTTAACTGATCTTCTTTCAAGGAATCATGACCATGCAATATAAAAATCAGTAGAACGCTCAGATAACTTGTTCATTCAACAGTACACATTAAAAGCCAGCATGCTGGCCCCTTCCAGGCACTCTGAGTGGACGCAAGCAGATGTAGGATATGGTCTCTATGCTCAAGGGAACCAGAATCTGGTGGCCCTAAGGGGTCCTATCAATCAGCAACCGTGATCACCACTCACCCTTCCTAGGCGCATGCAAGCTGAGGAAAGCCGAGAAGCCTTTGGAGGCTGATGCAGTGTGGGGAGATGTGCTTCCCTTTTCATCATGGGCGAGTGAGTGAACTTGCCTCTTTCTCCACCATGCTGCTCAAAATTCTGCACTGACCTTGCAACCACGGTAAGAACTCTGGTGGCCCAATTCAAGTCTTAGAAACAAAAAAGTTCTAGAAACAAAGGCACTCCACTTTCCAGAGCCCTGGAGCCTGCCCCATGTTTCTTCCTACTAAAAGGTGATCTGTGGACCTGCATCATGGCACAGTGGGAACTCCTCAGAAATGCAGAATCACAGGCTGGCCCAGACCTACCGAACAACCCAAACCTGCCTCTTTACAACTTCAGAACCTGCCGGAAAAGCACCTGCTGTTCAGACAAACAAAAGCTGCATCCTGAATGGAGTTACAGCACAATCCTCACAACGTGGATGGCAGGGGCTGCATGCTCCCACCTGGCATCATCTACTGCATATCCCCAGGGTGGTTCTATCCTTGTCCCTGGGCCACTTTTGTGATCCTTTAGCTTTCCATCTCTGGCTGTACTAAACCTTCACTTTCCTGGGTATGTTATTGGCCTCCCTACTCCCAGAATTCCCTGTTTATGGATTTCATAAGAAAAGACTCATTGAGGAGCTAATGGAAAGGTAGGTGATAATGTGAGGGAAGACTCATGTTTAAGACACTGTTTTGGGGTCCCCAAGAGCACCCGAGTTTCAACAACCCCCCCGGAAGACTTCCAGGACTCAGCCTACACTCATCCTCATGGTCATGTTCAATTTCAACAGAGACCCAACAAGCAAACAAAAGGCACATGGGCCAAAGTCTGGGGGAGACCAAGCATCAGTCTCCAGAGTCCTGTCCAAGTGGAGTCACAGGAATCCACATTCCCCCAGCAATAAATTGTGACAGTAGGGGAATTGTTGTCGCCAGAGATGCTCTTTAGAGTCTCAGGGCCTGGAGGGTTTGGGTTGTTTTTTTTTGGTTTTTTTTTTGACTGGCCATGTCAAAATTTGAGACTCACAGAAGGAAGGCAGGATTGAGCATAAAGCCACATGCCGCCAGATGCCAGCTAAGGGCCAGCCTTACAAGCAAACCTTCCTACATTTAGTGATCTTGGGCCAGCTGTGAGAACTCTTTTGTGTACAGATCCATGTTTTTGTTCAAGAGATTTTGGAAGATGGCAGTGATACCCATTGACTATGCAGTTTTAAATGGAAAGAGCAAGAATGAAAGATTTGTATACAAAGAGATCCCTTGTAGAAAAGGGTTCGAAAGCACAAATATTTGGGGCCAGGTCACTACTTGCATCCTTCCTTCTAAAGCCACTATTTCACAATTTATAATAATAACACGTGGGTAATAAAACCGTAACTCTACCGGAAATCGCTAAATCCCTAGCATACCAGGGCTTCCCAATATCATAGGTAGGTGACAATATGGGCTTTTAAAGATATTTTTCTGAAGTAGAAAAATGATCTGGCCCTGGCGGCCATCACAGAACCCTAGAATACCACATTTTCTTGACAGTGACAGACAAGCACAGGCTTTGGTGACAGTAATTGTCACAAGTATCACGTCAAAGGATTCGTTGAAAGGGTGAACTTCATTACCATAGGCAGTGCTTTTTTAATGTTTTGTTCAGATAAGGACCAATTGTGATTTGTAACACGCTTAATGCCACCTGTGAGGTCTTCTTCCAGTTATGACCCTGTTTTCTTTTCATTAATAAGAACCCGAGACCATGGGGGGGATACAGAAAAAATGTCCCCAACATCTCTCACTCATGTGATATGAAAGGAAAAATGACATGAGTCTATTTTAATGTATTTCAACCAGCCAAATGGTTAGCATAATTTGATAAGACCTACACCAGAGAAAGTAGGGGTTGGTTAACTAAGAAGTTTAATAAAGAAGGAAACGAAACCTCAATTACATGCTTCAGATTCCCCCAGCATCACTCACATTTCAGTTAGTGTGTAAGAAACGTGGATACTGCCTAGGACCTCACGAACATTTCCATGAACTGACGTATTTTAAGTTCTCCTTCATTTAAGTTTACTTGAAAGCACTATTTCTAATTGCTTTCCAAATCCATGTGAGGCGTCCAGTCAGCAGATCCAAGATGCCACGATCTGGCTGAGCACCAACGGCAAACGCACCTAGGAGGCCTTGTGGAGTGACAAGCCTCGTGAGAAAGTATTCGCACTACTTGTTGGGGGCTGGGAGTGGCCCATCCTTTCCCTGGTTTAGACATGCTCAGAAAAACTCTCTAAATGTGGGGGGGGGGGGGGGCTGGGGTGGCCACAGGACAGCCCCATGGCAGAAAAAGCATAGGCCCTCCTTGGATGGCAAAGGCCTAGTGGGCTACAGAAACCTGAGCAAATGATGAAGATAGTCCAGGTGACCCTCACCGGCAGCCCAACTCTGGCCACCTCTGACATGAGCTGGTTGGCCTTGCACAAGCAGCCAGGTGTGAGGAGACCTGGGTCTCTGCAGACATGAGTATACCTTTCACCTAAAATCACTGAAGCACATTGAGGGTCCTCATGGGTCTGATCACACAGCTATTGCCATCACCTAAGGTGAATTGCCTCCTCTACTAACAAGTGAAAAATATCACTGTGATTTAGCAAAAGTGTTGGTCTAGAGATTAAAAAACTCAAAACATTTCTGAAGTAGTCACTTCTCTTTAATGAGATGGGTCATGTCCACAGAACAAAACTTCAGAAAAGATGTTAAACACGGTCTTGTTGGATATTAAATATATCCCTCGAATTTTCCCTATGGCTTGTCATATTTGCAATTTGAAACACATATGGTTGGAAAATAGACTTCCTTCTTAAAATGTTAAAAATCAGAATATTGTGTAGTCCCCTTTTTCATCCTTTTACATTATTAGAGCAGATTTAAAGGCTGCTGTCCTCAAGCCCCTGGCTGTGCAGGTCTCGGCAGGTGTTTGCCTGCAAGTAGGTCACCAGAAGCCAGGGCAGATCGGGACAGTTCCCCAAGCTGTACAAATGAACCCGATCAAAGCACATTGGCAGAGATATCTGTCAGCAAGGCAGCACTCTGTGCATCCGGTAATCGCCGCTCCTGGAGCTGGAAGGAAAACCCAGTGGCTGATTCAAAAAGGGACAAAAATCTCATCTAGAGGAGACCTGGTGAAGCTCTTGATTCAGTGTCAGACCCTGCCCTTGGAGGAGGCTGAAGAGTCCTTCAAAATGCAGACAGAAAAAGACTTACAGTAAAATCACATGATGCACAGCTAGGAAGGTCCTCAGAGGATCCTCAGCAGAGGGCAGTGCTGGTTTGGTAGTAGGGGGCACAGGGCAAAGACTACGGGTGACACCCCAAAGCTCACTGCAGCCTGACCTGGAGCAACCCTGATCCAAGTACATACACATTGAGTTTCCAAGTAAGATATGAGTTGAGCAAGGGATTTAAATTTAAATTTAAGACTTTATTTTACAAATAAGATGGTGAAGTGCTCAACTCACAGTGACCAGTGCTCTCATCAACAGAATGATCTAGAACTTGATTCCTTCTGCTGAGCTTTGTGGTTCCATTGGTGATGACAACTTGCACTAGAGACAGCGAACGGAAGCTGAACCAGCTCAGGGAACAAAGATGCTGTTTGAGAATGTATCTTGAACAGTGGGACCAAGCAAGCATGGGCAAGGGTCATCTAAGTTAAGATTTGTTTTTATTTTATCTAGTCTTTGTTTTATCTTCTTCTGGTCTATGATATAATGAGTCAAATAATAGAGCCCCAGTCACGTCCCTGCCCTAATTCTCCTAAACCTGTGAATATGTGACATTAAATGGCAAAAGAGACATTGTAAATATGGTTAAGTTACCAAGGAATCGTTTTAGGTTATCCAGGTAGGCTGGATCTCATCATAGAAACCCTTAAAAGCAGAGAACTTTCTCTGGCTGAAGGCAGGAATGAAGAACCAGAAGGGGAATGCGGAGGTTTGAAGCATGGGAGAGGGAGGGACATGGCTCATCATTGCTGGAGGGGGTCACATGGAAAGCCTGAGAAGGAACATGAGCATTCTTGAGGAGCAATGGCCCCTGGATTTCAGGTAATGCTGCTCATGAGGTGCCAGCATCCTGGTAAAGTTTTGGTCTGTGTGTATAATGTGGGAAACTTCTCTGGTTTTCTCTGACTCTTGGTGACTTTCTTGTACATTTCTTTTTTATAAAATATAAGTACTAATATATGTCTCAAGGAGCTGTGAAGGATGGAAGGGAATAATGATATAAAAGGATCTCACAAATAAGTGCTGCACAAGTATTCACCACCAGCACCATCACCCCCACTGCTATCACCTTCATTATTATCATCATCATTGTCATCACCATCATCACTGTCATTGTCATGAGTTTGTTCTTCCAGTCCAGAAAATTTTGTTTAGAAATGCCTATATTTTAAAGCAGCTGCAATTTTGAGAAAGAAGAACAAAGTAGGAGGAATCACAATACCTGATATCAAACTGTATTACAAGGCCACTGTAATCAAAACAGCCTGGTACTGGCACAAAAACAGGCACATAGACCAATGGAATAGAACAGAGAGCCCGGAAATAAACCCAAATCTCTACAGTCAATTAATATTCGACAAAGGGGGCAATAACATAAAATGGAGTAAAGACAGCCTTTTCAACAAATGGTGTTGGGAGAACTGGACAGCTACATGCAAAAAAATGAAACTTGAGCACCAACTTACACCATACACCAAAATAAATTCAAGGTGGATAAAAGACTTAAATATAAGCCGTGAAACCATTAAAGCCCTAGAGGAGAGCATTGGCAAGAAAATCTCAGATATTCCACGCAGCAATATTTTTACTGATACGTCCCCTAGAGCAAGGGATATAAAGGAAAGAATAAACAAATGGGATCTCATCAAAATTAAAAGCTTCTGCATGGCTAAGGAAAACAGTATCAAGATACAAAGAGAAGCAACTGTTTGGGAAAACATATTTGCCAATGATACCTCAGACAAAGGTTTAATCTCCAAAATATACAAAGAACTCACTCGACTCCACTCAAAGAAGACAAGCAACCCGATTAAAAAATGGGCAGAGGACTTGAACAGACATTTCTCCAAGGAGGACATACAGAGGATCCAGAGACACATGAAAAGATGCTCGATATCGCTAGCTATCAGAGAGATGCAAATTAAAACCACAATGAGATACCACTTAACACCAGTCAGAATGGCTATCATAAACAAAGAAACAAACAACAAGTGCTGGAGAGGTTGTGGGGAAAAGGGGACCCTAGTTCACTGTTGGTGGGATTGCAGACTGGTACAACCACTATGGAAAACAGTATGGAATTTTCTAAGAAAACTAAAAATGGACGTGCCTTTTGACCCAGCAATTCCACTCTTAGGAGTATATCCTAAGAATCCTGAAACACCAATCCAAAAGAACCTATGCACCCCAATGTTCATAGCAGTACAATTCACGATAGCCAAGAGTTGGAAGCAACCTAGATGCCCATCGGTTAATGACTGGATCACAAAACTATGGTACATTTACACAATGGAATTCTATGCCACAGAAAGGAAGAAGGAACTACTACCCTTTGCAACATCATGGATGGAACTGGAAAGCATTATGGTGAGCGAAATAAGCCAGGCGGTGAAAGACAAATATCATATGATCTCACCATTAACAGGATTCTAAACAAACCAAACAAACAAGCAAAATACGACCGATGACACTCAAATATGGAACAGGCTGACAGGGTCCAGAGGGGAGAGGGGAGAGAATCATAGGGTAAAAGGGGATGGACTCACATGAACAAGTATAAAGGACACATGGACAATAACTAAGTGTGGGGGGTGGAAAGGGGAGGGAGGCGGGGAGCATGGGGCAGGGGGCGGGCAGGGTTGGGAATATAAGACAGAAACCTGTACGTGAACAAGAATTAAATAAAAATTATATATATAAAAAGAAATGCCTACATTTTAAAAATTAAAGCTCATTCTCTGTCATTTTCTTCCATGTGAATATGTTCTTGCAGGGACCATGAGTTCCCTTCTGTTGGGAACAGCAAATTCTTCTTTATGGCTTGATTTTTAACACAAGCCAAAAATTAGCCTAGGTATTTTAGGAGGCACCCTTGGTGCTCCTGTATAAGATCTACTAAGGTCCCCTGAATATCTCTAGAGCTTTTACTTCCTTGGGAAATAAAATAAAATATAGTCAACTGTTAATTTTTTGTTGCTGCTGTAACATTGGCTGATACCACAAATTTAGAGGCTTAAAACCACACAAATGTATTACCTAGCAGTTCTGTAGGCCAGAAGTCCAGCTATACATGGCTCAGTGAGGTGTTCGGCTTAGAGACTCCCAAGCTGAAATCTAAGTGTTGGCAGAGCTGTTGTCCTTTCTGCAGGCTCTTGACGTAAATCTGCTCAGGTTCTTAGTGGAATTCAGATTCTCGTGGTTGTGGGATGGTGGGCCCATTTTATTGCAGGCTATAATCTAGGGGCCATTGTTCCTCAAGAATGCCCACGTTCGTTCTCAACAGAGAATCCAGACGAGGCATTCAGAATTTTCTGTGCTCCTTTCCAGTCCCCTTCTCCAGCCACAACCCCATAGTTCGTCCAGCTATTGCAGGAAACTCATCACCTACTCCCCAAGAGGCTCCTCGCTTCTTCAAGTCCAGGTCTTCATACCTGGGATTCCTTTGTCTAGGTTGCCCCTTGGCCATTGCCTCGCCAGCACTGCCTTTCAATTTCAAGGCCTTGGAATCCTTCTTCTGACCTGATTCCCAATGGCTCTGTGTGTGTCTCCCCAACCCCAAGCGCTCGCAACAGCGTGGCTCTCACAACACTTTACACTGGAGGCATTCTGCCTCACTAGTTAACAACACATCCACCCCTCTCTGGACTTCAGAAGCTCTGAGGGGGAAGCACCCTCACTTTATGTCCCCAGATTCTGGAAGATGTTAAACCAGCAAACAGGTGCTGAACAGATAACTATGTTCTTCATTGTTATAAGAGGAGGAGGCCAGCATTATCTGCTTTGTCTTTATCTTTGAACTGAAATCCCATGACAGGTTGCCTCTCCTCTCTCCACCCCAGAAGTTCCAACATGGTGACCAAAGGAAACTTCCCAAATCTTCATTTGTTGTCCATGCTCTTCTATTGACTTTTTGGCCTTCTACTGCCTATCAGACACTAAGCTTTGTAGTGAGGACAAGATTAAAAGTTACTTGGAAGGCAAAAGAAAGATATTAGTAGTGATGCAAAGCATGAAAAAGATAAGGAGCTTGCCCAGGAGCATAAGGCTTCTTCAGAGGTCTTGTAAAAGGGGAGGTTGAAGCAGTTCAACAGTCCTCTTCGTCAACTGTTTCCAAGTCTAGTCTTTCAGACATATGGTGAGACTGCATTCCTGCTCCCTGTGCTTGGGTAAAGCCATGTGGCTGATTCTGAGTTGTAAGCAGACCCTGGTGAGTCTCTTTGGGCTGAGGAATTCAGTAGACAGAGCAGGACACCTCTGCAGAGTTTTCTGGCCTTTTGCACCACAATAGACAACATTCAGGATGGTGGTTTCTCTAGCAGACTGGGGCTTTCACAGACCACAGTGAGCACAGTTTACCAACTGAACTTGATGGAGATTCAGGATGAAAAAGAAAGAAATCTGAGGTTTTAAACTACTGATATTTTAGAATTGTGTGTCACCAAAAAGGCTATCAGCCTATCATAAGTGATACCAGACTTGGTACTAGAAGTGAGGTACTCTCATAACAGGAAGTCTACAATATGTGGCACTGGTGTAGGGGACACGTGTCAGCCAATGGGAAGACTGGTATGCCAACACACCTAATAAATTGAAGAGATTATGTGATGGTAGGTTAACAGCCTGTGCTAGTTATTGCTGGATGCATTTAACATGATGCTGCAAGGAAGATTTGATCTCAGAAAAGAAAATAGAGAATAGAGAATACAGAAATCAAGCAGTGTTCTGAGTTGAAAGGTACACTTTTTTTTTCTCATCAAAGACATGTCTGTCGAGTCCTTTGTTAAAACTTGTGAATAGATTAGGGTATCGCAGAGTAAAGGTCATACTTTCAACTGGATGGCATCTCTTCAGGACAAGAGTAAATGTCTGCCTCTTCCACCAAAGCCAGATAGACTCAGGTCATTGAAGGGATCAAGACCCAGTTAGAGAGACTGGCCGGGAGCAAAAGAGCAGAACAACCCAGCAAACCTAAGAAGGACATCTAGGGAATAACTGACTGGTGATATGAGCCCCAGAGCTGACTGGAATCAACTAAATAAGAAATTCACTATGTTTTGAGATTTTTAAAAAATTTTGGTAAAATATACTTAATATATTTTGCCATTTTAACCATTTTAATTTCACAGTTCAGTAGCATTAAACACATTTACATTGTTGTATGACTTCACCACCATCCATCCCTAGAACTTTGTCATCTTCCAAACCTGAAACTCTGTCCTTGATAAACAATAGTTCCCCATTATTTCCCTCCCAGCCCCTGACCACTAGCTTTCTACCATCTGTCTCCACGACTATTGACTATTCGTGTGTGGGATCTCGCACAAATACAACCACACAGTACTTGTCCTTTTGTGACTGGATTATTTAACTTTGCCTAATGTCTTCAAGGCTCATTCATGTTATACCGTGTGTCAGGATTTTCTTTCTTTTTTCTTTTCAGAATATCCCACTGTCCATATACATACCACAGTTTGTCCATTTCTCTGTAAACAGATACTTGGGTTGCTTCCACCTTCTGGCTATGCTGCTATGAGCATGGATGCACAAATGTCTCCACTAATCCCTGTTTTCAATTCTTTTGGAAATTTACCCAGAAGTAGAATGGCTGGATCATATAGCAGTTCTATTTTTAATTTTTGAGGACTATCCAAACTGTTTTCCAAAGTGGCTGTACTTTTTTACATCCCCATCAACAGTGCACAAGAGTTCCAATTTCCCTATATCCTCATTGACACTGATTTTTTCCAGATTTTTTTGATAGTAGCCATTCTAATGGGCTTGAAGTGGTATCTCTTTGTGGCTTTGATTTGCATTTCCCTAATGATTAGTGATGTTGAACATCTTTTCATACCCTTACTGGCTATTTGTATATCTTCTATGGAGAAATACTTATGTCCTTTACTCATTGTAAAATCAAGTTGTTTGTTTCTTTGTTGTTGAGTTGTAAGGGTTTTTTATACATTCTGGGTATTAACCCCTTATCAGATATGTGATTTGCAAATATGTTCTTCCATTTTCTGTGTAACCTTTTTACCTTTCAACAGTTTCCTTTGATGAACAATAAAATTTATTTTTTAAAGGTAGTTGTCTTAAAAAAACATAAGCAAGAATTAAAGGACTGTTTAGAAATTAGATGAGATTATGCATGTAAAACACTTATCATAACACCTAAAATATTATTGTGTTCAATAGGTGTTGGTTTTATTGTACTACAAACTTAGTCTAATACTAAAGCCATGGTTTTAAAAACTTCAGAAATTCAAAAAATATCCTTTGGAATCATCTCACAAAACACATTTTTAAATTTTCAATAATAATCTCTCTCATGTTTGATAAACACATTTTATTTGAAGACACCAAAATAAATCGTATTTGTTTATTTATCATTTGGGTCTTGCATTTAAATTTTTTCACCTGCTAAGTGTTAAGAGATGTTGGGATAGCTCTGCACAGTAAATCTACCCCCAGAAAAGAATATCTGCTGTCACTGAAGTGCATAAAACAACAACGTGCTGCAGATTCTGACGATTTTGAATCTTCCGTACCACAGGTTAAAATGGATTTCATTTAAATGCCCTGTCCCTACCAGAAATGTCATCTCTAAGGGAGAACATATTAGTTTAAAAACAGAATTCTAGAATGGTCACTGTGCAAACAGAAACCTTGTTACTTGTCTTGTGTAACTCAAAAACTCCACTGATGCTCAGTATTGTCACTGTGGTGTTGACACCCTCTGGTCCTCTGATGAGCCTGGATGCAAGCCACATTCTTCGTCTTCCATCCTATCTGTCACTAAGTCACACAGCCAGCATCACCCACCATTGCCATCTGCAGGATTACATGACCAGCCAGACATACGCATGGAAAAGCTTCAGGAACCCGAAGGTGGTTTTGATGCTGCGCCACTATTGAGCTGTGATTGGCGCTGTTTGTCACAGACAAAGCTCTGTAGTAACTTGCAGAGAAGAGAACATTGTTCATTTATTCAGCCAATAACTCTGACCCCTGGCAGTGCTTCGGCCTAGAAATCAGGTGTGCCTGGGTAAACAGTGATTTGATCCACCTGAAAACTCGGTATGTTCCGATGGGTACCATGAAGGTCTGCACTCCTCTTGTTGTTAAATTGTACAGAGCAGAAATCCTGTTTATATCTGTTATCTCAACGTAGATCATTTTGACTGATTGGGTTTACCTCGCCAGTCATTCAATTATGTGCTTCCTAGATGATCATTTGCATAACCTAATCTGAAAACACAGAAATGAGTGAAGTTCGAACATGCTGGTCGTTTGATCTTTGTGTTCTTACAGAAGTGTTGCCTCACGAGCTTCACAGTGCCTCTATTTTTGTTTTGTCTTCAGCTCCAATCCCTAAATAATGATATACTATGAGAGAGTAGCTGGCACGGTCTGGGCAATGATACAGTATTCCCAGCCAAAATAAATTTAGACAAAGAAATTGAAGTCTGCCTGTTTGAAACACTGTGTGTTGCACAAAGCCAGCGGTGTGCACAACTTACGGAATCGAAGCCAGTGGATTCCTCAGCCGACTCACCATCACAAAATCCCCAAAGCCCCAAAACTAGAAGAACGCCAAAGAACATAGCTCATATTACATGGTACGCTCAGGGTGCCAGGCTCGGGAAACCAAAGCAGAATCTCCGGGAATGAAAGGTAGCTTAATGTGAAAGTTGGCAAACAGGGTTGGAGTCAAAGTTGATGAATGAGATGATTCTTCTGGAAGCTACTCTTTTACCTGTTTATTTGAATTCATTTTCAGTGGCCAGAAGTATATTTGGGGAGATTTTAAAATGATGCCTGCCTTGAGACTAAATAATAATTGGGTTCTATGCCGTTTATAGCTGAGGTAGAAACATACCACCGACGCAGGTACGTGTAACAGCAGCGGCTCCCAACACCACTGGCCACAGCGTTCCTGCAGTCTGGGGTCAATACCAAAAAATGAGGAAAATGTAGGGGAGGTGGGTTTCTAGTTACCAAACAACTGCTTGGGAAGCTTTGCTCTTTATGCTGAGATGACACTTTTCTATGGTTTGGGGCTTAAAATATCCTCTCCTTTATAAAAGCTGGTGATAGTATTTAATAGTAGTTGTGTTTTGCTTTTGTTTCTTTTAATGTCTTTTTATTTTGTTTAAATGAAAGTTGGCAACTTTTCATCCAGCCTAAATAAGAGACATTTATTTTAATTATGAGTTTTTGAAAATGGTTCTAATCTGCTTTCAGAGAAGACAATTTAAACTGTGGTACAAGAGAGTGGGGTTGAGTCCTGTGGGTAGAGTCAGTGATGAGAGAGGGACAGAGCAGGGCAGGTCACAGGAGAAGATATGCTGGGCTAAGTCCTCATCCTTGTGGACACACTCAGTCTCTGTGCACCAGACCCCTCTCCCTGGGCCCTTTATTCCTCTACCCTGGGTAGACCCCTTTGGTTTTTTGGGGTTTTTTTGTTTGTTTGTTTGTTTTGTTCCTGACACAAGAATGAAGCCCTGGATTTGGTGAGAGTCTATGGAACTGGACAAATTTTGACAGCTCTTTGTCCTAGGAGATGAACAGGTCTTACAAAGAGAAGACATCTCTCCTGATTTTGATGGGAAGTCAAGCACATTTATTTATAGATTCCACTCTACACTACAGGCAGTGTGGAGCTGACAGGTAATTACACAGCCTTGGTCATATCCCGCCCAAAGTACACATATCTGGTGAACCAAGTTCTGTCAGAACCCCTTTGAAAAGCCAAATAGCTCCACCACAAAAGACATGGGGCTTCCATTTGACCTCACGAACAATCCGACCACGTATGGCAACCACAGCAGGCAGACACAAAACACAGTGGGGGAAGGTCAGCCAGCTCCAAACCTTGAATTACTCTGTGTCTCGCAGCTCCTCTCCTCTTAGCTAAACTAGGGGCAGGTGGCCTGGTCCCATGCAGTGGCACGCACTAGACGCCAGCTCAGTCCACCAATCCCCAGCAGCTGAGCACACCAGGTACACTAAACTCTCATATCGTTATACTGTGTTAACTTGCCCAAAATTTTCCTGTATGCCATCTCAGTGGATAGGACTTAAAAGAAAGAACTAAGAGGTTAACCAGAAAAAAAAAACTAAAAAGAATGAGGGACTCAGAAGCTTAGGCTCACATTCTTTACCCCTGAGTTCCATCATCAAAAATGTCATGAAGACCATGGAGTCAGTGAGGAGGGGGGCTGAGCCCCCTTGTTAGGCCCACAAGGCTTCAGACGCTAAACTGGGACGGCCACCGCTTGGAGAGTGAAGATCACACAGACAAGTAGATACACCCCAGACATCACACTGTAGGGAGGGACAGAGAGGAGCATGGTTCCTCTCGCTGAAGAAGCTCTTAGCAGGAAGGCCCTTTTTTCAGCTGATCCCAGGGATCTGCAAATGCCCTTCATCAACCGCGAGACCGTATTAATGGCAAATCCCGGGAGGAACTTTGGACTGGACTCAACAAGATCAAGGGTACTTTGCTTAAACCATTACTCTGGTTATTCATCTCCTGGACACATTTACTGTATAACTAGTTCACCATTTTTGTTTGTCTGTAATTAGCTGATGAGAGCAGGAAGCAAAGTGGGGGAAGTTTATCACTCCTGCCCCCTTCCTGGGTCTTGCTCTCCCCACTTTTTGTCTCTCTTCTGCAGCCCTCTTTGTTCAATGATGTTAAATGTCATTTCATGTTGACTGGGAGCCACCTCACATTCTCTCAGGAACACTGTGGGGCATAACCGGAGAGGAACTTCTATTTGCAAATTCGATTCAGAATTTTTTTAGTGCTTAAAATGTATACAGGCAAAGAAGAATACTTAATCTTAAAATGAATGTTTTTCTTATTGTGAAAATGCTCCAGATGTATCAAAAAATCAGATACTGCAAATGATAATAATCAGATAGCAAGAAAAAAGAAAGGGGAAACTCAACCTCTCACTGAATTTGTATGTTTTAAATGTAAACATATTTTGCTAACTTCCTGCAGAAAACACGCAGCCTTGGACATGACTCAGCAGGCGGGGGTGGGGCCGCCATCTGCTTATCGCTGTCGGTTAAATGTTTGCCAACTTAAAATATGGACTTTTTATTTCCATCTATTTTACATTTTCTACCATCAGCAAGGTTACAAACTTTTGACAAGTATGCAGGCCACATGTGTGGTTGCTGCTACTATTATAACATATCTGAACTTTGATTCTTGTCCTGTTTGGAGGTTTATCTCCTTCTTGATTTGCAGAGTTCTTTGTCGAAATTGTATTTTTCCCAACTTTAGCATTCTTTCAGTTTATTTTTATTTGCCTTAAGTAGACTTGAAATTATCCTTAACAATCATATATCTTATTCTTTTTTAGAATAATTCAAACCCACATTTTTAAATGTCCTTCCCAAAGTCAGACCAATGTAACAAAAATGTGTTTTTTCCCCTGAACTCCCATGGTTTCAATTAGAATATTTATTCACCTTAAATTAATTTTTGTGTAAGATGAATATTTGTGTTTTTTTCAGCGGAATTTTTCACATAGATGTATTTTTTCACATAACATGTTTCTTTTTTCCAAATGACTTGCCCAAAGTCTCATTGCACAGTAAACATCCTTTCATTTTCTTGTTACCATAAGCCTCTCCTTTTTGCAGTGTGTCAGATGCCACTCTGTACGTCGTTTTCCTGAGAGCAAGGACTCAGTTCTTTCAATCGTTGTCTTTTCCTAGACAACCACTCTACTTAATTACAAGAACTCTTTCGTGAAGTAATACGAATAACTCTCAAAGAAGTAGTTATTACATAAATCATCTATGAATAAAAATATGTAGTGACTTATGTAAAATCACACTAAGTCAATAATAAGAGAATAAAAGGGAAACACTGGCACCAGGGAGCTGGGAGAAGACACAGAACATCTTGCTGACGCGAAGCCAGCAGAGATCACTAGCACTGAAGAACAGAATCCAACTCTATAAAGCAAACTGGGGGTCAGCCTCAGCAACTTCGAGTCAGGGGGTAACTGGGGCATCATGCACATAGGGTTAGCAAACCAACTTCACCGAAACCGGATGGGAAAGCCTCGTGACCTCTTGCAAAAAGACTGGGGGTTTTAATTCCCCACAAGGGCAACGTCAGCCATCAGGGCAAGTTGAAGCAGCACCAACTGAATCAGGCTGGAAGCAGGCAGACAAGAGTGTGCCTGAGTTTCCCACTCTGTCTGGCCCTCACGTTGCCCTCACATGACATTTAACACGCACCCCCCCCTTAAACCAACAGCTTAAAGGCAGGGGTTTCACTCTCTATCTAGTGCAGCTCTTGGTAGGGACCCAATAAATATTTTTGGAAGTAATAATCTGTCTTAAGGCTAGCACTTGCCCACAAGTGTGAGATTTGAACCAGTGTTCTCTCATTTTTAGGAAAATAACACTTCGCCAACCACAACTATATTTAATAAGAAGGCTGCTACCTACCACTTAAATACCTTTTTAAAAGGGGGTACTAAGAATACTCCCATCTCTACTTCCATCAACTAAGTTGAGCACAAGTGGGAGGAAAAAGTGAGCACAGCTTTCTCTTTCCTGAAGGCAGAAAGCAGAGAGCTTAACATTCAGGAGTTGGAGGCATCTCAGAAATAAAGATTGTTGGCAGGGCAAGATGCTCAAGCTGATTGTGAAACAGAAGACACTACAGAAAAAAGAAAAGTGATAAGAACATAAATCTAAAAATATATCTGGATCTCTTTGCAGGAATGAGACTCAAGGAATTTGTCAGCAGTTTTAGAAAGCTTGTTTATTTGGGGGAAACAAAGAGGCAAAAGGAGAGAAGGAAGAGAAGGAAGGGAAAGGTAAAGAAGGAGGAGAAGAAACAGAGAGGATGGCTAGCCCAGCTTCTAGGAAACATCAGATAAATGGATGAGTTACCAGGAAAGTACCCAATAAAACCATTAAACCATCTTAGAAAGACCCTCTATATGCTCAGCTCCTGAACCTGGGTCTAAACATGGAGCCCCCCAGATTGGGTGAACTGCCCTGAATTACAAGCAAGACAACACAGTCTTCTGCAGACAACTCCAGAGCAGTGCCCTCCCTCCCACGGGGAATAGCCTCATATACTGTGGTCACCTTCCTTTCCACCACCGTATTCCCCAAGAATCACTGTGTTTGCGGCTTCAGTTGGAAGCAAGGGCATCTCACGCACCTTCTCTACAGCCAGCTTTATCGCTGTCAGCTGCATTTAGGAGGTCAAGATGAGCTCTGTACGGATTGGCTCTGGAATCTCACCCCAATACGTAGTGCTGCTTTTCTGGAACTTACAAATGAACTTTTGGAGCTCATTCCATTCACAAACCGAAGAGTGTCCATCTTTCCCACCAACAGATTTGCACATGGCTGGGACAGCAACTGCAGTGACTATGAGAAAGCTGCCTTTGATGTGAGCCAGATTGACTCCAAGTATTTCCTTTGAGACCACAGGCCTGGGAACTTTGAGTGGAGGCGCTTGGATTTTCTCAAGCTAAATCTGCTCCGACTCCTCTTGCCTGTGAGCGAATGGGCTACGGCTGCCTTACCTCCTCTAACCCAGATGTCAATGTGAGGCCTGAATGTGGTCCATACAAAATAAGTCGCACAATTACCATAGGGGGTATCTTAAGAGCAGGTACTCACTCCAACCCAGGCTTGTCATTATTTCAGCCACGTTAACACTGCGCTGGGCTCTGTTGCTCAACAATGTTAAGTGACTGATAAAAGTAACACGGTTGCTTGTTTACTTGATTAAACACAGTTTGGAAAGTGTCAGGTTATATTTTAATGTTTAATTGCTACCAAAATATTTGTATGTCAAGTAAATAGTTATAGATAAAAGGAAGGCATTGTTCATAAAATGGATTAATTAGTATTTAATTACTATAACTTAAAATTAATCTGTTAATATTAGCAATGCGAGCTTGTAACAAATTAGCAAGGAGAAAGAAAAGCAACAAGGAATGAGGAGTCCTCTGTAAATTCCTAACCCAACAGCTCCCAGCTGCAGCAGCACAGACTCAGGCTGGCTGTCGGGAATCCCAAGTTCTGTACACAGGTTAGAACTCAATTCTTTCTAACCTCAAAAGGCATTTTAAATGGCTAAGGTAGATTTAGTATTGGTTTGGATGACTCACTTGAAGGTGAGACAGGAGTGGGTGTCTTCATGGAGATATGTCTGAAACTAATTGCTTTGCCGGGAGGAAGCGTTTAGTAAGGCGTGCTCTGGAAGACACAAAACCCCAAAAGCTCGCTGCCTACTCAGATACATTCTGGAAAGTCTCAAGGCTCGGGCTCAAACCAGGCACATCTTTCCTAACGCAGCTCTGTCCAGGGAGGGAGCTGGACATCCTGCCCACGGGGCCACTGCTGGCTCTGCTCAGGCTGTCCTCTGCCCCACCTGTTCGGACGGCAGAGCTTGGGGGCACCTTTAGAGGGAACACATTCTCAGCACCCAGGCCAGACATTGCCCTGGAGACTGAGCGGACCCCGGCCAGAACTGTAGGGACCTCAGCCGGCTCTGCCTCTCCCCAGCTCAAGGCCCAAGACGTCCTCTGCCCTCACCTCAGGGTGCTGACTCCAGCTGCTCATTAAGAAGTTAGAGCCCCACACACGATGGGGTTCACTGGCAGCCCAGCCGCTGCCTCCCACACCATCCACCCACTGCCAGCTCTTAAAAGGCCTCTCCGCATTGTTTGCTGTCAGCAAAACAAGTGTGTGCCCTGCGATCCCACAGACAACAAAGCCCGCAGCAGCATTGCACGCGGGTGATGTCACCCAGGTAAAATTGTACTGACAAGCTTTTAATTAAAGTTTTCCCACACATCTTTCTGCGGTCCCCCGAGCGATTATTCACTATGCGCCGATTGCCAGCCAATTGTGAGTTGGGAGGGAAGTGTTTTATTTTCAAAGCTCTTGCTGACAGCTAGAGAACACTTTGTTATACAATCTGTTTACGTTTTTTCACACACACACTCACGCTCACACACGATCTCGCTAAAGGGGAAATGGCTACGCAGTGTGTTCAGCGTGCATGGCAGTAATTAAAGACATCTGGTGCTGAATGAACTGAAGGGGGGGTGGCAGAACTCCCTCTATAAACAATCACCCCATCTTGACAAGATCCCCCCCAGCTTGTCGAGAGAGACGACTTCAGGAAAGCACAGGTTCAAACAGGTGCATGGAACCCACAGCTGGAGCACCGAGGCGCCCGTGTGACCTGGAACAGTTACCGATGAGAGAAATGCACGCACCGAAGGGATGGCCTGCTGGTGCTCTACGAGGAGCAGCAGGAAGTTTGCAGCAGGCTTTGTCCGTGCTTCCAACACTCTCCCCCACCCCTGCCTCTGAGAGCTGGTTTCTGAAGAAAGGGTCCTAGATTTGGGGAGCAGGGTGAGCTGTGGATTGATAGGGGTTCTCATGGTCCCTGGTTCTTGCTGATAAAATTTCTGCAAAATGCCCTGGCCAGGTGGCTGAGTTAGTTGGAGCATCATCCCATCCACCAAAAGTTTGCAGGTTTGGTCCCCAGTTAGGGCACATGCCTAGATTGCATGCTCAATCCCCAATCAGGGCACACATACGAGGCAGCTAGTCCATGTTTCTCTGTCACATCAATATTTCTTTTTTTCTCTCCCTACCTCTCTCTCTAAAAGCAGTAAATATATTCTTGTGAGGATTTAGAAAATTTTCTGAAGAACATGGCCCTTTCTGGAACACCTGCATCCCTGTGACAAGCTCCCCAAAATCTGGAAGAGTGGAAGAGATGGTCCTGCTCAGGACAAGTGGCTTGACCTTCAACCTTCTTGTATGAAGAAGTCCCTTTTCATAGTGACTGGGCCACTCTTGACATCTCCCGTCATGCCTGCCCAGCACCTGCTGGGGGCTACGGGGCCTTCAGAACTGGGCTTCTATTGTGACTGTGACTGCTGCTACATAAGAGATTTCACATGCAGCTTGCTGTTCCTAGCCTCACTTTCCATGTAAACTGGACACAAGAACACCTGAGCCAGGAGTGAGTCATGACATGAATTCAAAAGTACCTAATACGGTCCTTGTGGAGTCAGCTATAGCCAGACAGTGAAACAAGCACAGGAACATGTCTGAGTGGGAGCCCAGGGGAGGCACCATCAGGCCAGTCCTGGGAGTCAGGAGAGACTCCAAGGAGGACAGGCATTGAGATGGGACTGCACCACAGAGTGAGAATTACTCGTGCAATAGGGAAAAGCAAGAGAACAGGGCTCCATGCAAAGTTACCAAGACTGAAGAGAGAGATAAAGACAAGCTGGGGATGGAGGGAGACAAGAGAGGAATACAGAAGGAGAGGCAGAAGCAGGGAGGGCATTCAAAACCTGGGAAGAGCTCTGTGCTTGAGGCCCAGAGTTCACGACAAGAACAACAAAAGAAGTGAGTGGCTGAGACTGCAAGACTGGACAGAGGGGAAGACCCAACTCACTGGGCTTTAGCTAACATTCTAGGACACCTGACTTTATTATACAAGGGTCTGAAACTTCTGAAAAGAAAGAAATGTCTACTTCCTGAATGAACAATGGATGAGAGGGGATGATGGAGGGGACAGGGTGAGCTTAGGAGGATTTCATAGTCCCCCCCGAATGGGAGGGGTCCTCGTGGGAGGGGTCCCCTGAGACAGAGTTAGCTGGTGAAATGATAAGGTTGGCCAGGAACTCAATGGACACAGCTGTGCATAGCTTGTACTGTGAGCTCCATGGTAGGGACTCAGATGTTTGAAATACATGTATGTAAACTCATGTATAAACAAAGATGGATAGGTGGATGGATGGATAGATGGAGGATGGGTTGGGAACAGATGGATGGTAGATGGATGAGTGAATGGATAGACAGACAATAAATTGATGGTGGATGAACCGATGGTGAATTGATGAATGAAGGGATAGTGAATGGAGAGGTGGGTGAGTTGATGGGTAGATGTATAGATGGATGTATTGATTCCTTTAATGAATGAGCCAAAAAGCTTTTGACCTCAGCTATCTGGCAGTGTCACTATTTAGAACTGGCTTGGTTAATCTAATTTGGTATAATGCATGAGGCAATTTTTTAAAAGCTACAAAAGTCTTTTTGCTCCTTCCACTGAGTTGTGGGGTCCAAGTCCCCTCTTTTCCAGTTTTGGGTGGCTAGTGTCTGTGTCAACTGATACAGTGTGACAAAGGCATGCCATATGACACCTTAGACTAGTTCAAACACTCAGTGTGGCTTCCACTTCGCTCTCTTGAACCCTAGAATCGGGGTGTCTGCCAGATTTGAGAAGTCCGACCACATGGAAGCATTCTTGGCTGACGGTTCTAACACCCAACCGCTTTGTTAAATTTTCTTCAGATGCATTTGTCTTCCATTCTATGGGTCAGCCCCAACTTCATTTATTTTCACTAACACCCCAAACATTGCAAATCCTCTGTGCCTTGTTTAAATTCTTAACTCCCTGAAGGTATTAGCAGAAATAAAATAATTGTGTATATGATTAAGTTTTGAGAGCTTTGTTTTGCATCAAAAGGAACCAGAAGAGCATTTTGCTGCCAGAAGTGGAATGCCACCATGATAAAAATCTAAAAGACGTAATATTGGTTCATTGGTTTTTACAGATGGGGAAGCAAGTGAGAGAACACTCACTTGCTTCTTGAGGAGAAGCAAGGAACCAGGTAAGTGTTGTAGGAGATATCAGTGAAAATTCAATAGAAAGTGAGAAAAATGTTGTTAGAGGAAAGAAGACCTTGCTATTTAGTGGTAGAAGTTTTAGCAGAAGTGCTGCCCAAAGTGATGGAGAAAACAGCCAATGTACACGGTAAAGGGATGAAGTAGGCTAAGGAGGATTTAAGGCAGAATGTTACTGCTTTTCTTAAGCTGAATGTCAGAAGTAAGTATAATGAAGGATGAAACACAGAAGGAATCACTCAATTTTCAAGCAGAATTTAGAGGAAATATAAGCTATCAGGTCTTACTAGTTTTGAAAATAATTTTCACACCTTCAGCCTCCCCAGAGAAAGATGTAGGCAGTGTGCTCCACAGACTCCCAACCTAGCAGGTCTGTTAAGAAGCTTAAGGCGCAGACCTCACCTTCTAAATACCTGGGCTCCCAAGTATCTTAGGATGTTTACCACTCTGTGCTCAAAGGGAGCCCAAGTCAGGGAAGAACTTTCTGTGAAGAGTTTTGTGGATATGGCTTTGACTAATGGAAAGAATTATAAAAGGATACAAGGGAAACCCACAATGTTTTTATAAAGAAATGGTATCAGAAGTGGTATAAAATGAAAATAGTGTTGTGCAGCTATAATATTTGATATCAGAAAGTAGGTTGAGAAGATTATTAGGTTACAAACTCAAGTTATACCTTATAAAACAGGAAGAATTATGCTTTTTATTAAAGTTTATCAGGTAACATTGGTTAATAGCATTATGTAATTTTCAGGTGATTATAATTCAACATCATTACTCAATTTCATGCTCACCATTTCAAGTCTAATTTCCTTCCATGACCATGTATCTGACCCCCTTTACCACACATGAAATATAAAACCAAAATGATGACTCTTTTGTACACAGGTCTTTAGGATGAAAAGAGATATTCACAAGGGACCAAACACAGAAACTTCATCCTCACATGGACCCTGAGCCTGATGCCCAAATGACTGAGGGTGGTCTTGAGCTGTTTTGCACAAGGACAGAATTAAATAATCTGTGTCCAGAGGACAGGCTATAATATTCTTTTTTAAGAAAAAATGGCTGTGAATTTCTTTGACAGCCCTCCCATTGAGATATAGGGTCTATGTCCTCTCTTTTCTTAAACTGGGGAAGTCTTGTGGCTGTTTTAACAAAGAACACAGAAGAAATGGAGCTTGTGATTCCTGTAGCGAGCTCATAAAAAATGGTCCAGGGTCTCCCTGGCTCACTGGAACACTCAGGATGAAGCCCTGCGCCACCTCATAAGGAGCTCTGCCACCATGCCACGAGGAAGTCCAAGCAGCATGAAGTGGCCTGGTCACATCACGCTGGTCTACACTCTCAGTTTAGACATATGAGTGAAGGAATCTCCAAGTTCAGCCACAAGCCAAGGAACAAAGGCGGCCACCAGATGCCGGAAGAGTCAGGAAGTACCCTCCCCGGGAATCTCTAGGAGTGTGGTCTGACCAAGACCTTGATTTCAGATTTCTGGCCTCCACACTGAGAGAACAACTTTCTGTTGTTTCCCACCATGCTTGTAGCAATTTGTTACATCAGTCCCAGGGAACAAATACAATGGCCCTCGGTCAAAAAGGTGTGTGAGGACAAAGTGCCACATGAAACACCCCAGGGCCTGGCCCTCAGTGAAGTCTAATCAGCATTAGCTGTAAAGCAATTTCACTGAGCCAGTCAATGCCAGGGATTGAACAGTAAGGACAACGCTGTCATGGGGAGGCTGCAGTGGACGCTGAAATATGAGCAATGCTCAAGTAGTGGTGAGCCTGACGCAACAGGTACAGTGACAGTAACAGAAATGAAAATACCTAGAGTGTGGGAGGAGAGGTGATGGCCCCACAGTGAAGGAGGGTGGCTGAGTTTTAAGACATCTCTTGCTCAGGATCAGGCACTGGTCATTCAGAGCTGGCAAAGGTCGGTGTTCTTGGCCAGCTCAGCCAGAATGACAGTACTGTGACTAAGCGTGTCAAAGGCTGAGATACCATCATCCCCTTCAGAAGTGCCTGCTGCCCGTCCTGACTCACACTGGGCTCTGACAGTATCCTTCCCAACTCCCCCAGCACCTTCGGTCCGGTTGGGAAATGAGAAGGCCAGTGCTTCCTGTCAATACGCTTAATCTCTAAGGCTTTCATCATCCAAACAGCAGCTCACTGACTGCTGTTACTAAGTGACAATCCAATGGACGGGCACATTTTAAAGCAAATCCTAACTGGTGACCTAACTGGCTGTCTCTGCCTCTTTGGGACATTTTCTTATCTTTCCCTTTCTTTTTCTTCATCCCTCCACCCCTCCTTCCCAGTCTTCCTTCTTTCTATCTTTCTTTCTTAAGGTTCTTGGGAAGCTCTTGAGTCACATGGAAGGAACTTGAGAAACAAACTGTCCTTGATGTGGTGAGTGGACTTCATGTTCTCCTCACAGAAACTTTGTACGAACTGTAGAAGCGCTGTTTTGTTTTTGTTCTTTTGTCCTTTCCTATTCCCAGGTAGCATTATGGAATCTGGACCCCGATTGCCATGAGTTAAAGAGCAACACTCTCTCTTGGGTATGTCACTGACAGTAAGACTGCTGCCATCGAGTCCCAGTCACAGAGGAGCGACAGCCCCAAGAGCACCTCGGGGACTATGGGGACATCAATCCCCGGCAAACACAGTACCACGTGCCTGTCCTGTGCCCCAGCTGTTTGCCTATCTAACAGAATCACTTGGAAAGTTAAACCTAAAAGTAATAAAGAAAGCAGAGTCCACACAAAGAAAGGGATGCCATCACTCGAGACAAGTGCTGAGAGGTTCATACCCCTCTGTCTGTGGAAGGGAGATGCAGCCTAGAGCCACAGGTAACATTAGCCTCATAACCCTGCTTCCCAGGCTCACCACTCAGTGGTATTGTCTGGTGGCCAGGACCCCTGCTGCTGCCTCATCCTTCTCTCAGGGACAGACTGAGCTGTGATGTTGAGGCACATGTGGACATTCCACACCAGGCACTTGGACTTCATCCCCCATGGTCTTACCTTGGCCACTGTTGCCAGTTTCTGGATGTCCAGGTGGGAGAGAAGTCCCTGACTAAATTGCAAAGGTCTACGAGGGCCCTGGCCTTGTGGAAATGACCTCACCTGTCCATCCCATCCACCCAGGGAAGCTGCTAATGTCCATCTGGGAATCCTGGGCAGTGGGTCGGGGCAGCTGTCACAAAAAGCCTGGCCCAGAGATGTCACCTGAGCCTCTACTTGCAGGTGGGTAACTGCTTAGATGGAGTTTTTCACCATTTTTTTGTTTGTTTGTTTGTTTGCTTTTTCTTTTTTGGTGGTGGTAAGAGCTTCTTTTTTCCCTTACATGTTTGTTTATTTGTTTGTTTCTTACATGAATACTGGAAACCAAGCCAAGCCTTGTTATTCATCATTCAGATACCTCACTGAGTTTGGGCAGGCACAGTAACTGCAATCACAATCCCAGACTCTCCAGCTTCTAGAATTATCCCCCTAAACCTGCTGGTCAGTCGCTGCAGATGAGGAAATGGTGGCGGTACTGCCCAGGCATAGAGAGCCATGATGACATCACAAGGCATTCTGAGGATCAGGCAGGCACACTGAGGAGAAGAGTGTCCTTCCAAGTAGGGAGACTTTGGGGAGTATCCAGAACCTGGATAGGGAGGGAGGTTCCCGGTGCAGCCTGGGTACAGCACCACTCTGTGGAGTGTGAGTTTGGCTAAGTCAGATCAACCTGCTGCCCTCCCAACAGATGCTTTCTAAAAAACTGCCTGATACTAACTCCAAATTGTTACCTCCAGTTTCTCACCATGGATCCCATTGCAGTGACAGATAACACAGAAAGACAAGAAAGGGAGAGCACTCTTCAGCTCCCCTGCTGTGTGTGAAATGTCCCCACGACGTCAAGGGGAGGACACGGAAGTGCCGGGCCAGCAGGGTTGGGGCAGGCCTGTCCTCCGTGCTCATGCGGCCGGCAGATGTGCGGGGGCTTTGATAACTGGGAAACCCCAAAGCAGATTGTGGAGGGAAATTATCTGCAGATGTGTCATAGGGAGAAGAGTCAAACTATTGCCAATAAATTAGCGAAAATTACATCTCCCCAGCTCAGCCTTATCTTCTGAAGTATAACTTATGGAGCAAGGCATGCGATCTAAACTTTCCGAAGTCTTCAAAGAAAAGGCACCAGAGAGCCCTGGATGTTCTTGGCAAATCTATGTTCTTTCTTAAAAGTATTCACAAGAGAATTAAGCAGCCTACAGCAGCCTATCATTTAACGATGGAGCTGGGTTTGCAGGGGAATAAAGGGGAATGCAGGCCTGCCCTGGAAGCAGAGCCAAAGGTTTGGCACGGGTGCCCCTGGGTCCAGTGGCTTCTCTTGTGCTCCCAGGTGGGGCCAAGGTTTACACACCTGACACTGAACATGCCACAGCTGGCACCCTTGCAGCTCAGCCTGCTTCCCATACGGTCTCTGTGTCAGTGTCTCCCTGAGGGCTTCCCGTCCTCCTGCACTAATGCTGCGTGCATCTAATGCCCCTGACATCACTGTGGTGAACAGAGAGACTCCGCTCTTATTAATTCCCACTTTAAATGAGAGGAAACCAAAACACAGAATTGACCTAGGTCAAGCCCCAGCCCTCTGGAGAGGGCTGGAATGAAGTTGGGCAAGTTTTCCTTGTGCGAGAAAGCTTTATTCTGCCAGGGACTAGAATTTTTCAGAGCAGTGGCCCCTGATCTAAAGTGTATCTCAAGGGATTTTTCAGATAGTCTCAAATTCCCAAGACAAAATACAAAATGAAACCCAAAGGAAAAAAATTAGGAGAATACACACACAAGAAATTCTTTTTTTTACAAAGTCCCTTTGACACTTTGAAAATGTGACTTGAATTTCTGCTCTCGCCTCAGAAACTATGTTGATCGGCTTATTCTAAAGTTAACACATTGAACGATAAACATACAATAAGAAAAACGAGGGCTGCAGGGGACGCTGCTCTGTTGTACTGGGGGCCCCGGCAGTGTCCTCTGCCTATGAGGCTTCTGACGCCTCAGTAAGTGACCATTCAGGGCAACCTCACTGTAGTGGGCTGCACAGCATTCCTCCTACAGGTCCACCCAGAACCTCAAAAGGTGACTGCTTACTCTGTTTCAGCTGCCATCACAAAATTGCCACCAACTGGTGGGCTTATAAACAGCAGAAATTTATAGCTCACAGTTCTGAGAAGTGGGTGTTCAAGATGGTGCCAGTTTGCTTGGGTCTCTTTGAGGCGCAGACAGCTGCCTTCTGCTGTGTCCTCACACTGCAGGAGGGGAGAGGGGGCTCTCTGGGGCTCCTTCTATAAGGACACTGTTCCATCATGACTTATTCACCTGCCAAAGGCCTATCTCCTAACACAACCACCTTGGACACTAGTATTTCAACATGTGACTTAAGAGGGCAATGACCTGCCCTGGCTGGTGTAGCTCAGTGGATTGAGTGTGGGCCTGCGAACCACACGATCGCAGTTCGATTCCCAGTCAGGGCACATGCCTGGGTTGCAGGCCAGTTCCCAGCAGGGGACTCACAAGAGGCAACCATACATTGATGTTTCTCTCCGTCTCTCCTTCCCTTCCTCTCTAAAGATAAATAAATAAAATCTTTAAAAAAAACAAAACAAAAAAAAAGAGGGCAATGACCTTACTCAAAATAAGGGATATTGCAGATGTAAATAAGGTAAGAATATTAATATGAGATCTTCCTGGATTAGTGGGGGCCCTGAATCTAGTGGTGGGTGTCCTTGTGAGACACGGAAGAGAAGGTGATGTGAGGACCAAGGCAGAGGCTGCAGTCTCTGTGTGGTGCTGCCTCCCTAAGCCAAGGACTGCTGGAAGCAAGTGGGAGACGGCAAGCCCCAGGGGCTCTGAGCAGTGAGTCTATCGATGGGCAAGGTGGCTCAGTCCTGGCCCCTCTCTGGGGTACACGGCAGAGGCCACCTGAGCCACCAGGATGGAGTCACTGAGGGTGCAGAGAGCAGAGACAAAGATGGGAGCTCCTCACTGT
Organism: Sturnira hondurensis; assembly: GCF_014824575.4. Classification (NCBI taxonomy): domain Eukaryota; kingdom Metazoa; phylum Chordata; class Mammalia; order Chiroptera; family Phyllostomidae; genus Sturnira; species Sturnira hondurensis. Next base: position 9,855,947 of record NW_028087015.1, read on the forward strand.
CCCCCTTGGCTCCAAGCTGTCCTGGGAACAAGCGACCAGGCTCAGCTGGTTCAGGTCCTGGGCTGTGACCCTACACACAGCAACCCCAACACCCTACAAAAGGCACACAGCACAGCACACCCAGAGCTTGCTCCTGAGCATTTCACCTTGTGGAACCAAGAGCATGTGCACCCCCACAGGGAAACCGGCGGTTAGCACCTAGTTGGGACTCCACACAAAGACAAGGACCCTCCCCCACAACTGATCCTCAGAGAGCCTCCTGGGAAGGCACTCTGGGCCTCCTCCCCATCCTCGCCACACCCGTGCCTGACTCAGTTCCTTTCCAGACCACTGGTATTATTTTCTGTCCCCTTATCTCCCAGCCACGGTGTCCCCTTGGCTCCACACATTCAGGTACAAAGTCAGAGTTGATGGGGACACATGAGCCTTGCCATACCTACATTTTAGCCAGAATAAAACTTAGTAATGACTTGATGTGCCTGGCCCTACAGAGGTGGGAGCCAATCCAGCAAGAGCGCAGCAGCCCAGGGAGTGGGCAGAATGAAAACCCACGAGGACTCATTCAGTTCTAAATTGGACCGGTTTCCAGATTCCACATTCAGTGCTCCTTATCTCTTCCACCTTCCTCCTCTCCATCCTCACCCCACCCCGCGTGCATTCCCCAGCTTTGATGGTTTTCAATCAGCACGAGCTGGGAACTGTGCCTGTGACAGCAATGGAGGAAAGCCTGCCCTCCTGTCTGTAATTAAACCTGCAGTCCCACACCAGCCCTGCCCAGGATGCCAAGAAGCTGTCCTCCTCATGACTTCCCTTCAGGAACCCAGCCCGCCTTCCCTGTGCAGAGAGGTGTCTGGTAGAGAAACGGCCATGTACATACCCAAGTCATCATGCAGGACAGACTCACAAGTCTGTGAGTCTATGGAGCCCCACAAGGCCTCTACAGTGCTCATTTGGGACAAGAAACAAGATTTCTTTCTCCACTTCCCTCTCCCCCAGGACGCCTTCCTGCTTCCCTATGCCTGGCAGACCCAAACAATCCGTTCTCTTTTCCACATTGCTGTACTTGGATGTACCATAACCTCTGGGGTAGCACTGTCCTCTCATTAGCCCACAAGCTCCCTGAGAGAGAGAATATGTGGTGTCTGTGTTTGCCTCTGGACAGCACACCTCCCCACTTACTCATTCATTCATCCAGTGACGAAATGCATGCACACGCTACTGGAAAATGCCCCAGCTCTAATATAAGATGACTAGATCTTAACAACATACTTTAGAGGGGAAGAAAAGCAGGCTTTACATACATTTTGATCTCATGGGCGTTAAACATGGAAAATGAGTGTCTTTTCTGTATTAGCAACATGCACAAGCAGGGTGTTCCTACCCTGCGATTATCCATGTGCACATATTCTACCCGTGTTCATACCTCTAAGCGGTTCGCCCACCTTCCCAAACCAGCTGTTTGCTGAGGGCCTTCTCCACTGGGCAATGTCCTGAGAAACGATTTTCTGTGCCTTCTCTTTCTGTCACCATGTGAGGTGGCCCCAAGCACCTGCCACCAGCCCTATCTGCTCAGGACCTCAACCAGGGCAGCCTGGCTCCTTGGAGAAGAGTTTAGCTCCTTTGCCCAGCACCCTCCCTGGTCTCCTCATGGCCCAGAGTCTTAGGGAGCCAGGCTGGCCTCACGGCCCGAGGTGCAGGACTGAGCCGGCCACACTGCGGGCGCCCTCCTAACTTAGCGGTTTGTTCTTCACACAAATAACGGTGCTATGAGAGTTTCTGTGTGACACATACAGGGAGCTGGAGGAGGTAGAATGGCATCATCTGGCGGCTCTCCAGAGCCCAGCTTTGGAAAGGACAAGGCCCCAAAGCCTGTGGAGACCCAGCCCCACCAGGCCCTTGCAGCCGGGGGTCTTTTCCAGACAAGACATGCTGGAGCCGCTGCAGAGGCTGCACTTGGCATTCGGCCCCCAGCACCGTTCTGCCCCATTGCCTCATGGTGAAATGAAAATAATAATAATTTCTAAGACTTTCAGATTCTGGCCCCAAAGTACTTTTCCAGGAACATACTGTGAAAGAAGACCGTAGAAAATATGGTCCCGGTGACATAAAACTTCAGACATCCTCATGATTTAGGGGGCGAGATCGCTAAGGGGTTTCTGGAAGAATTTTTTGTTTCTGACATTTCAGAAGAAAAAACACACCTTTGAGCTGAGCCTGTGTTGTCAGCATTCAAATTTCATGTGAGCTTTGCTTGGCCGGCGCTTGTTCCAAATATGAAGGAAGTTATTTGCCATCAGGGTCTGGCTCTCTGTAGTCTCTCCCATCCTAAGGGGAAGTAGGATCTGAAGGCAGTGTCTAAAGTACAAAGTCTTGTCTGATTTCTGTAAAGCACAGAAGAAAATATTCTAGAACAAGCTATGTGTGTGAATCACAAAGCATTTCTTTGGGGAATATGAAGTGGTTCCGGGATGTGTGTGCAGACTCTACAGAGAGCATAGATTCATACAGGCATGCCCCTTATACATGGAGCAATTGTTGAGCACCTCCTGTGTGCCCTGGTACATATTATTCTGCCCAGGGACAGAGAGCAAGGGGTGGAGGCTCTGTCCTGGAATTGTGGGTCCACTCAGAGGAGACACACGCAGTCCTGCCCTGAACAGTGGACAGGAACAGGCAGTGTTCGGGAGGGACACAGCAGGGACACAGGGCAACTCCCTCATCCCCACGCCATCTGAGTCAAGGACACCTGAGTTCTACTTGGAGAAAAAGAGTTTAGTCTCGTCTCAGGAAAGAATTAGAGCTGCTCTTTCCTCACCAATTGACCACAAAGCTATAAAATGTAAGAGGAGCGACTGGAAACTCACCCTCCCTGAACACAGCCAAAAGTTCAGAAAATCCAATTCAAAAACCCCTGTCAGCTGGTGGGGTCTTCAAGGGCTGTTGATCCAAATCCTCAGTTCTACCCACACATCCTTTGCAGCAGAATGTCGAATGGAATAATGTCTTTAACATCTCCCTCAGGAAGATGCTAAACTTCCTTGGGAAACAACATTAAACAATAAAGAAAAATACTTCATTCTTTTAAGAACATAGCAAATAAGAACACACAGCGGGTCACTCTGCTCTGAGCGTGGACAAGCGAACAGCACTCCCCTGTGTGCAAAGGAACAGGTAGGAAACCAACCACTCTGCAGACGGTGGAAACACCTCCCCCTCCCCCACGTCCATCCAGCCACACCAGGGAGCAGCGAGGTCCCCACAGTCAGTGGGCGTGTGGCTGGGAAGCCAGCTCTAGTCCCAGTGATGCCTCATTGAGGACCTGCCACTGCCGCATGACAGTGATACTGTATCTTATGGGTAAGGAGACAGGACGATGGGCTAGATTAATACTTCGCCTTTTTAATCTATTAATCTACCACCTTTGGGACATGATTTTAAATCCACTCCAGAGCAAAGTGACTGAAAATCATTCTGGTCTGACAGCTTTAAAAGATCACAAGTGAAATGTGTTAAGAAGGTCTCAACCCACTGTTACCGTACAAAGACGGCTTCTGGAAGTTTCCCTCACCCTAGCGATGGTTCTGCCCCCTCCCGTTGGGGAGCCTTTGAAACAGACAACCACAGGAAAATGTCTAATAGGAAAGTGTTCCTATTAGACAGGGTTAACGGGAGGAGTGTGTGTTTTGCTGGGATAATCTGGGTTGTGTGCGTTCATCACTAATGGGTTTGAAGATGCTTGCGGTTCCTGGGGAACGTTTGCTTCTTCCGTACCTGGGTGCGCCCTGGTGTCACACGAGGCAGTTGGGGGGCGGGGGGAAGGCAGTGCAGGCCAGGTGCCTTGTAGATGGAGCCTTGTGGTATGACAACACCTCAAACTTATGTTTTAAAGCTTAAATTTTGATGACACAGAAGCAAAATGGGTCTATATTTTTAACAAATGACTGGGCCCTGCCTAAGACAGCCTCATGGCCATGGTTAAAGTCCCTTACCAGGCTCTGTGACCTGCTCCCCCACTGAAGCGAGCACTGTCTCAGGGCACACAAAGTGGTCCCCACACCACAGAAGCCCCCAACCAGCCCTTGGCCAACACGGAGGGAGGGGACAACACATGGGTCTCAGCTTCTTTGCTGGAAGGACATGCCTCACAAGTAGCCGGGGAACCAGATAATACGCACAAAACCCTGAGAGAATACGTATTCTCTCAGGAGGCATGGGTCTAATGCACACATTCAGCCATGTGGAGGCAAATCTGTTAATGACATGAAGCACAGGCACTTCTAGGGACAGCCTGCCCATCGGGGAGAAGGCAAAAGAAGCCTGGCAGAGAGGGCTGGAAGGAGTGCAGAGCAGGAAGAGGGGAGGAATCCCGGAACTGCCAGTGGGCAGCCCTCAGTGGGGCGCTCTGCAGACAGCCGGACACACTGCAAATGGTGATCCCACTGCACAAACTGGGACACCCTGTGGATGTTTCAGATAGAGAGAGAAGCAGCCTCTAGACTTCACAACAAAGCAGTTCAACAGGGAGCAGGATTGACTTGAGGGGACTAAGGTGTCGTGGGACAATGAGGGTCCAGACATCAGTGCAGACCACCCCTTCCAGGACCTGGCAGAGAAAGGAGGGAAACTAGGTGGCAGTCTGGGGCATGCAGGGCCAGGAGAACGTTGAGGATAACTGATCCTGCTATAAGGTAAGGACAATAACTTGTGAAGGAAGGTGGCATACAGGGACAAGGTCTATGGGAGCCTGGGGACAGGGGACCCTCAGCCCACTTTGGAGGCCACTTGTGCAGGAGGTTTTGTTCTTGCCAAAGGCTTCAGGCCCTTTTCTTTCTTCCCACAAGGTGCCTGAAGCCAGTGGGGTTGGGGATCCGTGAATAAATACCCCAAGTCGCTCACCTACTGTGGGCTCCACAGAGCCTCATCCCCAGGAGAACCCTTCTTGCTCTCCTGAACATGCCTCTGGGGCCACACCCTAGACAAACTTCCCACCCCCCAGCTCTTTCTCAAGCTGCTTTGGGGCAGCCCAGTGTGAGGTTTTGAAGCAAGGATGAGGGCATTTGTGGGAACTGTTGTTAAAATACCTGCTGGGAAAAAACCCAAAAGGGTCAGTACAGGGAGTATAGACACAGGGTGAGGAAGATGAGGGGTGTCTCTCTGGGGAGAATTCAGGGGTAGCCCTGGCAGGGTGGGCGGTCAGAGCAGTGGGAGGAGGTCGGAGCAGAGAGGACCTTCGAGAATACCCCTTTTGTGACATTTAAAGAATTACAATAATGATGATGATGAGAAGAAGGTATGAGAAATGCTATTGAAGTAGTCAAGATTACCAAAACATGATCTTATTAATAATAAGAAAGGAGTTTGGGTTAGACCAGATTCAGGACACGTAGCCTTTTATGACATCTACACACTTTGACTGGTGAGTAACATACTTACTCTTCCATCCAATCACCCTACATGTTAAGAGAAACAATCACTGTTTCCCCCTCTCTCTGGATGTATTCCTAATGAGTTTGTTGTTGTTGTTTTGTTTTTTTAATTAGAAGACACTCTCAACCTCCACATCATCCCCCAACTTAATGAGCTCCTCCAGATGTTTAATGGGAAACAAAAAACCACAGGAAAAAAAAAACAGCTGGACATTAAATAGAGCGAGAATTACCAACAGCTTATTTTGGAAACCAATCCACATTCTCACATTTTCTAAGTAACCGCTGGTGTGACATTTCCCCCTCTAGCCCTCATCCGCAAGTGGCCTGGGCACGTGGCAGGAAACCCGAGCGCGGTTCCTGTGTCTCCTTCCTGGTGGCGGCATTCCTCCGCCCGGCCGGCAGCTGCCCCAGCATGTGTAAGACCTGACTGCATTTCTGGCTCCGCTGATGATGTTGCCCAGATTTCTCCCTTTCAGTCACGAACACTGACCTCCTTCCTCCACCAGGCGTAGGGGGATTTGCCACGGTTTATCTAAGAATCTCAGCTCTTTTGGGTGACTCCTCCCTTCGAGAAAAGAAGGGCCAGCGTGTGTGGTCAGTACTGATGACCAGCTTGCGCTGCTGCGAAAGTCTGGAGGGAAGAACCCCTGCAGCACAGGGCACCCCAACATCCACGCTGCAACCGCGACAGCTCTTCAAGGGTGCTCAGTGACTGCCAGTGACTGTGTGAGTGCGGGACCTTCCTCCTCCCCCTCAGATGGAGACCAGCTGGGATCCACAATAGATGCGCAGTGCCTCTAAGGCCTTAGTGACTGCTCACATGGAGCTTTCTATACCGAGAACCCCTGGTCCAAGAAGACAAGGAGTGCTCTGGGGGTTACTGTTAATGTCACTTCAGCAGATACTCATGAGGCACTGCAGTGCCAGCGTGGGGACATCACAACATGTGGACACCTCGGCCAATTAGGGTACAAAAAAACTCTATCGTTCATAAGATAAATAAAGCAAAACATATGACAAATGCAACCAAAAACATATTTTCATAGTTTTCACATATATATATATATATTAATAATAAGTATGTGTACATTAGCCTTGGCTGGTGCGGCACAGTGGGCTGAGCGCTGGCCTGCAAACCAAAAGCTTGCTAGTTCAATTCCCAGTTAAGGGCACATACCTGGGTTGCAGGCAAGGTCCCTGGTTTGGGATGTGTGAGAGGCAACCACACATTGATGTTTCTCTCCCTCTCTTTCTTCCTCCCTCCCCCTCTCTCTAAAACTTAACAAAATCTGCCCTGGCTGGTGTAGCTCAGTGGATTGAGCACGGGCCTGTGAAGCAAAGGATCGCCAGTTCGATTCCCAGTCAAGGCGCATGCCTGGGTTGCAGGCCAGTTCCCCCTTCGGGGACACACAAGAGGCAACCACACTTTGATGTTTCTCTCCCACTCTTTTTCCTTCTTCCTTCCCTTCCCTTCTCTCTAAAAAATAAATCAATAAAATATTTTAAATTTTTTTTTAAATCTTTAAAATACATAAATAAATATGTATAAATAAACATATAATAAATATGTATCAAAATGTTCAAGTTTCATTGAGGGCATGGTCATAAATAAAGCCATTCATTACAAAAAAATTGAAAAATAAAATCACTTGTGTGATTTGACTAGGTCTTAATTTTAATGGTTTAGATCAGTAATTTTCAACCTTTTGCATCTCATGGCACACATAAAATAATTATTAAAATTCTGTGGCAAACCAAAAATATATCTTTGCCTATCTGACAAAAAACAGGTATAATTTTGATTCATTCACACTGGACGGCTATTGTTGCGTTGGCTGTTGTCATTTTTTTTATTCGACAGTCTCAGGGAAAAGAGGTCAGTGCTCCTGAATAAATAGTCAGACATTGCATGGCTTAAATTTCTTATGGCACAATGATTGAAAATCACTGATTTAGATATTCTACTTCAGTCTTTTTCTATATATGTACATTCTTTAATGAAATTAAGTTGATGGTTTGTATGATTTCATGTTTCATTCCTTTTACTTACTCTTAAAATAAAATTATATGTTTGGCCTTGGCCACTTATTTTTGACTTAAAAAATGTCTGAAGTTTGCTGTCTTTTGCTATCTCAATAATTTTTAGTTTACTTTTTTGTGGGAATCTGCAGGATATATTTATTCTGCCTTCAATTCTTCATATGATTAAATTAAGAGATTTCTTATTTCATATTTTTATTATTAAAGTCAAAAATTAAAGTGAATAAAATAAAAAAATTATTGGATTTCAGGAAAAAATAACCTTATTCATAACCATGACAGAATCCCACAGGAGTACATGAAATACACCTATGTGCACACACACAAATGAACCTGTGAGGTCAATACCATTCCCCACTCCTGGCCAGAGCGAAGCTCTCTCTGCCCAGTCTGCACCCCCGTCACTGTGACGTCGTCCCCTAAGCCCCGCTGCCCCGCCTTCTTGGCCAGCTTGTTGCAGGCTGCTTCATAGTGGGCATCGATGCTGGGATTCTCTTCCTGGCTCTAGATCTTCCCATCCTCAAAGCAGGACAAGGTGAAGTTCATAGCTTCTTCTGGTGTAAAGACATTGAAGAGATAAAATCTCAGTCTATTTTTTGCCATCTTCCAACATCCTAGCTTTTCCAGATGAAACTTGAGAGCTGACACACATACCACCCTCCTTTGAAAAACCAGGTTTTCCATCTCGTTGTGTTGGCCACCACCCCTCCAGCAGCATTTTGTATTTACTTGATGCTACTTCCTAATACCTTCTGCAGAGTCTTGGCCTGTCCACCCCAATCCAGTTGGCTGCGATACCCACTCTTAGGCATGTTAAAGAGTTTTGTTTTCAAACAAGGCTGTCAAGTCGCATGTTGTGTGAGCCATGTGTTTGTGTCAATGGGAGGCTTCTGGCTATAACAGCAGAACACCTGACTCCAACAGGCTGGAACAATGGCTATGTTAGTTTCCCACGGCTGTTAGGACAAAGCACTGCAAGCTGGCTGGCCAGAAACAGCACAAATCAAGATGTGGGCAGGGCTGTGCTCCCTCCAGAGGCTTCAGTGGAGGGTCCTACCTGCCTCTTCCAGATTCTGGTGGCCCCGAGTGTTCCTGGGCTGCTGGCCTCATCCCTCCAATCTCTGCCTCTGGCTTCATATGGCCTCCCCCCTGGGCTCACTTTCTCCCCTTTCTGTCTAATCTCCCTCTGTCTCACTCTCAGAAGGACACTCTCAGAAGGACACATTTTTATTTAACTAATGACCCATTGCTCTCTGTCCCTAGATTTAGGGTTCACCCCGGTAATCCAGGATAAGCACCTCATTACAAGACCCCTCACCTAATTACATCTACAAAGTCTCTCTTTCCACATAGGGTCCCATCACCAGTTCTGGGAGAGAGGATGCGGACCATCTTTTGGAGGCCACCATCCAACTCACAACAGTTGGTGATGTTCAATTGCTTGACATACCAAGCTGTGCCTTGTATATGTGGCACTTCACATTTACAGAGTGTTCACAGGTAAAGGGTAGTTGCCTGTGTAGTTTTGCTAGAGTACCCAAACCTCTCCACAGGGTGACATTTCTCTTAGCACAAATGGCATTGAACATCTACGCAGTTTTTAAAAGCAATTTGCATGTGTTCTCAATAAAGTGTCTTTCCTTGTTGTTTGTACATTTTTCCATTGAGTGTTTTGGTCTTTTTTTTTTTCTTGATTGTTTAAAACATCTTGTAGATCAGGGTTTTTAACAGACCATGCTCAAATTAGGGTTTTTAGCCGTTATACTAGGTAAGGTAAGAACTGTTAATATTTTCCTCAGTTTGCCATTGTTTTTGATCATGGTGTTCTGAGAGGGCAGAAGGCAAATATTTATATATTATTGATTTTATTAGATTTTCTTTATTTAATTGCATCTTTATTTCAGTCTTAGTTGGAAGATTTTCACTACTAAGGTTAAAAAATTGTTGATGTGTTCTTGTAATATGCTTGTGGTTTTATTTTAAATTTTTATGAATCTCTTATCCATTTGGACTTTATTCTGTTGTCTGGAGTGAGATATATGTCCAATTTTGTTGTTTTCCAAATGCCCGTTTAGTTCCCTTGATGTCATTGACTTTTGCCTTGATGATACGAGGTGCCATGTTCATCACAAACTAAAGTCCTGTGTTCTCTCCATCTGTTTCTTCCTCCTCTGTCTCACTGGCCCATTTATCCAGCCACGCTCCAGAATCAGTGAGAAAGACTTTATGACATGCTTTTATTTCTGGCTGGCTTGCTCCTTGCTCATCTTTTATAGAGATTTTATCAATATTCTTGCACAATTACTTGTCCATATAAACTTAAGGATCAACTGCAGAGCTGTGACAAATATTTACTGGCAGGTGTGTTGTGGTCATGTTCAATTCGTATGTTAACTCAGATAGAACTGAGTCTTCCTGTCCAAGAGCAAGGGGCACCTTCCCATTGGTTCAAGTCTACCCTGTAGATTTTTAAAAGTATTTGAAACTTTCTCCACATAGATTTTGCAGTTGATTATCAAGTTGATTTATAAGAAGTTCATGTTCTTCGTTGCTGTTTTAACTGATTTTCTCTTTTCTTATGTGTTCTAAGTGGTTGTTGTGGGTGCATAGCAAGACTGTTAATTTTTTTGTATGTCACTTGCACATCCTCCTAAATGTTTCTAGAGACAATTTTTAATTATTTAAATACCTTCCTCGTATCTGAAGGACATGTTGATGAATGGAGTTCTCCTTAGAAGCAGTAGACACATAGGCACAGACACCAAACACCAAAAACAATCTCTATAATTTACATTTTAGACTAAAAAACAATTTATACTCCTCCTTCTAAAAAGTGTATTTTATCAGCTGTTTTTTGAAGAGCAAAACAAAGAAAATATTATGCAAAAAAAGGAGAAGCACAATTCTCTTTCATTGTTCATGCATAAAATATTTTGTGAAGGTGTGTGTGTGGTAGGCAGTGCCATTAGCATACTTAAAATATGCTTTTTCAGAGGTGGCAACTCAGCCAGGGGCCCTCCTCTCTTCCACAGGCACTAGAGGACCACTGGCAGCAGAATCACTTGGCAATTGCTTACAGACTCTATTCAAGAGCATGATATTAAAGTTGAGATTCTGCCTCTGCCCTTAGTGTTATTTGCAGATTTAAAATAACAAAGTGTTAAAAATATATATTATAACAAGTAACTCCCAACCATAAATGCATCAAGGCAACTGGAACTGACTATATTTAAGGAATTAAAATTGAAGTTGGTGGTGACGACCCCACATTATTCATTACATCAAATGGAGATGCCTTTAAATTTATATTAAATTCAATTTAAATGCCATCAAAACCATGGTTGACAAAGTCCTGACAGATGAATATTTTAGTGTGATTCAACTGCAGTAAACTTTATTTTCTCACCTCGAGGCAAGGTGATGCCACTTTAGATGCAGTGGGGTGAGCTGGATTTGTAGTGACACGGCTTACGATTTCCATAAAATAAAATTTTATCTTTAAAAAGTGATTTGAAAGGGTTTAAGTCTTGAACTCTGAAAACATTTCTTCAGGGTGCTTCTTGCTTTACTCATTACTTTATCCTATGAAATCCAATAGCTCCCTTAGACCACTTTTCAAAAGATCTTCTCATTTAAAATGAACAATTAGTTGTTTTAAAGATTTTATGTTTGATGTTGACATTCAGTAATGTTTCACTTTGACTTTTCCACTTACAGATCTTGATCATACAAAGAAAACTGCCTTACTCAGAAATTCACTTGTCACTGGTGTTGAATGCCTAGGTGTTATATGAATGAATGAAATGATTAATTAATTGGTTAGGAATCTCTGTAACTGTTTCCAAAAAAACAGCCTCCTATCTGTCCACTAGAGTAGTTCTTGGCATAAGAGTTTACAGGCCTCATTACAAAAGGACACAACCAGCCTCTCTAAAGTTAGGGCTACATATTGATTCTATATCAATATAGGGCAATAGCTGACCATCTCTGCAATGAGCTCTCCAGCCTGTGGCTCTAGATGTTTCCACTGAAGCTCTGAGACTGCAGTCGAGGATTTTCTCTCGATAACTGGTTCCTAGAACTGAGAGTTCTGACTTTCCAGTCTGTTGTCTTTACTGGACATTTTCAAAAGCTCCCAGGGTAGGATCACATCCTGCAAAATATACTTAATGTGCTGTGATTTTTGTTAGCCCATGGTATTTTCAACTCCTGTGCATTTTTATTTAACTAATGACCCATTGCTCTCTGTACCAAGGCAGCTGCAGTGTTAGTCAGGACAAAGTTGGAAATCAAGAAGCCATTGCTTACCTATGACTTTCAAATAGTTTTTTTTTTAAGTTCTTGAGGAAGAAGAGGATTTCATGAACTCCAAAGATTTCCACGAAACACCAAGGACCCAAGTCTTGTGGCACAGGACACAGAGGGCACCCCAGAGGTGGACACAATGCAAAGTATCTTTGCCACCAACACAGGGAAGAAAAAGGCTGAAGTTAGGGGCCCTATGCAACCCTGGCCCCAGCTACCAGAGATCTCCCCGGACCTGCAGACAGGAGGGGACAGATCTGGAGCTGCACAGCCCAGAGTGCCCTGGAGGGAGCTGAGAGCCATAGCTGGCCCGCTCACCTACGTTGGGATGGGCTCTGAAGTCAGGAATCCCGTGTACTCAGAGGTTGGCCAAACAGAACAGCAACCTGAGTTAGGAGGGATGAGTTATGGGTGAGATGTAGGGGACGAGATGTGAAGACACACATGCCAGCTGCAGAGGCTTCCAGGACAGAGACAGAGAAAGCAAGGGGAGTGAGAAAGTGACAGACCCTCTGAGAGTCTCTGATGTCCTAAAAGAGTCTGGAGTCTTGGTTAACCCAGCAATGACTGAAAACAACCCACACTCAAAAGTTACTCTCCCACCTACCCACCCATATTTTCTGGCCCCCAGCAAGAGAAAAGCAGCTCCTAAGGCAGTTGATCTGCTACCGAGAGTGAAGCTCCCTATCTGCTCAATGGGACAGTGACTGCTAATTTTAACTAAAAAGCTGAAATGTGAAAAAGAGATGGCTCCTTGCTTTTGGTCTTATCTTTCTCGTGAAGGTAGGCAGTACAGAGGCCCCCACTGATGAAATGTCAGGTACAGGTGGAAACCAGAGTGAAAGAGGATGAGCAGATACCTTCATACCCAAACATTCCTTTGCATTTGTATCATGACGCCCAGCGGCCCATACGTGACACGCTGGTGGTGTGCCCTGCTCACGGATGTCCTGGCCTCATCTTAGAGGAAAAGATTTCCCCTGTGGGGGCCTCATCACCAACTTCAAACAGAGCTATTTCAGAGACAGTAGAGAAAAGGAGGCAGAGCTAAGTTTGTTCATTTGCTCAAAAGTATTTCCTGAACACCCTTGGGCAAAGCGATGTGTGAAGGGGACAAACAGAGCATCAGACCACGTTTCAATTCATCATATACAGGATGTGCCATGTCCTCTACCTGTTCTCATCAAGGCCCTTTCATAGTGACCTGGGACTCAGCTTTTGCAGACTCTATGGAAAGAAGGGAGGGAGTCACTGAGGATAAGGAGGTGTCTGATGATGCCGGCCACAATACTCTTGCAAGCTGTGTGTGGCCCTGTAAAAGTGCCAGCCCAAGTAGTGGCCACAGGTGCCTGCCTAGGGTTCAGCCAGTGCCCCAATGGGCCTGGCACCGTGTCTCTCCCTGTGCCACACGGACAGCCTCCCTGGTAGTGAAAGTCTGACCACTTTATGGAGACACTAACAGAGTGGCTTGTATTTTAATCCTTCTCTGGACTACTTAGGAACGCCTCCTCCTGCCAATAAGTTATCAAGGTCATTGTTGTAGTTAGCATCATCCATGAGTTCATCTCCAGAATGGAGAGGTGGGTGCTGGTGGCCCCAAGGCAGATTTTTGGTTCTCAAGGTCGATACTGTTTTCAGCACTAATCCAGAGGGCTGCCGGGGCAAAAGAGCTGCTGCTGATCCAGCACACCTCCCAGTGGTGCCCATTTCCAGGGCTTTATTTTGATTGTCCTATTGTTTTTATAAAAAATTAGAAATTTTATTCTAAAATATTTTAAAATTAATCCAAAATGGGTCAATTAAAAAAACTGTAGTAGGAGAGAAGAATTCATGTGGAAAGACGTTCAGTTGCCACACAAAATCAATCATTTCTGGGGAGAAGACCAAGATTTGTGTCCCAGTCAAAGAGAGAAACAGGAAAGAAATTTCATAATGTGTTTTGTCTGCGTCTTGGCTCTGCAGTACCCAATGGAGACTCTGAAATGAAAATAACTTCATGATGTGATGCTTTGCCTAAAATATTGCATTTCGCAAAGTTTCCCCTGATTAATTTAGAATAAAGTTACTATGTGATTATACATATTTACATATTATTTGTCAAATCAAAATTATATCTATTTTTAAAGGAATGTCTATCTTTCCGTGGATCAGAATCAGGTATACACACTTATTAAGTTAATTACAAATTTTATTTCATACTTTTGAATCATCTTAGTACCCAAAGGCTATAGAGAGACTCAGAAACTTAATGATTCTGGGTAGAATGTCCATGCTTGTGCATTTAAAAATAGAACCCATCACATTTTCTAAATTTTGTCAAATTGCAAATAAGTGAGTGGAGTAAAGCGTGACTGATGAGTCAGTGCTGACTCAGCTCCTAGAACATTCTCAACCCCAGCACGTGTCAGAGAGCTATCTTGTGGCCGCACCCTGAGTCAGACACATGCAAGGGGGCACCCTCTGGTCTGGCGCAGAGCTCCCAGCCTCTGGTAGGCACAGGGTGCTCAGACCTCACTCAGCTGGGCAGGCACCTAGGTCAGTGTCATCCACGCATTCTCAAGTATCTTTGGGAAAAACCAGCGGTGCCTAGCCCCTAAAGATTCCTAGTTGAAACAAACAAACAAACAAATCCTCAGTCATATTTAAGTTGGTTACCTACCATATCTCCCTGCCCAGGCCCAAGGGAGGTGGCCTTTGGGTGACCCAGCACTAGGAAGATTTGCTTTACACATTCACACTCTTACACAAAGAGAGGATGTCTCCCTCCCAGGCAGAATCTTAAGAAAACCAAAGGCTGTTTGCTCCACAGCCAGGGCTCAATGTAAAATCCCAGGAAATGAAATTTTGTGAATTATTCTTATATCATAAAACTCCTAAGTCAGAAGACCACAGGCAGCACTGCTCTGTATTATTCAGGAAAAAACCCAAAGAGTTATTATTAATTACATAATTAATCATTTCTTCTCCGTGTTCAGATTCATTGGCTAGTTAAGCTCCTGTGGTCACAGTAGTAGCAGAATCCTAGCATTGCTGTTGGGAATGTGACCATGAGCAATTCTGTGACTGCACCTGTGGCAGTGGGTGTTGGGGACAATCACGGAAGGTGGCAGGTGAGATGAGCGAGGCACTGCTGGCTCTGCCTTTATGGACCCTGAATTGCCGCCCCTCCCCACGCACCTGCTCTATCACGTTTGCGGTTCAGGTGGGGCTGAGCCCACTCCAGGTGTGACACATGTGGCGGGCATGTCAGCCCACGGAAAGGGTCCCTTGTTCAGGGGCTGGTTTGTGGCTTGGCACATGGCACAGGCCAGGTGATCAGCACAGCCCCATCTCTCAATGACCACAATGATTGTCCACAAATGAGCGTCCCCAGGACAGCCCACTTAGTGACCATAGCTGGATGCTTGCTTCAACCTCCTCTCCACCATCTCTTATCCCACCTCTCTTTAAAACATCAAGGAAAGGTGGACCATGCACCTACTTCCTGTGCAGACTAGCAGACAGATGCATGTAAGAAATGTCCTTCCTTTCTGCTGGAGGGACCAGCACTGGGTGCTAAGGGGCTAGGTCAAGGAAGGAAGCTGCCACCTGAGCAGTGGGAAGCTGGGCTCATCCCTCATCCAGGAGCCACGCCCCCTGACTAGATGCATCAACACCTTGCCCTCCGCAAGATACCCCATAGTCAGAGCCCCATGCAGTCCCCACCATCCTGTTCTAAGTGAGTGACCTGCTCTTAACCAGCCAGGTGCTGAAGGCCCAAGAAACATCATTCTCCATCTGGTGGTTACTGTTAGGACATTTATTGGGTTTTTAGTTGTAGGTAATTATAAGTAATTATAGCCTGCTCCTCTTTCACTCAGAGTGAGAAAAGTCTTGCCTGCCCCCATCTTCACTAGGGCATCACAAGTCAGGCAGGAGACCCTCATTTACTTAATACTGATCCCTAATTCAGAGGAACAGCCAGGTTAAAGAGACGTAGCCTTCACCACAGCAGCTCATTCCCTATTAAAACAGAAACAGGGAGCCAAGGTCCCCTGCACTAAGGTCATTCCCTCTTGCGATATGCATAGTGCCCACTAATGGGTCTGAACAGGAGAAAAGAGTGAACAGAATTCACCTGTGGAAAATAAGATGGGCACCTATAGGCAGGGAGACCTGAGTCCCATCACTCCATCACTCTGGGATGAGTCCCTGCCCTGGGGAACAGGCCTGTCTTACATCCTGATTACCTCTGGGTTCACAGGTACACCAGCAACACCACGCTCCAGTGCATGTGAGCCATTGATTTACTGCTTTAGACAATCAGAAACACCCTGTTCAGCCATTCTGTAACAGTAGCCAGAGATAAAGTCCCACTGCACAGTGAGCATCAGGGCAACATTTTCGGAGGGAAAGCATCTTCCACATTCTAAAATAAAGTGAAAGAGAAGATTCCACCGCCTCTCACAGACACAGGACATGTGAAGGAGTCATCAGTTACACATGTATTTAGCTTGCTGGTTGCTACGGCTTCTCTCTCTAACCATCCCGGGACTTCAAGTTTAATGGACTTTAAATGTACTTGACAAAACAAAGACTTAGCTGGAAATAATTTGCACAATCTCCAGAACTTCATTGTGCGTGATACGCATTAAAGAGTGTCACATTAAGCCCACAAGTCACAGACGTGCTCCTGGGTGCAGGGTTTGAAATGAACCAATAAAAGTGTGATTACATGTCAAAGCTGCACTACAACCATGGCGAGGCCTGAGCTTCTTCCTTGTCACCTTGTCCTCCGCCAAGTGGCAGGAAACAGCTGGTCGGAATTTCTGAGTGCCCTTAATGAAGAGGGTTCTTCCTTGTTTGGATCTGCTGATTAAATGGAGTCAGACTAATATTCCTTGGTGGTCTCCTGAAAGAAGCTTACCTGGGAAGACAGTTGAGTCTCCACACAGATCCAGGGTCTCTCAGGGGGCAAGGGAAGAAACCACACTTGGAAATTAAATTTCGAATCACTTTTGGTCTTTGTGTGCTGTTTTTTTTTCTTCCTACATATCTTGAGCGTGTTTCTTAGACTCAACTCAGAGGGTCTGGGCTATTTTACTTGTTGGGACTTCTGTCCTCAGGACACAATGCCAGGGATTTGTATGACGGTCTCCCCTGCGGCACTCGAGGAATGACGGAGTGAACCCACAGAGTGCTTGAGGTGGAAACGGGCAGTCTGGAACCTTCCAGAAACAAGGTCTCCCACAAAGGCACCAAGAAGACATTCCCAGGCCTTGTCAAACATGGTTTGGACACCAGAAGCCTTCTCTCTGTAGCAAGAAAAGACTTGATAGTCATGGGTTATTGTTAGCAGTTTGAAACCCTTAACCGTCTGCTGAGACCAGGAACCAATCACCAAGGCCCCAGCTTTTTCACCTGATTAGTTTGTTTCACTCATCTCTTTGGGAACATTTACTCTTTTTATTGATAGGCAGGTACTATGCCCACCTCCTGGCTATAAAGGCAGAGCCGGAGACCAGTAGGGGTAGACGGGCTGCCCACCACATGCAGGAAATGGCAGAAGGTAGACTTGTCTTTAGGCTTGTTGGCCCTGGAGCCTGGCATGCTGGCTTGCTGCACTGAGTCCCACAGAAGGGAGGGCCCATGCAGAGCACGACAACGTCCTGACCAGCTATAGAGAAGCCCGAATAACTGGTTACTCGCAGATCCACCAATGGCTTCCAAAGCGTCCACCACAGCCCTTGGAAAGAAACATACTTTATAGCTACACGCACACATACACACACGACTGAAATACAAGTTCACAAACACTCCTAGCTGCCCAATTATATTTTCTGTTGTACCTATCTTATCTAGCGAAAATTGCCGATTGATCTTATAATATGCTATGGGTTTCAACCAACAATTTGAAAATAAAACTAAATCACCAAGTCCATCTCAAATATCTACAAACACTACAGACCCGTGGTCAGAGCATGTTTCCATGCAGCAGTTTCTACAGGGGGAGGAGATAATTCTGTTCTTACAGCTACACCCTGTCTTATGTCAAGAAGACACACTGACTGGATCGCTATGTAAGGAAACCTATGACTTGGCCTGTTATCCAAGGTAATTTAAACAACTTAATAAGACAAATGGGTGTTATTGGTGAACTTCATACAGGGCGTTCTTTGTTGAAGGAGCTTTTACTACCTCAAAAAATCACCCAGAGGACCTTGAGATGATGAATTCTTGGATCTAGAAGGGATTGCATTGATCCTCCTTCCCAGTTCTTATTTACTAGACTAAAAGGAAAACACCTACTAAAGGGTTAAGTTGGACTCCAGCATCTGAAGCACAGTAAGTGAAATAACGTGAGTTGGATTAACGAATATGCTGACATGGGCAAGGCCCGGGCCACACTGTGGGCCCTACACTGAGGACAATATATCTTACCTGAGCTGGTGCATGCGGGGCGTTCTGTGTTTGTCCTCTGGGTGTCCATGTCCAAGTGTGCCTTCACCCCCAGGAAGGAGCTGCTCGCCCATGGTCAAAGGCACTCCTAATAGAATTGGTGGAGTCACGGCTACTCTGGACTGTCTGTAAATTCTCACTTAGTCTCCAGACCTCTGTGCTGAGAGATAAGGTGGTTATCAGGGCTATCAAAATGATTTCATCTTGTTCTAAACTCAGAAAGAAGTCAAACCCACAAGCTTAATCTCATTAGTTCTATGTTTTAATGAGGCTAGATTGGGACAAAAAAAAGCAAAACAAGAAACAGTTTTTTTAAAAAAAAATCTCAGTTCACACCCATAAAATGGCATCCCCAAGGAAAGTTAAAATAAGACTTTGAAATTAAAATTGCCTAAGAAGGGCCATGCAAATTATATAAAAGGGTTGGAACCCACGGGGACCCTTCTGCCTAATTCTCACCCCTGGATGTGGTTGGGACAATTGTTCATTTGTAAAATCCAAGGTCATTCCAGTCATTGGTGACATGCTTGTGAAGGATTATTAATAAAATTTTTGAACAACACTGCTCAAGCAGAGTCGTGATCTATATGCCCAAGACAAGTGCTGTGTGAAAGATTCTGAGAGGTTTGGATAACAATAGCTGGTTTTCCTCATATAAATGGAGCTCCTGTCAGCTCTTCCAATAGAGAACTTCCACTCCGAGCATACTAAACTCTTCCTTACCTGCCTGCCATCGCCCTGCCATCTGGGAAAGGTATTTTTAACGTCTTTCAATCTGTTTCATTCCTTCCAAGCGCAGCAGAAACAGTCTGTCCATGAGTGAAGTGCTCCCTCCTCCAACCTGACGCAAAGTCCGTGAGCATTTTAGAGGTGGCAAGCTATCACCCTGATCCCTGTTGCGTTTTTTCTTCAAAATCACTTCATGAGCATGTTGCAGTATGGGAAAGGGGGGCTGCTCTCAATGGGGAAAACGTAGGATTCTTGTTCAGATTGCACAGTATACCCTGTGACCCCATGTGCTGTCAGGGACGGCAGTCATGGCTCCTCTCCAGCTCCGTGAGAGGTGCCTGTGACCTCAAAGAAATCACAGCCTCTCTGGGACACCGTTTCTGGAAGAGCCCCCCATGGCTGTTGGTACACTAATGAATTGATATTTGTGAAGTACAGTGAGGGTCTCAGAGGACGGGAATCCCATTCCCCCCCTCTCAGACTGCAGACACATGGAGAAGGGGCATGTAGACACAAATCTGGCCACCACACTGCCCTTGCGTTGTAAGCTACAAATCCCCACTGGTGCACTTTCTCCCTTGAGATCGGCACTCTCAGATGGCCTGCCTAGAACAGGGACATGGAAATTCATGGGCCCACCTGGGATATCAAAGCAAACAATTCGCTAATATTGCATTTCTACTGTGTCAGCGACAAAGCCTCTAAGTCAATGGAGCTCACACCAACTTTCTTTCCAACACTATAGCATCTTCTGTAATTTCTCTCTTCCTTTCTACGTTAGAGAACACACCACTGTGGGAGGGTTGCACTTCTTTCTTTTTTAAACATTTCCTTTTAGGTTTGGAGTCACATTTATGAACAGTATACCCAACAACCATTTCCAGTCTAGAAGCTTTGTGAACCATTCTAAGTTATTTCTCTAGTAAAAAATTCTATAAGTAGTAAATAGAGTTAATAGTATTTAATGATTGAATAACATATTAAAATTGTTAAAAATATTATCAAAGCTGAGTTCTGTGTGTCTCACATACACATCGTTTTAAACACAACATTTTCTAAAGAAAATGATCCTAGATTTGTTACAACAATGCTTACTTCTCAGCTAAGAAGGTCTGCAATTAAAACATTTCATTTAGATAGTAAATTAATTGCTTCGTCACCCGATATTTTTTAAGTTTTGTAGGAGTGTCTAGCAGCCTACCCTGAGAAAGAAATAGAGCTGTAGAGCTTCATTCCGAATACAGCTTTAGGGATGGTTCTGTGCAACCCTCTCCAGGCACAGGCGAAGCAGGTGAGGCTGGGGAGGTTAAAGGACATGGCCTCTGGAGCTGAAAGGCGGGCGGTCTGACTCTACGTCCAATCTGCTCTTCCCACAGCTTCTTAGATTACAAGACACCAATGAATATACATTGAAAATTCAGTGTTCAAAATCTTCACTCTAAGAATTTTTTCAGAACACATATGCCTGGCACTGTGCAGAGAGTGGAGCCATGTGGCTGGGTCATGGGCAGTCCCTTCTGGACACTTAACAGTTCAGTCAGAAGGAGAACCCTGCACAGAGGCTCGCTGTCACCTGGTGGTGACCAATTGAGCTATTACACAGGCTAGGCAGTGCAGCAAGGGTCCAACTTGGTGAGGGTGGATCCCATGAGAGGCCTGTGAGAGGGGCAGTGAGGTCACACAGCCAGTGGTGGGCACACATCAGCAGGAGAACATGCTCAAGAAGAACCTCCCACATTGCTCGTCACTCTGCCAAAAGCAACTTGCTTATTGACCCTCAAACAATAGCTTTACTCTTCATCCTAAACTTGACCTACTTACTTTTCAAAACCTGGAGATGTGCGCCCACTGCAACTCTGCATGTGGGTACCTCTTGACCAGCTCTAGGTGTATTTGAGAGAGACGGACTAACGGGGGGAAAGAGGCTCCACTGTGCCTTGCAATTTTCTCTAGGCAGCTGGTGCAAGACAGAATGTGCCAACTTGCTGACTGGTGATGAGTGACAGTCCCAAAATATTCCTAAAATACACGGTCAACTTGATACGTCTTGCTTAAGGGTTGTTAATCCATGAGAAATAACGTAGACAGAACTCCTGCTCCAAAATTAGATTGTGCAGGCGAAGCAGGAATCACAGGAGATGAGCCTCAGTGTTCAATTAGGGGGAACGCTGGGGTCTCCTCCAGGAACTGCGTGTGTATGTGTGTGTGTGTGTGTGTGTGTGTGAGAGAGAGAGAGAGAGAGAGATAGAAAGAGAGAGAGGCAAAGGGGAGCAGAGAGGGAGGGAGAGAGGGAGAAAGAAAGAGAGCAAGTAAAAGGCAAAAGTACTGTGCATGATTTTTAACATTTAAGTAACTTCATCGTTTGAGCCAAGCGAGCTGAGTTGAAAATAGGGAAAGGAGTTTGATAGAAAGTGCGAGACAGGACGTGTTTACTGTGGGGTGTGTCCTCAGTTCAGTGTGAACACAAGAACCTGGCTGATGTCCTATAAAATTTGAGGCAGTGAGAAGCCAACAGTGCACTCATTACAAGAGAGTAAATGAAAAGAAAGGTTGGCATAGACCACTGCTCCATAGCTCATCTCCCTTTCAGATTTTCAGAGTTATTCTCAGAAATTTAAATTCACTGTGGGAGGGGGAAGAGAGAGAGATGAGAGAAATTGAGAAGTTAATAAAAGCAGAAAAGGGAAGATCTCAGGAAAGAAACCAAGGGCTGAGATTTTAGTTTCAGATTCCAGAAGAACAAAGGCCAGAGCACTGTCTCACACTTCATTCTGGCTGAGCGTGGGTTCTCTCCCAGCAGCATCCCTGCCCCAACAAGCACCCCTAAAGGGCAGTGATGGCAGCCACCTTGGCCTGAGAGCTGAGGCAACCAGCATTGCTACCCTTTTGCCCGACAATGGTTTTGTATGATAAGGTTTGTCTGCGTTTTTTAAAAACTAAACCCTT
The DNA here is from genome assembly GCF_014824575.4 of Sturnira hondurensis. Taxonomy (NCBI): domain Eukaryota; kingdom Metazoa; phylum Chordata; class Mammalia; order Chiroptera; family Phyllostomidae; genus Sturnira; species Sturnira hondurensis. Next base: position 9,877,834 of record NW_028087015.1, read on the forward strand.
CCTGTGAAGTTGCTGTAGAGTAATTTAAGAAGAACTGATGCCAGCAGCTAGCTACTGCACTGGAGTCAGGATGGACTTTCCACCATTCTCAATCTGTAGGATTGAGCCTGGTTCAATTTCCTTTGCTGTAAGTTCACACAAATTTATAAGTGAGCATTTACTAAGATAATTCCCATTGGTCCTGAGAGCTTGGGGAATCCTCAACTGCACAACCATAGGCTGGGTCAGATCCGTTGCCTTTGTATTCGTTACATTCACTTGCCCAAAGGCCCATTAGCAGCAAGGACAGCTGAGGATGGGGCCATGAAGAGTATGGCACAGAGGAGAAATTAGTCTGGAGGAGCAGACTTTGGGTGGAGGACTGGCTGGGTTGTGTAGGGAGCCTGGGTACTGTGGCTGCCCCGCAGCAGAATCTAGAGCACGTGCCTTGCCCTGGGTTTATCTGGGCAAGTGGCAAGCCTCAGTTTTCTCACCTGGAGAATGGAGATGATAGCTATCACTGTGTTGTAGCATTGTTGTAAAGTGAAGATTAGATGAGATAATCCATACTAAGTACACACAGTAATCACGAAGTGAATGCTGCAGTTACTGCCTTTCTTACAAGTTAAGTGTCCTTAATCACTCAGAGCTTCAGTGTTCTCCTGCGTGAAAGTGAAGTAATATCAACTCAGACACATAATGGGTTTGTATTAAGTTTAAATCAGATATGGATGTGAGATGCTAAGTAAATAATCTACTGCTAAATTTTGGCTAATCCCTCAATTTGTATCAACTCTTGCTCTTTATCAACACTGTTGTGAACCATCTCAAGCCAAAAGCCCCCTCCCCAGTGTAAGTTACATGAGGGACCCTGCTTTTCCAAAATGCTGAACAAAACCCAGCCTTCTCAACTTCATTCTGTACACTGGAATTAACTCAGGTCTCGACATAGCCATAAAAGGGGTGTGTGTGTGTGCGCGTGTGCACACATGTGCATGTGCGTTTAAATTAATGAACCTGTTTGTTTCACAGAAACTGTGACAAAACAAATGATGGAATGGCTGTGCCCCACTGTGATGTGACCATGATGCTGAATGAACACTTTCCTGCTTCACTGACAGCTGTCCATCAATCCAATCTCTGTCCTTAGAGACTCCTCCCACCCCACTTACTAAGTCAAGGAAGCCTGGGGCCAACCAGTTAGCAGAAGCACAGCTTAGTTTCACCATAATTATGCCTTCCCATACCCCCAACACAACCATGCCACCATCATCACCCCAAAACAAAATGTTCTTGGAAACCAACACCTAAACACGAGTGTAATCTATTCCTTTCCCAGCCCACAGAATCTTGCCTCAGTTATGATGCAAATGATATTCAGAGCCACTAGTCAAACAAATAAAATATTAGGTTGAGAGTAAATTTTTCAAATGCACTTACTTATTGAACTCTTTCAAGGCCACTCTTTCATTTGTAAAATGAACAGCAGTTAATGCTAAGAAAAATGGTTTTGGATTTCAAGAGTTTCTTTTTCTTCTTTGAGTCTCCTACCCAATCAAAAAGTCTCTGTGCTGAGTCTTATGAGCTGGGAAGAGAGTATGGAAAATGATACCGTCTTTCAAGGGGAGCTCACAAGCAGACATGCTCATGCTTGCACACACATCTGCACACAGAGACATGCACACACTGCTCCCAGCCATTTAAAATTTTTGACTATAACATATACATAATGCATTTATAAGCACAGTTGTCAACTTAATTGATGCCATTGCTAAAAAACCATCCCTTATTCTGTGGCAGTTAAAAGCTCATAAATTCCATGAAGTAGTAATTAAACTTGTTCTACCAACCTAAGTTCTCTTTGCATTTGTACCTAACAGGGATTCAGCACTTCTCACAGAGAGAATTACTAGAAGACATCCAGTTAAGGAGGCGTGTTTTCTGCACACTCCCTGCATAACGAAGAGCTGGAGGCACCACAGTGATGGCAAGTTAATTAACTGTGAGGAGCTGTCAGCGAGTGGAGGGATGGGGACTCGAACCCCAGCTGCTGTTTCCCCTTCCCCATTGCTCCCTGGCAGTACGTCTTCTGCTTCTCACCCCACACATATTTTAGCCAGAGTATGGTGTTTCGAAATGCCATGATTATTTAACATGTATTAATATGAACACATACTTAGAATAAACTCTAATCATCTGCAGCTAATTTAAATTGCACAAGAGAGCAGTTGAGGCAGTTTCATGGGAACAGGGTCCAATCATATTTAGGTTGGAGTTGCACAGGTTTCTTGAGAAAGAGAGAGGACAAGAATCATGAGTATGAGGGTCCAGCCGCCTGCACCTGACTGTCTACACAAAGCCCCTGAAGGTTGTTGTCTACACAAATGTCTCAAAGCCGTCTGTCTGTCTTCACAAGTCCTCAGAAGACCGCTGTCTATGCTGAGTACGTGCTGCTAGCAGTCTACACAGTACCCCGACACAAAGATGTGTTTTTGAACAAGAACCAGCTAGGAAAGACAAGGGCAATTATGCGGGAGTTTGGCAAGCCCCATGTCCTTCAGCTGAGGGCTGAGAATCTCTGATTCTGAAGGCAGGGGGGACCCCTGTGTCCCCTTGATCAGGCCAGTGTCAGACATGCAAACTACTTGAGGAAGACGTTTTGGAGTCTTGGTGTGGAATGGCTCGGTGACGCGTCTTGGAGGCAGGAGACCAGTGTTTGGAGGGTATAGTGGGGAGGTGGCAGAATGAGGGCCAAAGGGAGGCCGTAACAGGAGATAGGACAGGCAAGGAAAGAGGACAGAGAAGGAAAACATCTAGGCATTGCTTTTTTAATTATCATGTGTCTTCCCTTCAAAACAATTAAAGTGAAAATATTCAATTTTATGTGTGTTCATGGCTTAGTGCATCTTCTGTTTCTTCTTAGTAGAAGTTTCTGCTTAGGACATAAATTACTATTTAAAAGTCACATTCTCTATGAACAAACTCTGGTGTTTTTCCAAAGACCTATGTAGGCCACAGTGCAGGCACAGTCAATGAGGAATGAGCAGAGCAGTGCGCTGCATGGTGGACCAAAGACCAAAGTTCAGTTGTCTTCCAATACACAACCTCAAACATACACAGTGATTCAAACCCACTGAAGCTAACAGGAGGCTCCTAAGAATATTGTATCCCCCATAGGATTTTAAGGAGCTCATTGATAACACACCTGGATTCATGAGTGGGGTTGCACAGCATTATAATGGAATACAAGAAAAAATTATTGAAAACCTCAGCATCTCTGGATTTCAGTTACTGTTGAACTGAAAAGTAGGCACCTAAAAGGAACCCTAACCCATTACCAGCACCTGGCAACTTCACACAATGGATTAGAACATAGCTTGTGTAGGTGACTACACTTCAAGACTACACATCTTGAGGAAAACCTCATGATCAAAACTATGGCTTTGATTGCATCATATTGTTTCTCGACATCACTGCAAACCCAGCAGTGTTTCTGCCACTAGGACACATAGTCTGGTAAACCAACCCAGCTCCTGAGAAGAGGCCAGGGCCTGGATTTGGATGTTGTTGTCCTTTCTTCCTGCTGAGTGTGGGGAAGGGTGGCTGTGGGCCCATCGCTGAGTCAGGGGTAAGGAGGTTTTCAGCACCAGGAATCGCAACCTGCAAGAGGCAGACATTTCTCCTGCTCCTGGTAGAAACCAAAGGGCTTTCTGACAACCAGTGATGGCCAGGCTAAGCCACCTCAGCCCCAACTGTCAATGGATACCTCCACTGGCAGGACTTTAGGGTTGTCTGGAGATTTCTGGCTCTTTCTAGAGGGTTCAGGTCATCATATCCCAGACCCACCCTAGAAGTTATATTACCATTGCTGCAAAGGCCCATCTCTAATCCATTTGATTCCACCACTTGAGTGCTGTCTGAATTTTCACTTCAGGCATTTAGTTATTTTCTCAGCCTCAGTCCAGAGCCTTTTTAGAAAATACCATTATTGCCTGAGCCTGTGCCAGACCGACTGACCCCAAACCTCTCTTCAGGTGACTCTGATGCCATCCTGACTTAAGGACCATTGAATTAAATATCATAAAGTCACTTAACATGAAATATAAATGCCGTGAACATAGGTGACTATCAATAAATCCATGCTAAGTTAAAGTTGGCTATTTTATTTTTCTTTCTTCACAATAAGTTTTGTAGTTGTAACTTTTGTTCAAATTATTATATGATCATAGTTTGTAGTCTAACCAATGTGACTTTATTAAGCCTTCTTAAAGTACCATTAATGTCAATGTGGCTCAATTTCTGCTTCAATTTTCCTTTGCTCATATCATCTGTTGGTGCCCCAAACTCAAAACCATGTTCCTCAAAATAATCAACATGCAGATCACTTATTTAAAACAAAGAGTTTCCTCTTTCAAATGGCTCAAATATTTTGTATTTACTATAAAATTGATTTAAAAATAGAATTGTGAAACTTCCCCTGATGAATCTCTATTATAGTTATTTAAAGAATATATATATATATATTCTTTATATATATATGTATATATATATATATGTATGTATGTGTGCATCTATATGTGTGTATGTATATATGACTTTAACATTGATGTGGGCATAAATCAGTCAGTTCGGTGACAGACTCCATGTGAATGTTCCCCAGATCATTGTCCCTACTCTGTGCATCTGTCCCTCTGTGGCTGACTGCCTCCTCTGTCCCCATGTCTCAGCCTACAGCACTTCTCTCGCTGAACCATCTGCCTGGCGGTGAAATGAGCATTTACTTATGAGACAAGTATGTGGTTTGAGAACAAGTTTTCATGGAGAGAGGAGAGATGGGAAGTTTTAGAGAGTGGTCAAAGCAGAGGAGAAATCTTGAAATGATTGTTGGGGTTTCTGTGTAAAGGCAAGTTTCACCCACTCCCTGTCTTATCATAGGGTGACAGTGACTTGAACAAAAGCCATCTTACACCCACAACTCCTTCCATGAACAGCCACTAAACTGAGTTGTGTGAATCCAGCCTCAATGTCTCCCTCCCACACTTTTCTGTTCCGAGCCATAGATGAAAAAGAGGTTCCATTTGACAAATGTTTCTGTAATGTGTCTTATCAATATTAGGGTTGCCAGGTTTAGCAAATATAAATAAAGAAAGCCTAGTTACATTTAAATTTCAGATAACTGATAACACGTTTTAGAGTAACTATGTCCTAAAGATTGCAGAGGACATACTTATTCCGCAAAAACCAAATTGTTTATCTAAAAATCCAAAGATAACTAGATGTCTTGTTTTTTATTTAGCAATTATGTTATTTGACCTATTTATATATTCATGTGTTCATTCTATCATATTTTATTGTACTTATTGATTGGTTGGAGCAATTATTTTTCTCAGAGGTCTAAGAGACACCTCTGAGGTCAGGAAGAGGTCTATTTTTGTACAATATGACATCAAACAGCATGACATTGTACATTTATCAAAACCCATAGAATGTGCAATGAAAGAGTGAACCCTAATGTAAATTAGGAACTTAAGTTAACAGTAATGGGTCAGTGGTGGATCACCAGGTGTGACAAATGCACCACACTAGTGCAAGATGTAAATAAGAGGGAAAACTGGGGGTTGGGGGCAGAGAAACTCTCTGCATTTGCTGTGCAGATTTTTATAAGCCTAAAACTACTCCAAAATACAGAATATATTTAAAAATCAAACATTCAAGTTGTACAGGTGCTACATTGATGTAGCACACCTTATCTATATGATGTGAACAGCACAATGTGTGAACAGGTCTAGCTTCCTGTGTGTGAAGTTAGCAGAAAGTTGAGAATTTGGCTATCAGAGGCTACCTTTCCACTTACACCCCTGATCAGCTGGTGATAGGTGCTCCTGCAGAGGCAGTGGTATTTGGTCATCATGGGTGAGGCGGGCTCAAAACTCAGAAGCCTTGAGTGTCCCAAAAGGTGCCCCCGAGTGTGGCTATACTGTGGCCGGGCCAACAGCTGTTGACCTCCAAGGAAAAAAGTGAACTCGAGGCCCTCTCCACAGGACCCTTCCCCCTTGTAGATCATTACTGGGGTCTTTCTCTGCTTCTTGGCCTCAGATTACCTGAAATTACCTGTGGCCCACCTAGCCCACAACCCACTGATGTCCAACACCAGGTATCCTGGAAGCCACTTTCCGGGTCTTGCTCCCAATATTCCTGCTACACCTTGGCATTCCATCTTCCCCACAGCCCCAGTGAACTGGCTTCCCATATGCAGAAGGGCACAAGGAGGCTCAGCAGGGGTAACCATAGACTTGCTCTCTGCTGGGCCCTCCCAGAACGCCTCCGTAGGGCTGAGGACCAGACCCCAGACCTTCCACCCTGCCTTCTTCACTACCTCTTCTCCCACTGTGGGCTCCTCAAACCATTTCCTCTTGGGGATCAAAGTTTACATAGTACAACCTTGTAGTTTCATTTTTAATGTTTTTATATAAAAGTTTGATATTTATAAATTATAATGTATACTTCGCCTTTCAATTTTAATAGATAGCTTAGAATATTTTAGAAGAAGTTATATCTTTTGGAAAAAGGTCGCTGTTATGCAGCCCACTGTCTGATGCTCCTTTGCCCAGCTGTCCCCACCTTCAGAATGCCGCTTCTGCAGGACCACTGCTCAGGGACAGGGGTAGGGCCTGGCCAAGGAAGCCACCTGGCCTATATACTCCATCTCACTGAGACATACTCCAGGCGATGACCTCACTGTAGAAGCCAGCATCTGCCCCCAAGCATCCTGGCTCAGGCTGCTAGTGTCAGAGGGACATGCTTCTCTGGGCCTCCTAACACCAGATGATTTAGGACCATCACTGGTTTTCTACCAGTGGCATTTTCAAGCTCAGAGTAACAGACTGAATGTCGCAGGCCTGAGGACAGCAGCCCTGCAGCCCCAGCCCCTACCCTTGCTCACTGTGCCTGGTTTGCACCGTGCACCTGAACATTTGAAGATTATAAAATCAGTAGAAAGTTGACCCTGTGTGGATTTGTCTTTAACCCAGCCCCTTCCATTACAAAATGTCCAGTCCCACTGAAACGGTAAACTGAATCTCTCATCAGGGCTTGCGCTCAACCTTAAGCTCCCTCCCTCCAGCCAGAGGAGTCCTTTTGAAGGAGGTGAATGAATACACACGGTTGGGCCCTTCAGTAACCCCTGTTTACATCTTTGCCCATTACCACCACCTCACTTTTATTTGAGGGGCTGAGTATCACATAATCATTATGAAACAAATTGTTTTTCCACTGCTTGAAAGCCAGGAAGAATAAACCTGGAACTGGCCTGTGCCTCCTGTTTAAATAAACTACCCTCGTCCCTTGGTAGGCCAGGAAACTGATCTGCCTCTGCATGGGAGCTGAGCAGCCAGGCCAGCAGGCCTTGGGGAGCTGGTCCCAGAGCACCCATCTGTCCCTCATTCTTCCATCTTGGCTGCCCGGAACTCCGGGATCTGTTGCCCCCAGGTATTGTTGGGAGGGAGGATAGAGCTGAGTTGCCTCGGGGCCACAACTTCCCACAGATCAACAACAGAGCTCCAACCCCCAAAGGTTACAAAGCACATCATCAGTCCTCATCTGCCCCAGTCCTACCCCGGGGGCCTCCCCTGTGGCCTCTTACAGGTTCTTGGATCAAAGATGCTATTTGGCCTGTGGGAGGCAGAGGCTCCTGGGGTTCTGCACATGAGATACCAGACCTGACCCCCCAGGTCAAAACCACCAGTGGCTGAATGAGGACAAGGGCCACAGCCGGGTCTGCCAACACAGGCCCCAGAAAAGAAGGGGTCTGGGCAAGGCTGGGCTGGAGAATCTCCCCTGATTCTGTAACCTGCCCAGCGGGGCTGTAGTAGAACAAAACCCTGGCAACCTAGAGTGCTCTCGGGCGCCCCCATCCAGGCCTTGGACTGTGCTCGGCCAGGTTGACTCAGTCACCGCCTCCAGGCAGCCTTCCTGCCGGTTTTTTAGGAAGAGCGTGTGTGTGGGGGGGGGGGGGGCAGTGTCGAGGAGACTAACTTCATTGTCGAGCCCTGACTTGTCTGCAAAATTTCCTTAAAGAGAGAAATTTCGCAGATCACTTGCCTGAGGGAAGTCGTGCGGAGACACCACCGGCTTCCTTCTCGCCTGTCCCCGGGACTATCGCTCCATTTGTCCACGGGAGTCCCAGCAGGTGCAGTTCACTAGGCTGGCCGGGACGCTGGGCTCCTCTGGGGTTCCGGGGGCGGAGGCTGGACTGCGGGATCCCCGCGGTCACCGCCTGCTTGCGGGCCCATTGGGGCGTTCAGCAAGGGAAAGTGCGACCCGCAGCCAGCCGCGAGAATGTGTTGTGCCACCAGCTCCACGAAATGGGGTGTGTGCAGAAGGGGGTCCGGGAAGGAAGGACGCAAAGGGGAAGGGGGGAGGCCAAGCATCTGGCTCCTGGACACTGTCAAGTCTGCGGAGGACAGCTGCCCCTCCAACCGGCGTGACCCTCCATGTCCCAAACTAAGAGACTACGCTTTCGGTTTGCGGATGCGGCCTCACGGGGTCTCCACGCCGCGTACCCCACCCTTTGCTGAGCAGGGCAGGCTTACTCCACCAGCACTAACGAGAGAGGGTGCAGACCCCCGAGCCTGCTCCAGGAGCCTGGAGGCCGGGAAGCTGGAGAGACTTGCTGAGCGGAGGGAACAGGTGGGGCCGGGGAGAGGGGAACATGGAAAGGAGCCTGCCTGGGGCCAGGAGCTGGGGTGAGGAAACCTGAAGAGGGCCGGGATGAGGCCACCTGAGTGGGGGGATGGGCCCTCATCCAGGGGCTGCTGGGTTGTTGCTCGGTCCTGGAGGCTGGTCAGTGGAGGGAGCCTGGGCACCTGAGACACTCTCTCCCCTGGAAGGGAAGGCGCCTGAAAGTGGCGGGATTACGTTAGCAGGAGGCTGGACCTGGGCCTCCCTGTCCGTGGAGGGATGGGGGCGCAGCCCCGTGAGGATATTCCCAGGCTCAGGCTCTTCCCTCTCCTCCACGCCCCACCTCCCCTGGCCAAGTGCTCCCAGCTCTGACCTTGGGCCGACGAGAGTCAGGTGGTCCACTCTCCCTTGACCTGCTGCAGCTCTGGTCACCCGCCTAAGTCCAGATCGCTGCCTTTTAGGGCCTCGGTATAACCAATGAAGTGCACAGGTGGTGGCGCTGCACTGGAGGAGCGCAGGAAAAAAATGAGTCTGGGGCTGTCCACTGAAGGATGCCCCATCTCGGCTGGCCCAGGGAACTGGAGAGAGTGGGGGGAAAGTTTCCTGTAGAAATGATTACAGTTGTGCCAGGGCGAAATACGTGTGCTCAGATCTGAGACTGGCGGGGCCTTTAAGTGCAGTAAGAGCTTCGGGCCCCAGGGCTCCCTGGGAGAAGGCGGGCGGGGAGCAGACCCACTGAGGTCCCAGGGCTCCTGTGGCTGGCACACCTTTGCCCAGGGCCTCTGGCGTCCGAAAGGCGCAGGGAGATCGCAGTGACAACCCGGTTCTCCTTCCGCGCGGCGGAGCGGTTCCCCGGCTGACACTGACTCTCCACTCCACACTTCTCGGGCACTGAGCAGCTGCTCCGCTTCCAAGGCCACCTACTAGTTCCCACCTAACCTCCTAACTCATCTCCCAACCTTTCGGGGCCAAGGAATCCCTGCCCGCTGCCCAGAGCAGCTGCAGGGGTTGGGAGTGGAGTGCACTCCAGATCCGCACCCGCGCTGGGCGAAGGCGTAGCGCCCTTCCCATCCCCAGGCCAGACCCGCCGTCCTGCGGGTGCTGGCACAGCCTGCAAACGGGGTTCTCCCAGGCCCACCACTCCCCTGTTCGAACAAATCAGGCGTTAAATGTCCGCTTTGCCCTTTCTCTTGATCTTGGAGGGGAAAGCAAGAACTGCCGGCAGCTTTCTGGACCTGGGACCTGAGCTGTTGCAAGCAGTCTCAGTCCCTCTAACTTTGATCAGTCTTATGAATCCCAGCTGCGCCCTGTTTGTTTGTCATTTTCCCCTTTTCCTCTGGAATCATCATATCTGGCAGGGTGCGGGGCGGGGAACGTGGTTGAACGAGGCCGGCCGGCCGAGGATGTCTGAGAACAGGAGGGGAATGTTGAGTGTTGAGGGCTCGGTCTCTGAGTTCAGTACTCAAGAGCATTAACTAATTACCGGATCAGAGAAATGAAAAATAAATATTAAAATAACCAAAGGTAATTATAACCCTGTTGTTGACACTAAGGATTAATAATTGATCAAGACTTACCCGAGATAAATTGACGGTTTATCTCCCCACAAAGACGCATGTGCCGGTGTAGCGCTGTTTCGCGTCTTCCCTGTGGGCATGTCCCACGGAGATGGACTCTGTTCCCACTGCGGGGAGGCCCCAAACCTCCCAGTCACTTTTTTAAGAGCATTAGGTTTAATTTGCCTTCAGTTCGACATAGAACAAAGTACTTTGGGACACCTTAAAAAGAACTTATCCTTAATATCTTGGGGCCAGACTTACACAAACAAAAACATTCTTCCTCTTTCCTTGTACCTGGGATTGCAAGGAACAGATGACAGAGATTTCCTCACTCACTCCATTTTTATTATATTACCAGGACGTCTTCCTTCGTAACACCTTCTGTTTCTTTCTTAGAAAGTGGGGGACCGCTCTGTCCTCTGGAGAGGGAACACAAGCCTGTTCTGTGTAAGTGGGGGTGGGGTCGGAAGTGTTCCACAGGAGATTCAGGTGAAGCGTGCAAATGGGGGGGTTGCACCCATGGTAAAACTGGGGTCAGAAGTTTCTTCTCTTCCTCTCACCAATGGCTGAAGTCCAAGTGTGTACCATCGGATACCAGTTACCTAGAGTTCGAGCCAAACCGAAGGTGAGGGCTGGCCTGTGCTGTCATTGTGACCAGTAGAAAGTAATTTTCAGCAACTGGGAAATTATGTTGTCATAGATTACTTCTCCTTCTACTAAGTCTTGAAAATATCAGTAGGGATTTGTCACTTACTTAAAGTTTTGAAAATACATCAAAGGGACGTGTTCCCTTTGCAATTTGTAGAAATCCAAATGACGTTAATCACAACATCCACCTTATCACCGCAGATGTGTGTTGTCCCCAAATTTGCCTCTGGGGTTGACAGATTTTTAAAATGTTTAAAGTGTTGGGGTTTTTGTAAAAGTAGTTAAAAACATATTTACAAGATCTACTTACATCCTTAATTTGGAGTTAAAATGAATGTTTTCCTTGGAAATTCAACGGCCTGTTTAACAAAAGAAAAACTGGGTGGTGGATAATGATTGTATATTGTTACCTGGAAGAAACTTCCTAAAAATTCCATGTATTTAAATTTTAAAAGGGTTGACTCTAAGTCAACTTCTAAGAGAAGTTGGTTTTGAATGATTTTTTCAAACTTTTTTTTCTGTCTACTTCAACCCTAGCAGTGGAAGTTTAGAGCACATTTAAACATCACGTTAAAATAACGAAAGGTCCACTTCACTCTTAGCTTTTTTAACAAACAACTTAAGGCAATTTTAAATGACCCTGAAACGCACGCGGGTTTCGCGCGCGGCTACTGCATTCCAGTGTTTGTGTGCGTTGGTCTGCACGGCGCAGTCTGCAGACGTACGATGAACGAGTGCAGCGCGCAGCCGGGTGCAGACCCGGCCCCTCTCACCTCCGGAACGAGCTCGGGCGGCCCGGGTGGGGGTGCAGGCGGGCGCCCCCAGGACCGTAGGCAGCGCAGCCGAAGCCCACGTCCTCGCCCTCCGCTCCACCCCTCCTGCCTCACAGCAGACAAAGGTGGATGAAGTTCTTTTCAAGTTTCAAAGGCAGTGGCTGGGCAGCTTTGCAGAAACAATAACTCTTTTATTGGGAACAAATGTTGACATTTGACGGGCACTGGAGGCCCGGCCGCCGGGCAAGCGCTCCCGGTGCTCTCGGCAGTCTCCGGCCTCCCGGCCCACCTGAGATTAAAGCGCGAATTCCGATAAATCAGCTCTAATGAACCCCGGGCCGAGAGGGCTGCGGGGCCGCCGCGGGGCCGCGGAGCCGCGGAGCCAGGAGCGCGCACAAGCCAGCACCCAGCCGCTCGTGTGGCTCCGGGGTACCCCCTGTGCCCCCTCCGGGAACAACTGCACATGGCTGTTGTAGGCGACGACTTTACTTTTAATTAACTAGATTTTAAAGCAAAAAGAAAATCATGCTCCATTAAGTCCTTCCCCGATGAAAGATACCTCCCCCCATGTCATCTTAACTAACGATCTGCACGATGAAGAGCTCATAAATCATTCTGCATTTCTTTAAAAAGAAACCTCTAAGCACCTGCAGGTTTTCTGTTCTCAGTGTACATTTAAAAATCTCGTTCTCCAGAAATAAATCCAGGTCGGGAGGCAGCGTGTGTAAGTTATGGAAATCTTTGATAATTTGTTGGGCATCGCAACATCAAAGAAGATTCGTGAGCCCGGGCTAATCTCCTGAGCTGCTTTGAGTTTCCACCAACTGAAAGGTGCAGGTTGTCCCCGAGACCCGGTCTGTCTGGGGTGTGTGCCTGTGTGGGGGGATGTATCGCATGTCCAGGGAACACAATCTTCCGTTCCACAGGGAGGCAGCTTTTATCCAGGCTTCAATTTCTGAACATATGCACGGAGATCAATTTTTGCTTGGATTTTGTCCTCACACACTTTACACTTTACAGGATGGAGTGTCTTAGGTGCAGTATCTTAATTGGTGTGTCTGGTCTTTCAGTGTTTAATTTGTTAAATATTGTTAACTTTCATCCTTTTCACTGAAGTCTTCAAAATACAACATATAACTGATATTGCTGCCATGTGCGGTGCATTCCCTGCTGATTTAGGGAACGTGGCGTCTGCTAATAAAAGCAAACGATCAGCTTCACGTTGTAATCTGAAATGCTATCTGCAGGTGAAAAAATCATTACCTTCACAGCAATTCTCTGAGGTTTCATGTGTAAAACAAAAAGAAGCAAAGAAGCTCCCGGCTCCCTTTCACGTGCAGACTGGCATTTGTTTTCCTCCCGACTGGTGGCCAGTGTCCAGGCTCCCATGAGACAGAGCTCAGCTCCCAACCCCACCGTGTCTGTTACTGAAGGAGGCAGGAAGGAGAGGAAAACAGTTCTCTACCCCAAAGACTCACTGTAAGTCTGACCTCCAAATGGTTACATATCTGAAACCAACAAAATACCTAAGAAGTCATGGGAAACCACAAGCCGAATCTGCTCCTTTTCACCACAACCTCTGCACCCCACAACCCCACTGTGTCCAGTTTACAGCCCCGTGGCGTTGCCTCAAGTACCTAAGATTACTTTCAAATACCCTTCCTAACAAGACCCCAGCAAGAGGCCACTAATTTCCACGGCACAAAAAGCCACTGGAGAGAGATCCGTTTGTCAATATCAACTGGTCCAGCAATTTCCATCCTCAGACACATGGGCCTATCTGAGCTGGCAGATGTTTAGACAAGATTTTATAAATTGTTCAATATCAGCCCATAATGAACCCCAACTGACCATTCCAAAGCAGCTAAAAGCAACCGGGACGTCCCCCGCTGGGATGCAATAATGTGCTCATGCTGCAGCATTATTAATCACGGGATAAAATAGATGAACCTCTTGAAAAATAAGTGTATGATTGATTAAAGGGCAATCTGAGGAGCTATTATTCTTGTTTTATAACCGTAAGTTATATTCACTCAATTTATCTTTGCAGAGGAAATAAATGATTGTTCATTTCTTTTCTGAAATTATATTATATGGATATCCATATAATTTTGCTGAAAATTAAAGTGACAGGTTTCCTGCTTTTATGATACTAATCAAAGGAAATACGTTACTTGACTACAAATTCTAGACTTGTCCTATAATTAGATAGTGAGTAACACAGTAACGAGGCAATAGTCTAAGGGCGTTTAAGCTTTTCTTTCCCCCAGGGTGAGGGTGAGAGCCACTGAGAGGAAAATAAATCTCTCCTCCCAGGTTTTGCCTTGTGTTTAATGTGAGTTATATGAAAAGGAGAGTTAAGAAGTCACTCGATAAATCTGCACAATCTATGCTAATTTGGATAATTCAGGCTTTAACATAAACAATTATTTCCATCAGGAATTTATGATGGGAGTGTAACTCTCGATTACCCATGTTACCACAATTTTCCAGTTTACTTTGCTGAGAAGGTTCAATAAACGAGGGTCAGAAATAAATGTTAAATGGATTCTAAAGCATAGTGGTGTCAGGTCATTTTATTTTGTTGCATTTAAAAAGAAATTACACTAACAAGAATTTTGCATATGTAGGACACAAAATTTTAATTTTCTTGTAGTATATGTGTATATAATCTAAAGTCATAGCATCTCCCTTATTGCTTATTTCTCTTCTATCTTCCCTTTTTTTTAATGAGCAGGAGGGGAGATTACTTTACACATTATCATTAAAAGTCCTGTTTGAAGTCAGGTCACCTGGGGGAGGGAGTGCTCTCACTGGGCTCTCTACCCAAACCAGTCTTTTAAGAAAAAGGAGCCCCAAACACCGTATTGCTGTAGTCTAGTCGGTTTTTATTTACAATTTAAGATATAAATTAGTAAAGAGTTATTGTTAAACAACCAACAAAGATTGTATAACCAGCAATGTTCAAATAAAAACCAGGCAGAATTTATTTACAAAAAGTTTAGATTCCATTGCAATACAACTTGCATAAATTACTAGAAGCTTTATATCATTATAAAAATAAATATCAAATTTGTTTCCACTTTTTAAGTACTCAAGTTCTTCAATCACGTTTTATTTCTACTGTGTACATCTTTTACAAATAAATTTTACAGTAAATCCTATCACACCTATAGCATATATACCGTGGCAATGAAGTGATCAATTCAAGATATCCTGAGAAAAAAGATGGTTTTCAAAAGTCACACATACATTGGGGAAGCTATACTATGCCAACAAATTCACGTACATCCAACAAAAAGTCTGTTCCGTTAGTCTGGGTTGACAGTGCTCTGTGGCTCCTTCTTTAACAGTGGCACGAGATGCGGTCCCGGTGAGAGAGCGGCTTTTTATATCTGTGTATTTATTAACTTGGGAAGAGAGAATGGCCTGCTGACTTTTTTTTTCCAAAGCAATTGTGACACCTACCTGTGGACCAAGGAAAAAACCAAATCATCCCAAATCCTTCAGTTCCCCACCAACATCATCGCATTATAAAAAGGTTTCAGCCTCTTTCCCACCTTCTAGATGGGTAAGAAGTGACTTTGTCTATTTGTAAGACAGCTATTTTTTTGAAATATTACTATGAGCCAGATGATCTACAGGGTCCTATCTGGTCCATCTGGTCACGGGGGATGGGCCTGCTAAACAGTGAGTGCTTCTTGTCTATCAGTCTGACTCTGCAGGCACCAGCAAGAAAGGCTTCCGGTACCAAGTTTCAGCCACACGAACTCATCACAGCAAGTGTGTTCTCTGTGTTTAGCAGAGTAGAGACACTTCATATTGCACACAAATTCCAAAATCCCAGGTTGAGAAAACAGTGTGTGTGTGTGTGTGTGTGTGTATACTCATTCCATTCCAGTTAAAGAAGTAATTCTTCAAAGCAGAACTTGAAGAAAAAATTTTTAAAAACCCTCTATAAAAGAGATCAAATCCTCTCCCACTTAAAGGAAAGAAGACCAAGAAGACTGCGATGCTGTCCTCAGATCCCAGGACAAAAAGCAAGAAATAAGACATCAAGCAAGTTTACAAGGGCAATTGGTGCAGGAAGGCTCCCCCAGGGTGGGCAGAAACACCGAGGTGCCCACTTACTTGCATTGCTGTGTTCGGCCCTTCTATAGGTAGGGCTGGACGCCCCCACCAACCACGGTGCAGCCCTCACTGGCATCTGTCAGGGGAGGGGGCAGTTAGTCAGAACCAACCCCACAGCCATCTGTCTCCCAGACAGCAGCACAGCCACCAGCCCGCACACCCAGGAATGCTCCCTGCATCCGGCAAACAGTTCGAGGAGCCCGACTGTCCACCCGGCTGTCCTGAAGCAGACTTTGGCCACACTTCTTACCCCGATGAGCTCCTTTTACAGGTCTTACCAGCTCAAGCCCAAATTATGAGTAACAGAGGCATTATAGAGAAAGGGAGAGAAAGGAAAAAGGTTCTGGTTTTCTATTTTGGAGAACTAAAGCCTCTGGGAATAACTGGAACGTTTTGTTTCCCTCCAGTCAAAGGCAGAAGGAGAGACTCTATTAACAAGAAAACACAGGAAGCTGAAGCTCAGTCAGTGTGGGGACAAACTGTAATTTGCATTTTGTGGCAGTTTGTCTTTGCCAAACTAAAACTGCCATGAGAGGATGGAGATCATAATAAATAAATAAATAGCGGGCACATAATAATGCGGTGGGTCTCCTGGCCAGGCAAGGGTCTCCTCGCCCATCCCACCCCTCTTTTTGGAGTCATCATTCCCATCACTTATAATTTTTAGGTAAAGCATGGTGCACTCACTCTTTTTTCGTTTCTCCTTTAAGTGACAAACATTTCTCCCGCGTATCCATGGGTCAGGTCTCCAGATCCCTTCCCCGGGTTTCTTGGGAGTGCTGACTAACTAGCCCTGCTGGCTGTTCCTCCCAGAGGACCCGAAGCCGCAGCAGCCTACCTTTCTTGGGCTCGTAGCCGCTGCCGGGGGGCCTGTAGTGGGGCTCGAGTGGATGCGTGCCTGCCTTGCCCGCGTCGCTGGCCGCTTTGGGCGCGGAGTGCAGCGCCTCTCCAGGGCCTGCCGCAGCTGCGTTGTATCGAAGGAGCCCCTGGCCCTGCAGTGCTGCGTTCAAGTTCCCGTAGTTTGTGTAGTTGCCATAGAAGGGAGACGTGTAGTAGAGGTGGCGGCCGAGAAGCGGGGACGCAGGATAGGGCGAGCCGCCTGGAGGAGCCCCATTCGAGGAGGGAGCTGCGGCTGCCGGCAGCCCCGGTGGCATGCAGCCCGGGCCCACGCTAGGTTGCTTGAGGTCCGAAGTGGCGATCTCGGCCAAAGACCACAGCTTGGGTTTGCTGGCGGGCTGAGGCGTGCCCGGGGACGTCCGGCTGCCCAGGGGCGTCTTGCCACTGCCGCCAACACGGGGCACAGCATCGGGCTGGGGGCTCAGCAATGGGGCCTCCACGCCAGTGAGTGGCGAAGAGGTCACGGCCTTGGATGGCGCCAAGTCCCGCTCGCCCTCCTCCTCCTCGTCTTCGTCATCCTCCAGGTCGTCATACTTATCCTTGCACTCCGAGCCCGATTCGCACAAGGGGTCCCCAGCACGGCATGGTAGCTTCTCCCCATCCGACTCGGCCGAGCACGAGTGATCAGTGAGCGAGTCGACATGCAGGCTGATCCCTGAAGGGGCGCGGGCACTGTCTTTGGCGCGTGGAACAGCGCAGGCACCCAGGGCCCCTCTGCCCCACATCGAGGTATACCAGGCCCTCCCTCACCTCCACCCAGAGCCTGCCACAGCCTAGGGGGAGCATGGCATTCCGGGAAGCACACCGAGGAGTCTCTAGGCCCACTCCTACCAGGAAGGCAGAGGCTGTCCAGGCTGGAACCTGGCCTGTGGGGCCCAGAGCGTCCTCCCCTCCCTCAGGTCTGCACCCCGCCTAGGAAGAAAACTCCCCGCGACCTAGAGCCAGCCAAAGCCTTGCTCACAGCTCACCTTCGTCCTCTGCCGATGTCTCTGTGCCCTCCTGCGCTTTATCCGGACTCTCCTTGCTTCTTGTCGCGTCACCTTCCTCCTCGTCCTCGTCCTCACTTTTGTTCCTCGGGGCCCAGGTCATCTTGTTCTCCTTCTTGAGGCGCCGGCGCGCGTTGGCGAACCAGGTGGAGACCTGCGTGAGGGTCATCTTGGTGATGATGGCCAGCATGATCTTCTCCCCCTTGGTGGGGTAGGGGTTCTTGCGGTGCTCGTTGAGCCAGGCCTTGAGCGTTGCCGTGGCATCCCGTGTGGCGTTCTTGCGGTACGCCGGGTCGTTGAGCTGGTAGGGGTAGGCCGCGCTGCCGTAGGGATGGTAGCTGATGGCACCGGTCATCCCAGTAGTGTGCGCGTCGTAGGGCGTGCCCTAGAACCGACAAGAGCCTGGTGATTGAGGTACCCGGGTACCTGGCAAGCAACCACCCGAAGGAAACCTCTCGGACAGTCAGCGGCCGCCTTTCCCATGGCGTCTCCCTCGGTGCAGCCGCGCTCCCCACAGCATCGGAACGGGGTTGGGGGAAGACACTCAGCGGATTATTAAGGCCAGCTGTTGATCACACACACACACAGCTACAGCTTTATTCACAAAAATGTGAACTATTTCACTTTTCTAAAATGGCATATCTTCGCCTGCAAAATCCCTAGGCCGCGAGTACAGACGCACCCAAACATGCAGGCACACAGAGGCCCGAAGATGGTTTCTTGATATCTAAATTTCTCTGGATTCTCAAGCGCTGCGGCCTCCCCCTCCCTCCCCCACCCACTCCCCCCTACCCCGCCTTTACATGGTTAAAAAACCACCCGCGCCCCCGCTCAGCTATTCAGGGCTGCAAAGCTCCGCAAATCCAATTTGCAACTCAGAAGCCAGTCACCGTTTCGAATTCTTCAAATACGCGGTAATTAGCATTTTAATTCAGCTTTTAACGTTTAAATTCGAGGCATTTGCAGCCTTCACCAAGGCCCCAGCTACTCAGTCGCTGCCCTGAAATTCCACCGAGGGCAGGCCGTGCCGACAACCCCTAACGGCCTCAATCGCCCGAAAGGCGTTCCACCAACACAGCCGCCGGACCCAGCAGCAGACCCAAAACGCATTGGCCGACCCGGGACTCGAGAGCAGGAGCTGCTTTCGGTGCCCAGGGGACCGAGAGGGCGCTTGATGGGCCACACGTCGACCGACACATTTTTCGAAAGCACAGCTTGCAGTATTGATAAAGAACCAGACCAAGGCGGGCTGGGCCCGGCCCCAGAGCCCTAGCTTAAGCTTCGCTCCCTTCCCCAAACCGGTGACCCCTCCCAATCCCCGCAAGTAACTGCTAAGCGCCCGCAGACTCCCCGGAGGTCCCAGTGGCGCCGACCCTCGCACGGCGAGCGGACAGAAGCGAGTCCCGAACCTGCTTAGGACCCCTCGCCAAGCCTTGGTACCTGAACGAAGGACAACCCACAACAGAACCCAATACCAGGGTAGTCGTACTTTCCAGGCTCTTTGGAAAATTTTACCCTCTGAGCCTAAGGGAAGCGGCGCGGGTCTCGGCTCGGGCTCAAGAACGTCGCCGGCCGGCCGCCCTGCCTCTCACCCCGGCCTCTGGTCCCGCCAGCGGCGAGGTAGCCTGAGTCGGCGACTCCGGAGCCACAGCCCACAGCACGATTCCCGCTCTCGGATCCCCAGGCCCCCTCCGCCTGAAGCCCGGTCAGGGTGCCCACGCCCAGGCGTCCCGCGTCCCTTCCCGCCCGCGCGGTTACCATGTAGGACGGGAAGCCGGCGGCGGCGGCGGCGGCGTCCGCCGAGTACTGCAGCGGGCTGCCGAAGCCAGTGGCTGCCTGCGCCGTGAAGGCCGCCGAGCCAGGGTAAGGGCTGAATGCAGAGCCCGACGCCGAGCGCGCCAGCTCCTCGCTGCGCGGCGCTGCCAGTGCCGAAGCGCCGTACGCCGGGCACGAGTAAAGCGCCAGCGAGCCGGGCGCCTGGTACAGGTAGCCCTGCGGGTAGGACATGGTGGGCGCGGGGCCCGCGTCACGCCGAGCTGCGGGCAGGGCTCGCGGCGCCCTCCATCCACGCCCGGCCGGGGCGCGGGGCGGTGGCGGGCGCAGAGGCAGCGGGCCGAGGCAGGCCGACCCGCGCACTAGCCCGCGCGGCCCGCGGGCCGGGGGAGAGGTGGGACGGCGGCAGTGGCTGCAGTGGCGGCGGCAGCGTGGAGCCAGTGGGCGCAGCCGCGCGCCAGGCCGGCGGTCGGTTTTGGGGGAGTCTGGAGTCGGGAGTGAGGAGTTGAGGAAGGAGCGCTCGAGTTTCCGAGGGACATTGGAACGCAGAGCTGTCCGTCACGCGCTCATCTGCATATTCGGGTGCCCGCCCCCTCCCTGGCTCCGCCTTCTCTTCTCCATCCAGCAGCTCCGCAGCAGCTGGGGGAGGAGCCCGGAGCCGAGAAGGGAGGAGAGGGGAAGGCAGAGCTGAGGGGCAGGGGGGCCGAGCAGGGAGGAAAGAGGAGGGAGGGCCGCGCAGGCTTTTGTGGCGCAGCCGCCTCTCTCCCAGCCCTAGCCCCGCGGCCCTCCACCCCACCAACTGAAGGGGCCAAGCCGCGCGGCCGGACGCGCACCCCCTCCCCTGGCCTGTACTCCCAGCTGGGCCCCCCACTCCCGCCCCAGCCACCTTATCACCTCCCCCACCCATCCCGGCCCCTCGGTCCCAATGCAGCCACTGGCCCGCCCCCTGGCTCCGCACGCGAGGACTAGAAAGAGGCCTCCTGCAGTCCGGCCAGGCTGGCAGGCTAGGTGGCGGAACAGTCCGAGCCCCCCTCTGCACTCGGAGCAAGCCAGCCCAGGTGACTTCGCGCCGGACCCCAGTGCCCTGCCGGTAGCTTGCGGGATGATGGGGGGTCTGAAGGCACCGGCAGCCCGAGTCATCCTGGGGGTGGCGTGCTCGGCTCTTACTTCCACCTTGCTGGGTCTACTCCGCTTCACTGTGGGAGGCGCCCCGCGTGGCCTCGCGTCTGGTCGCCTGCCCCGTGCCACTCAGCGTGTCCCCGTGGGACCCGGATTCGGGGCGCCTTGGCTGCGAACTGCCGGGAGAGCCCTGAGGTGAGCCTTCTGCCCCGAAGTCCGTGATGAAGACCCGGGCCCACGGGTGTTCGTACTTTCCCAGGTTTTGAATGTTTTAAAATGCGTTGCTAGTGCTTCACCCCCAAAAGGGTTTTTGTCTTTTAAAACTCGAGTTCTTTTTTGGATTTGTGCTGTAATACACTCAGGGGAATGACTGTCGCTGGACAGACAGACCGCCTCCGGCCCGACGGGAAGCTAAGGAATGGTGGCTCTGGAGCAGTCCGCAGCGCAGGTAGGTCAGGTAACTCGGGTCTCCGGGGGGTACTTCGCGGGGCCTAGGTAGAGATGCGTACCTATGGAACCCCCAAAATCTCCCAAACCTCATTCCTCGGGGTCCCACGGAAGTGGAGGCCGGGAATCACGGAAGAGGAACTCTCGCTCCATGGGGAGTTTGGTGTGTGTCCGCCTGAGTGGGGCACCCACCCAACAGGTGCCTCTTCCTCAAAGGCTGTCTCGGGTGTGCAACCTGTAAGGTGAGAGCACCTTAGGTGGCAACCTGGGCCTACAACTCTCGTTCCCCCACACCTCTTCCACCCCCTCACCCAGGCCCCTTCCCCAGCCCTGTGGGCTCGGCAACCCTCTTAACGGCCTCGTTTATCGTGTATCCACCGGGTCGCTGGGGAGGCTGCAATGCAGGATCGAAAGACTCCAGCCATCAGCCTGAGCTCCCGAGGAACATTCAAAAACACGGGCTGAGTTTGATCGTGCCGGATCCGAGGGAACCAGGTGCAAATTGTGCTCCTTGGCCTGCAGGCATGTCACTCCCGGTAGGTGCGGTCTAGGCAGCTACACTAGCCCCCTTCTCCAGCTAGAGACCAACCCCTACGTCCTTCACCAGCCCTCACACTCCGGCATGCATTTCTCCCCCCAGCCACCATTCCTGCAGACCACAGCCCTGCCCCCTCTATCCATCAATCTTCACCACCACCCCAGCACAGCACTCCCCACCACCACTCCCTTCCCGCACACACCACTTCCCACGCACTTGGGGCCTCTGCAAGGACCCAGCAAAGGCGGTTTAACACTGCTCCCACCCCAAGTGGGACGTCCGAATTCAGTGCAGGGCCGATATTTTAAATCAATTATTGTACAGAGAAAAAAGGAAAAAGAGCAGGAGAGAGGCCCCAGCTGCCCTGTGGAGTATGCCGGTGTGGGATCTATGACAGTTTGGGTCTTTCTGGCAGGAATTTGGCCGGAAAGAAGCTGTAAATGAGTCGCGCACACTTGGATGAGGAGCACAGGCAGCAACAGATTGGATTGCAGTCTTCTGATTCTCTTCCATTTAAATGGTTTAAGTGAAAAAAAAAATCAGGTCTAATTTTTTTATCTCCTAGAAGGAATGGCCTCGAGAATTTCCATTTCTAAAGACCAGTTCCTGCTGTGGTTTCATTAGCATTTGGGGCTTAGCCCCTCACCCTCCCTTTCCCCCCACTGATCTCTGCCAGGGGCAGAAAAGAAAACAGCGAATTATTACAAAAACATTCCCAGTTTGGAGCAAGGGAGTTCTCTCGGAATACACTCGATTTTGACATCAATTAAGTATCTAACCAGACAAGTGCACGTGGCTTTGGAGGGTCTCCCCGTTGCCCAGGGTGCGTATCCAGAAACACTGCCTGCTCCCTCTCTGCTCAGCACTGCTGATTCTAAAGACAGCCTCTTCCTGAGTGTATTTCCCCCCCAGCAATTACACTCCTCCACTGAAATCTAAATTTTCCATACTGCTGCCTGCTACTAATAAAAACCGTCTACCTTGCACTATTAAACAGTCGAATCGCACTACATGCCGTTTTTATTGGTAGTGACTGTAGCAAATTAAAATGCCTACGCAGAGACATTAAAACTCACGGTCTGCATTGTTACTGGAATATATAACTCCGTTTCGATTTAAAGCTCCCTGATTTTGTAAAGTCACTTTTCCTTTTCTTAGATTAAAGTTGGCTTGGCCTTCTTTTTGAAAAATCAATCGAAAAGACACGAAGCAAGGGTCGAGGCCAAACGCAGTGGCTCCTTGCGCGGCCGCCTGTCAGGGTGGACTGAGCTTCCTTGCACCGCGTGTCAGGCCACTGCGGGAAGAGCCGCTCCCGGGGAGCAGGGACCTGGACTCGTTGCTTACCGGCGCAAAGGCTCATTCAGGCTTGCGGAGCGCTGGGGTGGGTCAGGCTTTTGCCTTCTGCTTCTTTCCAGTTACCGTCCGAGCTGGAATAGTGGAGAACAGGCTGGCACACGAGGTAAACCGAGGAACTGCTTCGACAGTGCAATTGCGTGGGCCATGTGCGCTTCCCGATTGACAGTGGGCCCTTCCCACCTCTGTATGTGCATTTTTTAAAAGGAGTTTAACACGGTCACATTTTTGTTTTCTTGTCCCCACAATGGCCGTTGCACCTAGAACAAGGTGGTAAGAACGCCTACGTTTCCCGGAGCCGGGTTCCCCGCGAGGCTAAGCACTAAGAAATGCCAGAAATGTGGCCCGGACTCCAGGGTTCTCCTGGACAGCGGCGGCCGTGGGCCCAGGCTCTCTCTAGATACTGCAGGACCTAGCTCCTCCAGCCGCCGCGAGGCCGGATAGGCGCGGGCCGAAGTCGTGCTTGCGGGCGGCGAGGGGGCGCTGTGGCCCGCCACTGCGGCCCGCCGCTGCGGCCTCGTCCCTGCAGCAGTGGCCCCAGCGACGTCCCCAGCGACCGACGGGTGGCGGGCGCTCCTGCCTGGACGAGACCTACCTCTTTCTGTGAAGTTTAATTCGGGGAAGAACAATTTTATCAGATGTTGCAATAAAACCTATTCCGCACACGACATTTTTCTCATTGTCTCATTACCCTGAGCTTCGCTGGACTTTGAAAGACCTTGGTGAATATTTGGGGATGTGTGATTTTTTTTGTCAGTTGGGATTAATAATAGATTTTACATGGGTTCTTCAGGGGAATCATTTAATACGTAAGAAGTTTCAGTGTTTCAAAGCATACTCCTATTGCGTTCCTAAAGAAGGTCCCTCCTGTCCCAGGACCTCCTGTATATTTGTGGAGGGCGTGACAGCAGGAAAGAAAACCTAGGAGAGTGAGAAGTGTGATAGTGCAACTTCCTTTCTTTTCTCTTTTATTTCTTTTCTTCGCTCTCTCTGGAAAACAGAAAATATAAATTGTACAAAATTTAAGTCAAAATGAAAAGTATCTCTTCCGCATGGTGTCGGCCCGCCCGCTCGCCAATTGATGAGCAGGTTTTGTAGGGTTTCTAATGCAGCGGCGTTCCCAGAGTCTCCAAATGGCTTCACACGCTGCGACGCGCGCCTGGAAAACACGCGCAGGGGGGACACTGCACGGGCTGAGGGGTCCCAGTCGCTCCTGTTCTGAAACACTGAGCAGAAATGCAGCTCCGAGTTTTTATACGGGCTGTAAGGCCTGGGCCGTTCGGGGATCCCGGGCCTCTCGGAAGGGACCCAGAGAGAACGGGGAGGTCCCCGGATGGCGGGCACGCTCCTTCTTTACGTTCTAAAACCGGGGTTCTCACTTTCTGGGCTCTTCCCCACTTAACTGACTGTAGTTCGTAATTGCAGCGAGGTCTCTTGCTTGCTGACTTGTTCCTCCCGATTTCCTTGGGTGGGAAGCACGACTCTCATCTTCCCTACCAATGACCCGCGTCCGACGTGCTTCCTGAAGGTTCTTTCCCGCTACGCCCAGAGAATCCGCACCTCGCCTTTTCTCGGCATCTACGACTCTCTATCCTCTCGCCTCTGCCCTTTTCCTCCCGTCCCTCCTCTCCGGGTGCCTTGGCCGACTCCCCCTCTCCGTGCAGGCCCAGGTTGCTCTAGCCTGGGGCTGCCCCTCCGCGTTTGCCCCGCGGGCAGGCTCCCGGGGCTTTGAACTGAGAGGGAGTGCGGTGAGGAGCAGGGCAGCGTCGAGGGAAGAAAGGGGAACCAGCTCGGAACTGGACAGGCCAGAGTTCTTTTAAGGGATTGGCGTGGCAGGAGACCCGTTTCCACAGCAGCGAAGACCTGAGTGCACTGTTCTTCGCGTGTGGCTGTTTGGAAAGAGAAAACTTGATAGTATGCAGCCTTTTCACCTTTACACTCTCACACTCAAACAGAGAGACCCTCAAACAGAGGGACGCAGACACAGGCGCACGCGCACGCTTCCCAGACAGGTCTGCGCAGCGCCGTTGCAGCTATTGCGGACGAGTGGAAACAGATGAAGAGTTGTCAGTTTTTCTCTCTCTTTTTCTTTTCTTTTCTTTTTAAATGTTTCTGCAAGACATCCTTGGAAGAACGTAGCTCACCCCCATCTCTCTCGCCCCGCGTCTCTCACCCCGCTGGAGGCTGCTCCGTTGCTCTGTGCTCACTGTTTTAATCAGCAGAGCGCACCTCCGAGGTGTCCAGGGCATTTTCGGGCTCCAGCGCTCAGGAGTGCGCAGAGACCGCAGGAGGCCGCTCTGACCCGGTGGGAACAGTTAGAGCTCCTAGCCCGCCAGAAAACATGGGAGAAAGAAGATATCCTCCATCTTTTGAAAATTATATAACAAGTGAGGCTCTCCAGAGTCTGGGGCCATGTTTCACATCCTTCGGCTAACATTGATTTGTTTTGTGTCCCCCAGATTACCAATTAATCCCGCAGCACTGCGGTCGCGCGCGCTTGCCGCCGTGCCCTTCCTGGACACTCTGGCACTTTCTGACGCGCAAGGGATTGTGTATGTAAGGAAAGGGAGGGTGCTTTATTTATTTCTTTTCCTTTTTAAAAACTAGTGGAAGGCAGAAAGAAAAATTTGACACATTTGATTGAATTAAAAGTAAGTAAAAACTTAAGTTGAACAGAAAGTAACTTTCAGACCCTGACCCTGAGAGAAGATAGCATGCAGCACTTATAAGTAATTAAGGCTGCTGGGCTCATCACGAAGAATTCCGACAGCCAGTGCGTGAAGACAAGGCACCCTTGGAAAACGGGTCAGGGACAGGCACAGACCCCTGCACTGAGAACTAAAACGCCATGTACCAAAGCTGCACACCCTTGCTAGTGATAGGGAAATATGCAAACAGTATACAAGATGCCACTTGGGCGTGGCCCCAACCGGCCCGGGCTGTGCAGAGCCCGGCAGCTCTTGCACTGCTGTGCTAGCTTAAATGGCTACAAAGAAGTTAGGGCGATGTGGCAACAAATGAAAGAGCAGGAGATGCCCACATCCTGTCACCCTGCAACCCCTGGGCTCATTGTCCGCCACAGAGAAAATGCCAGGCCCAGCGCGTGCAGCATTGTTTGCAAAGTGCAAGACTGGACGCCTCCTGAATGGCAATCAGGAGAGGCCTGGGTAGAGAATGGGGCATGTTTCATGGAGCAGAATGTTCCCTGGGGCTGCAAGTGAGGGAAGTAGCTCCACTTGTATCAACAGGAATAAGTCCTGTGGGTGTAAAGTTGGGTGGGAAAAGTAATAATTAAAAAGAAGGATGCAGAGATGATGGTTCTGCTGATGAGGTTTTACAAACAACCCTCTTGTGCTCTTTCCGGGCGCAGGGAGGGGCTGCAGTAGGATGCGAAAGGCCCCTCGCCCCTTTTCCGCACACGAAGGGCCCCTGGGGAGTGCTGTGGCAACAGTGGGGTGAGCTGTAGTAGCCATATTTTATTTCTAAGGAATATATCTGAAATCAATGGCAAAAATATTCATAATTATTAACTTTGAATGATGATTAGCTGGAATTGTATTTGTCTCCATATTTCTATGGTATGAAATATTTTATGTCTTGCATATTAAAATAAAAAAGTAAGTGCTGATGTTTAAAAGGAGTGTCCTAGGGCAGAAGTGTGAGTGCTTCCTTTTAAAAAAAAGTCTTAAAAGTTTACACTTTCGTCTCTTTCTTCCTCTCTCTGTTACCCCACCCATCAAAAAAACATAAATAGTGCCCTGAAATCTGCAGTCTAGCCCTTTAACTGATAGTCACTTGTGTGCATGTCCTGTACCATTTATCCAAAGCAGGCAGGAAAGGTAGTTTCCTAGGCAGGATTCAGGGACCCGGGCACTGGCTCTGTTCAGGGATGGTACACCCAGGTCCCTCAGGAAGTGAAGGGCAGGCCTGGGTGCAGCCTGGCTTCCAATGGGCCACCGGAACATCTCTGTCAGGGAGTGGTATGCCTTTACTCTGGGTGGAATTCTTGCACCTTTTTATATCACGGTGAACATATTTTACAAATTTGAATCAAGATCAGAGAGAGGGCCTATGAGGAGACAGAAATAAAAGGCTGAGGAGAGGGGCCGAAAGCAGCCAGGAAGGGAAAAGAGAAGAGGCAGCAGGGACACCTGGGAGGGAGGAGGCGTCCAGGCTTGTGGCAAGCCTTCTGGCTCACACCTTCTCTCTCTCAGAGTTAAAGGCTGTGCCTTTCTGGCCCCTGAGCTCTTTCTAAAACCAATTCATACCCTGCCCTCATTCTCCCCACTGCAGCCTGGGAAATCCGGATCTTCAAATACAAATCTGCTTAGAGATCCGGCACAGAGGAAGAGACCTAGAGGCCGAGGCCTGTGGCCAGGCCTCATTACATGATTACATGGTCTCTGTGTGTCATTCTATTTCTCAACCTGTTCAGAACTAGGCTGAGAGAAGGGCAACATTTCCTTGCAACCAACAAGCGTTCAAAGATCCCTACATGGCCAACAGCCTCTGGGGCTTGCTTCTACCAGCAGCCGTTGGGGTGGCTGCCCCCTACCCTCTGCCAGGGGTAGTACTCTGGCCCATTTGCCCTTCCAATAGCAGCCACACTTTCTCCCACTCTTGACTTCGGCATGTTGCTTCCCACCATCAGCTCCTTCTCTGTGGTTCTCATTCACCCCTTGTCCTTGGAGCCCAGAGCTGTTGGTGTCAGTCTGTGATGGTTCTCTGGCCTCGGTTCCACCCCTGACTCTAAGCCTGGCAAGTCCTGAGCACTAGACAGATACTGATTAAATGCGTCAGTAAATGAATGAATGAATGGCTTGCTCTTGGTTACTTGCTTCTACTTGTAAAAGACACAGTAGCATGTCAAGGGAGAGAAGAAAACAATGAGGTCATTCATCTTAGCCTTGCTTGCCCCCTGGAGATACCTCTGCACCTGAGCAGCATGGATCACACATAATCCAGGCAAATTAGATCTCTCCCCAGAAACCCTGGCTTCCCTGTATAAAGCACCATCTATTTCAGATGTTAAATTTTAAGGTCTAATAGATACACACACTTAAAAAAGCATTGCGTTTTTAAAATAAATTTCCGAGTTAGCAATCAGCTCAAAACCTTGCATTCCTTAAAGAAAGTGAGCGTGCCTTTTCATTATGTTTGAATCTCAAAAGACCTACCCAGTTCCCAGCACATAGCAGGTGCTCAACATGATTAGTCCAGTGAATCAATGAATGAATGCTAGCATTTGGAAAATAGGAAACTGGAACAAACCCAAACTGATAATATTTTCAGAAAAAAATCAGAGTGGGAATTATAGAATTTAAAACATAAGTTAGATTTTAGCAAGATTTCTATAGGCATGGACAAGCTCGCTCTAAAATTTATTTTAAAGACATGGGCCTTAGCATATCTAAAACAGTTTTGACCAAGAAAATCAAGTGGGAAGAATCTGTCTACCCTATTTCAAGACAGTACAGAGCTCCAGGAATCAAGAGAGTGTGGTGTTGGTGGAGGGATAGACATAGAGCATTGGAACAGAAGAGAACCCAGGAACAAACCCGTACAAATATTCCTGGCTTGTTTTGATGAAGGTGCAAGACAATTCAATGAAGAAAAAATGAATTTTTCTGACAAAAGATTCCAGAGCAATTGAAGTTTAATAAGCAAACAAACAAACAAACAAACAAAACTACAAACAATAAACCTCAACTCAAATTTTACACTTTATGCAACAATTAACTAAAAATGGGTCACTGACTTAAATGTAAAATTATAAAACTTTTAGGAGAACGTGGAAGAAAATTTCAAAATCTAGGCTTAGACTAGGAATTCTTAAGACTAGACACCAAAAGCACAATTGACAAAAGGAAAGTTTAATAAATTGGACTTCATCCAAATTTAAAACTTTTGTTCTGTGAAAGATCCTGCCAAGAGAATGAAAAGGGGGCTGGCAGACTGAGAGAAAATATTTGCAAACTGTATTCAACAAAGGACTAGTATCCAGAATATATAAAGAATATTCGTATTACAATAGTAAAACAAAACAACAAAAACAATCCCATTAGAATTTCGGTAAAAGACATTTCACCAGAGAGGATATAGAGATGGCAAATAAACAAATGAAATGATACTTAACATCATTAGACATCAAGAAAATGCAAATTGAAACCGCAATGAGATGTATGCTCTTATCCAATTGGCTAAAAAAAATAGTGACAATACTAAATGCTGGTGAGACTTCAAGGAAACTAGATCATTTGTATATTGTTGGTGGGAGTATAAAATGGTACATTCACTCTGGAAAGCAGTTTGGCAGTTTCTTATAAAACTTGGAACCACAATCTAGTGATTGCATTCTTGGGCACTGGTTCCAAAGAAATAGAAACGCGTGTTCACACAAAGCCCATTCATAGCAGCTTATCTGCAATAGACAGAGACCGGAACCAACGTGAATGTCTTCCAGTGGGCCAAGTACTGAACTTCTGCTCAGCTGTGCACGGGAGTGAGCTATTGGTCCAAGCAACTTGAATGAATCTCCAGAGAGTAAGGCTAAAGAATAAAGACAGTCCTTGGCCTTGTGTGTTTTCAGAGATCTTCAAGAGATGAATAGGAAATGATGGCTATAAAAGATGTGAGGTCTATAAGGTACAATATGTAATGCCCTCTGAGTACATGGACAGAGGGAACATGGCTAGGGGACAGTAGAGATGAGCCCTCTGAAGATGCAAAGCCAGGATCTACCTCAGTGTCTGTGTCTGAGGGGACTGTGGTGCCAGCAGGAAGCAGCATAAATTCAAGTCAGACACAGTGATGCATGGGTGGTTCTAACAAGGAACATTGCTTTCAGCTTTCTTTTCTCTTTCTTTCTTTCCTCTCTCCCTTCTTTTCTTCTTTTTTTTTCAGCAGAGTTTGCCCTTCCTTCCTCCTTTCCTTCCTTCCTTCCTTCTTCACTGAAAGACGATTTTCCACCATTTTCAGAGAAACATTAATCAGTTGCCTCCCACATGCACCTGGACAGAGATTGAACCTGAAATCTTTTGGTTCTAGGGCAACACTACTAACAATTGAGACACACTGACCAGGGTAAATAGGGACCGTTTCTGCATTGTTTTTATTTTATTTTATTTTATTTTATTTTATTTTATTTTATGTTATTTTACTTTATTTTATTTTAAGGGAGGCCCAACGAAGAGATGCCCCTTCCAGGGCTTTCCTAGTTTTTAGGGCAGAAACTTGGCCAGAAGCACCCTTGCTTGTTGTGCAAACCACCCCACCCCACCTCCTTATTTGAAGCTCACACACCAAGTCAATGTTGCCTGGTCCTAGGTCCTAAGTTACCCTGGGGTCTGGCACTTGGCAACTGGAGATCATTCCTGTGCCCCAAAGCCCATCAGAATTATTCAACCCAGATAGTCCTAAACTGTTGGCCCTGCCCAGCCCAGCTTTCCCACAGACATCCCCATAGGATCTCTGGCCCAGGCCCTCTCCTCATTCCTGCTTCTGCCTCCTGACCAGAAACTGCCTGGTGTGCCCTCCTTTCTTAAGGAAAGGTGAGTAATAGAGTCTTCTTTCAGTGACATTAATCCCTTCGAATTGTTACTTGGTCAGCTCCATAAGTTAAAATCCCACTGGTATATTGCAGAACAGAGTGGTATTTCATTACAGTTTAATTTGAATTTTAGAAAACAGCTAATGACCTTGATCATCTTTTCATATGCTTGTTGCCTGTCTATGTATCTTCATTTAATATACCTTTATTTAGTATATATCTTTATTTAATATATATGCTGTCTTTTGAAGTATCTGTTCGATTCTTGTGGTTATTTAAAATCTGTGTATTGCTTCAAATTATTTGTTTATAAGCATTATTTATATATTCTGTTAACAGATATTTTCTCCCAATCTGTGGCTTACANTGGTCAGCTCCATAAGTTAAAATCCCACTGGTATATTGCAGAACAGAGTGGTATTTCATTACGGTTTAATTTGAATTTTAGAAAACAGCTAATGACCTTGATCATCTTTTCATATGTGTGTTGCCTGTCTATGTATCTTCATTTAATATACCTTTATTTAGTATATATATTTATTTAATATATATGCTGTCTTTTGAAGTATCTGTTCGATTCTTGTGGTTATTTAAAATCTGTGTATTGCTTCAAATTATTTGTTTATAAGCATTATTTATATATTCTGTTAACAGATATTTTCTCCCAATCTGTGGCTTACATTTTCAAACTTTTCATTTTATTAAGGGAGTTTTCAGGAAGAAAAACTTTCAATTTTGACAAAGTCCAATTTAAAAATTCCTAGTTAGAAAGTGCAAGCGTTCTTCACTAAGTGTAACATTGCTGTAAGTTTTGACAATGGCCTTAACGAAGGTGAGAAAGTTTCCCCTATTCCTAGGTAGGTGTGCGCGTGTGTCTTTATAATGAATATTTGCTTAATCCAAGTTCATAAAGGTTGTGTTTTACTACTTTTTACAAATTTTTATGGTTTTAGCTCTTACATTTAGGTATATTATGATCCATTTTGGAATAATTTTCTTAATGACGTCTAGTAAAGACCGACATTCATTTTCTTATGGAAGTACCTCCTTTTATTTATTCTTCACAAAGAATTGTGTATCGTTTTACAGAACAAATTTATAGAAACTCTTCAAACTCACAAAAATGAAACCTAATGCTTTATCATCTGAAGTTTGCTATTCCATTTTTGTTTCATTAGTTTTTAGCTGAATTCTACCAAGAAACTCAAAAGGAAACCTTTGGGACAATTGAGTGGCGGGCACTTGGACTAGTAGAAACCCAGGCTTCGTGAAGGAATTTGAACCACTTCACTAATTGTATCACTCTAAGAAATTACTTAATCTTATCCTTTATATTCTCTTATGTAGACAATAATATCTTCTCTAAGGACTCTTCCTGAGGGTTAAGTGAGATAATATATTTCAGACACCTGCCAAACACTTATAGCTCACTAAATTGTAGCTATTTATTTTGGGGTCTTAAAAATATTTTTTCATACTTAGTCTGTGATGAAATCAAATACTTTTCAGTAGAACTTAATTTGTTGATCTAACCTGAATTTTGTTGATTGTTTTGGTGTTTTCACTCTTTTATTTATTTTTTTAATTGCCGTTCAAGTACAGTTTTCTGCCTTTTACTCCCATCCCAGCCCAGCCCCCAGCCCTCCCCACAACCCTCCCTTTTCCACCCCCTCCTTGTTATTGTCCGTGTGTCCTTTTATTCGTTCCTGCAAACCCTTCTTCTTTTACCCTGAAATTCCCTCCCCTATCTCATCTGGTTACTGTCAGCCTGTTCTCTGTTTCAGTTTCTTTGGTTATATTTTGCTTGTTTGTTTTGTTGCTTGGATTCCTGTTAAAGGTGAGATCATATGGTATTTGTCTTTCACTGCCTGGCTTATTTTACCACTGCTAGGATTATATCCTAAGAACCCTGAAACACCAATCTAAAAGAACCTATGCACCCCAATGTTCATAGCAGCACAATTTACAATAGCCAAGTGCTGGAAGCAACCTAGGTGCCCATCAGTAAATAAATGGATCAAAAAACTATGGTACATTTACACAATGGAATTCTAGGCAGCAGAAAGAAAGAAGGAGCTCCTACCCTTTGAGAGATCATGGAGAGAACTGGAAAGCAGTATGCTAAGTGAAACATTCATTTTTTTCTCCATACAGTATCTCTTTATTTCAATGCCAGTTATTGAAGATATACTTTTCCCAGTGAATTGACCCCTTTGCTAAGAGCCATTTGACCACTGAGTATGGGTTTGTATCTAGCTTCTCAATTGTGGTCTGTTCAGCTTTATCCTTAGATCAGTGCTATAGTACTCTGTTTATTTTCTTTTTTCCTGAAAGTCTTAAATTTTGTAGTATAAATTTTCCAACTTTATTTTTCTTTCATAGTATTGTTTGGAAAATTCTAGGTTCTTCATATGTTTATGTATATTTTTAATTAGCTTCTCAACTTCTAAAACAAAGAAACCTGCTGTGGTTTGATTGGAATTTAATGTATAATATGGATCAATTTGTAGAGAATTTGTTTCTTAAAAAATATTGACTCATTTCATCCATAAACATAATACATCTTTCCTTTTATGTGGGGCATTTAAATATTTTTTCAGTAATTTTTTAGTGTAGAAATTTTAAACAGTTATTAAACATTTTATTTCTTTGTTCATTTCTTTGTTTAATATTTATTTGTTTCTTGTGTGATCATTAAACATTTTATTTCTTTGTTTAAGCTACTGTCAGTGCATTTTTGCAGTATATTTTAAAGTTGTTTGCTGTAAGTATATAGAAGTACAAGTGATATTTGTATATTGACCCTGTATTCTGCAATTTTGCTAACTTCAGGTATAAATTACGTTAGCTTTTATGTAGACTTTTAAAAAAAGTTTACATCAGTGATTATATCTTTAGTGAATGAACAGTTTTGTTTCTCTCTCAACAATGTGTTTGCCTTTTATTTTGTTTCGAAGTAGCTAGACCTCCAGTATCATGAATGCAATAGAAGTGTGGGAGGGGTGTTTTTGCCTCGTCCTGACCCTAGTTAGAAAGTGCAAGCTTTCTTCACCAAGTGTCATGTTGCTGTAAGTTTTGACAATGGCCTTAATCAAGGTGAGAAAGTTTCCCTCTCTTCCTAGGTTGCCAACAGTTCTAATCATGGATGAGGCTGCACTTTTATCTGGAAATTATTCTTCTGTTCTGTGTTAAGATAAACATATTTAATTTTTTTATTTTATTAGTATGGTAAGTTACAATAATTGATCTTCAAACTCTGAACCCACCTTGTGTTATTGAGATTAATGCTGCTTGGTCATGGTTAGATTATCACTTAACGTGTCTGTATGTCTCGTGGACGTAGTAACAGAATCCTCAACTGTATTAGTGAATCAAGTCCAACGAGGATAACACATGACACACAAATGCATTTTGTTCCAGGAATTCAAGATTGATGCAATTGAGGCAAATCAATCAATGTAATTCATCAGAATAATGGAGAAAACGCGTGATCATTTCCATAGATGCAGACAGACTTTTCACAAAATGTACCACTCTTTTATTTAGAGCACTCAGAAAACTGAGTAGCATAAAATTTCCCAACCTAAGACATTAACATGTACCCAAGGCTGCTACCATTGTTAATTATGAAATATTGAATTCTTTTCAAGACTGGGAGAAAGATAAAGGTGGTGAGTTCTGTTTAACCCATACTGGAGGTTTCAGCCAGTGTGATAAAACAATAAGCAAACAAATAAATAGGACAAAATTTGCAAAGGTTTCCTAAGCAACAGTCTACCCATTTGATATTAGAAAAACAAAATACAACTTAGAATTAATATGTAAATTTAGCAAGGTTAGAGGATATGAAGTCCATATTAAAACAATTATATTTTTGCAAAATGACAGCAAATGATAAGGGATTTAATATTTAAAATTCCATATGTGATATTTTAAAAATATTAAGCAAACTGGAATAAATTAATCAACTATAATCCACAAAGTCTTTCCAAGGAAAACTATGAGACAGTGGGGAGAGTAATTAGAGCTGATACAGACAAAATGGGGGCATCACACAGTCCTGGATTAGAAACCTCCACAACACCGAGATACACATTTTCCCCACACTCATTTGTAGATTTGTTACAATGCCCATCAACATCTCATCCCAGTTTTCTGGAGAAACCGATAAATTGATTCTAAAGTTTATGTAGAGCTAAAGAGGACAAGAAGAATCAGAGAATTTTGGAGAAAAACCAACCTGGAAAAATTTTGCTACTTGATTTTACCCAACTTTACTGTAAAGTTACAGTGATTAAGACAGTTTGATGTTGGTAACAAGATGAAAATATAGAGAAAAAACAGAGTAGAGGGCCCAGAAATTGATCTACATGGATATGATCACTTAATCTGACATATAGTCTGTGGTGCAAGAACAATTCAATGTCCACATAAAAAAGAATTGTTTCTCCTACTTACACCTTACACAAATAATTTTGAAATTAATTGTAAACTTAAATGCCAAAGATGAAACCTCTAGAAAAAAGGGAGTAACAAATCTTTATAATTCAGGGGTAGGCAACTATTCCTCAGATAAAACACACACAGCAATATTTTTGAAAGAAAAATAAAGATAAACTGGACTTCAAAGAAGTCTCTTGAAGTTGGACAAAAACAATAAACTGAAAAGGCAAGCCACAATGTATAATTTGTGACTTATGACTTATTGTACATAGAGCACAACTAGACGAAGCTCTTGTAAACACATTTACATTTCAATAAGAAGACAACAGCCTAATAAAAGTGGGTAAAAGTTTTGAACTGACACTTGTCAACAGAAGATACATAAAAGTCCAACAAGCATTTCAAAAACAATCAACATCATCAATCATAAAAGAAATGTAGGCATAAAAACTGATAATATTAAGTGCTGACAGTGATGCAAAGCAACTGAGGGTCTCAGACATTGCTGGTGGGAGTGCAAAGGTGTACTAGCACTTTGGTGCTGAGTGGTTTAATCTAAAGTTAAGCCTACACTTACTACCTGTCCAAGGATTTCTATTCTTAGGAATTTACCCAAGAGACAAGACAATGTATGCCCAGCACACCATTTGGCCCCAATGTTTGTTATGGTATTATTTGTAATAGCCTGTAACTAGAAACAACCCAATATTTGGCAACAGGTGGAGATTTAACTTGTGGTCTATTAATTCAATGGAATATATGCAGCAATGAAACAGAATGGACTGTCATATATAACACATTGAATATCAAACACGTTCTGCTGAACCAAGAAAGCAGGTACAAAAGGGTGTATTGCATATGACTGTATTATATGCATTCCAGAACAGTACTGAGGGATATTAATAAAGAGTAATAGGGGTTGCCTGTGACAGGGGACTAGAGGCAACTTTACAGGGTGATGAAAATATTTTATATTTGACTGACTTTGTGATTACAGAGATATACATATTTGGGAAAACCACTAAATTTCACACTTAATGTCTGGGCTTTTGTTGTATTTAAATTATACCTCAATTGATAAATCAAAAATACATTCTTACTGAAATTATGAATCAATGTTTAAAATACTCCTGAAGAGCTTGTGTTTTCTTTATTGCACCTGCAGTCACCCTGAGACTGCCCATGCTCATCCTGGATGTAGGTTGAATTAGGAAGGTGGACACGAGCTATTAGAGAAAGTCCACAGGAGTTGCTCAGTCTTTTCCAGCAGCACAAAATGCTATGGGTTTTCTGTCATTGAAAGCAAGTTTTCAGTTGAATCAACTGAGTTATTAGAACTGAGGCACTTAGCTCTTTAATGTAGATACTTAGCATTTGCTATAGATTTAATGTGGCTTCTTTAAGAATAAGGAGACTATTTCAGAAGGTTGACTTTTGAGCAACTGTGACAGAAAGCTGTTGTCATAGTGAGGTTTCTGGTGAAAAATGGCCTTGGCCATTAGGAAACAACAGAGGTGAGAACGAATGCTTGGTGACATTCTCAGGAAAAATTATTTCTCCCAAAGAAAGGAAGATGGAGGTCTTTCGGAAACAAAGAGGGCACAGTCTTTCATAAGAACAGTCTAGGGCAAGAGGGCAGAAGGTAAGCAGAATACAAAATATTCCTCCATGGGGAACATCGAAGTGAAAGGAATGTGAAGTCTCAGTAAAGAGAAGCGTGTATTCCCTCAGCTTCTCTGGAGAGTCCTCAGGGATGAGCTGGCAGCCAGGTGTGGGGAACCTGGCAAAGGAAGCACACAGGGAAAACAAACATAGAGGCTTTGATGTGGGGAGTTCAGAGGAAACGGAATATCATTCTGTGACATATCTTTGCAGTCATGTTTTAGTTTATGAAATTCTGGCAAAGAGACAGTGAAGTCTGGGCTGAACTCAAGCACAGTGACCATGTGAAGCTGTGGACAGCATCCACAGTGCACCCGTGACTTTCTACTCATGGTCAGCCCTGGGCAGCACGGCAGCACTTGCCTTTGGGCTGTCCAGGCTCCATCTTCTGCTCCATCCTCACCAGCGTGATACCCCACCCCACCAGAGACCTTCTGTGCTCGGGACTGAAGTCCTGAGAGAATCTGGCATCATGTTTAACTTGTCTTTCATTTTTCGGTCTGTTAGTTAAGTAGCTAAATATGCCAAGATACTTTGAGAACCGATATGGGGTATACTGCATCACAACCAAATTTTTATGTTGATGTCCTAAACTGCAGTACCTCAGAATATGACCGAATTTGGAGATCCAGTATTTAAAGAGGTGATTAAGATAAAATGGGGTCATTAAGGTGGGCCCTAATCCCATGTAACTGGTGTCCTTGTAAGAGAAGATGATCAGGATACAAACACGCACAGATGGATGACCATGTGAGGACACAGGGAGAAGAGGGCCATCTATGCACCAAAGAGAGAGGCCTCAGAGGGAACCAACCCAGTGATGTCTTGATCTCAGACTTCTGACATCTAGAACTGTCTGTTGTTTGAGCCACCTAGTCTTTGTACTTTGTTATGGCCACTGCAGTGAGCTCATACAAGCACCTGCAGAGTAATAATCACTAAGCCTGCCACCATAAATATCATTATGATTTAAAAAGAGAGAGAAAAAGAGAGAGGTTTGGTCTCATGAGGTATATTCTCACCTGGGGGTGAGGATGGACTTTTACTAGTTAACAAAGCGCTCACAAAGCCCAGCCTGAGCTCCTGCCTGATAGTGACTCTCGTCTTCTGCCAGGTTTGCAGCATCCTGACCCTACACTTGACCCCGTTATCAAATTAACTAGACACATGATGTGCCACTTACACTTTCCTGCTCTTTTGTCTCTGGCGATGGTGCTCGAAATAGTAAGAATATAAAACTGGCAGGTTGTGGTCAGACTCTTTGGGGGCAGAAGGTGATGGCAAACAATCCGAGCCAACAATTCTCTGGGCAACTCTGCAGACACCGAGAGTCACAGCCTCCTCGGGCTGGCCCTGGGATGTGTTGTTTACTTATTTGTACAGCTATCGTGTACTCACCTTGTACAATAGAACTCAGCGTTGTGGAGCGGTGGTCAGAAAGCCCAGTTTCTTCCTCTATCCGTTAGACAACATGGGGAGGCACACATACCAAGCTTTACCAGGTTATATAATATATCAAACGATGTGGCACAGAGAACGTTGGAATTTTACAGCTGGAGTTCCCGATCCGTAGGCACCGTCCACAGTGCTGGCTGAGGAATCCCGTGCAGCAGCCAGCTCTCTCTGGATGCATTTTCGTGCGTTCAGGTGAATGCCGCCTTCGTGCTCCATTGCTCACTGTTGATGACATGGCCATTTCCTCTCATTGTCTCAAGTCTTTCTCGTGAGTATAGTTTCCTTTCATTTTTATTTTTCAAAGTGTCACAGGGTCTTCTCTGATGACGTAAGCATGGTTCCTTAACCTGTACCTCAGTCTCCTTTGCTGTTGGGCCAGATCACATTTCAGTGGGCACTGGTCTTCTTAGTCCACTTGAATTTTGAAGCTTGTGCTTGAGGAGCAGCGTGAGGACCTGGGTCTCTATGTTAAGCATTCCCTGTTGGTGTCGCTGGCAGATGTAAAGACATCTCTGTGAAGGATGTCCTGAAATCCAATCAGTGAAAGCTGGGGTTTGTCTTTGTAGTCAAGTCCCACTTGTTATGGCAAGGACAGGAGCAGACCAGGGAAGTATGGGTTAGAGAAGGGCCAGGTATAAGGTCAATGTCAGTCAGGCTGGACCAAGGCCATGAGACGTGTCTGGTGTTAAGAAGACACATATCTAGGGTGATTTTGGCAGAAGAATCTGTCAAATCTATCTTTTTTTTAAAGTAGTAAGACTGGCTGGGGAGAATGAGAAACGAGATATGCCATTGGAAGTCTAATTTATCAGTGGCCATGAGAGATGGAAGGTCACATTGAGGAGAGATATTAGAACAGAAACTAGAAGCTGGACACAGTGAAAGAGAGAGAGAGCGTCTTGAAGATGTAGAGAGGTGGTGAGGGTTTATCCAGAAATGTGGGCACAAGCTTCCAAAGTCAAAGGGAGCAGAACATGTACTCATGTTGTATTCATTTCAGGTGGCTGATGATAAAAAAAAAAGACCAAAAATGAGGTGCCTTAAAACAGCAGGAATTGCCCTGGCTGGTGTAGCTCAGTGGATTGAGCTCGGGCCTGCAAACCACACGATTGAGGTTCAATTCCCAGCCAGGGCACACGCCTGGGTTGCAGGCCAGTTCCCAGCAGGGGACACACCAGAGGCAACCATACATTGATATTTCTCTCCCTCTCTCCTTCCCTTCCCCTCTAAAGATAAGTAAATAAAAATATTCTTAAAAAACAGCAGGAATTTATTGTCTCATAACTCTGGAGGAAAAGTCTGCAGTCACACTCTTGGAAGGGCTGTGCTCCCTCCTGAGGCTCTAGGGATAGCTGGGGAAAGGTCCTTTCTGTCTCCTCCAGCTTCTGGTGCCCCATGTGTCCATCCCCGGCTTGTGGCTGCCTCTCTCCAGCCTCCGCCTTTGTCTTCCCACGGCTTCCACCTCTTCTTGTATCTCCTCCTCTTAGAAGGACATCCATCCTTTGATTTAGGCCTCCTTAATCTAGGCCAAACTTTACCTTAATTACATCTGCAAAGACCCTTATTTCTAGATGAGGTCACATTCCAGGCTGGGTAGAGGAATTTTTGCTGTTGTTGTTAGAGGAGGTGCACTGTTCAACCAACTACCTACATAGAAAATAGAGATTTTAGGAGGGATTCAGAATTAATACGCCACCTTAGACGATAACAGTTACTGGTTGCTTTCCAAAATTGGGGAGCGCTGCTACCCTGAGACAGGTAGACCCAGGTGGAACCCTGGGGACAAGACATTCACACTTAGAGCAAAGCAGCTCTGCTTCTCTCAAGGGAGCCCTGCTGGGAGGGGCACTTGGCAGGCCAAGCATACTGGTCTCTGGTCCTCTCTGACTTCCTCATATTTACTATTCTCAGGTCTCTGGTGATCTTGTTTTCCCAGCTTTCCTTCCCAGGGTCCCCGTGCTGCCCTGTCACTGCCATACTCAAATCTCACCTCCCATGGCCTGGCCCCCTTGGTGCCTACAGCTGACGAAAGGCCCCTTTACCTCTCCCTGTTCCCATCGTCCTGACCCCCAGGCTGTAGCTCAGCTGGCAGTGAGGATGGGACCTGTCCCTTCACTCATTTCCTGAGAGCTGTACTGATGTCCACACTAGGGCACAATCTTGGTTGTGTTTGGGTTGGTTCTGCCTGCTGTGCTGGCCCAGGTGGCCCACTGGCTGTGACTTCTTCTGTCCCTTCTTCTGGCTCCCTCCCACCTCTAATGCTGCTGGAATGTGTTCTCCAGTCTCACACACCTCAGATGCAGGTGAGAGGCGCTGGGAGGACAACTGGTTCGACCTGTTTCCACACCAGACTCTGCACAGGATGAAACATCAGCCATTCCTGCAACAAACTGTTCCTGAGCTAGGCCCAGATCCTTTGTCCTAGCCCCAGGTGCAGTCCTGTGCAGAGGTGCAGGCTCAGCTCCAGCTCCAGGCAGCAGGTGCAGGTGGGTAGGGGGCAGCTCCATACCTGCTCTCCTGAGGTACTCTCACACCCCATCCAGCCAGGTTTCCCAGACATGCCTCCCTTCTCACCGGCAATGCACCTCTGTTCCAGGCCTGCCCTTCCCCAGAGGAGGAAACACCTGATCTCTGGTTGTGTCTGACAGAAGCAGCAGCGTAGCCCTAGTTTTTATGAGTGGGCTTCTGCCAACAGGCAAGTTGTCAATCTTAAGTATCTTGAGAAAGGTGGTGCTGACCATCGTAGTTTTATAAGAGGAACTCATGTACCAGCTATCAATACATTTTAGTGAATATATGCAGTAAATATGCAAATTTTCAACAAAGAAAAATGAATATGTTTATACAGAACGTTTATAAAAATGATGCATATTTTAGACTGAAAAATTATTTCACATTCCAAAATAAAAAATACCTAGGTGACAGTAATAGTATAAATTAACAACAAAATGACCCCCCTAAATATCTACTCAGAAATTAAACAAATTAGCAACACCAATGACAAAAAACTCAGACTACTTGAAAAGTGAATGAGAGCCCTGGCTGGTGTAGCTCAGTGGATTGAACGCGGGCCTGTGAATCAAAGGATCATGGTTTGATTCCCAGTCAGGGCACATGCCTGGGTTGTAGGCCAGTTCCCATCAGGGGACACATGAGAGGTGACCATACATTGATATTTCTCTCCCTGTCTCCTTCCCTTCCCCTCTAAAGAGAAATAAATAAAATCTTAAAAAAAGAATATAATTTACTAAAAAAAGTGAATGAGAGAATGTATTCATGAAGGTGGAAAGGAAACAGAAATCAAATTTTTGGTGCATATATAAATTAAGATGTTTTAGGGGACTATTTTAAAATAATTATCAAAATTTAAAATGTTTGTAATCTTTGCTATAGGATCTTTTTCTGAAAATTTAAACTATGGAAATACCCCAAAAATGTGTATATGAGGGCATTTGTTATTGCACATTTGTAATAGCCTAAAATTGAAACAAATGTCTACTGGCAAGGAGGTTCAGTAAGTAACGGTACATCAATGGGCAGAGTACTTGGCAGCTCTTGAAATCAACGGTTCACACAGGTCACACAGCACACTGAGATATTTATTAATATTCACACTCACTGTAAACAATGTTTAACTTATAACAAATAGAATAAGGGGGCCTAAAAGTATGCATATTTACTAATTTTATACTGTTTTAACTTTTAGTGCAAGTATGAAGCATTTTATAATAAAAGATGGTAGAACAGAGAATAGATCTCAGTCATATAGATTAGGATACATCCCTGCACTGGAATATTGAGTAGATACTAAAAAGGAATGAAGCAGAGAAATGTGTAATAAAATAGAAAGTTGGTCAGTAAAAATTGTCAGATTACATGTATGATAAGGCGAGTGTGACTCGCACATGTACGTATTAATAAAACCATGGAAAACTAAATGACAACTGATTCTCTGACCTAGTAGTAACGGGAGACTCTCTTAATTATTTGTGCCTGTCAGTAAATGAATGGATCAAAAAACTATGGTGCATATACACAATGGAATTTTATGCTGCAGAAAGAAAGAAGGAGCTCCTACCTTTTGCAACAACATGGATGGAACTGGAAAGCATTATGCTGAGTGAAATAAGCCAGGTGTTGAAGGACAAATACCATATGATCTCACCTCTAACAGGAAGCTAAACAACAAAGCAAACAAGCAAGCAAAATATAACCAAAGACACTGAAATAGAGAACAGGCTGACAGTGACCAGAGGGGAGAGGGGAGGGAATTTCAGGGGAAATAAGGGAGGGATTTAGAGGAACCTATATAAAGGATACATGGACAACAACTGAGAAGGGTGGAAATGGGAGGGAGGGGGGAGGATGGGGGGTGGGATTGGATGGGAGTAATAGACAAAAAACTGTACTTGAAAAATAATTAAATAAAAAAATGAAAAAAAAATATTTATGCACTATTTGAATGATTTCAATGATGGACTGTTTTGAACTGATTTAGCAAAAACTTCTCTTGGGCCCTCACTAGCAATCCCTGATTCCTTTTTTAGAGCAGAGATGTCCATAGGAGGTGGTTTTCAGTTGTCATGATCGGGAAACTTCTTGTGCTCAGAGCCCCTCCACACAGGAAATCATCCCCCACCCTAGAAATACTTACTGCTTTACAGTAATAAAACCCTGGCTTTTAGCTGAGTACATGATCACCTGGAATAAGGACTACATTTCCCAGAATGTGTTGCACCACTGACCAAGGACTGACCAATGGGGTGCAAGCAGAAGGGACTATTGACCTCCAGCAGATTTCAAAGATGGAAGTCACACTGTCCTCAGTCCCATGTCCCCTTCTCCTGACCTGAGATGAGG
The DNA here is from genome assembly GCF_014824575.4 of Sturnira hondurensis. NCBI lineage: Eukaryota > Metazoa > Chordata > Mammalia > Chiroptera > Phyllostomidae > Sturnira > Sturnira hondurensis. The sequence goes on from NW_028087015.1 coordinate 9,920,685, forward strand.
AGACACCAAGCTCATAGGTGAAAGTGTCAGGAAAGGGCCCACAAGACCTGTGCGCCTACTGTAGTGGACTGAAACCCATCCCAACTTGCCTTCAGCCACTGCTGCTTCGGTTTTCTCACTTTCCCAGATGAACCAAGTCCAAACCAAAAGAAGTGGGGCTTGATATTTTGTTTGCACACATGAATACATTTTCCTATTAACAACTAAGATTATTGGTAAAGTTAAGATGACCATGGCTGCTGTAACAAATTATTACCAAATGAGTAGTTTAACACAACAGTTCTGGAGGCTGGTAAGGACAGGTCCACGCAGCCTCTGGAGGATCCTGGGGAAGATCTGTTCCAGCCTCCGCTCTTGCCTTGCATCTGGCACCTGCTTGCAATCCCAGGCCTCCTTAGTTTGGGTCTATGATGCCCCAATTTTAGCCTCCAGCTTTACATGGGCATCACGCTTGCTGTGTCTTCTGTTCTGTTTGTTATAAGGACAGTTGTAATTGAATGTTGGGCCCACGCAGATAATCCAGGAAAAATTCCTTCTTGAGGAAAAATTCCTCAAGATCCTTCACTTAATTACATCTGCAAAGAGCTCCACCTGTCTTTTTTTTTTTTTTAAATAAGGTCCCAGTCACAGGTTCTGGGGTTAGACAAGGGCATATCTTTCCGGGACCACAGTTCAACCCAATACAGATCACTACAGCAACACCATTTTCCCTCCTTCCCAGTCTGTGCGTGTGGTCCAGAGTTGTAAGAGTTCTTTCTATAATTTTGATGTAAATACTTGTGAATGTTTCCCCTAGTCAATGACATGCCTTTTTATTTTTTGATATCTTTTCAAGACCAGAAGCTTTTAATGTTTAAGTTCAATTTATCAAATTTTATTTTATGGGGTTTATGCTTTTGTGTCCTAAGAAAGCTTTTTCTGCATCAGTGTTCCAAACATTCTCCATTATTCCTTTGAAGTTTTATAGTGTTATATGTAGGCCTATAATCCATTTCAAGTTTACTTTTGTGTTAGCTTCTATGTGTTTTTTTAAACTGATGTCCAGTTGTCCTAGGACCATTTATTAAAAATGCCATCATTTCCCCATTAACTTGCCTTACCATCTTTGTAAGAAATCAACTGATCACTTGAATGCGCATCTATTTCTATATTATTTATCCTGTTTCATTGATCTACATGCCTATTTTAATGCTGACACCAAATGGACTTTATTATGGTAACAAATTTTAAAATTAGACTAAATCCTCCATCTCTGCCCTATTTTAAAACAGTTTTGGCTATTCCAGGTCTTTTACAGTTTCATAAAAGTTTTAGAATCAGCCTGTCATTTTCTACCAAAAAGGCAGTTGAGATTTTGATTTGTACTGCAATAAATGTGTTGCTTAATTAGAGGTAAATTGCTATTGTAACAATATCAAGTATTCCAATCAATGGATATACCTTACCATTTATTTAGGTTTCTTTAATTTTCCTCAACAGTATTCTATAGTTTTCCAAATATTTTGATATTGCTATTCTTAGATAATATTTTTGAAGCTATTGATAATGAATACTTTATTTATTTTAAAGATTTTATTTACTTTACTTTTTGACAGAGGGAAAGAGAGGGAGAAAGAGGGAGAGAAACATCAATGTGAGGTTGCCTCTCATGTGCCCCCTCTCGTGTGGGGGCCTGGCCTGCAACCCAGGCATGTGCCCTGATTGGGAATCAAACAAGCGAACCTTTGGTTCAAGGGTGGGTACTCAATCCACTGAGCTGCACCAGCCAGTGCTGATAATGGTATTTTAAAGATTTCATATTTCATTGGCTTATTGCAAGTATATATAAATCTAATTAATAATTTATTGTTTATTGCCTTTTCATTATATGACCTTGCTAAATTTATGTTTTAATTCTAGAAACTTTTGTAAACTCCTTAGGATTTGTTACATGCAAGATTATGTTATCCACAAATATATATAATTTTATTTCTCCTCCTGCAATTTGTATTGCATTTGCTTCTTTTTCTTGCCTTATTGTCTTAGAACCTCTGGCACAATGTTGGCTGGAAGTGGTGAAAACAGACATCCTAGTCTGTTTCTGATCTCCAGGGAAAAACATGCAGTCCTTCCCCATTAAATGTGATGTCATTGGAGGTTAACTGCAGATGGTCTTTATTAGTTTGGGAATGTTCCTGCTTCCTTTAGTTTGTCGAGAGTATTCATCAAGAATGAGTGTTGAATTTTGTCAAATGCTTTTCTCCATCTATTGAGGTAATTATGTGATATCTCTTCATTTGATAATATATTGATTCATTAAAAATGTGAACTTAATCTTGAATTTTTGATACGAATACCATTTGATCACAGTATACCTCCTTTTTTGCTGAATTTAATTTAGTAATATTTTATAAAGAAATTGGCATTCTTTTTTATGATGAATTTTGGTAATTCTCTTTTTCTCATGATGCTTTCATCTGGTTTTGGTATCTTGAAATCAAGTTAGTTCTTGATTGGTCAAGTAAATGAACTTGGTAGTATTTTTCTTCTCTATTTTCTGAAAGACTTTGCATATTATTATTGTATTATTTTCTTATTATTAATTTCTCAAAATGTTGATGAATTTTTTACTAATGTCATATGAGTCTGAAATTTTCTTTGTGGGAACATTTTAAATTAAAATTTAATTTTTAGACAGATACAGATCTATTCAGATTTTTAAATCTTGCTTATGTTTGATACCTTCCAAGAAATGCCTCATTTTATCTAAGGGGTTCAATGTGTTGCCATAATGCTTTTTATAACATCTCTTTATCACATTTTTAATGTCTGTGGAATTTATATTAATGTCCCCTCTTTCATTCTTGATATTGGCAATTTATATCTTCTTTTTTTTTCTTGTTCAGTCAACTAAATATTCATAAGCTTTATTATTTTGAAAAAATGAGCATTTGGTTTCATTGATTTTCTTCCCCCATTGTTAGCTCCCCCTCCCAATTGATTTCAGCTGTGATCTTTATTATTTTCTTTCTTCTTTTATTGGGCATTTGCTTTGATATTCCACTACTTTTTTTATGCTTATAAGAGTGGAGCCTTAAATATCAACTTTTAGACTTTTCTTCCTAACACAAGCAGTTAACGCTATAAATTTTTTCTCAGCACTGCTTTTGTTGTAGTCTGTGAAATTGTATGTACTTCATTTTTATTTTTATTTAGTTTAAAATAATTTAAATTTTCTTTTGTTTTTATTTCCTCTTTCTCAATTGAATGGGTTATTTAAACATTTTTCATGCTTTCCAAATACTTCAAAAAATGTAAATATATTTGGTTTAGATCCAATTTAACACCACCATATTAGATATTTCATATAATTCACTCCCTATTATTAGAAGCATACAAATTTAAGATTACTGTATCTTACTGATTAATAGACAAATTTAGCATTTTAATTACCTTTCTATATATATAGAAATATTTCTAATGCTAAAGTCTACATAATCTGATACTAAGATAGTCATTTCACCTTTCTTAGGTTTGTGTTTGTATTATATTCCTTTTCCTTTCTTTTATTTTAACTTAGCTCTGTTTTTATATTTGAAGCTTATTTCTTATAAACAGTGTATAGTTAGGTCTTGCTTTTCTATCCGGTGCAACAATCTCTGCCTTTTAATTGGTGACTTTAGATCTTTTATGTACAATGTAACTATTGTGATGGTTTGACTAAATCTGTCGTATTGCTAGTTGTTTTTTAAATTCTTTTGTATATATTTTTCTGCCTTTTTTAGATTGAGAACTTTTTAAAAAGTTATTTCACTTTGTCTCCTTTATTGGTTTATACATTATACCTCTTTTAATTACATATTTTTAGTGGTTTTTAGCATTTACAAAATGCAACTTTAATTCAGTAAAACCTACCTTTAAGTATTATATCCCTACACATATAACGTAGTACTCATATAATCATGTGAATTCATTTTCCAATGTTATACATTTTATTTAAATATGTGCTATAAACCTCATAATACATGGTTACATTTTGCTTTAAATGATCAATTTTCATTCAAAACTTTTAGCATTGAGAAAAAGAACCTTAGTGTATATCTACATATTTACAATTTCTGAGTTTTTAAATTTATTTTTGTGGATCCGAGTTTTCAATGATTATTGTTTAACTTTAATATAAAGAAAATGTTTAACTAATGTTGCTTGTCATAAGTGTCTGCTGGTGATAAATTGCTTCAGCTTGTGTTTATCTGGAAAAATCCTTATTTTTGAAAAATATTTCTCTGGACACAGAAATAGCCTTACTCTTTCCCATTTGAGCACTTTATAGATTTTTTCCATTGTCTTCTGGCTTTCATTAATTGTCAGGAGAAGTCTGTTGTCATTATCTTTGTTCTTGTGCACCATGAGTCTAAACCACCCAAACTTTGGTTGCCTGTGTGGTTTTCTTTGCATTTATTTCGACTGAGCTTTGACTAGTTTCTTCCATCTGTGCACTGAGAGTTTTAAACAATTTAAAACATTATTATTATTTATTCAAATATATTTCTGACACTTTTCCTCTTTTAGTGAGTCCAAATATATTTATATTGTTTGTTATTTTTCTATACATCACTAAGGCTCTAGTCTTGTTTGTTTATTCAGTCTTTTTCTCCCTCTCTGTGCTTCTTTTTGGATACATTATATTGCTATACCCTTACATTCCCTAGTGCATTCCCTCTAAAGTGTATAGCTTTTTCTCACTTTTTAATGGTTGCATTAGATTCAGTAGCAGGAAAGTAGCACCCCATAATTAATTCACCCACTTTCCTAATAAAAGACATCATTTTTCTAGATGTTTGCTCTTTACAATAATCCTGAAACAAATATCCTTGCACATTAGTCTTAAATTTTATTTCTGTGTTATAGGACCCCATGTCAGGGACTTCTGGGTCAAAAAACATACATATTTTTTAAATTCAAAATCATTACCAAATGCTGCTTTTCAAATATTTTGCCTCAAATATGTGTATTTAATTACAAAAATATGGAATTTACACAAAATAATTAACATAACAATTTCATACACTTTATTTTATTACAGTCTTCATTATTTTTATTTTCCTGTTTGCTTGGCTGTATCCTCCAATTTTTCTCTGCCCTTAAAACCATACTTTACTCTGGTGCTTAATCTGCTAAGTCCATCCAGTGATTTTTCATTTGAGGTACTAATGTTTTACCTTTAGAAATGCAGTTAGGGGACTTCTGTTCAAGATGGAGGGGTAGGTAAATGGACTTTGCCTCCTCGCACAACCACAAGAAATATCACAACCTCAAAACCAATAATACCCAGAACTGCCTGCAAATAGAATGGTATGGAAGTCCAACAACCAAGGATTCAAAGAAGGTATGTACATTCTGGTGAATAGGAGGGGTAGAGATGTGGAGACAGGATGGAGAGGTGAGGACATGTGGTATGGTGCGGAAAGGCAGTGGTGGTGGTGGCAGTGGGATGGGTGCTCCCACATTCATGCGTGATGAATAAAAATCAGGAAGGATACCTTGGGAGCAAGTGATCCCAGCCCCAGGCCAGACTCCACAGTGAAAGGTTCTAGCACCAGGAAGACAGAGCCCGATAGCTTCTGGCTATAAAAACCAGTAGGGATACGGATGGTGGAATAAACTGCCGGTTTCTCAGCAGAGTCTGTTTAAAGGGAAAGTATGGATTTAGAACATACACAAACCACCCATTCTGGGAATCAGCTGAAAGGGTGCCAGTTGCATACAGGGACTGGGTGGAATTACTGGAAATAGGGAAAGTGCTGGGTAAACCTCCAGAAGCTAGGCAGTGTCATTTTCTCTTTCTGAGCTCTCTCCTCACAAACAGCCACAAAGCAATGAAGTAGGTTGTCCCGCTCTGGTGAATACCTAAGGCTCTTTCCCATACAACTTAACAGGTGCATTAAGACAGGGAGTCAAAGCAGCTCTACCCAATACACAGAAACAAACACAGGAGGCTGCTGAATTAAGGAGACAAACAAATATGGCCTAAATGAAAGAACAAAAACCCAGAAAAAGAGCTAAATGAAATAGAGACAATCAATCTTTCAGATGCAGAGTTAAAAACACTGGTGATCAGGATGTTCAAGGAACTCACTGAGTATAGCAACAACATAAAGGAAGCAATGAAGGTTACACTAAGTGAAATAAAGAAACATCTACAGGGAAACAACAGTGAAGGAAAGGAAGCCAGGATTCCAATCAATGATCTGGAACACATAGAAGAAGTAATCAATCAACCAGAATAGAAAGAAGAAGCAAGAATTCAAAAAATGAGGATAGTGTAAGGACACTCTAGGACATCTCAAAAACTGCTAACATCTGAATCATAGAAATGCCAGAAGGGGAAAACAAAGAGCTAGAAATTGAAAACTTATTTGAAAAAAATAATGAAAGAAAACTTCCTAATTTGGTGAAGGAAATAGACATACAAGTCCAGGAAGCACAGAGAGTCCCAAACACCGTGGACCCAGAGAGGATCTCAACAAGATGGGTCATAATTAGAATGCCAAAGGTTAAAGATTTAAAAAAATAATCTTAAAAGCAGCAAGGGAAAAGCAAAGTGTCACCTACAAAGGAGTTCCCATAAGACTATCAGCTGATTTCTCAAAAGAAACTTTGCAGGCAAGAAATATAAAAAGCAAGGACCTACAACTTAAATTACTATATCCAGTAAAGCTATCATTTAGGATGGAAGGGCAGCTAAAGTGCTTCTCAGACAATGTAAAGCTAAAGGAGTTCATCATGACCAAGCCATTAATACATCACATCTTAAAGGGACTTTTAAAAGAAAAAGAAGATCAATACTATGAACATTAAAATGTCAACAAACACAACTATCAACAACTGAATCTTAAAAAACAAAACAAAACAAAAAAAAACCCCAAAACTAAACAAACAACCAGAACAGGAACTGAATCATAGATATGGAGAACACTTGGGGGTTAGCATCTGGGAGGAGAAGGAAGGAGAATGGGGGAAAAGGTGCAGGGATTAAGAAGCATAATTGGTAGGTACAAAATAGACAGACATATGTTAAGAATAGTATAGGAAATGGCAAAGCCAAAAAACTTGTACACACAACCCATGGACATGAATCAACTAAAGAGGAAGATTGCTGGAGGGAATATGGGTACCAGGTGGAGGGGGGCAAAGGAGGAAAATTTAGGAGAATGGTAATAGCATGATCAATAAAACATACTCATAAAAGAGAAGTTCAGTGTGGGTCTCAAGTAGATTGTCACTAAGTATAGGTTAAGAAAAGGACAGTGTAGAAAGTTAAAGATAAAATCAATAACCAAAATCAAACAAATAACAAAACCTGCAAGTGTTTGTACCTAATAATATGTACATATTTGGTGTAAAGTACATACTAGATCAGTGACCAGGAAGAAAGGCATACCACTACCACAAATAATGCTGAATTTAACGTTGATGTATGAGATTTAGGTGCATAAATTTCTCTGTAGATTAGAAGGGAAAATGCTGGTTTTGAAGATGCAACTTCTCCAACTCTACCAGAGCCGAGTGATGGTGATGATGACAGTGAGGCTGGGAATTAGTATTTGACCACTGGGTCAATATTTTTAAATGCTTATGGGTTTATTTATGTTTGTTATTCTTTCTGGCCTCAGTTTTAAAATGGATGTTATTCTTGTAAATTTTCCATTTCTTTCTAGTGTTCTTAACTTTCTTAAATATGCTTAAACAATAGCTTAATCTAACCTGAGCAGGAAAGAAAGAAGCACTAATGGGAAATGTTACCCAGTACATAGATCTGTCCCTGATCAAATACTAAGTTACTAAATATAAGTAGTATTTGTCGTAGTGTAGAGTATATGCTTTACGTGCTGTGCTGCAAGTTCACTAATGAATTAGACTCGAAGAGCATCTTTTCTAGATGATGAAATTGGATACTTTCTCTCTATGAAGTAATATCTTAAACTTCTCTGCATGTCTTGAGATTCCCTCTGCAATGGGAAAAATTATATATCTGATATAGATGAAAATTTCCAAACATTAAATTTCAATCTCTTAGCAATGACAGATTCAAAGAGTTCACTTTCTTTTTTTTCAAAATGAACTTCTTATGGACCTGGCTGGTGTAGCTCAGTGGATTGAGCACGAGCCTGCGAACCACATGATCACAGTTTGATTCCCAGTCAGGGCACATGCCTGGGTTGTGGGCCAGTTCCCAGCAGGGGACTCACAAGAGGCAACCATACATTGATGTTTCTCTCCTTCTCTCCTTCCTTTCCTCTCTAAAGATAAATAAATAAAATCTAAAAAAAAAACAAAACAAAATGAACTTCTTATGAATGTTTAATAATTTTTGACATTTGATTCAGGAAAATATTAATAAAATGTAGTCTTAAAAATATAACTCCCAAATGTCAGAATGTTCTACTTGTATCACTTTCTTAATACCCATTGAGAAGTGTGTCAATGATTAAATGTTACATAAAAGAGAAATATCTAGTGCCATTAGCAGGGAAGGTCCCTCAGATGACTCACATGATTGCTGGGCTCAGCCCCACATGGTAACACTTGGTGGCCATCGTGATGTATGTGCCACCTTCACAGTGGCCTTGGTGACAGGAGCTGTGTGGCAGGATGTGGGATGGAGTTCGGTGGCTTTTAGATGACTTCTTCTGAGTCAGTCTCATGTGTCACCCATTTGGTGATTTGGTATATCATACAATATGAAAGCAGACATGATCTTTCCAAGGATTGGTTGTCCAGTTCTCCACAATCCAAAATTTCGTACTTTAGATTCTGAACCAAGCAAATTACAAGAACTCGGTTATTTCTTTTTTTTTAAATATTTATTTATTTATCTTTAGAGGGGAAGGGAAGGAGAGAGAAAGAGAAACATCAATGTATGGTTGCTTCTCGTGCATCCCCTGCTGGGAACTGGCCCCTGCCGGGAACTGGCCTGCAACCCAGGCATGTGCCCTGACTGGGAATCAAACCGCGATTATCTGGTTCGCAGGCCCGCGCTCAATCCACTGAGCTACACCAGCCAGGGCTCAGTTATTTCTATAAAAGAAAAGTTACAGTCCACAAATGGAGTAACTTTACAGGTGTTCTACTCCCAGCTCTCAGTGCAAACACATGCCCACTGTGAGAGAGTCCCTGAGAGAGAATTAGGAATGATGATGCTTTATGGAGGAATCTAGTGAGCTGGAACAGCAGCCTCGGAGTGTCGATTAATACCAACAAAGCACTGTAGACTTTTTGCTGTGGTTTGTAACTTGTTTCAAATTGAGATTGTTCTTGGAATAACAAAGAATCCTTTTGTGATTCTCTGACATCCGCTCTGGCAGTTTCACAGCCCGTGGAGCCGCCTGGGTGCCTGCTTCGCAGAGATCTCTGCTCTGTGTGCTTTCCCTGCTACGCGCTCTGGAATAAAAATTTATCAGAGAATAGTAAGAAATTCACTACCTGACAGTCAGGATCCACATAGAGATTCCTTCAGCTAGAGCAAGAAGTACAACCTAAGATCCTATCTGCTAGAAAAAAATATGTAACAGCAGGCATCTAGGTTAAAACAAAAGCAACTTCACAATGGCAGGCAGGTGTTAAATCATGAATCTGTAAAAATATGTGAAAATTATTTAGGCCTTTTGATTAAATATAAACCCCCAGTAACCCTGTGATGATAAGGGTTCTATCACAATAGAATGCTATCTGAGTTCTTAGTAGTAAGTACCTGGTGTCTAGACTTGAAGTAGGAGGCTGTGAGTACTTGTCAGACAGTACTCCAGTAATAGGATGAACCTGGGGATGCTTATTTAAGGAAATGTCCCTGGGGATATTTAGTGACTGAAACCAAGAAGAAGGAAAATACTATTTTCAAATAAAATATGAGGATTGCCCCATAATCTGACATAAGGTAGGATTTACTTCGAAAAAGATCTATTTTGGGGTCTCTTCAAAGGATTATTTATTCAAATATAAGGAGCTTCTTTATGAAACAATCTGGTATATAAAAACTGCACTGAGGAAATTCAGAGGAAGCTAGCATGTTGAGCTCACAATGTAGGTAGCTGTAGGAAAGATGTATTGGCTTGCTAGTGCTGCTATAACAAAGTATCATAGCCTGGGGGCTCAAACCACAGCGTTCTGGAGGCTGGAAGTCCGAGAGGAAGATGCTGGCAGGAATGGTTTCTGGTGTAGTGTCCTTTCTAGGGTTGCAGATGGCATTCTTGGTGTTTCTTCCCCTTATTCAGACACTTGTTCTACTGGATTAGGACTCCACTTAATCTTAATTACCTCTTTATAAAGGTCTCATCTTCCAATAGTCACTTTATAAAGTACAGGGGATTTATGTTTCAACATCAGACCTTGAGAGGAACACAATACAGCCTGTAGCGGATGATAGGAGATAGAAATGGTTCGTCAGGATGAGGTAACTCTGCCTCAAGTCCAAAGACTGGAGTCTACCATTCCTGAGACACAGTTGTTTCAGGGATTTGGGTTTTTTTTTTTCAGGTGTTTAATTACAGAGTGCGTGTGTATGTGTATTCTGATGTCTTTGACAGAGGTGAGGCTAAAACTTCCCTAAGAACAGCAGTGACACCCTATTTTCTAGAGACAATAACATTCGGGCTAGACTTTAAAGCAGGAAGTGGACAATCCTGAACTGTAGGGTTGTCCAGTTTCCAGAAGTGTTTGTCCAGCCTTTTCTCCCACACATTCCATGCCAAACTCAACACTCTTATTCTTCAGCTGGTTCCTACTCATATGTCCCCGGTGCCTAACATCTGAGTTTGTCACTAGGAAAGCCATCCTGTGAGGCTGCCCAGGATCAGGCAGCTCTTCTCCATCCTGGAGAACAGACTTCTCAGTATTTGGCATCCTGCTTTTTTTCACCTGGGCCCCTGTGATCAGAAAAGAACCTGTCAAAACTTTGAGTAGGTGTCTTGGGGAGAGTTTGTGATATGTGACAACAGTATGCCAACGTGATAGATTCTCCCATCAGAGGGCCTGATGCCCGAGTTTCATACCTGGAAACACTAGGCTCCACGAATGAACGAATGATCAAATAAATCAATCAAGCAACTGGTACAACTTGCGGGGACTATGGAAAGCTGCTGTTTGCATTTTTATTTTGCAGTGCTGGTAATTGCTTCCTTTTTGTGTCCTATGGCTATAATAGATTTCTCCCCAATAATTATAATTTCAGCAAATTCTTACAGTTGTAAAATGCTGCATTTTTTAAAGGAATTCCAGCTGTCACTCCCCATTGAGCTGAGCTCTGTTCCGTGTTGCTAATTCCTCGTCTTCCTCACTCTGGGCACCTTTGCAGGGGTGTGTGTGTGATGGATGCCATCTGGTCTGATAGAAGGAAACAGATATTGATTTTTAATATTTTCTCCCAACTTGTTTACTCTAGGATAATGCAGCAGCTGTGTGGCAGCTTGTCTCGGAGTGGGAAGGATTATTACCACTGCCTTTTAATGAGATAAATTACCTAGGACGACTTGAATGGCTAAAGGGGATACTTTGATGTTATGTCGCTTCATTTACCCTTATGACTAAATGATTATTGATTTTATATTTTTAAGCTCTTGAAACATGAAAATAAGTTGGTGGAGGAGCCCGGCTGTGTTAGTTTTATTAATTTATTTCTGCAGGGCATAATTCACTTTGGACCAGGTTGTGAAGGTTTTGGGTTCATGACCGGCTGTAGATACAGTTGCAAAGAAATGGCTTATTTATATAGTCATTGCAAGTAGTCCCAAAATCAATACAGTCTGGGATTGGATGATTAAACTCAGTCCCTTTGTGGGATTCATTCCTGGAGCCGCTGCTGAAATCATCTTGACCACAGCACATCCATGTGATCAAGTCTACAAATAGCAAGTTTGTTCAAGTTGAAATATTATTATTATTTTTTGCTCATCATTTTTTTATCTGCTATATTCACCCAATGACATTTTAACAGCACTGGGAAAAAAAAGAGGGGTTGGTTGATTGACTGTGTCAATGAAATAAGTAATCAGCATGCAAAGAGTCGTCCCCCAGGCTTTCCAGAAAGTGCCTGACCAGAGTCAGGGCGAACTTTGGTCAGGGTCCCTGGCTGTGCTAGAGTTAGCCCTGGGTGCTTCTGAGGCAGCCAGAGTGTGCGGGCACCTAACACTTCCGTGCTCTGCAGGGCTTAAGCCTCCGGGTAGTTCTGTGCTTTTTCTATTATCATGGGATGTGTTGGCGCTGTTCAGTGTCTGAGGCACAACTGCACCACCCCATTCCATATCTGTTGCTCCCCAGTCAAAGGGAGAAACGGCGTCTAGAGAAACTGCATTATTTGATTTTTACTTTTCATACTTTTTCCTCTATTTTCATAAACTTTTTAAAAAACCTAATTCACAGTGCCGCGCCTATTCCTTGTCAACAATAAAATTTGGTTTGATGACAGATCCTCATGGGCATCTCTGGAATTGAGTTTAACATTTGAGGTTAGAAGTTTTGGTTTTTCTATCAACTTCTCTGCTTGCCTGGTACTCCATGACCAGAGAGGCTTGGACGGTGTGGGGAAATGTGAGCAGGAAAGTCTGGTTTTCCAGGAAGATTTTGTACTTACTTACTCCGACCGCCCCACAGCTGGACATTTGTGTTACTAATAGAAGGCTGAGCTTTATTTTTACTTCAGCGAAGTCTTCAGTAGAGTAGTTTTCCTTTCCTGTCCTTCCTCCCCACCCCAGTTGTGGTTTTAAGTGATGGGTCTGTAAAGTTCACTATGTGTCTTGTCCTGGGATGGTATTTTAAAAGCCAAAACTTTATATATCACTTAAATTTGATGGCATTACTTTTGCTTTGAAGATTTATTTTACATAAAGCTACATGTTTGTAGAAATGAAAAGCCATTCATGAAAGTCACTGCACTAGACACACGGAGAGAGCCCCGTGTGAGACATTTCATTTCCAGTCAGGGATTTCTCAGTGCTGTAAGTAATGGTGGCACATTTACAGAGTAAAAAAGGTGTAAAACACTTTTTCTTACTTTAGTCAGTATGTATGTATAATTAATATGTAGTAAATTATATGGCTCTGTTTTAAAGCTTGTTTAAATGCATAGAATTTGAAGTTGAATGAAGAAATAAAATAACTTTTGGAGCAGTGTAATGTAATATGTTGATCAATTTTATAGGGGAGTGGTGAATATTTAATTAATCACCTTTTGACAATTATTCACACTGGTTGGAATCAAGGTCTCCATTAAAGCCGAAGAATAGCTTCATTACAAATGACCCATAAAAGTGTCAAGTGCTGGCTGCGAGGACAAGTAATTTCCTTTGCCTTTAAAACCATTAGATGGAATGATGTGGGTGGGGAAGGTGATGAAGTGCATAATTGTGTGATTACAAAGAAAAGCTTAAACAGTAAATTTGACAGCTGGGCTGGAGAGGGTAGAGGATAAGGGTTTTAAAGTGACGGCTGTGTTCCTTCCAAGAGCTTTTAATTTTCTAAGAGGACGAGAATGGCGGCAGTCTATTTTTTGGTGGACTTTTCATCCTGTAGTATTTGCTTAGGATTTAGGCGTGCCAAGCTGTTGGTGTGAGTGGATGTAAATGGAGGAGTAATGCTGACTTTTTTTGCCAGCCTCTCACTCAAGGGCTCTCAGCAGAGGGAGAATACATTGGTTGCCACCTTGATTAATGCCTGTGAAGGTTGTCCTATTGGAATGGCATCTGGACAGCAAAGAGGGACCAATATGTCAGCAGAATCAGCACATGCCTTTTCAGACTTGGCTTTCAGGACTCAGCACAGATTGATCACCTGAGCTCCTCTTTGGCCCATGAACAATCTGGAAAGGTGATAGCTGCTTGCATTTCACTGCACCCATTGCTTAATTGCTTGATGTTGGCCAAGAACGCACACCTTTTATGAACTTCTAGAGGACGTGATAGGTACCTGGGTTTCAGGAACTCTTGCAAATACTTTCATGAGTGAAGAGTATTTCCTTTCCCACAGGACTCAGTGGTGAACAATAACTTATGAGAATGTCAGGATCCCACAGCCTTGGAGAAAATAATGCAGAATAGGCTTGTTCCTGTGATTTTTCTCCTCCCACCTAGTTGAGAGAGGCAGATGGGGGTTAGGACCAAAATTCGACTCTGGGGGCTCCTGTTAGGTACTAATGCAGGCAGATTGAATTTGCTGTGTTGTGGTAGGTGTTGGGACACTGGAATTTGTTGATAATTGTAAAGGACCTCTGCAGCTGTTAGAATTTTAAATGGGGCAAAATGCAACGGGGGCTATTCCTGGCTTTAACAGAAACTGAATCTGAGGATACTTAACTTTTCAAAAGTTCAGCCCGTCTTCAGAAGTCACTGAGACTTCTCTTTACTTCTTTGAACCTCATCCATTTTAAGACCCTACAGCCATGGGTTGCCTGGCTCCAGTGTACACGCCCTCACACACAAGTTCAAGTGGCCCCTCTTAAAAACTAATGGCTATTGACTCTGGTTGGGATTTCTGTGATGTTATCTCACCCGGTAAAGACTTTGCGGTATGCCGTTTACATTGTATCTGGCGATTGTATAATCATTATTGATTTTCCTGCATGTAGTACCTATGTCAAACAACCTAATATATTTAAATGGTGATTATTTCAGTTCTGTATCTCCTGTGTGATAAGATCAAAGGTAGTTAAATGTGCAGTAGATGGGAGATAGCGTAAGGCACTGTGCCTGGGCCCATGCTATTACACACTGCAACCACAATGGAGAGGATTTAATAATTAACTCCCCAAAACACAAGAAGATCTGGGCCTGCAGGAGAATGAGGCTGGCAGATGCAGAGAAAAATATCCTAGACTTGCCACTGAAGGCAACGCAGCCCAGGAATGCCAGTGCAGGATGGATTGCTTTTCAAAAGTCCTGGGAAATTATTCTGCTTCTTAATTCCATTCTTGTTTTTGTCCTAATGCTCTTGAAGAAATGAGAACCAAATGTAGGCCGATGTGTGATTTCCCCCTGGATGGAGACTTGTGAAGCCTGGGACTTGCATCTACTGGGGATCCCACCTGGTGGTCCTCGGGATCCCAGGTCAGTAGGGAGGGTGGTTCAGTCACTGAGCCTTATGGCATGTCACACAGTTCCCTGCTTGTGCCCTGGGTAAGTGTGTTTGCTTGGGCACAGTTATTTGATGGCAAAGCAAACTTTGATTTTGTTGCTGCTGAAGATTTTTTTAAAAAATAATAGCATTTTTTCCTTTTCAAAATATATTCTGGGTTATAGTTTTTGGATTTTTTGTAACATAAATAAACAAATACTTATTATTTTGAAAGGTACTAACACTACGTTTAAGACAATCAAATGAAAATGTGTGGCAGTTAGAAAAATTAAGTGTCACAAAAACCAAATCTTAATATGAGGTTTAAAATCCACACACACCAACAGCCTCTTTGAAAGCAATCGTTCTCAGTAGTGCCCCTGTGCCATGACTCATGCCGAATGTTAGGCTTCCCCACCCTCCCTTGCTCCTTCTCTGGGGCTCTGGGTCTTGGGCTCTGCAGGGGGACCTCAGCTTGAGGACTTGCCCTCCTGGGCCCTGACAATGCTCTGTGGCTTTCTGGCTTCATCAGAACAGTTATTCAGAGGGTTTCCTTGGACCACATGACTTCTTTCTATACCAGATGCTTATTAGAAGTTATCCTGCTTAGTCAAGGCAGTTCACAGAATACCAGGAGCAACCACAAAGTCAGAGCAAGGTGACGATTTTCCGGGAACCCACAGACTGGATTTTCATACCAGATTCACAGGTAGAAAGATTGTTTCAGTGGACTGGTTCATATTTGCAGATGAAAAGTTGTTAGAGAACAATGTGCTGAAACATCTTTTCAGCCCTCCGAGATGCCTTGGGCTCCAGTTTTACAGAAAATCAAACACTACCTGACACGAAAAGGGAAACTGACCTCAATGGCACCATACTTCGGGTGGAGAAACCTAGGATGAAGGAGGTGCATCACCGACCCCCCGAGGCCCAGTCAGCCAGGGGCTGGCACTCGAGTCCCATTGTATCCGTGTCTTGGCCTCCCTCACAAGCCTACCTGTCCTTGGGTGTGAAGTATACAGTCAGAATGTGGCTCCTTGCATTTCTCTTCATTTTCCCATCCTCAATCCTTAATCACACCTGCAAAGTCCCTTCTCACACAAACTCAGTCTCCAGGGATGAGGACTTGGATATCTTTGGAAGTCAGTAGTCAGCTGCCACCCCTGCCATTTTGTACTTTGACAGCCATGTGGGACACTGCTCAGATATCCCCCTAAGAAACCATCTACCCATCATCCTTTGGGTTCAGTCAGTGACCACAATGCACAGCACCGTGAACCCATTCATGCTCACCTCTTCCTGGGAAGCTCTAGCTATCAAATGGCCATTTTGGTCCAACCTGAGACTGTCCTCCACAGCTTCCTTGAATTGGCTGCTGGCAGAGAGGGACCTGCTCACAGGACATGGGGCTGAGGATGCCCCGGTGGGCAGAAAGCCAAGAAAGACACAGAGTGTTGCTTGGCACTCCCACTTGTCACTGGAGTGCACAGGTGTAGCCGCCCTAGACTGAAGAGGTGCGGTGACCAGGCTCCCAACACACTCACGGGGGAAGCCACAGGGACCAGCTGGCTGTAGTTGGTCCTGGCTTCCCCCCTCCAAGTTCCTGTGGGAAGAGAGGACCCTGGGGCGTTGCCCCAGCCTGTGGGGAGTTGTGGGCCAGCAGCATGAAAAGGGGTGTTCAGGGCAGACTCCTCCAGAAAGAATTTGCCATTTGGCTTTGAGGAATGCAGCTGGCAGTATCTCTACCAAAATTGCCAGCTAACTTCCCAACTCTTGTCCATAAAAGCTAATACGGTGTGATGGCTAAGCAAAAATATAGATGGCACTTGATGTTCCCTCACAGACTGACGGTCTACAACAAAGCCTCCCTCCATAACTGGCCGGCCATTGCCACGCCAACTTGGACATCAGCAGAGAATTCCTCCAAACTACTGGTTGAGGGAATATTATACGTCTCCACATTTTGGTATTTCATATTCAGCTTATATTTTTATATTTTACTTCTTAGTCTCTACTGGCATGAGAAAGAAAGAAAAACGATGAGTGAAACAAAATTCTGCTGTTTGAAAATTTAACAAAGGAACTAGACCTAGGGTCGCTGTTGGGTCTCTGTCCCTGCCAGCGGCTGGTGACCTCCCCATGCCCAGGGTCTTTCTCTCATATGATGCCTATAGTGTTGTCCCTTTACATTAAAGCTTTTTTCAATATCTTTTTTGGAAAACTAGTTTCAGCACTGAGGTATTTATAGGATGTTTTAGTGACTAGAAGGGTCTGCTCATTCTAAGAGAAGATAGTCACAATAACCACATGAGCTGTCAGGGGCACGCTCTGTGGAGCCTCTTTCTTCTTCAAGGGACAGCCTTTCATGACTTCTTACTAACAATGGTGTTTCAAGCCATTGAAAATTTGCTTTCATGTAAAATTAAATTTTACCAATTTTAACCATTATTCCACTTTGTTTCAGTCCATTTTAAACAACCTGGGAACCAATAGGGGAAAAATATTTTTCATTTTGGCTTGTTCCCAGTGATTTTAGCTAAGTGACTCTTGTGGTGATTTTCCAACTAGAAATACTGAGCAAAGATGCCTTGTCAGCTATGAGTCTCCATAAAGTTGGGATCTCATGACCTGAGGGATATTTTGGTTTTGTGCAAATGAGGGCATAAACATTTTTATTTCAAAAATTTAATCCAAAAATATATGTTCCTCAAATACTTAATGAACTCCCGTTTCTTGAAGTTATGCAGCTAGCTGCCTAGAACTTTTAAAAAATATTTCTCTAGGTATTTATAATGATTTTTTTTTCTGGACTGTCTCTTGAACCAGAATGGAGAATTGAATCTGTGGAGGTTTCCTGGCCTCGGCAGAAACTCTGACCCTGACACTTCAGTGCCAACTACTGCTCCAGGGGACCTTAGCCCACATCCAGCCCTAAAGGGAGCCTCCTAGGATGGCACCCACTCCCACCTGACCACACTTCCACACCCTCCTTGACTCTAATCCATTGCACTCTGAAGTCACCGAAAATTGAGCTCTGACGAACACCAAGCTCAAGCGGAGAGAGTCATGACCCCAAGGTTAGGGGACGAGGAAAGAAGACTCTGGAATTAATCCCAGAACTGCTTTAAACCAGTTCCCAAGGGATATACATAAGATTGGGTGAGGTGGACATGAGAGGCAGGGCATTCCTGGGAGGTGGAGCCATAAGACTAGGGAAGGAGCAGAATCGTGTTCTGAGCCTGTAAGGAAGCCAGTTTGGGTGCAGGAGGTGTGGGTAGAGAGGAGCAAAGTGCTCAGGACGGCCCAAGCATGGCTTCACCAGGCATCTTTATAAAGGAAAATGCTCATTGGAAAATAGGGAAGTTGGAGAGCCCCCTGGGCTATGTGAGCTGGCTGGACTCTAATGCCAGGGTGAGGACCAGCAGAAGACCCATGACCACCAGAATTCATGGCTGGCTGCTGACTGCTGAGTGTGTTCTTCTGTTTGTATAATTTTTGTTTTAATCAAAATAGATTTGGATTTGGTGGGTTAAAGAGATTCAGGCAACTGATTTTGGTGGATGAGATACTCTTATAAAAACAGGAATATACAACAGTGTCTATAAGTTTTACCTTGAGAAAATGAACTGGGTACAGAGGCTGATGGACCCACAGCAGCCACCAGGTGAGTTAACATCTTCCATGCAGTTTTCACCTTTTATTCACCAATGTTTCATAGGCAGTTGCCGAATCGAAGGGTGAGATCCGTGGCAGTTCATGGCTGCCATTTTACGCACATCCTGACCACCCAGCTGCCTATAGGAGGCCCAGGTTGGCCAAGACAAATCACTTCTGCCTCCAAATCAGATAATGGCATTTCAATAATCACATGCTTGAGATGCTGAAGGTCTAGATTTATTACTATTGCTAATAATAATGAGGATGAAATTGCATATGCACCACCACAGAGATTGATTTTCCCAAGGTCTGTGGGTGTTCTGCGCCTCCCTCTTTAGTCTCCAAGGTGGATGGGTATTTCATTGCATATATTCCCTCAATTCCAAATGAGAAAGTGACATACTATTGATACACTCATGAGAGAATGATTTCAAATCTCATATCTTTATCTAATGCCTTCATGATTTGATCAGTTACATACATTGAGCAGGCCCTTTGATTTATATGAATAAATCTAGACCTTCTCCTTTTAAGTAAGGAGAACACCCACCGTGAAAACTCCTTTTCCTTCAGCCATCAAGTCCTGTGTTTTCCAAGCAGTTTTCCCTCTGGTAGAGGAGGTTGGTCTGGGTGCGAAGCCGGAAACTGCTCCCAGCAGAGGACTTCTGACAGGGAAATGCAGCCTCGTGTTATTAAACAATAATTAAGTCCTCCAGGCTGAGTCCTTTACGCTTGCTAATCTTGGTGACTGTTTACATGCTACTATTTGTTAAATGGCAAAGTTTATTGATTTGGCAAATTCAGTCTCACATAGTAGATGTTCTCTCAGTCTGTGTTGCTACATGTGGTTCAGCATTTTTAAATGTCAACTGCAAAGTATTATTGATCCGTAATTAAAAGTGTAGAGAAAAATTAGCATAGGAGAAGTTTACAGTCATTAGTACAAGTACTGTTGGGCAATGATTTAGCATGTTTTAACATTTATTTTCCTTCTGTTATTGATGTAGAGTGTGATGCCCACCTAACAGTTTTTGTTTTGCTAAAAAGGAAACTTTTAACATCAATAAGAACTAATTAAATACAATTCTTTTTGAAAAATGTGCTTGTGGGTTACCCTGATGCATAAATAAGCTAATCCAGAGGTTCTCTGTGCTCTCACTAGAGTGAAAGCTAAGGGTCTGGCCACTGTGAGCCACCCAGAGGGGCACTGATGGCTTCCCAGGACTGGATCACAAGGCCTTGATTGGACCTGCACAAAAAAACTTAAAAATGTGGGCTAGGCAGGTAGCAGTTTACAGAATGTTTCTCCCAGATATGGCCAGAAATTATGCAAATTTAAATATTCTACACATTCACCTTGTACTAATCAAGTCACATGAACAGATCTTTAATCTGAAAACATGGTCACCTCAACTATTAGATGTAACCAGTTCCCTCAAACCTTATACTTTAATCTTGTTTAAAAATCTGAAGCATAAAACTGACAATAGCAGCACTGACCTTTGTGACTGTAGCCTGATATGGCTAGAAAGGCTGGGTGGCCCTGAGGTGAGGGTTGGGAAGTCATGGATGTTGGCTACAGGGCTTACTTGATAACGATTACTTGATAACTTGATTACTTTTGAACCTCTAGAGTTTCATATTCAGGAGCTTAGTGATGGGCCTGAAAGTTGGAGAGGAGGGTCAGAGCCACAAAACCTGTTAATCAGGGCTGCAGATCAAAGCCGGACCAGGTGGAAGGCAGTGGGCATGGGATCCATGATCCCAGAGCGTGTGGTCATTTTGTCATGTTCCTTCATCCTTGAGGATGTTTGTTCATTCCCGTGCCATGTGTGCATTTGTTCATTTTTAGGGGCTGAATAGCATGGAGGTGGGTTCTGGAGATGGGTAGGAACCCTGCCATCACTGAGCTGAAGTAGAAGGTCTGGGAGAGGGCCTCTCACCTGGCTGTGCACAACCACTCAGAGACTGAGGCTGGAACAGAACACCAATGCCAGGATCCCTGGCTCGCCTGTGCCGCTCTGGCCCTGGGTCCTTGTTGAGGAACAACTGCAGGAAGGGTTCTGGGAGCAGGGTGCTCCAACACGCAGGTGGCCTCTGCTCACAAGTGGGCCTCAGCGGGCCTATGAAGGAGGCCACACTGTCTGTGGTGGGACCAGCAGAGCAAGACGTGCTCCCAGAGGGACACTGAGGTTCAACGTGTACCACCTGGTTATCTTTAAGGAAGGGGTAGATTTCTCTGAAACTTGGTGGGGAAGCAGGGGAATAGGCAAAGACTAAACACACGGAGGGAAGGGTATAAAAAGTTTGTACATAGGGGATTCCTCAGGCCAGGTTCAGGGGAGGCAGGCATCAGCCATGGCTCTGTGCATTTTGGCTTTCCTTCTCCATAATTATCTTGAGGTTTCTGATTATATTTTCCAAGACTGGAAATTGCCACCGAAGGCCCAGCAATGGGCACACTTGGGCATGGGGCAGATTTTGAGGCTGAGATGCTGTGCTGGCCAGGTGAGTTCTCAGATCTCTGCATGGCCCAGGTTTGGGGAGCTGAAAGGCCCAACCAACACCTCTCAGCACAAGCCTGATACCCACGTAGGTAAAGAAGCCTAGGCTTCAACAAAATCAAATGTACGGATTTAAAGCAAAATTAAGTATAAAATGATCAATAGAAGCATTGCTGCAAATGAGTCTTATAGTGAGGTTCTTAAAGTCTGAAAACATCTTGGAAACCCACGAAAAAAGGTGGCTCAGACAAGGGCAGGGACTGAGACAGCATCATGGGAATGCCAATCTCTAAGGGGTATCTTGCCACTTAATAATTTAGTGGGCTATTTTTGAATGGAAATGAAATCTATTAAAAGCTAGTTTTCATTTGATTAATAAATGCTATACAGGAACAACAAATAACCAAATAATTAAAGCAAATCCAATCTCTTAATGCAAACATCCTTTAAACAGTCCTTAATTTGATTTTAAATATAAATATTAAATAATGCCTAACCCTTCAAAGAATCTCTTCCCTAGCTGTTCTCCCCAGGCTAATCCTGATGCTCAGTTTCCACTGGGAGTGCAAGCCCTGTCATCAAGCAGCCTCTAGTGCCTGCCTCTCTAGACCCAAGGAGGCCAAAGCATATTTTTTCTTTGCTAGTGATTGATTTGGTACAGTAAATTAAACATTTTGTCACTTATGGTCACTGATGTCTTAGATGGAATTAAAGAGCTGCATATAAAAATTGACATTAAGCATGCTAAAACATTTTTCATTTGATTTCCCCAATTTATTTTATACATTTAATTTTTCCTTTTTTATTGCACAGTCTGTTATTTGGACATATTTAAGAACTCTTCCAGTGTTAACGGTGTTTTATTGTACTAAGATTACTGAAAGGAAATTTTAAAAAGAAAAAATCTACAGGTGTCTTATTATTATTATTATTATTACTATTCTGCGTTTCTGTTTCAAAGATTTTCTCTAGGATAATTTGTTGATTCCAACTTGCCCTTTGGAAGAGGCAATGGGCCTATGCTTATCTCACAGAGAGTAGCGAGGAGACAGAACTAAGGGGCTGGTTCAAGGCCCAATGAGAATGACTGAAACATGGTCACGTGGATTTCCAGTTGTTTACTGAGTGTTCTTGTCGCTGCACGTGGGAAAAGTCTGCCCATCAGCAAATGTGTACCATGAGCATTTACCCACAATAGGAACACTGTTTTTTTCATGGACAAGTGCATCCAATTCCTTTGTTGATATATTTTTATTCAAAAAGTGAATAAAAACATGTCAATACTTACTGCCTGAAAAAAGTTCCTGCATTTTTTGTTAGAATGTGTTTTCTATTTAATTTTATATTTTTATATCTATGAGCATTTAAAAAAAAAGTAATGGCGAAAAAAAAGCCCATAAACCTTTTAAGTTTTGGGAGAAGAAGCTCATGGTGTCCCTGGAAACTAGAGAGGAAGAGGCTCTCTACTAGGTGATTGAATCAAAATGTCTTTCTTAAAATACCTAAATATTCAAGATTTTCATATGATACTTTAGTAATGGGAAGGCCTTTGCTATATGTGGCTTCTTAGGACATCTAAAGGTCCAAGGCTGATCCCCATGGCCAGTTAGTCATCCTATAAATGGAACATTGTACTACCATGCATTGTACAACAGCAGGTATCTACTGAAAGAAAGAGATTTGGTGCAGAAGGCATTAGTAGGGCATCAAGAGTGACCGAGTGTGAGTCCGACTCCTATCCCAACCCTCTGATAGAGTTAAAATCAATCCCTTCCAGTGGAATGGTTTATATGTCACCCCAAACTATATATTAGCACAGGTCCCCATCCAGAGGCTCCCCTGGGGGTGTGTCTGCAGAAATGCTATCCTACCATTCTGTGGCCACAATGGGGGTTCCCTTGGGGTGTTGGGTGGGCACAAGTGAACACGATGGTGGTGACGGGACCTAAAATGAACTGACCGTGCATCCTATGGTTCCTCAGGCCAGGAGATGCTGTGAGGACAGTGCAATGAGAACAGCCACAGAGGTTGTAAAGTGGGTGATGATTTTATGTTATTTCTGTTATTGAAATATTATTTCTGTTATATGATTTCTGTTATATGTTATTTCTGACATGTTATTCATGTGACATGTCACACTATCCCCCATCCCTCAATCACTACTGTCCATCTGTTGTTTAATTTCTCCCTTGCTTGCTGGCTATTGCCTTTTCTTTCGCTGTGGATTTGAGGAAACGGAGTTTGCCCTGTAAAGACAGATTCTATCCGGCAGCTTCTCTCAGGGAATCTGATGCTATCAACAGGAATCACAGCCAAGGGGACTAGCAGGGAACCTGGCCTCCATCATCCAGTGATGTCCAAGTGTACTGTGCCCTGCTCGGCACAGGAGCCAGGAAGAAAGGGAATCTCTCAGGAACAGGAACTTGGAGGTTGCCCTAAGTGAGCCAGATTAGAAATGAGAAGTGCTGAGAAATGTTCTCAGTCACCAGGATGTTGACATCACTTTGAGAAGGGAAGGTTGATGCCAGCCAGATGGACTTTTTTGCAGGGGGGGAGGAAAGAACCTCCCATTATAGCTGTACACCAGGAACACGCTCTGCAGTTATATACCTTGGAGATTTGAAGGCATTGTGGCTGGAACTGTAGGAGGCTCAGACACAAAAATTTCCCTTGGGGCTTCCCAGGTGAGCTGTGCTAAGATAGGACACACCATGAATGCAGCACTTCTTTCTGTAGGAGGGGTATCAGGGCTCCCCTGTGGAAAAGAAGGCATTTGGTGAAGAACCTGTCAGATGAGCATTCTGACAAGTAGAAATAGTTGTGGACAGAGATCATTGCACTGGCCTGAAGAACTGTTATCCTAGACCAGAGCTTACCTTCAAGGGGTACGTGGGACATATGGGATCTGTCTGGAGAAAGTTCAGCCATTGTTAATATAAGAATAGTTTGTGTGACATTGATGTAACCTGGATGCCAAGGAGAGTGGACTAGATTGCACATGAGTGAACAATGATGACTTCACTGTACTAATCAGTGGGGGTGGTAGAAGCCATTGAGTGAGCATGTGTACTGTGTGGCTGTCACATTTGAAATGACTAAACAAGTAGAACGATGAGTCTGCATCAAATTTGGCATTAAGCTTGAACATTCCTCTATGGAACATCCCTCCACAGATTCAGAAGGCTTTTGGGGACAATGCAATGAGTACAACACCAATAAAAGTGTGGCACAAATGCTTCAAAGATGGTTGACAGTCGGTTGAAAGTGATCTATTTTCTGGAAGGCTTGCCACAAGCAGAAC
Source organism: Sturnira hondurensis (assembly GCF_014824575.4). Lineage (NCBI taxonomy): Eukaryota > Metazoa > Chordata > Mammalia > Chiroptera > Phyllostomidae > Sturnira > Sturnira hondurensis. Next base: position 9,945,228 of record NW_028087015.1, read on the forward strand.
ACCTGAGAATAATTTAATGTGTATGGGCTGCAATCAACAAAGATGGGCGACTGACACTTCGAGAACTAGAAACTGATCTGGGGGTTCCAAAACCTACTGTGTCTCAGATTTTGACACAGGGTCTTGTCATGGCAAAATTTGCTCTGCCGTTTCTGCTACCAGAGCAGAAGGAACATCATGCTGCAGCTGCTAAAGAACTGATTCAAACCACTACCAATGAACCAGATTTTCTCAAGAAGGTCATAACTTTGAAGGGGACTGAGGCATCATTGTCCTATGTACAATGTTTCTTATATCCTGTGTCTTCTTCAATATACATCTCTATTTTTCATATTACATGGCTGGATGTCTACAAAATACAGTTTGGGCATTTGTTTTCTTTATATTAGTGGGGCAGATGTCAGGTTCTGTGGCTAGGTTTTCCATGCAGTGATGGGTCTTGGGGAGCTGGTCATGTGTTCTGCCCATCATGTGGTAGAGGGACAGATCATGTATGTGTGGTAGCTCCTCTCATTGCCCCTTTATGAGTAAACATAGAACTGGAACATACTTTCTGGTTTTCCACTGTGAAAGACAAGCAATAGTGAACACTTGTCTGCATCTGTGCACCTGTGCATATAGAACAGATATCTGCCTATACATTGCGTTTATACATGTTGATGGCCACTTATTCCTAAGGCACATTTCAAGCCACATGTCCTGTGTTCATACAACTGAGTATGACACAAACTCAAGGTATCAATAGTGCAACTAACTGGCTCATAAGTATATGTCAAGCAACAGAGAAGGAAGGAACAACTTAGCAGCTCAGAATCACCATGATTGCCAGATCTGGGCTGAAAGGGTGAAGGTAAAATCTCTTAGAGAAAATAAGTTGAAGATGACAAAAGTCATTTCCTCCTGCAAGGATCAGGGATCCTGACAGAGGCCACGAAGACATGGTACCCAGAGTACAGTGTGGGGGTGACCAAGGAAGAAAATACCAACAACATGTTAAGTCCTGGGAAGAACAGAAACCTTCCATGGCAGGGTCCTCATCCAGACCCCCTGCCCCGAGTGCCTGTGCACAGGTCCAGCTAAGGGAAAGGAACAGTCTAGAAGGGTAGTGCACTCTGCTACACAGTCTGCCTGTTACTCAACCAGGATGAGAACTGTTGTTTTGTAAATTAACTGGCTTTTAGCTTTGACCATAAAACTTAAGTATATCCAAATTTTATTTTCAATTCAACCTTTTTCACAAAGCCCTTCTGAGCCCCAGACTGGGTGGCAGGCTTCTCTGTGGACTATCTGGAGCAATCTCCTGTCTTCATTGCCCCTGTGAGTAGCTGGTGTCCCTCTCCAGGTGGAAGTGGACTGGCTTTGTGTCATTTTTATCTGTGGCAGCCTTTTACCAAGATGCCTTATATATAGTTATGACTAAAATATACCTGTTAATTGCACTGAATTGTAGAAGGGACAAGAATACTGTCAGATCTGTTGAAGTTTCACTGAATTTTCATCTTCGTGCCCTTGGGCAGCACTTTAAGTTGTACCAGTGGTCAATAATTTTTGAAACAGGGAGGATGAAATAATACAGAAAAGTCAAATGTGCTTCTCTAAATGTCAGAAAAAGCAAACATATAGTAAAGTAAAAATCACATGAAAGACAAAGAAGAAACACAGCAGTCATATTTATTTAGGTGTGAGATAAAGAATCAGCTCTGATAAGTACATGTCATGCAAGCACCCTTGTGAGCTGCCCATGGTGAAATGTTATAGAGGAAATTGCCTTCTATGGGTATGTGTCTGCGGCTCCTCTACCCCACATTCTCCAGACGAAACTTAAGGAATCTACGTTGTTGGGGACTCGTGTGTGTACAGGGGAGGGTAGGGGAGGCTAGAAGTTGAGTTTTATCTCTACGTGTTTAAATTGCACCGGCAGTGACTACAATAATGGTGAATAAAAACTCAGAAGAGAGGCAAAGCAATATGGGAATCTTATTTTAGACTCTGAGGTGGATGAGTGCTTTGCTGGTGAAATGGGGGAGGTTCAGAGATCTTGTGTGTGACAAAGGCCACCTCTGCTCCAGTATCCTGTTGGCCTGAGTGCTCTTGGGAATGACTACCCCACCAATCTTTGTTTCTTCACTTAAAAATAGGAACAAGCTTCCCCTTTAAGCAAGGGGGAACTTAGGTGGCGCCACACCTGTAATGTAAAGTGGTAACCACAGCACGAGACGAGGGCATTTCCACGCTGAGACCAGCCCAGTGTGTGCTGTGCCTCCGCACGTGCTCTATCCAGTCTCCCAAGAGTGTCAATTTGCTGTAGTTTTTGCAGGAGAAATTCCATCAAGATTACTTAACAATGGCTCAAAATATTTTCTGTAAATTTACCATTGTTCTACTATATCCTGAAGAATATTTGAAAAGTGTTTATTTTGTAATCAAGTTTTCTTGCTGCTGTTGAGAAACAGTTTTAAGACCCAGAAATCACAAACTCTGATGGTAATGTGAGCTAAAATGAAAACAAGAGCAAAAACTAAAATCACCATTGGTATTTTCTCTCAGCATCTTTACATTAAAGTATCTTTTCATTATTATGAAAGGTATTATGCTAAGTAAAATCAGTCAGAGGAAGACAAATACTTCAGGATTTTACTTTTGTGTAGAATCTAAAGAGCAAAATAAATAACATAATAGAAATAGACTCATAGATACAGAGATCAAGCTGATGGTTGGGGGCTGGCTAAAAAGGTGTAGGGGTTAAGAACTAAAAATTGACAGTCGCAATATAGTCACAAGATGTAAAGTACCACGCAGGGAATATAGTCACTAATATTGTAATAACTATGTACAGTGATGCCAGGTGGGTACTTGAAATATCAGGGAGACCACTCGGTAAACTTTATGATTGTCTAACCTCTATGTTGTACACCTGAAACTAAGGCAAAATGATATTGAATGTAAACTGTAATTGAAAACTGAAATAAATAAATAAATGGCCCGCTTCTAGCCCCTCCTCCTGGCTCCTCGTTGCACAGCCTTCGCAAACGTGGTGAGCGTGCATGAGCTGCAACCTCCAGGAGCAGCACGGGGAATCGGAGCAGCCTTGACCCTGTCCCTTTCACTAAAATTTGCCGCAAATACTGTCCTGCGTTTGGTCACTTCCCCGTTCATCACAGAAGTGATGCAATATTAAACCTGCCTGAAACTTAGCAAGTCAATATGTTAATTCATTTCATTCCTAAACGACATTTCCTTACACATTGTAAAACCAGGGGAGAACGCATCTGTGTTGGCTTTATCTCCCCCCAAATTAAGATAGTGTTTTAAATGGAAAATGTAATTTAAATCCTTCCTGACATGGGAGTCTGCGCCTGTGGCCCCTCCGCAGACCTTCATAGAGGCTGGAGCCGTCTGGGTGCTGTGGCAGAAGCTCCTCAGTAGAAGGAGAACTCAGACCAGATTGAGACAAACCATCCCATGACAGGGGTTAAAAGAAACCTGTTACTATGACAACAGATAGGGTCAGATAACAAAATGAACAGCCATGTTTGTGATCTTCAAAAAATTCTCTTCCCTTTGCTCTCCCCTGTTATCTGGACCACTCCATCAAACACCACGCCGATAACATAGCTGAAAACCCAATCGACCTTCAAGAAAACGCAGACAAGTTGGAAAGTGTATGGAAAGGTTACCATCACAGTGGAGGTGCCTCTGATGATATTTGCCTGTATACACAGAAATACACATGCAGCCATTTTTCACGAAAGCAACAGGATAGGTTCAAAGGCATCCACACAAGTGCTTAACACATGTACGTAACAGAAAATGTTTTCCCATCACGGAGAATGGAAATAGGAAGAGGCATTCAGAGTTAAAATCTCTGAAGTCAGAAAGCACTGCAATGTTAGTTAAGATTAGTTATTATAGAAATGTTTGACATAAAATCGACAAGTGAATGCAATTACATTAATGCGTGATTAAGACATCAGTTGGGAGAGAGTTCTGATTCATTCACTGATATTCACAGAGAAGCTGATCAAAAAGCACGTGCACGTGGAAAGAAATAGAAAGCTTCAAAGCATTGTACACCTTGTCTCACGCTACTTAGTTCAAGGGAAATTGAATTAAAACCCAATTATCCTGCATATTTCCTCCTGGTATTTCAACTTATCACTGTATTACGTTTGGAATACTGTAAGCATTCTATATATTCTGACCCAACTATACATTCTTTCATTTCTACTATTAAATTCTTAATATAAACACAAGAATGTCCAATATTGGAGCTCCAAGTATTTAAAAAGTACAGTATATTGAATTTATTTCTCCAGAACCTTAAACATTAGCTTCAAATTTGGAAAATTTGATACATTTATTATTTAATTTTCAAAAGGACCTTTTGGGACAGAATAAGTTCTGTTCTCTAAAGAGTTATTTAATTTTATTTTTAGACCAATTGGTTAAAAATAAAACTTTCTGGACCTTTCAAGTGTACTTTTAGAAAACTACATGCTTTGCTTCTTTAAAAAATGAAGATTATTTCGGTGGATTGATTTAGCATTTAGCTGCTAAACACACATTTTGGCACTCTTGTCATTGCAGGTATGTAGTTACACTGAGACCAGGCATTGTTTTTTCTTTATTTTGTGACTGTTATTCCCCTGGGTGTGTTGGATAATGCATGCTACTTCAATCCATCCGGGGTCAGAGCAGGCAAACAATAAGCTCCTAGAGATGATAGAAACAGGGTTTTATTAATTTCTGAGGGTAAAAGGGATGCATTGCTTGCAAAGGTGAGGTCTGAAGGTTGCGCAAACAAAACCCTTCCTAGGGCAGTGTTTTCTCAGGAGGTGAGGAGCACGGATCCTCAGCACATGTGTGCAGGGTGAGTGTCTGAAGGATCTGATTGCCAGCTTGAGACACATCTTTGTAGGGACCACATCACCCAGCAGGGCACCTGTCTGTTGATACCCACACAGGTGTGCCTGCCACCTTGACTTAGAAGCTTGCTGGGTCCTGTCCTACATGGCAGCTTAGCAACAGAATCCTCAGTGTTACCTTTCTCATAAACACAGCACTTTCTTACATGCAAACAATCTTTGGCTTCTACAATGTGTTATCAAACCCCACAAGCTTTTCAGCTACTCCATTCTTTGAAGCCATTTGTACTCCATTATACTCTAAAACTAATATTAACCCAGAGTTACATGTTAAAACTGAGAATTGTGTGTCACTTCCCATCACTACATTTTCTCTAAACCACTCGAGAAGCCTTAATTGAATAGAATTATACTTAAAAACTTCAGAAAAATATCTCATGTTAGTAGCATTTAAAAACAAAAACTCATTGACAAACTAAATAAATGTTTTTTGTAAGTAAAAATAATTCCCAAAATTCTTGAAAATACTTTAAAATAGGGCTTTTGTAATCAGTGCAAAATAATTTCTCAATTGCCTACAATGTATGAAACACTGGGCAGAAATGATGTGATTAAACAATATCTCTTATAATATGTTAATTTTATTCAATACCTGGTTTTAGCACATTTTTAAAAATGAGTAAAAAGTTCAAGAGAAAATAATTAAAATTGATTAATGAACAGGGTGGAAGAGAAAATCCAGTTACTTTTCCCCATTTAGACCATATGTAGCAAGAGACTCCTTTTAGAACCTGAAGAGGATGAAAAAAGGAGCTGTCAGGGCTTCATTAGGAGAAGTGATCACTATTATGAATTGATTAAATAAATATTAACATACTAAATAAATATCTGATACGTTTATCAAAAGGAATGAGTAGATGTCAACAGAAATTAACTTCATTGCATAAGATTTACTATCATTCTTTCTGTTTTCTTTTTTATTCTAAAAATCCATTTAAATAAGAGCTTGGTTTTGAACCTTGTTATGTGTCTGTTCCCCTTTCATTAAGACTTCCCCCCACAGAAAGCATTTTAAAGTAGTTTTCAAAAGCTTGCTCACCAGTCTCGGCTCTAAGAAGCAGGCAGGAGAGGGTCTGGCTTCTTCAGATCTGCAGACTTGGGCTCTCCCGGCAGGTCAGACCTCAGGAGAGGACTTTGTCATATGGAAATGTTTAACGGTCCAGCTCATAGCCTGTGGAGGCCGCCTTTTATCTTTGCAGGGTTTGAACATGATCCTTTCAAAGCCAGATAACCCAGGAAAGGCCTCACAGTGACTGCTCACTGCTCACTCTCAGGCCCCTAATCGTAGTCCCCAAGGAATCAGTTATTAGAATTCGATAAGGAGGCTTTCTTGTCGTTTCCTATGTGAGCTTCATTCTTTGTGTTCCTGCAAAATAATATGCACTCATCATTTTTTTAAAAAATGCACAGAAGCAATTTTAAGATTGACAAATAAAAGCAAGCTTTGAGATTTATTTGAATTTGTGAGTTTTTTAAGTATATCGAAACACTTGAAATCAAACAAAATGCTCAGCTTATCAGTTCCATTTGATGACCCCTTGCCTCTGTCTAATCTTCAAATCTAAATACTTTGGTTTCACTGCTAATTTTAAAAAAGGGTGCCGTCTTCCTAATTTTCCACTAAGAGTACTTTAAATGATAAAGACTTTGTGTTTAATATGGATAAAATCAAATGCAAATTGTTATTGGCCTGGCTGAATCAGCCTAGATGTTTCCACTAATGAAAAGCACACGTTTGCTCGGGGACTGAGCAGCCCGCAGCACAACAGAGCACCGCCCTCTGAGTCTTCACTTCAGCTTCTCCAACTATCCGGCAGGAAGGACCAGGCTGTTTTTTCCTCCTTTTACCAGTAATCCATAGTAGAGCAAGTGTAGTGAAATAAAAATAAATAAACTTTTAAATCATTAGATTCAATAGACATAAAATTGCTCTGTCATAATTTCTAAAGGCGTGCTTTCATTTTCTGCTCTTAACTAGTTGTAGACAAGGAACCAAGCATTTGCAGACTGTCAGTGCATCGATGGTCCACTGATCTGGAACAACAGTGGCGAGACCATTCAATGGGAAAAAGAGTTTTTTCAACAAATGGTGCTGGGACAACTGGATAGTCAAATGCGAAAGAATGAAGGTGGACCCCTACCTCACACCACTTATAAAATTCACTCAAAATGGTACCAATGACCTAAAAGTAAGCATTAAAACAATAAAACTTTTAGAAGAAAACATAGGGTAAAATTTCCAGGACCTTGACTTTGACAATGGATTATTAGGAATGATACCAAAAGCATGAGCAATAAAAAATAAAACAAATAAATTGGACTTTATCAAAATTTTAAAAAAGCAGCCTTTTGTACTTCACAGGACACCATCAGGAAAGTAATAAGGCAATGAGTAGAATGAGAGAAAATATTCACAAATCATATATCTGATAAAAAATTCATACCTGGAATCTATAAAGGATTCACATACTGAATAATGAAATGACAAATAACCCAATTTAAAAATGAGGAGAGGATCCGAATATACTTTTCTCCAAGAAAGATACACAGCCCTGGCTGATGTAGCTCAGTGGATTGAGTGCAGGCCTGCAAACCACAGGATCGCGGTTCGATTCCCAGTCAGGGCACCTGCCTGGGTTGCTAGGCCAATTCCCAGAAGGGAACACACGAGAGGCAACCATACATTGATGTTTCTCTCCCTCTCTCCTTCCTTTCTCCTCTAAAAGATAAATAAATAAAATCTTTAAAAAATAAAAAAAAATTAAAAAAAGAAAGATACACAAATGAGCAATAAGCACATGAGAAGATAGTCACATCATTAACCATCAGAGAAGTGCAAATCAAAAGCACAATGAGATAGTACTTCCCACCCACTAGAAAGGCCAGACTCAAAAGTCAGATAATAATACACATGGGAAAAGACACAGGGAAATCAGAACCCTCATACACTGGTGGTGAACATGTAAAATGTGTGGCCACTTTGGAAAACAACCTGAAGGTTCTCCGAGTGATTAAACATAGACTTATCACGTGCCTCAGTAGTTCCACTCCCAGATAATATTGATGGGGGCAATGGTTGCAAATAACTGGGCATGTACCCAGACTAATAAATTTCACATTTTAAACTGATGAACTCTATGATATATAAATTATATTTCAATAGCTGTACAAAATATAGTCACATGTATTAAGTGGGATGTCCCACCCCCAGGGAAAGCCCGGGTCCCCACTCTGAAAACACTGACCGGGAACAATGCATGGAAGAGGCCCTTCCTATCCTGGACAGATGGCATTCTGTGGTAAATCTTGAGGCATCATTAGGGATACACCAGCCCTGTCCAGCCCTGGAGGCCATGTTCATAAAGGATGAATGGGAGATCCCTCCTCCCCACACTCACTCTCCTGGCCTTCTCTCCAGGAGATGGTGTAGAGGGAGGCAGGGTATTATCGCCCCAGGATTTGAGAACAGAGGTACCTAACACTTGGGAGGTTGTGGAAGGCACTCTAGGGCATCCACCCATAAAGATGACTGACTTCCCTTATTTCCAACCTTGCTAATGATCTCAACATCTCTTCACTTTCACGGATATAACAGATCTTTCTTACTCATGAGAGAACTGAGATTCTGGCTATCTGTCAACCCTTAAGAAAGAAAAAGGTGTCCTGGGGTCCCACAGCTTTGACAGGGTGCTGCTCTGAAAGTTCAAGTTTATTGAACAACTGATGCTGATCAGTGAGGCAATTACGCACTTCAAGTCTTTCCTTTAAACTATGCCACCTGATTACCTGCCACTTATTTAAAGGTAGATACAGGACCTGAGTAGATACAACATCATATCAGAGCAAATCCAGCAGCCACTGGGATACAATTGAATGTCTGGGCTTTGCTGCAGCCTCAATTTGTGCCCAAGCAGGAGCTCTTTCTCTGGGGCATCTGCTCAGGAAGTTGACCAGTTTTGCCAGAAGCCTGATCCTGATTAGTTCTTCCCCAACTTTGCAATGATAAAGGATGTAGACTATGGAATACAAGTTGGAATGACCTACTTATATAGAACCCGTTTTGGCTAATGAAAATGAAACCTCTTGGCCTCACAGACAAGATATATAAAATTGTCTACACAAAAACTCCAAACTATTTTGAAAAAAATAAACAGATAAACAACCAAAGCAAGAAAACAATAGAAGTAGTGTGTTTGTTTTTATAAGCTGTACACAGTGTTGGTGGCTTTGGCCTATTTAGACACTAAAGCCCTATCCAGTGTCTGCTCTGGGTTCTGACAGTTGTCACTTGCAGACTCATGGTGGGGATGCTTGGTGACAAGCCAAGTACAACAGCACACAAAGTGCAGGAGGCTTTCTTTATCAAGGGAAGCGGAGGCTGTGCAAATGCAATGGTGATCATTTCACCGCATAGGAATTTTTGCTCCCCAGTCGTGTTCCGGTTTTCCTCTGTGGATGGGTGCCCACCATGTCCCCTTGTCCCTCCTGCCTTTTATTGGAACATATTTCTGACTATGGGCTATAGTATTTGATGCAGGGCAAGTCAAGGTATTTTAAAAATTAAATATCATGGAACTCTCTTTCTGGCTGGTGACGTTTAATTTGTGTAGCAGTATATTATGTCAGGTAGTCCTGGGCAGCACCAGACTTCCCTGCCTGGACCTTAAAACATAGATCATATTGGAAAGAAGAAAAGACATGGAAGGTGGGAAAGGAGATGAATGGTCATCACCCCTTTTTGGATCCAGGCAGTTTGTGTATCCTACCACTTTCAGTTTCTTATAACCATCTTTTGGGATGGATTGTACTATTTCTATTTTCAATACAAGCAACCAGACACTAAAGAGGATTAGGGAACTTGTCGAAGTTCACAATGAAGGCTGGCAGAAGAGGACAAGAGAGACCTAGAACCATGGCCTTGTGGTCCCCACACCAGTCCTTGATTGACAAAAGAAACTTTCTCAAGGTGACTCTCAGCTCCTCCTGGTTAGTGCAGGGGGCTGGGCCAAGCGGCAGGAGTTCTTACCCCTCGCCGTATTTCTCCTGTCATCTCATGCTTTCCTTACCCGCTTCACCATCAAGCTGTGTAACCCAAGGGGCTTTGTTTGGAAAGGTTAATCTGGAATTTAGGATAACTGATATAAACATCCAGGTAGATGACGTAGCTACAATAATTGATCAGTCTGTAGCTTTTGATAGAGTGCCAATTCATGGGAAGGTCAGTGCTGGTGCAGTAAATAGACACCTGAGTGCCTGTCAAGACAAATTTTGCAGCATGAAATGGGCATTTATATAGCACAGCCCCCGCAAGGCAGGCTGATTTCTCCAGATGGAGGCCAACTGGTAAGTTGGGAGTCTCCCGCAGTTTCCTGAGCTCTGGTCCGTCAAGTCAGGCAGGAAAACCTCTGTCATCGGCGATAGCCTAGAGGATCAACAGAACACCTCACACTGGCCTGTGTGAGGAAGCACTTACTGTATGTGTTTGAAGACTCCTTTTTTAAGATCAGTTTTAGGTTCACAACAAAATTGAGAGGGAGGTACATAGATCTCCCATATAAGCATTATGCTTATAACAGCCTCCCTCCTCCCCCACTCTAAGCATCCCCACCAGATGGGACATTTGTCACGATTGATTAACCTACACTGACACGTCATCATTACCCAGAGTTTACAGTGTATGTTAGGGGTCAGTCTCAGGTGTTGTACACTCTACGGGTTTGTACAATGACAGGTATCCACCTTTACAGTACTGGACAGAGGAGCGTCACAGCCCTAACAAATCCTCCGTGCCATGCTTATCCACCCATCTCTTCAAGGCAACCCAGGGCAACCCTAATCTGTCTTGATCCTCATAGTTTTGTCTTTGTCATGGAGTTAGATTCATATGCTATGTAGGTTTTTAGATTGGCTTCTGTCACTTAGTAACAGGCATTTAACGTACTTCTATGTCTTTTTGTGGCTTGATAGTTCATTTCTGTTTGGTGTTAAATAATATTCTATTATCTGGATGTACACTATTTGTACATCCATTCACTTGCTAAAGGACATCTTAGCAAGATGTCCTTGGTTGTTTACAAGTTTTGGCAATTATAAATAAGGCTGCTATAAATATCCATAATGCAGGTTTTGGGGTGGACATATGTTTCAACTTCTTTGCGTAAATACCAATGAGCATGATGGCTGGATCATATGGTAAGAGTATGTTTAGTTTTGTAAGAAACCTCCGCACTGTCTTCCAAAGTGGCTGTAACGGTTTACATTCCCACCAGCAATGAATGAGAGTTCCTCACCAGCATATAGTGCTGTCAAAGGTTTTCAATTTTAGCTGTTCTAGTGGATGTGCAGTAGTATCTTGTTGTTTTTACCATTGTTTTTCATGTCCTTGGGAGAGATTTTCAACCACCTAATACAGAGTATTCTGAATTCCTCATCTGGTTTTGGATTTTTACTCCCTGTGATGCTGTGTGTATGGGGAGGTGGAGAGAGAGAGAGAATGTTGCAGAGATGGGGGGTGTGTTTGTAAACTAAAGGTGCCATTAGCCAATGTAGACTGTCCAAGGCATCTAATTAACATCATTAAATCCATCTGCAGTAACTAATGTGCATACACAGAGCAACAATAACAAAACATTAGTGTCCTTCCTATTGGATGATTACATTCAGAGTATGTAATCACTGGTTAAATATTTGAAAATAAAAGTCAGTTCAATATTTTCTTTTGTGGGTATGTTTTTACTATACAAGGCAGCTTGACAAAGAAATCAGCATTTATTGAACATTTACTATGTGCTAGAACCTGCTGTCAATGCTTTTGTGTTACTATATTTGTGTCCCATACCACCCTTGTAATAAGGTTGGTGCTCCTGTATTGCAGGCAGTCTGGCCGGGTCCAGAGGTGGTGACCCGCTGTCCCGCATTGCACAGCTGGTCTAAGGAGGAGCCCCACGCCAGCATCCACGCTCCTTCTCCTCCACCACGAATCAGAGCGGAAACTCCGCAAAAACAAAACGGAAGCACTATACTGCTGAGTCTGACTGTGTGCCGAGACTGGACATTTGCTATTTCCCATCTGAGACTAATGTGGCACTGTACACATGGTTATTATCTCTGTTTTACCGGTAAGGAACAGGATTCAGGGAAATGTGTAGTGAACTGCCTATGGTTATACACCAAGCTTCCATCACTTCTTGGACTGCTGACTTTGCTGCTTGTACCCACCTTTATGCAGTGAAAGACGATGTGGGAAATGGCTTGACATAAAGCTTTTCGAAAGGTTAGGGCTTCATAGAGGCTTGTTGAAACGTAAATTAACAGGGATTATCCCCTTTTAAAGTGACTTTACAGAGGTATAATTTGCATACCACAAGATTCACCCATTTTAAGTGTACAAGTCAGTGATTTTTGGCAAGTATACAGAATCGGGCACTGCCACCACAGCCTCATGTTAGAGCATTTGTATCACCCCCACCTCAAAAAAAAGCAGGCGTCTGCATGTGGTCACTCTCCACTCCTGTCCCAGCCCCTAGCCACTCTAGTCTACTTTCTTTCTTTATTTTGGGGGGACTTTATATAAAGGGAATGATAGCACATATGTATGGCTTCTGTCACTCAGCATGGTGCTTTCCTAATTGATCTGTGTGGTACATTGGTACATTGCTTTTCTCTATTGCTGAGTAGATTCTATTACATGGATACACCACACTCTGTTCATTGGTTTGTAGGTCCCACTTTTGGGCTCTCGTGTGTAATGCTCCATGGGCATTTGCACATAGGCGTGGCTATGTTTTCATTTCTTTGGGATAGACTCCTGGTGTTATTCCTTTAACGTGTGTGCAATATTCAAGTTTATACAAGTGTAAATCTTCTTATATGCATTTTTAAATAAAGCACTGTGTTTTGAAAGTGACAGCACATGTATGCATGCTTTTTTTCTAAATATGGCTCGGGTAATGAAGTTACTACATGAAAACGGATTCAGATTCTGTAAATTCCCCATCTGCATCATTACATATTCTCTGTCCTTTTGGGTATTTTTGGAGAATTCAGATAAATCCTGAGAGCTGTGTGAAAAAGCTCAGGTGACATATCTGCGTTGAGGAAGAGAGCCAAAAAGAGTTATTTCTAAATGAATAAGGTCGTCTAAGCAAACAGTCGCTGAATTGGAGGAAATCCTGCTCTCACTACATGTCCTATCATTTCTCCGACGAGAACAGTGATTGTCACGCTGATCCGTCAGGGTCATGGAGGTGAAACACCTGAGACCAGATCTGTAGGGAGAGAAATGCCGGCGACATTTCTCCTGGGTATTACTGCAAATGGAAACCAAAACGCAGGAACTTACACATCTCATGTGGTAAAGTCCTAACGTTATAAAGCAAGAAGAATATCTCAGGCACTAGGCTTCCAAATGTAAAATTTGAGATAAAAAATAGAAACAAGATTTGGATCAGCTATATCATTCAAGTGAGTGGAGATTTCTTGGCTAACTATACATTTTTCTACTGTTCTATTCTGAAAACTCTATAGTAAAAAAAAGTGATCTGCACGTGTCACTGGCACAAATAATAGAGATTTGGAATACTAATTTACTTATCTTTCGATAATGAAAGTTGCCAGAGCTAATACAAACATAGAAATATTGTTAGATGTTCTAGAAAGCAGCCTGGAGGGTTCTGGGTGCTACTCATCAGATACCATTCTTGGGTTTGTGGGGAGACACCTCCCATGCTACCTCCAAAACAGCAAAATAGATTTGAAAGAGTGTTTCTCTCCCCACCCCACCCCACCAGCCTCCCGGCTCTCAAAGGAAAATAGGAAATTATTCTTGTCTGGTAAAAGACCTCACACTGAATATTTATAATCAACTGCTGGACCATTATTACAGGGCTTTATGCTGGAAGCTGTAGTTGTTAGTAGAAAGCAAATTAAAATATTGGGAAGCACAAGATAAGAGTCACGTAATTTTCAGAACATGACTGTTCACCTAAACAACTCCAGAGAAGCAACGAAACTGTTCATTTTATGAGAAGCTCAGCAAGACACTGGGTGCAGGGCAAAGGGGGCGATAGACTCATCCCCTTGGAGCAGTCACTGGGCCCAGGTTCACCAGCAAGAATCAGAGAGAAGATGTGACCTTAAAGGACGTCACTGCCTCTAACATCAAAACCTCCAAAGTCCTAAGAAGCACACTTAAAAGAAATGTGGGAGATGTCAGAGAAAAAACACTATGTAATTTGAAAGAAGCTCTTCACAACTGGAGAAAAAGGTGCCAGGCTTATGGACAAGACTCAGCGCTCTAGGTTACTAACTCCCTGAGTTAATGCCTAAGTCATGTGGGATTCTAAGCAAAGTGCTCAGGTTCACTGGGAGGACCAAGTGGATAGTAGAGTCCAGGTATTTTAAAAGAATGAGAAGAAAGATTCTAAACTCATCAGATATCCTAAAGCCCTCTGAGGCTAAAATAAACACAGAGGACTGAATGGAAGAGAGGGAGACAGGAACGAAACAGTACGGAAATACCAGGCCCAGTCGATGTTATAAAGTGATGTTTCATGGACAGTGAGTGAAGCTTTTTGCTTGATCCAGGAAAGAGCCATGTGTCCGACAGTCGGATCTTTGTTACAAACCTCGTGTTGAAGCAAACCCTAGACAATGGTCATTAAATATAAGAAGCAAAATGAGAACATTCACTTGACAAGAACATCAGAGCCACAAACCATGAAAGAAAAAATTTAAAAAATTAATTAGTATTTACAACAATCCATTCCATCAATCACATTAAAAATGAAGCAAAAACCTAGGAGAAAAGTTGTTGACCACAAAGTCTTTGATTCTGTGGATGGGATAATGAGAGTTCCTATAATAAGAGGGAAAAGAATCACAACAAAAATAGAAAATAAGATTTATAGCATTTTGCCAAAACTGTAGAAATGAATAAGCTTGTGAAAAAGTATTCACGTCCCCCAGAAGCCAGGAAAATGAGACTTAAAATCTTGAGGTAGATCAACATTACCTGAATTCAGAGTACACTGATTCATTCAGTGCTGCAGACGCCCTGGGGAGACGGCCCAGGCTGGACGCTCCCAGGGGGCCTGTGTATTCACAACACCTCCCAGAGAGCAGGCTGTCTTTTGAACGACAGGCTTTATTACATATGTGTGTGTGTAAAAAGCACATGTTGTTAAATATGTAAATGTATAATCCATATACATAGGTCTGAAAAAAACATTCTGTTAAAAGCATAAGTATATGATGCACGCCTATCTTTATGGAAGACATGCATGTGCCATTATAACAGATACAAAAGGAAAGCACGTTTGTAACATTGTGATAGCAAGTTTCAAGTTAGTTTAAAATATATTTTCTGAGCTCCCATGTTTTTTGCATTGAGCACTCTCTGATAAAATAAGAAATGCTCTTTAAATGAAATGTAACCCTTTAGTCAATGAAACAGTAATTCAACAAGTAGAATGGTAAATACGAAATTTAAAATATTATATAAATAACGGAATTGTTTATTGTTTAAATAATCCTTACACTTCTGAAAAAAAGATTGATCAAGTTATGAGTTTAGTATAAGAATAAATCTCAGCCCATATGGAAAGTCAGGAATATAAGGGAGACACCGGTAATGGTGGGTTTGTATTCTTCTGTCACCCTGTGTGTGGCAGGGCAGAAATTGGTGAGCAGTCCCAGGTTTCTGAATGTGTGCTCAGTGCTGCAGGACTCTGGGGACCCACCTCTAGTTCCACCAAGTCATGTTAATTCCTGGCGGCGCTGTTCTGGTGGAAACCCAGTGACTCTGTATGTTCTTGGTAACGTGTCTGCACAGACCAGGACCTCTGAGGCGGATGGGCGTGAAGCAACCTGCTGGGTCCTCATTTTTGTTGGGGTCAAGGCAGATGCATGGCGACCTTACGTTCTACAGAGAGATGAGTGTAGAACTTAGCTCAGCAGCCCCTTAAAAAGTTCAAACTAAAGCAAAGATAAGGAGGCCAAAATTAACACACACAAAAGACTTTTATTTTAGTTCAGGGGCAAATCATTTATGGGCCGCTTTTAGCTGAGCTACCAAATCGAATGGATTCACAATTATTTTGAATAAGTATAGTGTGTGTTTGTTTTTTTTAAAACCTTGCTAAAATATTTTCTGATTTTATAGTGTTGGATAAAGTCAGGGAGTTTTTTGATGTGTTTTCTTTTGAAGCGAATGGATGCTGTTTTGGCAACGTGGATATTTCATTTGAAGGAAGCATAATAAACTGCTTTCTTTGTATTGATTGAAGAAATACAGTGCCTATTTTTTTGCTGGGTTTTCTAGTAGTTACTCGATAGGTTAAAGGGCAACGCCATCTGTTTCCTAACAGGACATTTTGTGTAAGATTTGCAAGTCCTACAGGCACCTTTAAGCATGGATAAATATGCACTCTTGGTTTCCGATGGGCAGTTTTTTACTACCAAAGGATGATTATGTTGTGTGCCTTGAGACATTGGCTATAATATATTTCCTGTCCCTTTATTGCATTTTGGAATCATAAACAATGACTGTTTGGCTCAAAGCCATTTATTCAGCCCAAAAAGACATTATTTGCACAACAAAAATCAATAAAAATGTTACTAGGTCTGGCTGGATACTTTGCTTAACTGTGATATTTGTCTATCACTGATGGCATGCCATCTCTCGCAGGGGACTGGGGCCAAAACACAGCTATTGATCCAGTCAGCGATGATGGATACTGGCATTTGGAAAGGGCTGCCGTGGAGAATCTCGATTAAAAAAATATTTCTAGGTTTTGCCTGGAGCAGAGGCAAGATAACCCCGGTGAGGAGATTTTCTCTGTCCTGTTGGGTTTCTCCCTCTTGTGGTAGAGAAGCGCTGCAGACCAAAGTCATTATTGAAAGAATTAAGTCAATCTATGTTTAGCCAAAGGCACTGGCATCATCTCAAGCTCAGCTGATTTAGACACCGTCTCCTGTCCTTTTCATCACCTTAAAGCGCCGGGAAAGCAGCTCATACACAGGAAAGGAAGAAAGAGCTACCGAGATGCTCCTGCCTGTCTTCTGCTCTTTTCATGCTATCTGTTTACATCTAGAAAAACAGGGCAGACTACCTTCCCTTAAGTAATTAACTGCGCGGTTGCCCTTTTGAAATGAGTCCTTTAGCTAAGACTGAATGCTTTAACTAACAAGGAGCCAGCATGAATGATACGGAAAAACATACCAAATAGGTTATAGACAATTTATTGCGCTGAGCTTGAGGAAAAAGTGATATATTATCCCCCCACTCCCATAAATTTAAAATATGAAATTGTTTTTCATTTTTTATTTGCTATCTCCCCACCTCCAGCATAAATCTGAACCATAGAGTCTTGGTGAAAGGCGGCAAGCGGTGGAAAATACCTTCATTTTATTTTACTCCATTTCATTTTATGTTATTTAATCATTTATTTATGCCACACCTTTTCTGAAAGGACTCCGTGGACAAATGGAGCTGAGCAAACAGAGGCCCAGTACCCAGATTGCCCAGTGCAGGTTACCTGGAGCTGCTGCCCCTGCCCCCTTCTGGCACTGGCTTTGCTGGCTCCCCAGCTCTGTGCAGCTCTGGGCTGTGCGTTTGGGCTCCCAGGCACAGCTCTTCTTGGAATCCAAGTTGTCTCCACAAAAATAGTTCCTTTGGTTCTCAACCGTCCTGACGACTGCAATTTCTGTAAACTGCCCACACAGCACTGTGCAAGCCCAGTGAAGTGGAGTTGCTCTGGCCTTTGTCTCACTGCTGGTGTGGGTCTGTCCTTTCATTTTTTTTATGCGAAGATACTGGTCAAGAAGTCCAGGCATGTTTGTATAATTAATTATTATCATTTTTAATCTCTCAAATGCTGTGTTTGAGCTAGAAATGATTAGAATTCACAGTTAAAAATCAACTGATGATGCCAGAGTTGGCTATTTCCAGGTCAGAAATCTGGTCTGGTGGTTTGGGTCCAGCTGTGATTTTTGTGCCTATGTACCACAACTTT
Organism: Sturnira hondurensis; assembly: GCF_014824575.4. Lineage (NCBI taxonomy): Eukaryota > Metazoa > Chordata > Mammalia > Chiroptera > Phyllostomidae > Sturnira > Sturnira hondurensis. The sequence continues at coordinate 9,963,166 of NW_028087015.1, forward strand.
ATTAAGGTAACAAATTTATTACCTTAAGTTGCTCTGCAGCTAAGATCCTCTACAACAGATGCACATTTTACACTAATGAGAAATGATGTTTTTAGTGTTTCGTATCAGATGTGCCTTTCTAAACTCACATTAGGCTACATTTGTGTGTAGACAAAAGCATCATATCACAATAATTAAAGCATGTTTTAAAGTAGTTAAAGGAATAATAAACTTAAAGCAGTGTAATTATATTTTCTGATGGCAAAAGTATATATTGTATTATAAGCAAGTATATGCACACACATCAGTCTGTATGCATGAGTATGTGTATATATATATATATGTGTGTGTGTGTGTGTGTGTGTGTGTATTTGTGTGCATATGTGTGTGTGTAGCCATTTCTTGTCCCGGGTAATTGTCAGTGTCTTACCACAACAGAGTCTTAATGTTCTTTACCACGATGCTGGATTTGTTCATTTGAACGCTTTCCCTTGACCAGCCCTTTAAAGTTGGTGTTTGGTTGGTGGCTCAGCTATGACTCATGTATTAGAACAGTCATTTAGCAATGATCTTCCTGGACTTAGGTCTCCCCAGCGACTCCCAGTCACAATGCCTATTGCCTTCCTACACCTGCATGTGCATTTATGCTGAAGACTTCCTCCCTTCATCTCACATAGAGGAAAAGCGAGACTTCTGAGTCTGAAGCAGGTGCCCTCAAACACTGTGAGACAAGCAAACCCATGGCTGCTGCCCCTTTTAGCAGTTCTTTCCCATTTAATAGAGCAAATATGACAAAACTTTTTGTAAATGACAGTGGGCAAATCAGTCCTGCCCTAGGTAGATATTGTCTTTTCCTGCCAATTCTCCTAAAATGTAACGGGGCTTTTGAAATGTCGGTTTCACACGTTGGAGAACAGACTGGCTGATGCTTTTCCCACTCGCTGTCCTTTCGCTTGCACAGTGAGGCCATTTTCAAAATTCATTGCCACCTTGATTTAGCCTGTTTTAGTTCCTTTCTGCAGCTGGTTTCACATTAACGGCTTCAACGTGAGATTGTAATTTTCATTCCTGGGAAAAAGGGTGCCTGTCTTTTCCTTACAAGGCAGAATCTCCAGGGCACACTGGAAGTGACGGGCTGTGTGTTGGCAGGGGTGGGGGGTTGGGGGGCGTCCACCAACAATAGATTGTTGTTGGTTTTAATCAACTGAGAAACCAGCCTAATTAGAGGCCTTTAATGCAGTATTTGTTGAATGACTGTTAAAATGAAAGTGTATTTAGTTTACGTTTAATATTGAATCTAGTTAAGGTAATTGGAGTTAAATTGTCTTTTCAATGACTAATCCAGCAGAGTGTGAATGGTAAATTGTCTTCATTTGAACCACAAAAGACCAGCAGTCAGGGATTATTTTTGGAAAGGCACAGGCCAGGGACAACCTCTGCTGTGCACATAAATGGAATTCTACGATCGGGATGACTTCTTGATTTCCTAGCAATGCCATCCTTCACTGTCCTGATGGTACAATTCTGTTATTATTACAATTCTACATTATTAGGAGAAAGCAATATTTTATAGCACTGAAACCATGTGGGGGGATGAGAAATTCATTTAGCACGTAATTCATTAGCAAATGTAGGACCTTGATGAAATATTGTATTCAGAGGGTGCTCCAGAAATCTGAACAGCGAGTGTAGCACGTGGTGGAGGTTGAGTAAATACTTTTCTCCTCCCAGATCGATTCTATTGATTGTCATTAAAGCAGCGTGCCCAGAACAATGAAGTGGGCTCTAATTTCCAAGCGGCAGGTGGAGCCTGCTCTGGCTTTCCCTCGCTCCAGTTAAGAGCGTCATTAAATGTAAGAGCAAACAGCACATTGAGAGGCCAAGTGTTTTATTAATTCATCATCAGAATTATCTCAGTGCATTAATATTAATAGCCACAAATTGGATTTCATTTAAGAGGTGAAATAAATATGCAGATAGTAAAAGCCTGCACAGCCCGAGAGCCCTACAATGGGCCTTCACCTGGAGCTGTGCCCTGGGAGGCCCTCGGTCTTGTTTTCTTCCATGGACCAACGCTGCTGAGAGGAACAGTGATACTCGGAACGTCCAGCACACAGCAGTGAGGCTCCCAGGCTGGCCACTGCACAGTGGCTCGATCCCCCTGGGCTGAGCAGGGTGGCAGGAAGTTAAAGGGACAGGGTGGGCTCCCTGCAGAAACTTCTGGTTTCCACCTTTCTTATTTAGCAGCACAGAAACGATACCGTCACACACAGTGACATGTATTTGATGCTCTATGCAATCCTCCTGCGAGGAGGACAATAAGTAAATGCAGTGTGGGAGCTATTTCTACTAGCCTGTGTACTGAAGAGCCATGGAAGGCATGAGGGTTTGTTTCTGTACAAAGAAAACTTCTCTGGCATTATGTTTCATTTCCAAAAGGAGACAGAAAGAGAGGAATTGGGTCTTACTGAGTTTTACAAAGACTGGAGTTTCCAGGAGGAACATACAAATTACTTGATTTTATTCAGAAAAGTATTTGAAAGGTTAAGCAGAACTTTCTTTGGTTACTTTGTAATTATATATGTAATTTTCTACCCTGGTATCAGGTGGGCCAAAAAGTCTGTGTGTTTTTTTCCCACAAAATAAAAGACATATATATTTTTTATTTTTACCAATAACTTTATTGATTTGGATGTTTTGACTATGTCAGCTATCTCCCACGTGGTATAACATTGATTGTTCTCAATTAATGTTTTGATTCGATCACTATCAACTTCAACTGATCTACCTGACCACGGAGCATCACCCAGTGAGAAATCTCCCACGTGAAACATTTCAAACCACTGTCGGCACATTCGATCAGTCACGGCACCTTCTCCAGATATTGCACAAAGCTCTTTTGTCTGTGTTTTAGGTGCATTTTTACCTTTCTTGAAATAATAAAACATAATGTGCCCAAAATGTTTAATTTTTTTACATCTTCAATATTAAAATGGTAATGCAAAAATTAACCAGTTTTGATACGTTTTTTTAAATGCACACTGATATGACAGCTGTCACAATACAATCTAACAAAATTGTTTCAAATGAAGTTAAAGGGAGCTAATTAAGCGCTATTAGATCTAGCTTACAGAAACAAACAAACAAACTTTTTGGCCAACCCAATGTATTAATTTGCTAGAGCGTGTGTAATAAAGAACCACAAACTGATGGCTGAAAGCAGCAGAAATTTATTTGTCCCAGTCCTAGAACTGGACCTCTGGAACCAAGGTATCTGCAGCACTGTATTCCCTCTGAGACTCTGGGTTGAATTCTTCTCTGCCTTCTCCAGCTGCTGGTGGTGGCCACAGTCCTTGAGTTTCTTGGCTTACTTCACTCCAGTTTCTGCCTTAGTGGTCATGAGCCCTTCTGCTGGTCTATCTCTGTCTTCTTATAAGAACTCCAGACCTGGCTGGTATGGCTCAGTAAGTTGATTGCCAGCCTGTGAACCAAAGGGTCACCGGCTTGATTCCCAGTCAGGGCACATGCCTGGGTTGCAGGCCAGCTCCCCAGCAGAGGACGAGTGAGAGGCAACCACACACAGATGTTTCTCTTCCTCTCTCCCTTCCTTCCTCTCTCTCTAAAAATAAATAAACAAACAAACAAAATCTTTTTAGAAAAGAACTCCAATCATATTGGACACAGCTCAAATCTAATAACTTCATCCTAATGTAAATAAACCTGCAAAGACCTTTTCCTAAAGAAGGCCGTATTTACAGGTACTGGAGGTTAAGAATTCAACAGATCTTGGGTGGGGAGCACAATTCTACTTATGCCACTAGGATGATTTTGAAAATGAGAAAATATACGTTTATAAATCTGTGAACCTGGAGGTGAAAGAGATTGCCATTGAACACTTGGAGAAAGGCACAGGTACTACAAAGGGGAAGAAGAGGACGGGGCAGCTACAGGTGGCCTTGCAAGTGTGGAAGGATGGCACATACCGTGGGACCAGCCCTCTCACCAAGTCAGAGAAGGCCTGCATCATTTGTTACAGTGTGGAAGGCTGGAAACGGTCCCTGGCCCTAGACTGTATATCCATACCTGCTGACTACCCCTAACTGAGACCCACTGTGGGGACTCTTTCAGGGGATAGAGTTTGGCCAGGAGTGCCACTCTGGACACCTGCGTCCCTGGCCCCATCTCCTCACTTGAGGGACCAGGTGCGACCTGAGAGGAGGTACTCAGCTCAAATGCATTTTCAACATCCCTCCAGCTCTGTGATTCCAGACCACTGAAAGGACTTCCTCTCCTCCACCTGTCTTATTTAAAAAGAAATGAGGCAAATTCTTATTTACCTACCTTGGAACACTGAAATACTAGCATTTAAAGATTAATTTATTATATATTAGTGTGTTCTCCTGGTAGAACATTTTAGAATAGACACACATAATCCAACATAATGGATAATTTCTATTTCTTAAATTGTTTTCCAAATGAGCAGTTAATGATTCCTGAGACTGGAAGCTTAAACAAAAGGAAATGAACAAAATCCTATAATTAATTTAACCGTATATGAAAGTAGATTCTTTGGGAAGAAAGACTCAATGAAAATGCAAATACATTGTTAGGTATCATTTCTTTCTTTAATAATTCGAAACAGTATTTTACTGGGTAGAATTTTTTTTTTAGGTAAAGTGTCCCTCATCAAAGTCTCTATAGGAATACCTTTGGTACCTGAAACTCAGTACTACTGTTACTTTGTTCAAGAATTCGGATCTCAAACAGAGATGTCTCTTCAATGTCCATGCAGCTTTTTGGTTGCTTTCCCGTTGGTTGAAGAACCCAGGTGTGGTAATTATGACTCTGGAATAAATCAGATCATTTCCCACAAATTCTCCTCATACAAGTTGGGCAACCGAGACCCCAGACAGCCAGGAACTGTCCGGTATTCCATGGCAAGAGGGCAGTGTCTGACTCATGTTTAGGGCTTTGTCAGAGTTTGGGGGAGGACTTAAAGGAAGTAGGTGTCCATGTAACCACTTACCCAAGGACAGGTTCCATGAAGGCCATCCAGACCTTCGATACTGAGTCAGCCCCAGGTCTGCCTGGCACGAGCTGTAACACTGGTCAGTTAGGAATGGAGTGACCAAATCCATTGGGAATCCTGTGGAAGTTCTGGCCTTTTTGTTGTTCGGAGCCATCCCTCAACACTCAACACTTTGAAAATATATTCTTGTATCGGAATTTCTCCTAGATGCAAATTGACAGTTTCTATTGGAATATAAGTTAGTTTTTAATGTACAAAACTAAGCCAGTTTATTCTAATTATAAAAAATTAAAAATTCACAGTAGATTCACGGAATGGAGAGGACCATAAATATACCCTTCTATCTTATTCTGGAGTTTCAGAGAAAAGAAGGAAGGAATAAAATAATATACCAGTGCTAGGGAAAAAGAGAAAGAGCTGTAAAAAACACTTGGCGAAATGTGCATTGTGAATATGCATATTACAAAACCATCTATTTTAAACTATCCATTTTTCAATGGAAGTTATGATTCCATAAATTTCAGTTTTTAAAAAACAATTTTAGGTATATTTAACCATTCATCCACTAAAGGACAACTCGGTGGCTTCTCAGTTTGGGCAACTATGAATAAAGCTGCTAAAACCTCCACCTGCAGGCTGTTTGTGGACATGAGTTTTCAAGTCTTTGGGGTAATTGCCAGAGAATGCAATTGTCGGGTCTAACGGTAAGAATATGCTTAGTTTTGTAAGAAATCATGAAAGTGTCTTTCAAAGTGGCTGTTAAGTTCTAAGAATAGAATTTCTTTGATGGCACAGAGGTGTAATTTTGATTCATATTTTCCAAAAATGATTTTCAATTTCCAACACTTCTCAGCTTGTCATTTTCCCAACTGTTGGCAAATTTCATCCAGGGAAGGGAGAAGGGAGACACCATGTGGGATCCCGATTCCTGGAAGGGTGGAAGGCTGGAAGGCAGCGTTTGATTGACAGATGAGGAAGGCAGTCCTCCTGCCCACGGAGGTGCTCAGTGCACTCACCAGTGTGAGTGCGAAGATTTAAAGAAGTGTCTCAACAGGCTGCTGGTGTCCTTTTACAAAATGGAAATGAAAGCCAAACTACTTGATCCTTGTCAGTCTTTCTTTAAAAGAAACATAGTTGCTACCACCTCATTTTAAATGCCAATGCTATTTCAAATATGGTAGACAGAAGACACAATTAAACATCAAAACTTAAAGATTTCAAGTAATTTTCATTTGGAATTTTTTGTTTATTTATTGAAAGCCCAGAGAGCAAAATAATTTGTATCCTTTTTTAAAATTCTCACCCAAGGACTTTTTTAAATTGCTTTTAGAGAGAAAGAAAGGAGAAAGGAAGAGAGAGAAACACCTACGTGAGAGAGAAGTGTCAATTGGTTGCCTCCTATATGTGCCTGGACTGGGGATTGGACCTGGAATTTAGGTATGTACCCTGACCAGGAATTGAAACCACAACCCCTTGGTTACAGGACAAAGCTCCCACCAACTGACCTATATAGACCAGGGCAGAATATTTCAAATATTAATGCTTTTTGGATCCTCTTCCTAACAGGGCTGGACTCAGCAAATGTATCAGCCTGAACACACCCAGTTTCCTTAATTTTCCTGAAAGAAAAAAATAAACATTGTAAACTACTCAGACCCACACATTTAGGAAGCTCGGGCAGTCCCAGGAGGACTTCGTGTCCTCGCAGGTTTGCACAGAGGTGGTGCTCACACAGTCAAACTTACATGAGTGGAGCGTGGAGGAAATGCATTGTGTGTTGCTCATTTTGCTGAGTAAAAAAATCATCTTAAATATTAGATTTCTGAGTGACAGGTCAAAGCTTGTCCCCAGAGACCCTGATAGATTTAAATTGAAACTCAAGGGCAAAAGCTCTGTCCACGTATCTACCTAAAGTAGGGAAGAAGAGATTCTGGCGCAAACATGCAGCCTTTGAAAATACACTATTTTTAGATAGTGAATTTTCTTATCTCTAAGCTTCCCTAAGATTTGCTCAAAGCCTGAGCTGAAGGTTAAAAAAGAAGGAAAGAAAGCCTGATTTCCTTCTGACCAGCACTTATCCCTCATCTACAACTACTCTGATTATGTCCTTGGTGGCCCAGGGGCTCTACTGCCACCAACCCTGCAGCTCCGTCACACCCCCTTGTCAGTTCTCCATGGGGAGTGGGGAGGCTGGAACAGAATTATAATTTGAGATTATTTACTTTCCAAGTCAGGTTAATTAAAACTCTCATGTCTGTGCCTATTGGAGCTAAATAATGTAATTAAAAAGACATTTAGTTTCTCACCTGCTCATTATAGCATTTACAGTAACAAATGTTTTCCCTGAAATTACAAAATGGTTGCTTCCCATTTATAATCCCCTCATTGATGATATTCTGCTTCCAACTTTCGGTGAATTCCCTCCAGGTGGGAAGTGGATGAGATGTTCAGCATCTCCGGACGTCGCCGTTGCCCTGAGTGATGTGGACTGTGGTACAGAGTTCACAGACCGTGCGGCCAGAGGTCAGTGGCTGGGCTGGGAGTGTGAGGTCTAGGTCCTGGTGGTGCCTCCTGCACTGACTTCAAGCCTTGCCATCATCATGTCCCCATTTCCTTAAAAAAACAAAATCAACTGAACAAACAGACAAAACCCACAATAGTAATAATACAGATCATGTTTGTTGTCCACTTATTAGTAAGAGAATATCGTTACGATTAATGAGACAATGCCTTGCACAGACATCCTTGTTGTGACCATTGCCCAGGTGGGCACACCAAGTGTGCAAGGCCAGGTTGCCCCCACGGCCCCATTTTACTGAGAGTATGAATCTATAGCCATTCAACAACTATGCTTGGGTATTTCTCTATATATTAAGTTTAAAAACAAGTTCATATGAAGTTCATAGAAAAGGTAAATTTGTCATTTTGAACTGTAACCTTAAGTGAAAAGACAATGGGAAAAGCAAATAGCTGTGAGGTTACTGTAATGTCTTAAAGGGACAGCAATAAATTGCCAGGACGTTTTTATGGAGTTTCTTAACCTCTGGCCTTTGCAGGGGGGGAAATCAATAAGATATTAAGAAAATCATGAATTAATGTTTCATAGAGTGTAGACATCAGTAAGAGCGCTGCGGTTTAGATAAATGTCCAAACCAGGAGCCTTGCGTTTCCTTCTGAAGTCGAAACATCAGTGACATTCTGTGTGGGAACCGGGTCCATCATTCTGCATTTCCATCAGGGAGGACCTCACAGGGTTAGAGGAGAATTAAACCCTTCCCATGTTCTCTCCGATGTTAGAGTGCAATCTCCAGAGAAAAGGACATAGCAAATAATCTTTTTTTACGGTGAATGAAACCATGTTGATGGCAGTTAGTATTTCATAAGGGTTTTTCTAATTGACTCGCAATATACAAGCAACCGTAGGGTATGGAAATTAGATTTTTTGGTGAATGATGGAAAATGCATATATCCTGACCTCAAGTGACTTATAAGAATGTATATCTTTATGTCTGGAGCAGGGCTTTCCCTTCCTCTCACCCTCCTCTTAAGCTCTTACTCACTCTCCTCTCAATTTCTCTCTCACTCTCTCTCTTACGAGGAGCTTCTCAGGGCTGTCAGGGCAGCAGATCAAACCTATTGCTGACATGCTGAATGTTGGCAGTGGGGGGATGTCTTAGGGAATGCTCAACCACCTTATCTCTCTCTTTTTTAAGAAAAAAATATATAGGTTACCAAAAAACCCCAAGTCAGTCTCCTATTTGGTCATTGGATAGCCCTCCCTGGGATACCACTGGCTGTGAGACAGCAGTAGCACCTCGGCTTGCCATGGGCGCTCCTTCCTGAAGGGTGGACATAGGAGTCCAGGACCTGTGGTTTTTGCCTGTGTGCCCTTGTGCTTGACAGAGCCACCTGCCCCCCAGAGGATAGCCCACGTGGAAATGGACTCCGCCATGCTCAGAAGTACAATTTCTTGATGCTGGGATTTGAAGGTGAATCAGGAGATGGCTCCTTTGTGTGGATTGCTGACCTACTGAGTAGATTTAACTAATCTACTCAGTAGATTTAACTAAACACACAACAATTGATGCTAGTGGCTAATTGAACCCTTTGTTTCCCAGTTTGGAACCTAAGAGAAGCCACATCTCAGCTGGTCCTTGTTAAGCAGGTGAGTCCCAACTCTTCAGAACACCCAAAGCCACTGAATATATAGGGAACAACGACTGCAGAGGGAACAGTGCAAGATGCAGAGCTGCTGGTTGCCATGCAAACATCACTTTTTTTTATAGCTTAATATAGATCATGGGGACTGCCTGGCTCAAACCATCTTACAATTTCTCATCAGACTTTGAAACACCATAGCCACTGTGGTCTCCACTCCAGCCCCAGGCCATCGTCATTCTGCACTGCCTTCCTCTCTGAGTAATGGCTCTCACACTGACTGCTCATGAGGAATGACAATACATGACTCCCACCACACCTCCCAGTCTCTTGGTTCTCCCTTCCTTCCACCTGAAATTGACCTCTGGTCCCTTCCCTTGGGCCTCCTCTCTCTTCACTCAGGCCTTGGCCCACATGGCCCCTTAGGGCCACCACTCCAGGGCCATGTCCCTCAAATAGGCTTCCCATCCCCACCCTCCCACTGGCAGTTCCCCTTTTCCCACAGCATGCTTCATCAGGGACTTTGTATATGTTCACATCGACCTGTTTGTTCCCTCTCACCCCAGGACTGTGAACCTATGAGGACCAGGGTCTTGTCTGCCTTGATGGCCTAAAGAGGAGCCTGGTATCCTAGGAACTTAATCAAGAGATAAGGGACACCTCTGTGGTATTCATGGGTGCTAGGTACCACCCATCTTCACACAAACCAACCCTGTGAGTAGGTTCCCTGAGTACTCACTTGAAGAAACTGAGGCACAACAAGATTCAGTGGCCTGCTTGAGTCACCCAACCAGTAGTAGGCAGATTTGGGATTTGACCTCCAGAATCTTGACTCTGAAGCCTGCACTTAACATCCAGCCTGTCCTGCCCTACACAGATGGACCCATTGCATGTACTGTACTTCTACTGTGAGGAGGTTTTTCTATGCAGTTTTCCTCTGCTTCTCCTGATAATTCTGCCAGCTGGGCACAGCAGAGCATGCTGGGGATCAGAGAGAATTTGTGGGCTACACCTACTCCCACCCTCCATCCTCCCTGAAGCAGGCATTCCCCGCCTCCCCCCCCCCCGGGTTCCCTTAAGAGGGACTAGGGCCATCTCCAGGCAGAACAGGGACCAGTGGTCACCAACCTACCCCTGCCCAGCAGTCTCCATCCACCAGCCCTGCTTAAGCCATTGTCCTAATGAAAGTCAGCTGGATATGAAAGCTGATGCCAATGAGGGTGGTGCTCCTCTTCATGAGGTGGGGGCTGCCTGGAGGGAGAGAAAGAGGGGCTGGAGGGGCAAACCAATGTACAGTCTTCTCAGTAGGAGAAAGAAGCCCCTCATTCTTCAGACAGTTAAGTGTGGATGCCCATGGATGATGTCCAGAGAGCTCAGTGCATGTTTAGTCCCTGGATGCCCAGTGTGGCTACCCTTCCTCTGGTCCCCACTAGGGTCAGGTGAGGGCAGAACAGTTACCAGCCAGAGTTGTCCCCACTGACAGGAACTGGAGTCTAGATGTCAGCAGGAGGGAACCTTACTTTTTACTTCAACCCCTCTATGAACCTTTTGATTTTTGAAATGTATGCATACATCACCTACTCAGAACTGATTTTTTGCTTAATTTAAAACAATCACTGCAAAAAAGGGCCACTGGACTTCTGAGCGTGTGACCCAAGAATTAGCATTTAACATTTTTCCTGCTGCTTTTGCTGCTGAGCTAGCCATGAGAGGCACTGGGCAGAGAGAGTGGGTTTAGGCAGATCCCACCCAGTAGAGCCCATCCGGTATCAACAGTGGCAGCGTCACTAGGGAGTCCCTTTGCAGAAGAAAGAGGCAGAAGGTGTGCCCTCGAAGGGCAGCTGCTTGTCTGCTGCATAATCACCTGGGGCTCCGGCCTGGGGATTCTAGGTGCGAAGCCTCATTGGCGCCACCACTACAAATGCAACCTGCACCCGGAGAAGTTGAGCACTACCTTTCCGAATGCTGGAAAGCAGAGTAATGAGTATGTCTGTGATCCACTCAGACAGAGACGATTGGCGGGAAATGTGGCTCAGTTAAATTAAGTGGCAACTGGGGATCTGGGAACTAATTGGCTACATCAGTCAGGCACGTCTGAGGGCAGCCTGAGGTGCCACTTCTTCACTAGAAAGGGGGTGGCGATTATACTCTTTTACAAAGAATCTGTGACAAGGTCTTTCCCTTCTGTCAGCAGAACCTGGTATAAACAACTATGAAAATAAAAGGGATCTGCGGGGGCCAAGTAACAGTGTCATCAAATGTGGGACAGTGGGCTCTAGTTACCTCCAGGCACCTACCTGGTCAAGGCTGGGATTCTGTGATTCCAGTGAGCTGGGAACAAGGCTGGATTTCTAGCTGGCCCCTGGAGAAGAATCTAGTATTAGATCCAACTACCTCTCCAGCAACACCATTAAGTAAGTTTGACAAAAACTAGAGGGCCCTTTTTTTCCTGATCTAATTTGGCTCTATCTAAAACAGATAAGGAATCAACCAAATAGCCCCCTACCTTCCAGAAGCTGCTTAGGGCAGCTATTTGCCATTGCAGTGTTTAAGTTCTGTACAACCGTCTTGCTGACTGGGTCAGGACTACTGTGTGCCGTCCTTCAGGTAGTCCTGATTTGATGCAATAATGCGTGGGTGGTACAGCAGAGATAACATGAATGAGTGCATACTGCAATCTATACTCTGTCCTTAGAGGTCTGTGGGGTTATCTCATTTAACACGACAGCATCCCAAGGAAAAATCACTGTTCTTATCTCTGTGTGAATTCAGAAAAACTCAGAGTTGACTGAGAAGGAAATAAAAGGGTGTGGGGATGAGGGGTTGGGTACAGAAGGTGATGACCCAAATGTTGCACAGAGGCCCCACAAGCACACAGACATGGGTGAGTTTGTCAGCTCATCACAGCTCATCCGGCCTGTCCTTCCCTTTGTCATACACTGTCTTGGAAAGGCAGAGAGGGAGGAAGCAGACAGGGCTGACCACTGCCATGGAGGAGAGGAATGGAGGGATCTCCATCACAGATCCGGCAGTGATTGAGTTAACATGATCGGGTCAGCCAGCTGTCATCAGGCTCGGTGGGGCTAGGCCATTCCCTTGCAGTAATCAGAGCATAGCTGACAACATACAGGTGATGTTGCTTCCTGGCTTAGAGCCCCTGAGCCCAGAGGAAAGGAGCAGACCCATCATAGGCATCTGTGTCCAGGCTCTGCCATAAATGTCAGCCTCCTCTGGTCCATTACTCTGTCAGCGTTCTATCCGGGAGTGAGGCTGCACGTGGGTATGATCAGCTAGTTCTGAGGTGCATCTCTCCTTGCCTTCACGCCAGCCTCTTACCCTGCCTCAGCCTTTCTCCTGCAACTGCCCCACCATCCCGAGCTACTTCTCCTGCTGCGGAGATGCTCCTTGGCACCAGCATTACACTTTGATGATGCACAAAAAGGAAAATTGTCTAGAACATCAGATTTTGAACAAAATGCCTGTGAATAATGTATTCCCAGGAGGCATTGCCAGCTGGCCTGTAGTGGCTGTATCTATAATTGTGGAAGAGGACGGCACAGGGAAGTGACACTAATGTGCCCGCATTGCCCACACATGTTTACAAACAGGAGAGATCCCACTGTAAGCTTCAAACGTGAGTGGCCCCATCCAATGTGACTCGCCTGCAAGGCCTGGGAGGAGGTGTTAAAAATTCATAAAGAACACTGCTTTTATTTCAGGAGCAACAGGAGCAGAAGGTTTCTCAGCAGTGCCCAGGGAAAGAGGAGGTTGGAATGTTGAGAGGCTGCGGGGACAGATCAGAGCCCAGGCCTCCCTGCAAAAGCCTGGGAGGCAGTTCTTCACAGAGCCTTGGCCCAGACAGCACCAGGATAACTGAGCCTAAGAAGCCAATTTGCTGAGCTTTGTCCACCTATAAAAGGCATGGTGTTTGTTATGGAGTCAGGAGCAGTGAGGGGGTGGGACCCAGGAAACAAGGAAGGCTTGGTGGCACTTGTGGGCTTCCCCATTTTCCTGTGAACGCAGTGGTCATACCCGTTCATTCTCCGTGGACCCTGTGTCCTCTTCTCTAGAAGTAAAGCTTGAACATCAGGATTGGATCTTCAAAGGGGGCGAGGGCAGTGGGACGGCATGTAGACTCTAATTCCCTCAAAACAAGTTGGTTGTTCTGGGAAACGTGATGTCTTCTAGTAGGTAGAAGACAGAATCATCATCCCTTTTATCTGCAGAATTGCAATAGGCACCCTGTGTGGCTTGGCTTTATCAGCCTGGCTCAGAGGCCAGCTCAGGCCCTCTCCAACAATGCAAAGTTTTGGGCTGAAACAGATCCAAAATGTTTTAGCAAAATATGTTTGTGACCCTTAAATGTGCAGAACAGTAACCTGGAGTTTGTCTGAGACCCATGAGTCAGAGCTGGAAGAACACCTGTCCAGTGCCCTCAGCACTGGGCACAGTCCCTTAGTTCTGCCATTCCAGCTTTAAAGGAGTAACCAGGGAGAGGAGGCTAAATGCTGGGTGTGGCAGGAGCCTCCTGGGCTTGCTCAGAACCAGGGAAATTCAGAACCATGGGGGCCACTCAGGAGAGGTGGGTCCATGGGAGTCTTGAGTTCTTATAACCTGTCTCCCAAGGAGACACCATGTGTCCCTATAGGGACGTGTGAGCAGAATGAGAGTTTTGTCCCATTTTCTGCTGCCTTTGTCTGACCTTTAGAAATTGGGGCTTTTGAATCCAACATCTTGCTGTTTGGGAGTTTGAGTGATATAAGTACATTGTGATTATTGTTTAGGGGAAAATACACAAACCTCCAGTCAGAGACTTGACTGGCTGTGATTAGCAGGCCCTGCGCTGGAATGTTGGGCATATGAAGAGCAGGGAGACTGAAATGCCAGGATCGCCTTCCTTTTCTCACTAGTGTGGCTGTGTGAGCATGAGATCAGACTCCTCCAACTCTCCGGCAGCGGGTGTTAAGAGTGCCTGAGCCATGTCACTCCTGGGAATATGCTCTTGTGCCCATTACACAAAAGAAATCTCTATGGCTCCCCAAATATTGCCCCTGTAGGCTCAAAAGGAAACAAAGAAAGGTCACTTCATTTAGTACCAGCAGCCCTGACACGCTGAGGGAGAGCAATGGAAGTCTAAGGGGGCTAGAGCTGTTTCAGGTCTTGCCAAAACACAGGAACAACAGCACACATCACCAGGTTGCTGGGGATCCGGACCTGGTCTGGCCTGAAAACCACAGCACATGGAAATCACACCTCCCTCCACTCTACTCTTCTCACTGGTCTCCAAGGACATTGGAGCATGTGTGTCTGGGTGAGGACTTCTGACCATACTTGCTAAAGGTGCAACGGGTGACCCCTGAGTATGGGGATGGAGGAAGCAGAAGAAATGGAAATGGCTGTAGGGTCAAAAGCTGCCATTGGAGTCCTGTGTGCCATTGGTCCCTGCCAACCTCCTTGGGACTGCAGGCGATGGGACAGTCCTCCCTCCAATCACTGTTGGACCTTCAGGTTTCCTGAGGTACATGAGGTCCTAAACAAAGTGGAACTATACAGTGTTCATTGAGACTTCTTTCAGAACACTGCACTCCCAGGAAATAAGACGCGCTCAAGGCCACATTTAAAGAGAAGCATTATAGGGCCAGAATGCATACAGAGGAGCTGTGGCTGAGTTGATAAGAACCATGGCAGTCCAAAGGCAGTGAGAGTCCCAAAGGTTCAAGCCTGTGGGAACAGGGTGAACCAGAGGGTGATGGGATGGTGGGCCCCCTTGGGGGAGGCAATGAGGAGCCCAGGGCTGTGGGTTGGGTTGGAGACGTGTGACAAGTGGGGAGCTTTGTGTGTCTGAAGAGTGGTTAGACAGATCCATTGTGTAAGTCCCAAAATGTCTCTACGCCCAAGTCACCCTTTGGAAGGAACAGTACCTGCCTCCCCCTGCTCTTGTGAAGACTGATCCCGCCTGAACAGTGGGTGAGGGCAGAGAGAAGGGGGTCCCTGCCGGCTCCAGGGATGCGAGGCAGTTTTAGAGCAGTTGGTCACAGCTGCCTTAGTTCTGGTGTTGCGAGACAGAGAGCAAAGCCGGTGTTATTTCTCACAGATGAGGTAATTATTTACCCACAAAAATAATAGATTTATTAGATAAGCCATTAAAATCACAAAGAGTTCAGAAAGTTTGCCAGATACAAAAATTAATAGCCTGTCTTTGAACGAACAATGGCCATTCAGAAAATACAAATCATTCATAATAGCCTCAGAAACTATAAGTATCTGGAATGAATTTTACCAGGAGCACACAATACCTCTATAAAGAAGCATTTAAAATTCTAATATTGGCCATAGACTCTGATCTGAATAAATGGAGGAGATTTTCTGTGCTCTTAGTCTGGATAGCTTAACATTTAAAGATGTCAATTTCCTCAAAATTAATATAAAAGTTCATGAAATCTCAATCAACATTCTAGTTTGATATCTAGTAAATTTTAAATTTAACAAAAGAATAAAATTTCATGACGAGTCACATAAAACTTGTAAAACAAAAGATAGCAGGCTCGCCCTCGCAGACATTAAGACATACCTAGTAGTAAAGCAATGGCAATAAAGACAATGTGGTATTGATGTCAAACCAGGCAGAGGAGGTGATGGGGCAGAGTTGAGCACTCAGAGGGAGATCTGTTCGTACATATACACTAAAATGTGATAATAGTGACACAAAAATTAATAGAAACAAATTTGCTGTTTAACAGCAAAGAAAAGACTGGCTGTGGGGAGAAAAACAGAGCTGCTTCCTTTCTCTACGGCATCCACTGGGTTGACTCCAGCTAGACCACAGCCCTACATTGAATGTATGTCTGCACACTTCCTAGAACATCTGGGAACTGTGCGAAGATTTGGGAGTGAAGGATTCCTCCTGAAATAAATCTCTACAAGCACAGACCGTCAGAGGACAGAGACAGGCTATGTTGCAGGTAGACAGCAATGGGAATGCTATTGGGCAGGAACAGCTGGGGAGGCACTGGCCAGGGGTCTGAGAGAGGAGCACTGCCTTGCATTCTCTATTCATATTTCCAGGGAATCCTTCAGTCAAGCACCCAGAAAGTGGGTCAAGCCAAGTGATGAATTAAGTGGGGGGAAATGCTTTGGTAAGAGCCTATTATAAGGTCATAAATTTATTAGATAAAATAATTGTGCCATGTCAGACCATGCCAGCTTTAAACTCCCATTCATGTGGCCAAGAATGGATCTTTCCTATAATTTATTGAAATCATAATTGACAGAGATTCAATTATTCCTAAACACATGAACTATAATGTGCTCAAATGATAGGCTCCTTTTTTATTCATGGGAGTATATATTTTTAATTGTCTTTTAGAAAGTCATTAGAAAGGGACAATTGAGTAACAATTAAGTTTTCTTTTAAAGAGTTAATTAAACAGCCACTTTTCCCTTTCTTGTGCCTGTTAAGCACAATGCCGCTTTGATGAAGCGCAGGCGTGTTCTCGGGGAGCTGCAGCGCTGCTGTGTGAGGCATAACTGTGACCTCTTCTGACCTCTCACATAGTTTATGGAAGGGGTTCAAAACCACCCATCCCAAAGTCAGCGAGTTCCCCTCCAAGGGAGAAGTGAAGTCTGTGCAGCAGCAAGTATAACGGCACTACCACTGTGGGAGCTGGAGCTGACACAGATCTGCACACCCATCGGACACAGGAGATGCAGGGTAAGTTCCAGAGAAGATGCAGCTCCTGGTGCTGGAGGCAGCAGAAGTGGGTTCAAACCCCGGGTCCACTGCTTGCTTACCTGCTGTGTGATCTTGAGCAAAGCATGTGGTCTTCAGCAGGTCACGACTTCTTCCCCAATGGGGTCAGCCCTCAGGACGAGGGTTAAATGAAGTGCATGGACCTCAGTGTTTATATAATTGATGTGATTATTATTATTATTGTTGTCATCGTGTAGGTGCAAATGAAAGCAAATACAGTCATCCATGATCAATGTATAGAGAAAAGCTAAACAAACATGAAACCAAACTGAACAGTCATTGGATGATATTCCATAGGGGAGAGTGACAGGTTTTAGATCCGTCTAACAGACACAGCACGGACGAATGTATAAATATAAACAACAGCGTATGAATCCCTACTCAGTGCCATGGAAAGCTTTTTCCCCCGAAGAGGTGGAGGGAGCCAGCCACTTCTAACTGGGTCTGAGGCCGTCTTCCCGAGCCGGCCTCCTTTTACCACACTTGCAGCGAGTTCAGAGCCAAAGAAGTCTCCAGTATCCATCCACGGTGATGGATTGCTCGTGGTGACACAGTCCTGCTGTCTCTGTGCTCCCAAGAGCAATTCCACCACCAGCCTCCCCAGATTGTGTTACCAACAGCCTTGTGTTTTCATTCCACGACAGGGAGCGAGTTGGTCCTTAGCCATTCCCTCCAGTGTCAGGAATCGGCTTTTCCCCAAACCGTAGACTTTTGATCATTTGCTGCCAGTTAATGCTGGAGATTAGCTGCCTAATGTTATTAGATATTCAGAGGTTTTAGAAATAAAATTTCTACTCCTGTTATAAACATCAGAGGTGCTGATTGCAGTATTGTTGGCCATACATAAAAAATGTGTTTAAAGTTTTAAAAAGTGCCTTTTGTGCTTGGCACAGCATATTTTCTTTTTTTGTTTTCATTTCTCCCTTTTTCATTTGTGTGTTTTTGCTCTTTTGTGGGTTTTTTGGTGTATGTTACAACTAAATCCTTAATTGCCCATGTGGAGACGGACACCACCTACATTACCTGCAAAGTAGCTCCATAGATTCAACGGTGCCAATGCAAAATTAGGCAGACTTAGTTAGCACTAGAATTTATGACCAGGACACCTGATCTGCTAGGTGGTGCTATTGTCCCAATCACTTGCTGTCCACTTGGGTAAGAGGATTGTACCTCCTTGTTACCCCCACAACAAGTGTGGTCATGCGACCCACTTTGGCCAATGAAATGGTGGAAGTGACACCATTTCTGGGCAGAAGCACCATATTCATTTCTTCACTCCAAGGATGTCACATCCTGGACAGAGGCTGCTCTTGGATTTGAAGAGGAAGTAGAGATATAGAGCAGAAAGAATAGCAGTCAACCCTGGTCCAGCATATACTGTGAGAGAGAAATAAGCCCACACGCTCTCCACTTCTGAGCTATTAGGATCAGCTCTGTGGAGATCAGCTCTGTTAGGATCAGCACCTGTTACTGTGGCAGAACCTCACAGAGGCTGAAAAATGCACCTTGTATCAAACCCAGAAAGACAATTTTCATCCTTGACCATTTACTCCCTTAGAAATCATCCCTGCTCATCTTTGAATACAAAAGCTTATCTCAATATACTTGCCATTTGGGTGAAAAATTTTATGTTCTCATTTGGGAAACAATCATCAATACCCACTGGACTACGTCCTACATGCTTCGAGCATCAATTTATTTACAACACTGACGGGAGTGGTGCTGTCAGTATGACTGACACTCATATGAGTAACTAGTCTGAGGTTGCTAGGCCTGAGCTGGGATTCGAACCCGAGCACCAGGGCTCTGGAGCACACTCAAAACTTGGCACTCTCTTTTCCCTAATGATACTGGGATAATCCTGTGAAAAACTGCACATAAATGGAGCAATCATGGGAAATGGGGTCCAACAAGGTAATTAGCTCCACCCTGGAGAAGGAATTACCTGGAGCCTGGGTACCACTTTGGGACCCTGCTGTATGTTGTCTCTGTCACAGGCCACAGGCAGGCTGTGTAACTAACTCCAAACTGAGATGCAGCATTTCCTCACAGTCTCTTCGTGCTTCCCTTTGGGAGGACATCTGGAAGAAAACCTCAGAAAAAAAGTACTGTGTCTATTCCCTAACCAACATCTGGCTACATGGAGCTGCCCAGAGCGAAAAGACATTTGGATTGACAGTGGGGACACGGGGGCCACGCAAAATGCACATTCTAGTTTTTTTTTTATTAAAAAGAGTTCATCTAAAAATCTGCTGAAGACAAAATTGCTTATTTTGTATTTTACTGTTATAGCAAAAGGATGTAATTTAAGTTGCTGATGGAATTTTTAACTTTATATGTTTTTGTTCAGAGAAATAAGCCTTTTTGCCATTAATACTATTAAAGTTTTTGTCTTACACTTGTCTTCATTAAATATACTGTTGTCAGTGTAAAAATATACTAAATACTTATTATTCTTAACAAGTAACTGATGTGTTGTTTTTGTTTATATTTGAACCTGTGACAATAAAATATAATTCATAAAGCATTATTGCATTTTTGATTGTAAATAATAAACACAAAATTTCAATGACATTAAATAGCTAAAAGTTCTTGGTAAAATGTGGGTTGTTTGTCCACGGTATGAAAATTTAAGCTCTTTGACAAATTGAATGTCGAGATAAGAAGACGAAAGATACTGAGGAAGACTGATCTAGAAGTTGGAGATTCCATTTTATTGCCATTTCCAATATCTCTTTTCAAGGTCACAGAGTCACAGAACCTAAGAAAGTTGAGCAGAAACCCCTACACCAAGGTCTCCTTCTCCCCAAGTGCCATCGTCAGCCCTGACTGTTGGCAGTTTGTCACAGTGATGCAGGGACCTGTTCTGGAGTATGGGTGCCCATGATCTGGTCCTTCCGCCAGAGCAATGACATCATAAATTAATTACTGGGAAGGTGGGCAAAGCAGCCAAGGGAGCTCAGACACAGTGTGCCCACTGTGACTCCACATGAGCCCACATGAGCCCACATGAGCCCACATGAGCCCAGAGCCAGCCTTCTTGAGAAGAGTTGTTGTGATTCAAATGGGAGCCTTCTTTCTCTTCAGGTAGCCAGACTTCAGAGACCCTCAACTTGTAGCTTGTTTTGGCCCATCTTGGTTTGGTAAGCACTGAACAACTGAAGAGGAATTAATGGGTGTAAGTCAAGAGACATTTGTGCTTGTTTTAGTGGAGTTCTGATGAGTGAAAACCATGAGTCAGTGCTCTGGGATCAGGGAGAATCTCAACCAGTTTTAGGAAAGCATGTTGCAAGAAACAAAAGCAAATAAATTCATTGGTCTGGTTCTGTGCATGGAGAAAACAGCATATAGATTGCAGCCAACAACAGTGGCAACTAGGACTGCTGAGGTCTGCTCAGCTCACCCACTCACCAGCCCTGGGAGCAGCTGGTTAGGAATACAGCACTCATAGTTTATAGACCAGGAGACTGACTCACAGATATGTTGCTGAACTTGCCAGAGGTACTACCAAGAGTCCAAGCCAGAATCATAGATCCCTGCCTGTCTCTCTCCTCCACCCTGCAGTATGTGTGTATATTGTGTGTGTGTGTGTGTGTGTGTGTGAGTTTGGTATATGTGTGTGAGTGTAAGCTTAAGTGAGTATGTGAGTGAGTATGAGCGTACATGTAAATGTTATGATCAAATCTCTAGATTTGAAATCTCTACCAGGAAGCAGTAAGAAGAATAGAGCTGTGTCCATGAACTTTGCTGGAGTGGTTTGTGTGTGGTGTTAAGAACTGGTGTTGAACAGTGTGTTAAAGATTGCAGCAGCAAAAATAAAAGTATGGGCTTCCTGACTAAATACCACTTCCCTCCATTAAAACCCATGAGAAACAAAACAAAGGAAAAACATTTTAAGCGAAATGCCATCTTCAATTAAACAAAGGAATTTCCACAACTACCAACTACAAACCAGGAAGACCACATACCAAATGTGTGAAAATGTGCCAAATCCTCAAAAATGATACGTATGTGACAACCATAGCCAAAAATGTTTTTTAAGTGCAATGAGATCTAGGGCTGTGGTTGAACCACAGAAGAGCAAACCCAGTTCAACACCAAGTTATGTCAGGGGAGGAAGCCAGAGGGAAAATTATGCTGACAAGCATTTCTATCATGGCCAATGTGCGTTCCTTGCAGAAGAGTTGACTCTGGGGATATAGTGGTGAGGCCAGATGAGGCAGCAAGAGTCTGATGACTCTGGTAGAGCTTACTCGGGGAACATCTGGAAATCAAAGGGCAGACATTCCTCAGATAAAATAGCTATCAGATTTCTCAAGGTTTTTTGAGACCTCAAGTCCTGTTAATAACTACATATTTTTCCAAGTAATTTCCACTTGTTTCTCCCTAGGGTCTTTCTAGTAGATATGAGTAATAATTACAGAGAAACCAAAAGGGCCCTCACCCAAAGGATACAGAACTTAAAAAGGAAAGTAATATAAACAAAAGTAGATAAGCAACATATATGGAAAAATATCTAAAGAGTTCAGAAAATTTGTTCACAGTCTCAAAGAAATTGCAGACAATATTGCTATAAAAAAAGAGCTCAAGAAATAAACATATATGTTTGAAAGTGATGTTATATGATCATAAAGAAGAAAGATGAATTTTTGGAGTTTTGAAAATAAACTTAAGAGAAAATAAAGACATTTATAGAAAGTAAAGTTGTGTTATAAACAAAGAAAAACAATCTAAAATAAATACAATTTTATTTTATTTTTAATTATATTTTATTTATTATTAATTTTTAATCTCACCCAAGGACATGTTTACTGATTTTATAGAGAGAGGAAAAAAGGAGAGAAAGAGAGAAACATCAACAGAAGAGAGAAACATCGAATTGTTGCCTCCCATATGCTCCCCAACTGGAGAATGAACCTGCAACCTAGGTATATTGGGATGACACTCTAACTAAATGACCTACCTGGTCAGGGCTGAAAAACACATATTTTAAATGTAGTGTATACTTGTTATTAATTTTAGCCATCCAACATATAGACTTTTATCCATATATTGTGTATATCTTATTTTATGCCAAATTGTTTGACCAGACTCCCTTGAAAATAAGGCAAAGGAGTGTGACTTAGATTTTGCAAACAAATACCCACAGGAGACTGGACATAACAGAAGGACGTATTAGTGAATTTAAAGACAGTTTAGTAGGGCCTGTCTAAGACATAGAGATAGAGATGGAGATGGAGAGAGAGAGCGCAATATATACAGAGGGAGAAAGAGATAGAGATGGATGACAGAAATACACATATAGACTATGGTTATCACCTCACGTAAATACAATTGGAGTCCATAAGAAAAGGAAAAGAATAGGTAGAAGCATACTCAAAATGATAATGAATGGGCAGTTTGCAAAATTGATAAAAGAAGACACTACCCCATTGATTGTAGAATACCAGTGAACTCAAACAACAAAAACAAAACACAATTTGAAAATACACAAACATAATTTGGCATATCACAGTAAAATTTCTTTTAAAAAAAGAACCCCAACAATGAACACATCCTTAAGGAACCTAAAGATAAGAGAAACTTTGAGTACAAAGGAGAAAAATTAAGCTTACACCTGACTTCTAAACAGAAACTATGGAATCCATAAAACAATAGCTACTTGATGAGCTGGGAAAATCTGCCGACCTAAAATTTATTTACAGCAAACTTGCACTGTAACAAGCATTACAGAATGTTCTTAATGCTGAAAATAATGATGCTACATAGATTCATGCATCTTCAGGAAGGGTTGTTGAACACCTTGAAAGGTAAATTTTTGAGCAAACGCATAGAATAATATTGACTATGTAAAACAAAACAAATAACTATAATTTAAAGATTTGTAACATATAGGGCTATAAAATATATTACAAAATAGCACAAAAAGAAGGAAAAAGCAATTTTTCAATAAATATGCAGTTAGCCCTTTTTATCACTGGGTTTTGCATCTGCAGAATCAAGCAACGATGAATCAAAAACAGTGTTTTTGGTCCATCACTGGGAATTTGTAGATGTGGAATGCTACATATATACATTGTTCTCCACCACTTTATATGAGAGATTTGAGTATCCATGGATTTTGGAATCAGTTGTAGGGGCCTAAAACTAATCACTGAAGTATACTGAGAGGTAACTAAAGTTTTTGGAAAGTCAAAAGTTATACATGGATTCTTGACTTTGTGAGAGTTCAGTGTCCCTAACCCCCATGTTGTTACAGGGTCAACTACATATTAAGAAACTTTATTCCCCCCCCCCCCAAAAGAGAGTTAACTAGTGCTGGTGGGGATGCAGACTGTTGTAGCCACTGTGGAAAACAGTATGGAGTTTCCTCAAAAAATTAAAAATAGAATCACCTTTTGACCCAGCATTTCCACTTCTTAAAATATATCCAAAGAAATCTGAAACACTAATTCTAAAGAATATATGCACCCCTATGTTCATTGTAGCATTATTTACAATAACCAAGGTCTGGAACCAGTCAAGTGCCCATCAGTAGATGAGTGGATAAAAAAGCTATGGTACATTTCCACAATGCAATACTACTCAGACATAAGAAAGAAGGGAACCTTACCTTTTGTGACAACATAGATGAACCTAGAGAATATGTTGTTAAGTGAAATAAGCCAGTCAGAGAATGGCAAGTACCACATGATCTCACTTATATGTAGAATCTAATGAACAAAATAATCTAACAAACAAAATAGAAACAGAGGCATGGACACACAGATCAGACTGACAGCTGTCAGAGGGGTGGGGGTTTGGAGGGCTGGGTGAAAAAGGTGAAGGGGTTAAGGAAGTAAATAAATAAATAAGTAAATGCATACATAAATAAATAACACACAGAGACAGACAATAGTATGCTGATTGCCAGAGAGGTAGGGGTTGGTGGGAGGGAGAGGAGAGCCAGAGAGGGGTTAATGGGAACAGAAGAAAACTATACTTTGGGTGATGAGTGAATGCTGCAGCATGTCTATGACGTGTTATTGACTGGTACACGTGAAACCTGTATGGTTTTATTAACCAATGTCACCCCAATAATTTTTTAAAGTTGTATTTATACTGTATTGCAGTCTTTTATGTATGCAATAGCATTATACCTATAAAAACAATGGAGATACCTTAATAAAAATTATTTTATCGCTACAAAATGCTAATCACCATCTGAGCCACCAGCAATTGCCACAAACCTTGGACTTGTAAAAAATGCAAGATCTTCAAAGTACAATAAAGTGAATCATACTTTTTAAAAAGAGAGAGCTAAAGTTGAAGAAAACACACATTTATTTGATTTTGGTTTGGGTTTTAAGATAAAACATAATTAAGTTTGTTTTTAGGCTGAGTTTATGAGGGGGAATAGAGCAAAAATAAGCAAGCATGCTCACGTATACTGATACAAACCCTGGAAAACTCAGGAGAGAAGATAAATATTTGTAAGGTGACTAAAAAACCAGAAAGGATATCCAGTGTCCAGGGCAAGAAATGAGGTTACAATAGCCAAATGAAAAAAAATGGTTGAGAAGATACATGTGTAGATGAATGCCAATTTAGATGAGGAGAGGAAGGTTGGAAAAGGTCACTCTTGATAGACGACTTTTCTTAAGTCTGGGGCACAGTCAGCATCTGACAGGGATGAGGGTAGCCCCTGAGGACCACAGTGTGGTCTGCAGTGGTCCTTTCCAGTAAGGGCAGCCCACACTGCATGAGCTTCTTCAGCAAGTCAGGGAGAAGAGAAGGAAGGTAGTGGAACTGATTATCATTCAGAGATACTCATTATGGGGAAAGAAGGTGATAGACACTGGAACTGGGACGAAAGAAGTAATGCCACAGATTGGGTAGGGAAGTAAAGTCATCAGGATGAAATGGCTCCGCAGGGAGAATATAAACACAGGGCCGTGAGAGGGTTAGAGCATGGTTACCACACATCTGGGTTGCTATAAGGGAGTATTTCCGGAAATGGTAAGTTCCCAGGATGATGGTAGAGGTGGGTACCTGAAGGTGGAGGCCTGTTGAGTAGGATGAGGGATCTGGTTGTGGAGTCGAAAGTCACGTAGGACACAAGGTGGAGAGTACGGTTTTAAATCACACGCCGAAGTCCCAATGTGTGGACTTCTAGTAATTTCAAAGGGAAAATAACCACATTGAGGACATGTGCATGGTGCTACTTTCACTCATTTAAAGTAGAGAAATGTAGAAAAGGGGTGTTGTTACAGATTGCTGTAGTAAGACTCCCAGTGACGTATACTGCTCTATATCCACACTCTTGGTCTGTCCCCTCCTACGATAATTCTGGCTTGGGGTTTCCTTTGATTAATGGGACATCAGCAAAAACGTTTCAGGCAGAAGCTTGTAAAGAACTTGCATGTTGGGGCTTACTCTCTCTGATTGCTTTGCAGAGAATCCTGTGGCTCTTCTGTGAAGATTCCTGGGATAGTCTACTGGATGATAAGATGCTTTATGTAGCAGGGAAGACCACCCAGCTTACACTCTCTGAAACAACCAGATATGTGAACAGAGGCATCTTGGGCTGTTCACAGAGGTTGGCCAGGCCAGAAAGAAGAACAGCCCTGCTGACCCAAAGGGAAATGATGCACATCTGTTGTTTAAGCATATAAGTTTTTTGAGTCATTTGTTAACCAGCAGCAATGAAATTATACACTCTACAAAAAATAAAAATGCTAGATTTCTGGCCAAGATGGAGGCATAGGTAGATATACTGTGTCTCCTCAGACAATCAAAAGAAGGACAATAACACATTTAAAAACAAAAAACAAGAACTGCCAGAAAATCGAACTGTATGGAAGTTGGACAACCAAGGAGTTAAAGAAACATTCACCCAGGTCAGTAGTAGGAAGGGTGGAGATGGGCAGCTGGGATGGAGAGGACTCCCAGCAAGGCAGCCGCTGGAGGACCAAGGCAAGCAAGGTGGCAGTTGGTGGACAGGCAGTCCCACATTTGTGTGCACATAAACTGTGGTGAAAAACTGGGAGCTAGACAGATCATGCAACACAGGGTTCCAGTGCAGGAAAATAAAGCCTCCAAACTTCTGATTGAAAAAAACCTGTGGGGATTGCAGTGGTGGGAGAAACTCCCAGCCTCATAGGAGAGCTAATTGGAGAGACCCACGGTGTCCTAGAACATACACAAACCCACCCACCTGAAAATCAGCACCTGGAGGCCCAATTTGTTTGTGGTTAGTGAGGGAAGTGACTGAAAGCCACGCCAAGAGCTGAGCAAGCAGCATTGTTCCCTCTCAGACCCCTCTCCCACATAAAGTACCATAACACAGCCATGTGGGTTGCCTTGCCCTGATGAATACTTAAGGTTCCACCCTTTACTATGTAATAGGTGCATAAGACAAAAAAGTGAAAGAACAGTTAAAAGCTCCAGAAAAAATACAACTAAGCAACGAAGAGATAGCCAACCTATCAGATGCACAGTTCAAAATACTGGTAGTCAGGATGCTCACAGAAATAATTGAGTATAGTTGCAAAGTAGAGGGAGAACTGAAGGCTATACAAAGTGAAATAAAAGAAACTGTACAGGGAACCTACAGTGACAGGAAGGAAACTGGAACTCAAATCAACTGTTTGTACCAGAAGGAAGGAATAAACATTCAACCAGAACAGAATAAAGATACAAGAATTCGAAAAAATGAGGAGAAGCTTAGGAATCTCTGGGGCAACTTTAAACATTCCAATATCCAAATAATAGGGGTGTTAGGAGGAGAAGAGGGAGAGAAAGAAATTGAAAACTTATTTGAAAAAATAATGAAGTACAACTTCCCTAATCTGGCAAAGGAAATAGACTTCTAGGAACTCCAGGAAGCTCAGAGAGACCCGAAGAAGTTGGACCCAAGGAAGCATACCTCAAGTCACATCATAATTTCATCACCGAGATTAAAGATAAGGAGAGAATCTTACAAAAAGCAAAAGAAAAGGAGATGTTACCTACAAAGGAGTGTTTATAAGACTATCAGCTGATTTCTCAAAAGAAACTTACAGGCAAGAAGGGGGTGAAAAGAAGTATTCAAAGTCATCAAGGGCAAGGACCTGCACCCAAGATTACTCCCTCTAGCAAAGCTATCATTTAGAATGAAAAAGTAGATAAAGTGCTTATCAGATAAGGTCAAGTTCATCATCACCAAGGCCTTATTGTATCAAATGTTAAAGGGACTTATCTAAGAAAATAAGAAGACCAAAAATATGAATAGTAAAATTACAACAAACTCACAACTATCAACAACTGAACCCAAAGAAAACAAAAATGAAATAAGCAAACCACTTGAACAGGAACAAAATCACTGGAATGGCGATCACAGGAAGGTTATCAGAGGGAAGGGGATAGGGGAGGATGGGGGAAAAGTACAGGGAGTAAATAGCATAAATGGTAGGTAGAAAATAGACAGGGAGAGGTTAAGAATGATATCAAAAATACAGACACCAAAGAACTTATATATATGACACTTGGACATGAACTAAGAGGGGAGGTGGAATGTGGGGGGATGGGAGTGTGCAGGGTGGAAGGGAATAGAGAGAGGAAAGTGGGACAACTGTATTAGCATAATCAATAAAATTTACTTTTAAAATATTTAAAAATGCTTTCATCCTACAACATTAGAAAACTATCTCTACAGTAATACTGTTTTTTAAAGAGGTATTTCATGAAGTGATGAAGTTATCAATTGGAGCTGGGATTGTAATGAATCAGAATATGACACACCAGAATATGTCACCTTGGCACAGGGCTTTTTTGTTGTGTTTTGTTTTTTGAGTGGAAGGCAATTTGAAAACAGATGCAGAAAGCATTCTTTTCCCTCTCTGTTTCGGCCTAAAAGCGGGATCCACATCTCCTTCTGTCCCTGTATACTACACAGGGAGAGGAGAGCAGCCGGCTGAGGACCGAGTCAGCACAGAGGTGAGCCTGCAGAAACAACATTATTTAAATAACCCTTATTGTTCATCAGTTCCCCCATGTATTTCTTAGTCATTTTCTCATAAGTTACTTTCCCTTGAAGCCCCAAACCTCCTTTTTTGTTGTTAAAATGGTGTATAAGACCCCGAGACTAACTACTTCTTTGAGTTTTACTTTTTTCCTGTGAACTCCTATGTGCATAAAATATTAATAAATTACTATTCCCCTTTTTCTATTAATATTTTGTCAGTTAAATTCATAGCACCCTCTCCAAATTACAGAATCCAAGAGAGTATTTGAAAGAAGTTTCTTCTAACGGTTTAATGTATATTTTTTACTTTCTTCTTATACATTTCAGAATTATTGAAGTTTTTATAATAAACCTGAGTACTTTTAAAATCACACATTATTTAATGATGGGGATACATTATTAGGCAATTCTGTTGTGCAAACATAAGAGAGTGCACTAACACAAACCTAGGCGGTGTAACCTATGGCACACTGACTCTCTCTGGTAAAACCTCTTGCTCCTGGGTTACACGCCTGTACAGCATGTTTACTGTACAAAACAATACAAGATTAAAATCAAGCACAAGAGAAAACAATGCAGTTGAGAGACTCAGTAAATACAAGATGTGTGAGGCTGCTGTCAGTGTAACGCAGCAGACTATCTTACAGCAAGACCTTTTTCCAGTAGGAGAAAGAGTACACTCTAAAATAACAATGAAAAGAATAGCATAGTAAATACACAAACCAGTAACATAGCGCTCAATTATCATTTTCAAGTATTATGTACTGCATGTAATTGTACATGCTGTATGTTTATAGGCTTGGGAGCACAGTAGGTGTGTTTATGTCAGCATCATCACAAACATGTCAGGAATGTGTTGGCTAGGACGTTAGGACCGCTATCATATCACTAGGCAAAAGGGATTTTTCAGCTCCACTTAACCTTATGGGACCACCGTTGGCAGTCTGCTGCTGACAGAAGTGTCTTTATGCAGTGCATGACAGTATACTAGAAAAAATGTTAAAATTTTAAGGAACAGTGTTAATCTATCAAATGTGCCGTATTCTATAGTATCAAGGGTGTTTAAAGGTTACTTAATTCTGTTCCTAATGCCCAGTCCTCAATCATTATTTACATACATTCTGATTATAGGAAGATGAATTGGTAGATGAGATAGGCTTCTCCAAAGACAATCAGGTTGGTTTCATGAAACAGAAGTTGGGAGACCAGTCTGGCAAATAGGATGGGATTGTGACAAGCAGCCTTATTCTCATTAAAACATGCAGTGACTGCAGACTGGCTTTGAAGATTTTTCTCTTTTTAAATTTGCTTCAGTACCATACAGAAAATAAGATAAAATGCCTCTTTGCTTTCTAGCATTGATGTCTCTGCTGTGTCAAATTTAAAGTTTTTTTTAACTTTGCAACAAAAATCAAAAAATCATTAAATGATGTTCGAGACAGCAGGAGGTGTGTAAGAATCATAGAGGCTTTTGCCGCAGTTTATATGATTTCATTATCTAAATCAGTGGGTAATGATTTCTTATAGATCAAAGCTTATAATCATTTTTCAGGGATATGAACCATGGAACGGAAGTGGAGTTCGAGGATGAGGTTGGTGAAAGAGCCAGGGTTTCTGTGGAAAAGGGAAGGAATTTTCCCAAAGAGCAATTATGTAAATAAAATGGGCCTGGGGCTAGAATAATTTGACTGTCACCCACTGACAGAAATGGCCCCAGGCTCAGGCCTGGTAAGTATTCACTTAGGGAGGTGAATCCAGGAATGGTTAAAAAAAGTTTTTAATTTCTTTTGCTCCTGATTATACCATGTTGGAAGGTGAGTCTTTCTTGTTTGCCGGGTCTGTTCTAGGGGGGTTTCATCAATAATCTCCCCTTTGCTTATCTCCAAGCCCCTAACTAAGCCTGTGCCCACATCCACACTCAGGTTCCTCACGTCTTAAAAATCAAAAAAGCAGAGACAACCACCACCACAAAAACTCCCTTGCTCCACCGTCTCATTCTCTGTCTACTATCGAAAGTTTTGAAAGACCATCTCTCCAGGAGAAACTTCAGGATGGCCTGATGCATTAAAAAATTGATAGCATAGCACCCAAATGGCAGTGACATCATTTGATTTTTGTAAGTGAAGCTTATCTTAAAAAGAACATTTACTATGGACCATTTGTAAACAGGAAGATCGTAGTGTTAGTCCACAACTGTGGGAAGGAGATGATCTCCAGCAACGCTTCACTTTCTGAAAAATGCATACAGGTGCCGTTGTTGGGCTCTTTCTCGGGATTTTCCTGAGTGGGTGCCCTGCTGCAAGGCCTGGGTAAGGTGGCTGGCCCTGTACCTCACTGTCCCGCTCTCCTGCTTCTTACCCAGCCACCGTGGTGCACAGCTGTGGGCCTGCTGGCCTTCTGGAATGAGCCTTCCTCGGTCTGCCAGTCCTCCTAGGCTCTGGCCTCCACCAACTCCCTTCTCTACCTCATATGCACCCCTCCAATCCCCATGGCACACCTGTTGTGTGAACACTCTCCTACTGTATTCTGACCCTTTTCTTGTTCCCCATCTTCCCCAGGTGTGAACTCCTAGGAGACGTAAAGCCCTTGTCTCTGGGGTGTCTGTGCAGGAGGTCAGTGGACATTTTCCCCAAGTTCAGTAAAATGGGTCATGGAGTTACCCCGCCCCTCAACCTTACCTCTGCATTCTAACAACAGCAGGTGAGGAGGATAAGATGACTTAAAATCTGTCTGTGTTTTGTGTGCATCAAAGCTCACCTGTGTTATATCACCTCTCAAAAGGATTTTCTTTATAAATGTCATGCTCCAAAAGCTTTTAAGGCTACATGCAAGCTGACCAGTTTTGCTTCTTAAACTCTGCTTTCACAGATAGCTACCCAGTACTTTCCTGCCCATTGCCTAGGTCAGGAGTTTCTGATCACCTTCTATCCGTACCACCCCACGGAATCCACAGGACTGGCTGCTGTACCCCATCCCAATCACCCCCAGGGTTCTGCTTCCCTCCATCCTCTCACAAAGACTGGCTGTCTGCTTCATTTCAGGGCTGTCTCCCACTTTCTCTCCCTCTACAGATAACATCCTCTCCCCAGGTAAGAATTGCTGAATTGTCCCCTGGTTATAAACATAGATGCATTGACCCTGTTGGTGGTGGGGAAGTGGCAAGGCAGTGGTGCACCAAAGCCCTAGGGGTTTAGAGCTGGGGGCAGCAACCAGTTTGTGGGAGAACCCAAAGCAGTCTTGGGGGGAATGGATCTGCAGGTCCAATCTAGGTTGAGGCACAGAAAGCTGGGATTTCTCTAGTGCCTCTGTTTCCTCAAAGGTGTGAATGTTCGTGGGTGAGGGTAGGCTCTGCCCCAGTGCAGCCACAGAAGGAAGCCTGAAGGCCCCCAGGAATCTGAGCAACGTGCACCTGGAGCCTTCAGCTGGGTGCCTTCTACCCAGGAAGAGTGTCCCTGGGACAGGCTGGAGCAGCTGACCACTATATCATGGTTGGAGGTAACTCTAAGACGTAAACCCCCAGAATCCTCAAATGATTCCACAGAAAGAAAGCCTGGAGAGGGAGAGACCAGAAAGGCCACTGGAAACTCTACATGGGGGTTCAGGTTGTTCACTGCAGAACTGAGAGTCACCTGGACGGGCCAAAGCCTACGAGTGAAGCCATGAAGAGCTGGGCCTTCCACACATGTCCACAGTGCCCATACCATTCAGTGCTTTTAGGTATATTCCATTTTACCCTCACTGCCCCACTTTACAAGGGATGAAACTGAAGCAAGAAGCAATTAAGTAGCCGAGGTCACACCACCCTAATGTTGATGACGAGTGTTGACACCCATCTGTGCAGTTGATCAGGGTCTCAGCACTGTTCTACCCTGGTCTGTCCTCTTGGTAGGGTGGGCCCAGCCAGCAAGGAGGAAAGGTGACAACAGGTCTGGGAGGCAAGATCTGGCCTCCTGGAGCCCACGTGCTCACACAGAGCTGGGATTTTAACTCGTAGTCACTCTTCAGTGTTCCATCACTGTGCTGGACCTGCAGGAGGGAACACCAGCCCATGGACCCGCTCTCTCTGGAAGTGTCCCAGTCTAGAGCAGGAGACTGGAATCCAGTGCAGGACTATGAAGTGCAAAAGGGGCAACCAGTGCCCCTGGACAGCTGAGAGAGGCTGAGGGGCTGACCTTGAACCCTAGGTGCAGTGGTACAGGGTAGTCTGCCCAAGGGGGTGACCCAAAGCCAAAGGTGGAGGGATGTGGCAAGAGCCTAAACTAGGGGGTAGGAGAGGGGTGCCCAATTTTCCCCATGGGGACTGTGGACCTGTCCAGAAAGAGGGCAGATACCTACCCACTGCCAGTCTCTCCAGAGACAAATGTGACTGCTCTAGAGAGCTCTTAATTAAGACCAACAGGAAGAAAGTGAAGAGAGAAAACCGCTAATTAGGGAGTCTCTTTCAGCAAATTGTAGTGTCTTGATTTCTGAGTGCACGGAACAAAGTAAACTAATCCTTCCCTATCTCCCCACGGAGTCCACGGGCCAGTTAGTGACAAGTGGGAGTCACTGATGTTTGGGACCTTGATTTGTATGCACATAACACACTGGGAAAGGTCCAGACACTCCCGTACCTCAGTAGTTTCAGCACATCCCCTTGCCCTCTGTGACAGTGTTCATGCAGGTCAGCCCCTTGCCCTTGCTGTGGTGTTTTGTGTCCACAGGATGCTGGGTTGCTCTGATGTGTGCCATGTGTATGTGTTTGTGTGTGTACAATGTGCATACGAGAGCATATCAGTGTGTGTATGTGTTGTGTATGTGAGTGTGGATGAATGTGTGTGTTGTATGTAAGTATATGTCCTTATTCCCCCAGAAATATTGAAGAAGGTAAACTGGGCACAACTAAGATTCAACTTCAAACCAAGTATAACCAGACAATGGAGATCAAGGTATATGTATGATTATTTTAGAAAAAAGAATGCATATCATTTTTAAGGCAGAAAACTGTTGTTTAGTGGCTGAGGACATAAATTCTTGAATGAGATTCCTTGACCTTGTACCTACCACAGGAAAGAAGCTTCCAACTTGCCAGGCCTCAGTTTCCTCATCTGTGACAGTGTATGCCGGGAGCTCTTTGAGCACATGGCCCTGGAGCACTGTCAGCCTTGAGGTTGTCCCCTCTCTATTAAGAAGGGAATGCCAGAAACAACTGAGTCAGATGGTTAGAACACAAGCCAGGGTGGAAAGAACAATGGAGGCAGGCACTGGTATGGAGACAAAAGAGAGGTCGGAAAAGAGAACCAGTCTCCTTCACTTCTCAGCTGAACAGGACTCAAGGGGCTCCCGTTTCTCTGGTCACCTGAAAACAGAACACTTCTTCCTGTGGCAGTGTCGTATAGATGGACAGCAGACCACCAGCTCCACTCAGCAGGTCACAGTCCTGTGCTGGTTACGATGCCTGTTTCCCCTTGACCCTGCACCTTCTACACCTATGTAACTTATCTGGATTTGGGGTTTGCAAATCCGGCCTAGCTTTCTCAGTTGATCCTCAACATTTGAGAGCAACTGATTTTCTTTTTGTGGAAATGGTGCTTCTTGTTCTTTTATTTTTTCTTTTTCTTTTGCAGAACCTTGGAGCCTTTGTACTGTATTATTCTTGTCTCCCCAAACTCCTTGGAAGGCAATGAAGAAATAAGCTTTGGAAGAATCACTTTACTCTGGCCTGAAATCAAACCATTTCAGGGGGCGGGAGGGGCCAGTTTAAGCCACCTAATAGAGAGCATGGGACACACTGTCCCATTGAACCTGCAGTGAGGTCAGGTGGCACACTGGAATGCAATTAACTGAGCTGGAAAGTATCCAGTATATGCTTTCCCTTTGTGGAGAAAGTTTTGTGCGACCTTTCCAATTGCATCAGGAGGGCTTTGGCTGCACATCTCTGTGGATCAGGGACCCGAGGCAGCCACCTCTGCAGGTATCAATGGCTCGGAGTTGGAAGGAGGGAGGATAGGCGAGGCCTGCCGCCCTGTGTACAGGAATCTTTGTGTGTGTGTGCCATCCCCTATCTGGGGGCTGGGGCTTCCACCCACACTGTCAGAAGGAGGTGCACTCTAGGGATCACTCAGGCACTTGCCCCATGCTGTGTGGGGCTTGGTAGTTTTTCTGTCTCCATGCCTGTGTGGAGCTACACAGTTGCCTATGGTGATCCTATAAATTAGAAGGTATCACAACGAGACTATCTTAGCAAGTCTTGAAGCGCTAACATCCAGTTGGCAGTGCATTGCAGAACATGGAATTCAGAGTATCATTCTGGCTGCCAGCTTCCTCAAACTTTCTTTTGGATTTTGTTGCTAAATCTAAATATAAGACATTTTCACCCCACTGTTCCTTATGCACCAAGGACAAGGTTCCAACCTTCAGGGAAAATGTTGATGGAAACGTAAATATGGGTGGTGTTGTGACGTTTAGGGAACCTTTTAAAGTACCTACTCCATTGGACACACAAGCTACATCTGCATTCCCAGTGGTGATTCAGGAATTGTGCACGTGTGTGCTCACAGGCACATACACATAGACATGTGCACACATAGGCGCACACGGTATGCATCCTTGCTATGAAACAGGCCCAGGCTATTCCTGCCATGTGATTCTAGTTCTCTGAAATGGCAGTCCCACTACCCAACCTCTGCTTTGTGTTTGAGATCTGCATCTGTGCTGATTCTACCACAAGTAATAGACCCACTACCATCACGTCAGCCTTGTCATTAATAAGCTGAAGTGTGGGGAGGTTAGGTTATCTCAGGCCAAGTAGATGCAGGGCAGGCTTGCCTCCCAGACAGAGAAGTAAGTCTGGGTCCCAGTCGGCTTGCACAATGAACTGGTCACCATCCTGCACTCAGACAAGCAAGACCCATGGGCAGAGCCTGCCAGCTCACCTCTCACTTGCACTTCTTATCTGAGGCAAATTTCCTTGTAGTCCATCTACTGAGGATTGAGGTCTTTGCTTAGCTTAGCTGCCAAAACAAAGGCAGCAGATACACCAGGATAGCACTTTATGCAAGGCCATTCATTCTAACAGCCATGCATATTATTTAAAATTCAACACCTCCTCCAACTGTGTAAAACTTGCCTCACAATGTAGTAGTCATGGAAGAATCTTACCGTAAACTCTTGGCCTTCTACAAATGGTGCCTCTCTCCACTTTGAGTTGTCCAGACCTGCTCACAGGGTGGGTCTGTGCTCCCTGCACAGGTGAGTGGAGGGAGACTCTGTGTCTTCGGGAGGTTGCCCTGCTCTGCAGTGGCAGGGTCATAGACTGTTCTTTGTGTCTCTACCAGCCACCTGCCATGCCTGGCTCCTGGGCAAGCCACTGTTTCTCTTCTCACACAGGAAGTGAGCGTCCTCCTGCCATCAAAGTCTGCTTTGAGTTGGATTTGGGGGAGAAGGAAAGTTTCTTTTCTGTGGAGACAAGAAAACTGCGAAGGGCTTGACATACCTCTGCACTGCACCTGTCTTGTAAGGCTACTAAAGATTCATATGTGTTGTCTGCAATACTCCCATGCCTGCCTGGACATCTAGTCAGGTTTTTTTCCAGTGTTGGTGATGGAATGATGAGGCCTGGGATGGGACTCAAAACACTGGATTCCAGACCTGGCCCAGCATCCTGAGGCTGGTGGCCTTACCTTGTTTGGGATTCTGTTGCCTAGAATTCCGAGTGCTTTTTGGTCCTGGAGTAGACGGTAAGTGCAGGGTGATTTAGATGCATGGGTAGGTAAGCAGGGTTAGGGATGAGCAGGTAAGTTGGGTGTCCTAGTTTAGAACTAAAACACCTTGAGTTGAACCTCAGACAATGTTCAGAGGAATCCCTCCTTACTGGTGCACCCCATGATGGAAGCTGGCACACCTAGAGAAGGAGATTTCTGAGATGAGAGTTTCCAATATCCACTTGGGGATATGTGGTCTTGTTTTATTACTATTTCTAGTGGTATAGATCTTTCGGGGAAGGGAGAAATCAGGGCACTTGTTTATAATTAAGAAACCTGCAGAAGTTTTCTTGGGCTGACATTACATTCTAACTGGGCAGTTTAAACAATAGACATACATTTTTCTCGGTTCTGGAGGCTGGAAGTCCAAGAACACGGTGTAGGCAGGGTTGATTTCTTCTGAGGACTATGTCCTTGGTTGTTAGACAGCTGTCTTCTCCTTGTGTCCTCATATGGTCTTCCCTCTGTGCCTATTTTTGTCCTAACCTCTTTCTTCTCTTCTCATAAGGACACTAGACATATGGGATTAGAACCCACCCATATGACCTTATTTTAATTTAATCACCTCTTTAAAGACTTTATCTTTAAGTACAGTCACGCTTTAAGGTACTTGGGATTGGGACTTCGACATAGGAATGTGAGGGAACATAATGTGGCCCATAACAAGTCTCTTACACACTGGTCGGTGGGTTGTATTGCTTGATCACTATTTCTCGTGATCCTTTGGGGTGAGGAGGGAACCAGGGCACTTGCGTATGTGTGATCACGTCTTCCTCAGGAGGTGGAGGGACCGAGGACAGAGGCTGGCAGCTGATGAGTACACCATACGTGTCTGCATGAATTTATAAAATATATTTCGTTGCAGTCATAATTGTTATAATATTTGACCAGGATCTGAAGCAATGTCCTTGCTTTTTTCCAAGTTTTTAACATTTTACTTTCTTAAGGCTAAGGTTACAATAATTCAATTCTTTTAAAGAGCCCTTCTCTGGCCTGGTTTTGAAATTTTTTCATGTGTAATTCTAAGCATGCAAGTTCAATGAAATGTTTCTGGCATTTATCAAAGAGAGAGGCCCCATTGGCATGTTTCTGATCCCCTGAACCCCCTCACCTACCCCCCTTCTCTCACCTTGTTCAGCAAACCCCTTGTCTGAATCAAGTGGAGCATTTGCACACTGATCTTCTCTCTGCTGCTTATGGTAACTTCTCTTTGCAGCTTCGTTCTAAGCGCTATGGCACTAACTCATAAAATTAATTCCCTTTTCGTGGGATTGTCAGAAATGAGGATTGTTCTGACCCCTGGTTGAACTCATCAGCTGAAATGAAGTTGTTCACTGAGCTGGAGAAGACAAAGCTTGGTTCCAAGAGATTAATCAGCTCCATCAGCCCTGGGAAGAGGCCTGCACGCGGCCCCCGTCACACTGACCCTGAGCCGCTCCAGCCCCGCACAAATGAAAGCCATCACTCCTGGCCAGGAAGATACTAAATTATAGGCTTTTAAATTTAATTTTCAGTTTACTTGTGTTTTCGATTAGAGTGCCATGTCTCATAAAGACGGTAGTACCTTTAAGTAGTAAACACCACCGTGTAGCTCCAGCAGCCCCACCATCGAAGGCAAATTCCAACCAAGATTTGTTGGCGAATGAAACAGGGGGGGGGGAGTTTTTTTTTTCTTCTCTTGTGACACCATAAGCAACAATAGCCAATTATTTTCTTCATGCCAAAATCAATAACAGGCTTGGAAATAGAAAGTCACCCTGGGCCTGGGGCCACAGTATTTCCCGACAGGCTCCTAAAACTACCTTCTGGTGGCCGAGGGGCCTGAGGGTGGCCATTCACTTTCTGATCACGACCGAGTGGTGGGGCATCTCCCGAGGGAGGAAACTCAAAGGCTGGTGGACAGATGGTTTAACTGGGGAAGTTAAACCGCCGCCCCCCTCATCTTCTTGGACTTCAGTTGTACACACAGAATGGGGAAGATTCTTCTGTTCTTCAGAGTGAACATTAGAATTGCCACTTTGAGAATTGGCAGGGCTAACATGCCCCGCCCCTCATCTCACCTTTCATTGGTCGATGTGTGTAAGTTCACACTCAGAAAGCACTCACCGCTATCCTAGGAAAAGCTTTGGGGAAAGCCACGTTGTCATCCAGACTGTGTGGTCTACTCTGACCACACAGCGATTTCCAAATCCACTCACCTTTGTCTAATTACTTGTCACCTGCTGGACCCTCCCTCACGCCTGCCCCCTTTTGGCCCCTGATACAGGAGATTCCTTTGGAAAGCCCCTGATATTTTTCTGACTCTCTTCCTCTGGTAAAGCTGCTCCTGACCTTAGCCACGTTTTGTGATATTTTATGAGAGTTTATCACCTTCTTCTTAAACACACAAATGTACTTGTTAGGTCTCTGTTAGGTTACAGAGACCTAGATCCTACATACAGCTGTGTAAGAGAAGTATTTGTCCAACAAATGAGTGGGAGATTTGCTGGGAGTTTTCTGCTGTGAACAGATGTTTGGGGGTGAATTGTGTTCCCCCTTCAATTTCCCATTATGACGTCCTGACTCCTGGTACCTCAGCATGTGACTGTATTTGGAGACAGGATCTTTAAAGGGGGGGATTAAGAGAAAATGGGTGAGCCCTGGCTGGTGCAGCTCAGTGGCTTGAGCGCGGGCCTGTGAACCACATGATCGCAGTTCGATTCCTGATCGCACATGCCTGGGTTGCAGGCCAGTTCCCAGGGAGGGACACACAAGAGGCAACCACACATTGATGTTTCTCTCCTTCTCTCCTTCCCTTTCCCTCTAAAGATAAATGAATAAAATCTTTTTAAAAAAGAGAAAATGGGTGAGCACTAGTCCAATGTGATTGGTTGTCTTTAAAAGAAGAGATTAGGACAGAGACACACGTAGCAGAAAGACCCTGTGAGGACACAGGGAGAAGATGATCAGCCGCATATCAAGGGAGAGAGAACTCAGGAAAACCAACACTGATGACACCTGGATCCTGGACTTCTAGCCTGTGAGGGAATCAACCTGTTGTTTAAGCATCTTGTTCTGAAGGACTTGGAAATGGTGGCCTGACCAAACAAATACAATAGACAGCTGTTTATTGTCATATCAATATTAATTTCATCCAAAATGAGTATTGCCACTTGAGCTAGTGGTGAGAACTGAATTAGCATGGATCTTTGTGTGGCTCACAGTGAGGCTCGGATGTGGCGTTGAGTCGGAGCGTGGATGTCTCTTGCCCATTAAGGAGATATAGAATCCCACATCTTGTTGCCACACAGACTATGTGGGTCTACTCTCACCACCACAATCAATAATGAGGCATTTTTAATTCATTGGGTTGTGGGCTGGTGCACAGACTTAATTGGCGATATTAGTGGTTTGCCTCAAACCTGTTTCCCTTTTCTTTGTGGCCCGACTTCCAATGCCACTGCCCTGGGTGCCTCTGTTCCATCCAGTCAGGCATGCTTCCAAAAACTGTGTCTGTTTTAACAAAAGATGTACAAGTGTTTATTTCCAGGTTGCTTTTGTTTCTCAGCAGGTTACAATCCTGGTAGACTATCAGCATAAAACAGGAGTTCTGCAGAAGAAAGCCCTCCATCCAGGAAAGGTGAAGTAGGGGTGTCCAGGACCGGAGTCTGATACCCCAGTGATGTTCTTCTCTGGCTCTCACAAAAAGCACGATGTTGCCAAACTGCAAAAGCCAGGTTCCAATACACACTTTTCCTACTCGAATGCTGGGATCATGTTTTGTTTGAAACACCAGACTGAAAACAGCAGCCTGAAATGTGTATTCTTGCAGCTGGCCACACTGACCATTCCCAGCAAGCATTTGCCAGATGTCCCCGCACTGTACCTGCAGCCGTGCGGCCCCCAGTCTGCCCTGATGGGATGGAGGGATCGCTGTCCTCTCTGCTCACCTTGGTGTCAGCCTGCTCTCACCTGCCTGCAGGTGTGAGAGGATTCCTTCGCTGTCAGATCTGACGTGGTGCCGAGTCTCCACATGTTCTTCACTCAGATTCAAAGTCAGATATATAGAGCAAAGGTTTGACAGCCTGCAAGTGCTGTTTTGTGGACATGATTTCTGTGATTGTCTGTGCTCACTCACAGAATGCGTTCTTTGGTTTTAGATATTTATCAGTGATTAAATAGATTATAAATCAGTTTCTTTTTATTCAAGCCAGAATTTTTAATTAAAAAAAAGAAGAACGATCTGCATTAAATAAACAAATAAAACCACTTCTTTGTGTTCGCATAGCACTTCCCCTCTCAGGAACATGATTCCTTTTTCATATTTTGCTTTTTCATTCATTGGAACAAGAACATGCTGGAAGCAACTTGGGCATGTACTGTTTGATCAGAGTACAAAGCCCTTTAGAAATACTAAATATAATAGTTGCAACATGTAATTTTCTGAAAAACATTATGCAAGACATACATCATAATATAAATTGGTTCTCATTCTTGGCTGGAACCCAGGACCCAAGGCTCAAAGTCCTCAAATGAATTGACTGGCCAGATGGAGGACACTTCTGGAAAGGTTTCCATATACAATGGTATAGACACTTGTCATCTGGACTGGGACTTCTGTGTGGCTGCGCAGTCCTGAGGACCTTTGGCTGGCAGTCTATGACCGGAGAAGGAAGGCCAGAGGTGGCCCGCGTTCCCTGGGAGTGGCTGCAACATTTCTAGGTAACAGATGCCCAGCTCACCTGCCTCAGACTGATGCTCAGAACATCTAGTTTCTGCTTTCTTTCCCCGGGTGTGGGGAGAGAACCATAGGAAGTGCCTTCCTCTTCCTCTCACTTATTTCCTTCCCTGCCTCCCTCTCTGCTTCCCTTCCTTTCTTCATGACTAAAGAAAACCTCTAAAGAAAACACTGTGAGGAAGGCTGCTTTGAAAGTACAGCAACCGATAATAACTTTCCCCAGGCGACAGATCAGCATGCTGACTTCAACCAGGGAGGCCCACTAGAGCAAGGCTTCTTGGAAGCTGCCATAGTGTCTACTGTGGCGAGACCCATTGGTTGCTCTTATGTGTGTTCTGAGTTACTTTCCAATAGCAATGGCTCTAGTTGTTCTTCACCAGCCGGTATATTCGCAACCCCAACTTAACTTTGAATTATACCTAGTACACAGCATCATTCAACATGCAAACCCTCTTTAAATTCACTGTACCAGTATTGTGTTGCTTTTCAAAACTGATCATATAAAGTTCTGTGATTATATTTTAAATTATGGTTTATTAGTTTATTCCTTAAAAAGACTATCAATAAAAATGTTCAACTTATTTTACAAAGTAGTTACAGGTGTTAGTTATTGTTTTGAAGTCTTTTTGGTCATTAAATAAAATATAACCTGTGTTCCCTGCAGCTGTGTCGGGGGTTTGAATAAAGGTCCCTGCGGAGCTCGGCACAGCTGCCTTTCCCCGCGGGCTGCCTCTGTGTCCCCACCCTTGGGCTCATTCCCGTGTCCCCATTGCGGCCTGCAGAGAGCCAAGACCATTTATGTCCCAGAGTACAGCATCACTTAACCTGCTCTGTGTTTTATTTAAGAGAAAACCAAATTGCCAAGAGTGAAAAAACACAGTGCTGTTTGTTCTGGGTAGCACATTGCTTTTTCACACAAATAATTGATTGGTTCTTCTCCCGGTTTGGTGAAGTACTTACCTTTCCAGGTGTGCTGGCCATTGAGCACACTTCTTGCTTGAAAACGAATTGCATGAGTCCATTAAATACAGGTCATAATATTGGGTTCACAAGCCCATTGGTCATGTTGAATATTAACCCTCCTCTCTGCTTACCAGGAACTCCTCTGACATCACAGATAAGGCCTCAAATCCCACTTCAAGTTGACTTTCTGCAATTAAAAATGAATATTCCCTCTTTCATTTTGAATAAAATGTTTGCTATATATTTAGGTGCTTGAACTGAAAGATTTATTATGCCAAGGAGAAAGACGGAGCTCTGGTTAAACAGATTCAAAGTCTCTGAAGGCGGTGAAGCTTTCAAGAAATAAATTTGCAATTTCACCGTGAAGGCAAAATTTCTTCAGAGTCTTGATTTACACTGAACACAGATTGCGAGTCAAATGGAAACAGAA
The DNA here is from genome assembly GCF_014824575.4 of Sturnira hondurensis. Classification (NCBI taxonomy): domain Eukaryota; kingdom Metazoa; phylum Chordata; class Mammalia; order Chiroptera; family Phyllostomidae; genus Sturnira; species Sturnira hondurensis. Next base: position 10,004,918 of record NW_028087015.1, read on the forward strand.
TGGAGGCGCCTCTCCGAGACTGACACGCGGGTGAGCGCACACAACCCGCACGTGCCTCGAAGGGCGTCGTTGTCAACACAGGCTTGGCTGCGTCGGGCTTTTCTGGAAAATATTAAGATAGCACATCTCCGTGCCATTTTCATAATGTAGGTCCATTTTTTAAGTTGTAATTGTCAGCTCTGTAAGTCGGATCTGCTTGGCAAATGCAAAATATTAATTAAGTACTAAATGTGTGTTTGAAAGTGACACTGCTCATGTTTTTAAGGGCCACAGGTACTAAGCAAAGACACTTAGGATACATGCATATTTGCAACAAATTCTTATTTTTTGAATTCAGATAAGGGTGTCTTAGAATAAACTCAAACTCAGGACAGGCTAGTATTTGTTTATTGTTTGTTGGGGGTCTAGAAAAAAATCTTCCTTTAGGTAACAAAATAAGAGAAGTAATTTTTGAAAGATTTTATCTTCTCCAACTCCTTTATTTCAGAACAGACTTGATTATTAACTAAAAAGAAGAGTATTTTAACGATTGAAGTTATGAACTTAGTCTGCAGTTTTAATATACATTGCGATATAGGTTTTAACCAAATCAGATTTTAACCATTCTGATTTTAAACAAATCAGAATGTCAAAACACGAAGTATTGGGGGCAGTTCTTAATCAAGAGCATTCAAAATCATTTTATTTGCAGGTGGTTAGAAATTTAAGCTGTACTGAAATAGACATTAATTTGTGTATGTGAAAACTTCACAAACTTGTTTTAAAACTTTAAATAAACACCATCTTTTGGGAACACTAAACTAGTTCTACGCTTTTAGAAGTGTCTGAGTCAAGCACAAGGATGACTGCCTGTCGGGGGGACCATCCAGGCCAGTGCCTGTGAAAGGGAGCTGGGACCATAAGAAGCGGGCAGGTATCCTCGTGCCGCTTCCGCGAGGAGTGTGCAGCCGGGAGAGTTGGGGAGCCGTGCATGCCACAGTTTTGGGGGCCATCCCACCACATCACAATGAGAGCCCTTTGTCTCCTGTCATCTCAAGCCCTTAAATCGTACCTTGGACCCTGGTGGGAGATGCTGCAGGGAACATTCCAAGTAGCAGAAGTACCTCAGTGCCATGGCTCTTGGCTGCTGTCTTCTCTGGTGACTGTTGTTGGTACCAAGCCTTTAGCACAGAGTTGGCCGCCTTGAGCCAGGGGGCCTTCCAGACCCCAGGCCCCAACAAGCTGACCTGCCTCGCTGGCCCACTGTCTGCTGAGGCAGCCTCAAGACTGCGCTTCCTGCCCACACACAGGCATGTTTGCCAGGACAGCATCTACCCAGGCTGCAGGGGCAGCAATCCGTGCCCACCAGGAGCTCCAGAACACTGTGCCCCCCGCCGTTCATCTGATAATGGGTTGGATGAGGCTTCAGAGGACTATCTAGGGAGTTGAGGTTCATGCAAGAGCATTAGTTTTTGTTCATTCCCACTCTGTTGTAGATTATATGAAGTTTCATGCACATCTATTGTCAATATTCAAGAAATTCACCCCAAATACATAAAACCATGGGACTTGGAGAAATATAGAAGTGAAGTCAGATTTTCCCAGTGTTTTTTTAGGTTCTCAATAAGCTTTCAATTCATCTTATTAATCATTTCTCTGAAACAACTTGGGTTTGGATCCTTAATTTCCCCCTGTGCAGCCTCACTGTTTATTACTAGAGGCAATCACAATGTTTCTCTTTCCACTTATTTTCACATTTCATAGAACCTGAAGTGAAGGAAGATCCCAAACTCTCCAACCCAATTCTGGCAAAGTGGGATCTGGGGAACTCTAGGCAGACATCACGGTCCATTTGGGTATCTCGCTGGTCTTACACACTTCACACAGTGTATATAAAATTGTGTTGATGTACACTCTGCATACATGCACACTTATTGTATGATATGTACACATTCATATAGATCCATTTCCATACATATATACATATAGATATACATAAGTGTGTATATTTTTTATTTTACTGTGTAATTTAGCCCAAACACTAAAGAGTAGGAAAAAAAATAGGTTCTGGGCAAAAGAGTCTCTCTCCACTCTGCTCCTCTGTCCAGAAGATATTGGTGTGTTCTGTAATTTTCCAGAGATGTTTTTACATTAATACAAGCACAGTCAGGTGTTTTTCCTGCCACCCTTTTATATCTACAAACAGAAGCTTACTAAGAATTGTGTTCTGTGCCTTGCTTCTTTTACTTATCAGCATGTCCTAGGGATCTTTCCATGTTGATGCAAAAAAGTCCTCTGTTCACTTATACAGCTGCATAGTATTCCTCCATGTAGCATTAATAAAATGTGAATCTTTTAACTCAGTCATTGTTGATGAACACTTGAGTAATTATAATCTAATTTTTCAAATATTAGGAACAATATTAATTAGAAAGAAATAACATTTTAATGTTAGAAATAAAATGCCATTGATTAAAAATATTAACACAAAGAATAGATATGTCATTTCCTGTGTATATTATTTTTATGTAAATAAAATTGCTTGGTTGAATGTAAATGCATTTGCAGTTCAAATGGAAATTGCCAAGTTGCTCACAGGGAGTTTTTACCAATCTGCACTAACTATGACTGAGAAGTACACCCTCATAACACCCCCTGCAGAGGGCCCTCCCCGCCCTTCAGAATGTGTCCATTCACAGGTGAAATGGTGTCAGGAGCTTTCTCTTCTGCTCTGTGAGTGAGGGTCAGGGTCTTGACTTGTGTGTAAGAAGCATGTGTACACGTTCATCTATAAAGTCTGTCCAGCTACTTGCTGTCTGTCAGTCTTTTTCTCATGGGTCTTTATGACCTTATTACCTATTAGGAAGGTAAGCTCCTCGGCTATAATCTGACTTGAAAACCTTATGATATTCTCTCCATGAAGAAAAACTTTTATGTTTAAATACTCATATTTATCAAACTTTCTTTTTTAGCTTTTGGATTTACATACTAACTAGAAAAGATTCCCCCCTTTTTCTTCTATTGTTTCCATAATTATTCATAACAAATCTTTCATCCACTTAGATCTTTGCCTTTTTCTTTGAGGAGGTCTGAAGCCAGCTCCTTCTTCATTTCCAAACCCTCTCAGGCAGCACCTGGAATTCTCCCCCAGCTCCTTACTGATTTCAGACATGCTGTTTGCCTTCTGTGAAATTCCCTGACTTACTGAATCTATAATATACCTAGTGTCTGGTAGGTCTAGTTCTCTCCATTGCTTTTGTGTTTTTTAGACTTTTCACAAATGTTATTTATATTGCATTTACTTTGGACAGTAATGTTGCAATCTCTGGGGTTACAGTTTTCCTGTGCATTTAGAGAGATTCATTGTCCTTCTCTTCTCCCATTACTCCAAGTTACTAACTGTGTCCCCAGAGAGTAGCATTCCCTTGGGGGGAACCCAGGGAAACTCTGAGTCAGGATGTGTGGGTCTGTGTGAGCAGGCACACATGTGAGCTGGGAGATACACAGCATGGGACATTGAGGAAGTTCTTGCACAAGGCTTGGGGCAGAGGCTGTTCACAGAGGACATGCAGCTGTCCAGCATGACTGTCCTTGTCCCAGGCTGGTGACAGGAAGAGGAGACATTCAGGTATTCTGTCCCCAAAGCTCACTGTCCCCTCAGCCTCCAGGATCTCTCACTTTTTATATCCCCACCTATTGTGAAGGCATACATATGCACACGTGCACACACAGACTCCACACACAATCTATACACAATCCGTGTATTACATATATCACACACTCCACATACATTTTACACATACACACTGCTTGCATGTCTACACACAATACACAATCCCATGCACAGGCCAAACACACACACACTCCACATACAGTCTACACATAATCCACATATTACACACACCACCCACTACACTTGTACTATCCACACATCCATACACATACAAAATATACACACACATTGCTCACACACACAAAACACACACATACACAAATGAATAAAAAATAAAAATACATAATGTTCCTGTTTGCTGAGCTTGATGGCCTCTGATAGTTTCTATTTTGTTCTACTCTGTTCCTTTCTCTTTGTTCTAATACATGAAAAAAGCTGTCTGTTACCTCACTTGATTTCTGAGATGCCTTGTGGAAGATGCTGCTGGCCTGTGGACACTGTGCCCACTGGGTGACACCTATAGTCATCTGTCACTGGTTACCCCACCACTCAGTCCCCTGGTCCCACTGCTGACCTGGATTGGTTAACTCTTGGCTTGGTTTTTAGAGACGGATCAGGTTTTCACACAGCAATGCACAACACATACGGACGTGCAAAAACAAAACAGAACAAAACAAAAAACCAACTTTCTCTTCTGAAACTGGATACCCAAAATCTCTTGTAAGCAACATAGATTCCTGTCTCTCTGACTTGGCCACACCCCCTTCCTCCCAATTCTCCACCCTCTAAAAGCCAGGCTGTGCACCTAAAGTGCAGGCTCAGTTGTTTGTTGGGGTTTGTTCCACCAGATGGACGGAAATAACCTGGGTGGAAAGGAGGTGCAGGTCACGGAAATTACAGTGACCTTCATAACTTAGTAGCTCCGTGGCCTGGAATTTGTGAGAGCTGTCAAGTGAGGGGCCTGCAGAGGGCCACCACGGGGATCATCAAGGCAAACACCTGGAAACAAAGAAAGGAAAGGTGGCACTGGTCTGTATTTGTCTTGTGTTCCTAGATTGACTTCTCATTTTGTTTTTTAAGAAGCTGAACGTTCCTATTCTTTCCTAGAGATAGAGGGAAATTGATGGCCAGAGGGAAGGGGGCAGGGAATGGTGGAGGTGGGCAGAGTGGGAGGAATCAGGGGCATCTGTCATAGTGTCAACAATAAATAAATATTAAGTAAAAAGAAAGGGCCTTACTAAAGTTTTAAAATTTCAGATCCCCAAATGGTGGCTGCTTTCAGTGTCTCTCTGAGAAGTCATATTTTAATCATTATATTTGATATTGGGTATATGGTAGTCCAGTGTTTACATTAAGAAGTATACAGTAAGCCTTCACTTTAGAAGCAAATTACCAGTTGGGCACCGTGAGAACAGGCTCAATCTGAATATTGATGATCTCATTTCCAAGTCTCTCCGGGGCTGGGGCGGGGGGAAGGTGTTGATCATTGCTTCTTACTGATAAGCAAAGTATTTCCAGAGCGTGAAGGATTCTGTGGTGTGTGAAGAGGATAACCACAATCTGCACCCACAGCTAAGTTCTCTGCTGCTTTCGCCTGGACGAGCAGCCCCAGTGATGCTAAGCTCTCTATTAGAGTCGTGCCTGCAAAAGGTCCCCTCATTTGAATAAGGCCTCTTCTGCATGTGAAAGACCGCCAATGAAACCTAGCAGCCCTTTAATTAGGGTTGCATTTGGAAGCAGCGGCCTTCAGTGTTCACTTTTTGTGATGCTAAATTGTCAAGTATTTTCAAATGCATTGCCATTTCCATTAAACATTTTTGTTCTCATTTTTTTAAAGGGGAATGAATGGCCTGCCCACCATAGAGAGTAAGGGTTACTGAGGACACGGCCAATTTAAATCTCCCTGTCTGATGAAATGTAGAAGGATGTTTAAATATAGGATTAGATTTATAATATAGGAAGCAGTCAAGAGATCAAAAGGCTCACAAAGTCATGCTGAAAGGAAGTAAAGAGCTACAGGGGAATTTTTAGCTAAATGTCTAACAGTGCTTCCAATGTATTTCATCCAAACTGACTCTAAAATAAAAGTAAACATGTCCTGTGGCAGTGCAGCTGGGGGTGGACCAGTGGCTGGGGTCATCTCAGCTCTGGGCCCTGTGTCCAGCACTCATAGAAAAAGAGACATTGGCTTAAAGTCAGGCTCTAAGGCAGGTCCTAGGAACCAGACAGACTGGTGGACATTCATATGAATATGATTTGTGATATCTCTATTTTCTTCCTCCCTGTGTCAACAGCAACAACAAAGCCAGCTACACCTGCTAAAACTCTGCCCAATTGGGAAGGACAGATTTCAGTTTTTTGGAAGGTGGTTCAGCAACAGAATCAACCAGGAGCCTGGGTCCAGGGATACCTGGGGACACCCAACTTCTGAGACCTCCCAGCAGGTACACCTGTCTCAGAAACCCAGCTCTGCTCTTCACTTTTTGGCTTTTAAAAAGATCCTTTAACCTTTCCCCATGTCTGTGAATGTGTTTATGCCTGAAAACTTCCATGTGGGCAGCAATTGAGGCACTAACGTAAAATGACTCAGTAACTCAGTGATTCATTCAGGATTAAGTCTCATTTTTATTCTTATATTAATGTGCCATACTTCATATTTTGTTTGTTCATTCATAGATGGTTTCTCCTTCTTTGTCACTCTTATACTTAACTTTTTATAAAAGTACAAATAAAAAACTGAACTTTTAATATCAAGAAAAACCATTTATTTCTGTTTAAACTCATATTTGTATAACTATTTTTCATAAACATATTTTCAGGACTCACTCCTAATATAAATAAGCATCCCACCAGTCATTATAGACATCCTGTACCTTCCACTCTCGTGCAGCTTTACAGATTCATTTGACAGTGTCTGTCCAACCACCGCCCCACCCGCCCCTGCCACTTTAATGAATTTAATGCTTACAAGTCTACACCTCTATTTCCATTTTAGGAAATTTAAAAGATGTTTCCCATAATGTAAAATGTGAAATTGTCAGTCAATTCCAGAAGTATTACAACAGCAATAACAAGAAGCCATTCCTATGCACAGGGAAGGGTTGGAAAAATCCACAGAAGGTACAATTCACCCGTGTGTCTCTCACGGCCCTAGCTGTTACGTGAAATGGTGCTTGCCCACCCATGAAACCTCCATGGCCCCAGGAGAGTTGGTGTGCAGTACACACTTCTGAGCAAACAGACCTCCATTCACATCATAGCTTCTCTATTTCCCAGTTATGCAACATTGTGGCATCTCTCTCACTGAGCCTAGATTTCCTCAAATGGGGGTATGGCAGTAGAACCTTGTGTTCATTCATAGAGAGAAAACATGTGATAGGTGGGGCCTTGGGCTGGGACAATGGGCACTTAATTCCTGAGAACACTCATGACCATGTTTTTCCCTGATGTGTGTCTTTCATGGGTATATTCTTAAATATATTTAGGACAGAGCATATTCCTAAAACCACAGGTCTCCCATGAAGTTTTCTAAAGCCTTCAGAGAAGGTACTTTTTATATATTTTGAATAGTTTGGAGGGAGGGAGGGTCACTAAAAACCATTTTATAATTTTTAGTCACTGATATTATAGTCTAATGCTGAGATGAGTGAATCCTAGTTTGGACTTGGGGAATCTGAGTGAGAGAATGGGAAGGAGAAACAGGCATGCCTGTGGGCTCTCTCAGGGCTTCCAGGTGCTGGGTTGCTGTGCAGTGTCACCATAGAGGAGGAGAGCAGGTGCACACTTGGCTTCCTGTGTCTCAAGGCAGTGTCCTCAGGTCAGACTGGAATACCGTGTACAAGCTGTGCTTCAGATGGAATGTGCACTCATTGTGTATTGTTCCCAGAGGAAGTGGTTTTGACTTGTAATAATTCCCTGGGTGACGCAGCCTGTGGAAGGAAACAAAGCGATGCGTTATGCAAACGGTCCTCTCTCCTGTTCCCCAGAAACTCCTCTTCGATTCCAAATGCCCACTTATTCTATGATTAGCGTTTATGCCCAATTCTTGGTAAAGTTATGAGCCAATCCCAGGATGTTGGTTTCTGTCTTGTCGCTTCTCAGGAATGAATACAATTGACCTGATATCTGCAGAGCCCAGAATAACCTAGCTTGTTACCACAAGATTGTGGAGGTAGATCAGCAGATACCCTCCCAGAATCATCTTTTGAGTATTTTTTTAAAAGCTGCCTTTATAATAATATTGGCAAATTATTTATTTATAAAGATAATAAATTCACAATAGAGTCAAATTCTCCACATAACGGTTAGATTCTAGTAACATGGTCCTAAATATTTAGTGCTCTGAGTCATCTCTTTACTTTCCTAAAGAAACGTGGGTGTGCCTCTGAGAACTCATTACACCATTGTGCATGGTTGTGAGTTTGTTTCTTTTTTAATTCTTGGCCGATGACCTCTCTTCATACTTTGAACTACCTTAGTGCTAAAAGGTGAAAATGATCAAATGTACAGTTTGCAACCTTCAGTGCTATGTCCCAGACAGGTTAACACTCATCTGCCAGAGGGTTCAGTGCTACTGTAGTAAAGTTCACAGGTTTTTTCTTGACTCTTTGTTGTGCAATGTGACTGTTACAGTTTTGTTTGTGTCATTGTCATTGTTGATAATGACCACGTAGGTGTATAGGGCCCTTTTGTTTCCTGAGGCCTCAGGGATATTTCCGTAAGACACTCTGTTGAAAACTTTGCAATTCTTTTCCTTGGTTTACTAAACAAAATACAAACTGCTTGACCACAAAGGTGATAGATAAAACCCAAGCTGTGATGTGTCCTTAGGCAAGATCCTCACCATCCTGGGTCTCAGTTTTATCCTCTAGAAATCAGAAGTTATATGACAGATGTAAAGTTTTCTCCCTGCTCAGATCTCAGGATTTTCATTGCGAATCAATTAATGTCACTTCATTATTCTTGTTACCATGTGAGGAAGCAATTCACTCATGAAAATTATTTTTGCAGAAATGCTACTATTAATAATACACAGACAGCATTTTGTCTCTCAAATATTTTTTTCATTCATGCACTAACAGTGTGCACACTCACACAGTAGACATCAGCTGTGTGCACCACAGGAGAAGATGAGAAAGGAGCATTTATTGAGTGCTTACCCAGAGCAGGCCTATGTTACCCTGCGGTGGATAGTGTTGACACCCTCCAGTCTCAGGTGCAGTGGGTTAAGTGGCATGGCAGGTGGTCTGATGCGGGAAACATTGTCTTAGCTGCTACCCAGGCTGCCTCCAATGTGCAATTACAAGGGACATGGGAGACACTGAAGAAGCACTCTTGAGGGGATGATAGCCTGGTTGACCCTTTCGTGCTGCCAGATGGCCTTCAGTGTGTCCACATTGGGTCCTTCTCACTACAGGACATTGAGCATCATTTCAACATCGGCCCCCTACTCATCTTCTCTTTTTCTCAGGGATGGCTGCCTCCTGCTTCCCCAAGAAAACAAAGAACAGTGAGGAAGCTTTAATTCCCTACTCTCCAGCTGTTCTCTGGCCTGGTTCTTATCACAGCCAGATTCCTCCTGTAACTGAATCCTTCTCCTCTTGCTTCTCAGCCATTCTCCATCAGTCAACATCTAACTTTTATCTCCTACTTCCCCTCTTCTCTGGCCTTCACCTCACACCCTGTAACATAGCCGAGTTTACTCCACTCTGAAAGCTTTCCCCTCAACTACACATTTTCTCTAACAAATCTTTATGCCCACTTCCTTTTGCAGGCAATCCTGTTCAAACCATGATCTTTTCTTGGTCACCATCATCTTAATAATCTGTTCTCTGCTCAGGCTGTTCTCTTTCTTCTAGATTCTGCATTATTTACTAAGTTATTCTTGCAGGCTTTCCTCTGGGCTGCCAAGACCCTGGACACAACTTCCTTCTGCCTCTGGACCATTTGATACTGATACATTTGACTAGTGACTATTCAGCCCCTGCTACATTACAGGCACTGTTCCAGGTAGAGGAGATACATCAGTGAAGAAAATAGATGAAATTCACTCTTTTCATCTTTTTTTATTTTAGTGGAAGAAGACAGAGTCAATAAACAATGATTATGGTAGATACATAAATTATATTAAAAATATCGAAAGTTATAAAGGCCATAGGGAGATATAAGACAAGGGGACTATGGGCAGATCCCAGAGTGAAGTGGTCCCTGTAAAGCATAGAGAGCTAAGGGAGTGAACAAAGTGGACACACTTGGCATAGCCAGTCCAAGGTTCTCAGCAGGACCTTGCCTGACAACTAGGAGCGCACATGAGGCCAGTGTGGCACGGTGGGAGCAGGCTGAGGTGGCAGAGCAGGGACAGTGGGGACCAAGGGTTGGGGAATGCCAGCTGTGCAGGGCCTCATGGTCACTCCCTCCCCTGCTTTCTGCCTCTGCTTTACTACAGCATGTACAACTCCTGTAGATTTTATCTTCATCCAATCTCTTAAACCTCTCTGTTGTTCTCCATTACCATCTCTATGACCCCAGTTACTCTCTTCCCTAAAGTGAAAATTGAAAAATTTTAATGTATTTTGATGTATATCTCACATTTCAGCCCCAACAATCTCTCCAACATGTAATTCTGATCATGGTGCCTCCATAGCTATTTTATGCTCTTGTAAATGCTGATTGGAAGCTCTCCCCTCCCATCCTCTGGAAATCTCCATCCCATCCTGGGAGACCCAGATCACATCTCCTCCATGTATCTTCTACAAACTCACTCAGTGGCATATCTGCCTTTGTTACTAACTGCACTTTTTGCACTAATGTTCTCTTGATATTCCTCTGAATGGAGGTGAAATCCTTCTAGAGCTCTGTCTTCATGTCTCTAGTACTTAAAGCTATGAATGTCACATAGTAGATGCTCAGCAAATATTTATTGAATGAATGGATAACTCGTCCAATTAAAATGTGCAAAACCAAAGAGAACAGTCTTGTGGCAGATGGGAGAAAAGGACCAATTTAAAGAGCACAGTAGGGAGAGATGACAACAAGAAGTATCTGGTGTGTGGTAGATTTTGAAGAATTGTTTTCAGACCCCTGACAAGAGTTGATACCTGTTTCTCCACTCCTTATATCAAGGATTGGCTTTATGTCAAATGGGAACAACAGGACATTAGGAGATGCACTTCGGGCAGAGATGTGAAACATGCTGATGCATTGGGCCTTCCCTTTTCTCACTACACTTGAAGTTGAAACACTGATTCTGAACCAGCCTCCTAGAAAGGTCTCATGGAGCACCATCAAGGAACCCAGTTAACAGTCATGGTGGAGGGGCAGGAACCATCTTACTCGTCCAGCCCTAGCTGTGCTCACTTCCAGGGACACAAGTAGGAAAGACACTTACTAGAACCCAGTCCAAACTGCCAATCTATAGAACCATAAACCAATAAATAGGATATTAATATTCTAGGATATTAATCTTTGAGGCTGTTTGTTACATAGCAAAGGTCAACTAATATAGATTGTGAAGTATTAAGAAATTTCTTGCTTCCAACTATGAACATTATGGTACAACTTAAGTGCCTATTAGTAAATGAGTGGAGGAAAACACTGTGGTATATTGACACAATGGAATACTACACAAAAGAAAGAAGGAGCTCCTACCTTTAGTGACAGCCTGGATGGAACTGGAAAGTATTATGTAAGTGAAATAATCCAAGTGGTAAAAGGAAAATACCATATAATCTCACCTATAAGTGGAACCTAATCAACAAAGCAAAGAAGCAAGCAAAATATAACCAGAGACACTGAAATAAAGAACAAACTGACAGAAACCAGAGGGAGAACAGGAGGGAATAAGGTGGGGATAAGGCAGAAAGGCCATCAAGGAACATGTATAAAGGACATATGGACAAAGCGAAAGAGGGGTAGGAGCAAGGGTGGGAGGTGGGGATGGCTGAGGTGGGTGGGAGTGGTAAGGGGAAAATGGACACAATTGAACAATAAAAAAAAATTTAAAAATATCTTATTTGTTCACTTGTTGAAGAAATGAAAAATAAATTCCTTCATCTTAGATTTGCAAGTTAAGTTTGGTTTAGTCAGCAATAGAAATTTAGGAAAAGGTACCCTCTGCCAGCAAATTTGTGTTGTTCTATTGACAGTCATGTCAAATTAGTCATGTCAAATCAAAACAATCATGTTATTGTTCTTGAATTATCTCACCTCTACAGCCAGTGATTTCTGCCTACCTAAGATTGTGTAATGTTACAAGAAATGAACATATAACTGTAGAACAGCAGGTTCACACTAAATGATAGTATTTACACTTGTCTATTGTTTCCATTCTAGTGAAGAGGTGTTCAATATATGACAATACTGATGCAATTCTGCAGACACTGGGAGAGAGCACAGCAAATCTGAGCCCTGAGCCAGGCCTTCTGAGAAACAGTGACTCACTCGGGCACACATGAACTGCAGGACATACAGCTCAGAGAGAGAAAAGGAAATGTACCCAAGCCCATGCCAGGTGCAACAATGGAAACTTCCATCACACATGAAGCCTGGTAAAGCATCAAGGAAGAGTGCTTGACAATGGAGTCATCTAAGAGCACAGACTGAGTGTATCAAAGCACATGGTCATGTGAGGAGGCAGGGCAGTGGCCAGATTGCTGTCTTCCTTTTAGAAGAGATTGCCTGGGGTGGTGGCCTCTGGGAAGGTGGAGAAATCATTCCATAGAGTTGAGAAGGTCTCAAGTCCTAAACTGAGAATCATATTTAGATATTTTTGTGTCCAGCTTTGTATTTATTTAATAAGTGTGAGAAGTCACTTTGACCCAAACTAAGCGATCTTATCTTAGTCCCTGGAGGGGACAGAGCTACGTTGTGTTTACCTGTGTTTGAAGATTATCTCATGAATCATACAGGCTTCCATGACCACAACTTTTTCTCTTGAGATGTTTGTTCAAGGCAGTGCTGGCTTTCTCAATCTTGCCCAGAAGCTTCATGATGAGTATGGAAAATGTGGAGTGGTGGCTGAGAGAAATGGAGGAGGCACTGAAAGTGCCAGGGGGTTGGAGCCAGATAAACCTCAGTTGAAATCTGGGTCTGTCAATTAGTACTTGTGTGACTAAGTTCATTTATGTCTTTTCCTTGATATTGCTCATTCATCTGCAAATGTGGACAAGCATACTCATTTCATAGGATTAAATGAGACAACATGGAAGTAAAATAGAAATTCAGAGGACTCTGACTATCTGATTTCAAACTGATTAAAGAGGTACAGTAGTAAAGACAATGTAGCATTGGATGAAGGATAGAATGCATAAATCAATGGAACAGATTGAGAAGCCAGAAATAAAATTTTTCATTGTTATTAATAAATTTTCAACAAACAAACCAAGGCAAATCAATGAGTATAGTATAGACTTTTTGATAAATAGCGCTGGGGTGATTGGATATCAATGTGCAAAAACAAACAAAAACAGGATTTAGAAACTTACCTCGCATTATATATAAAAATTGACTCAAAATTAGATCTAGATTAAGAGTTAAGACAATAAAGCTTTTTAAAAAACACACAGAGAGATTCAGGGAAGATGGTGGTGGAGTAGGACAAAGGATTTCGCTTCCCTCCACGCACCGGAGAAAAACTGGGCTGATCTGCAGAGGAGCGCAGTGGATACTCAACAGGGACCCAGCATATAGGAAGGCAGGACTCCAGAAAGTGTAGTGGACACTGAATGGCCAGAGGTTGAGGAGAGGAGACAACCGCAGATCAACAAGGTACCAGGGAACAGCGCAGAGGCTGCAGGCCCTCCGCCGGGCCGCGCCAGGGCCCTGGCCAGGCCGCCCCGGTCTCTGAGAGCCAAGGGTGGGCAACAACAACCCTGGGAGTGAACTAGTCACCGGCACCCTCCCTAACCAGCAGGGCACAGATTGGAAAACACCAGGAGAGATTGGTTTGCCTTTAGTGGCAGGGAGAGGACTGGGCATTGGGAAGCAAACCAGAGAGCTCTGATAACCCGTGGAGTCAGGCTGTGTTTGCCGGCTTGGGGAACTGAGTCACCCCTGCATTCCCAGTAGCCTGAGCCAGTGCTTCCACAGTCTCGGGGAGCTGCGGGCTACTGGCAGGGCCCCTGGAAGAGAGCCAATCGCCAGCTCCCTTCCTACCCAGCCAGCGCAGACTGAGAAGCACCAGGAGTCAGGCTGTGGCTGCCAGCTTGGGAGAATTGTGAGTTGCCCTGTGTGTTCAGCCACAGCACTGGGAAAGGCCCAAGCCCAAGTCTGCGAGACCAGGAAAGCCTGGCGGGGAGCATGCGCCCTCATGCCAGACCAGGGCTGGGAAGCCTGGGGAAAAACCTGCTCTCAGTGGGGCGCGGCAGAGCGGCACCAGTCTGGATCTTGGGAGGGCACTGGCGAGACCAGCTGAGTTCACTGAGACGAGAGAAAGGCCACACCAATAGCCTCTCAGGCTGCTGCAGCTAGTGAGACCAGAAGAAAAGGTTTGACTAGTTGGAAACCAACAAGAGGAGTAGGTGGAAGTGGAGAACACCAAGATACCTGCAGGAGACTGCACCACTGAATTTCACAGGCATCCTACCACAGAAGTTCACACCATAAACCCAGGGAACCAGAACAGATCGATTTAAGAAGCTGAGGCCAACAAGAAGAGCAACACAAACAATGGGAAGACAAAGAAACAATCCACAAATGAAAGAAAAGGAGGAAGTCTCAGAAAGAGTGTTAGATGAAATAGAGGCAAGCCAACCATCAGATATTGAATTCAAAGCACTGGTTATCAGGAAATTCAAAGAGCTTACAACAGCTCCTCGTTAGTATAGTGGTTAGTATCCCCGCCTGTCAAAGAGCTTACAACGAGCTACCAGGAACTATAGGGGAGCTTCAGTGAACTCTCTGCAAACTACACCAACATGAAAAAGGAAATAGAAACCATCAGTAAAAGCCAAGAAGAAATGAAGAATACAATTTCTGAACTGAAGAACACAGTAGAAGGTATGAAGAATGGAATCAATGAGGCAGAAGATTGCACAAGTGAGATCAAAGACAGGATAGAAAGAATCTCCCAGACGTACCAAGTAATGGAAAAGAGACTCAGAAAAAAATGAGGAGAATTTAAGAGAAATGCAAGACAATATGAAACATAATAATATCCAAATAATAGGAATACCCAGAAGGAGAGGAAGAAGGACAAGGGATAGAAAACTTACTCAAAAGAATAATAACGGAAAATTTTCCTAAGTTGATGAGAGAAAAAGTCACATGAATCCAGGAATCGTAGAGAGTCCCAATCAGGTGGAACCCAAAGAGGCCTACTGCAAGACACATCATCATTAAAATGGCAAACCTCCAAGAAAAAGAGAAAATCCTAAAGGCAGCAAGGGAGAAAAAGGAAGTAACATACAAGGGGGTCCCAATAAGGTTGGCTACTGAGTTCTCAATGGAAACATTACAAGCAAGAAGAGAATGGCAAGAAATATTCCAAGTAATGAGAAACAGAGGCCTACAACGAAGGCTACTGTAGCCAGCAAGGCTCTCAATCAATATAGAAGGCCAAATAAAGAGCTTCCAAGACAAAAGAAGTCTAAAAGAATACGCCTCCACCAAGCCAGCCCTACGAGAATTACTAAAAGGGCTGCTTTAAGGAAAGAAAGGAAAAGAGAGAGATAGAGAGGAACACAGGTACACAAATGGCAATGAATAAGTACCTTTCAATAATAACCTTAAACGTAAATGGATTAAATGCACCAATTAAGAGACATAGAATAGCTGAATGGATAAGAAAGCCTGACTCACTCATATGCTGCCTACAAGAGACCCACCTCAGGTCAAAAGACCACCACAGACTTAAAGTGAAAGGATGGAAACAAATTTTCCAAGCAAATGGACAAGAAAAAAAAGCTGGGGTAGCAATTCTCATATCAGACAAAATAGACTTCAAAAAAAGGGCCATAAAGAGAGACCCAGAAGGTCACTTCATAATACTCAAGGGAAGAATCCACCAAGAAGACATTAACATCATAAATATATATGCACCCAACATAGGAGCACCCAAATATATAAAGAAAATCCTAGAGGACCTTAAGAAAGATATTGACAGCAACACAATTATAGTAGGGGATTTTAACACCCCACTGTCTAAAGTGGACAAATCTTCCAAACAAAATAACAACAAAGATATTGCAGCATTAAATGACACCCTAGATGAAATGGACCTAACTGATGTATATAGAGCCCTCCATCCCAAAGAAGCTAAATACACATTCTTTTCAAATGCACATGGAACATTTTCAAAGATAGACCACATGATAGGAAACAAAACCAGTCTCAACAACTTCAGGAAAATAGAAATCATACCAAGCATCTTCTCTGACCATAAGGGACTGAAATTGGAAACCAACCCCACAGGAAAAAACCCAAAACACCCCAAAGCATGGAGACTGAATGGTATGCTATTAAACAACGAATGGGTCAAGATTGAAATTAGGGAAGAAATCAAAAAGCTTCTGGAAATGAGTGAAAATGAACTCACAACAACCCAAAACTTATGGGACACAGTGAAGGCAGTCCTGAGAGGGAAGTTCATAGCAATACAGGCTTACCTAAAGAGGATAGAAACATTTCAAACAAACAACCTAACCTGATGCCTGTAAGAACTCGAAGAACAACAAGAAAGACAGTCCAGAGCAAGTAGAAGGAAGGAAATAAGCAAGATCAGAGCAGAATTAAATGACATAGAGACTAAAAGCACAATTGTAAGGATCAATGAATCCAGGAGTTGGTTTTTTGAAAAGATAAACAAAATTGACAAACCTTTAAGTAGGCTCATCAAGAAAAGAAGAGAGAGGACCCAAATAAACACAATCAGAAATGAAAGAGGAGAGATTACAACTAATACCACAGAAATAGAAAGGATTGTAAGAAATTACTATGCAGAAATGTATGCCAAGAAATTTGAAAACCTAGTTGAAATGGACAAATTTCTAGAAAAATATAATCTTCCAAAACTCAATGAAAAAGAAGCAGAAAACCTGAACAGGCCAATAACAGCAAATGAAATTTAAGAAGTAATCAAAAAACTCCCATCACTCAAAAGTTCTGGACCAGATGGTTTTACAGGAGAATTCTACAAAGATTTTAAGGAGGAGCTAACCCCTATTCTTCACAGACTATTCCAAAACATCCAAAAGGAAGGAAAATTCCCCAACTCTTTTTATGAAGCCAGCATCATCCTAATTCCAAAGCCAGATAGAGACACAACAAAGAAAGAACATTACAGGCCAATATCACTGATGAACATAGACGCTAAAATCCTCCATAAAATATTAGCAAATAGCATCCAACAATACATCAAAAAGATCATACACCACAACCAAGTGGGATTCATCCCAGGGATGTAAGGATGGTTCAATATACGCAAATCAATAAATGTAATACACCACATAAAAAAAGCAAAGACAAAAACCACATGATCATATCAATAGATGCGGAAAAAGCTTTTGATAAGGTACAACACCCATTTATGATAAAGGTACTCAGAAAAATGGGAATAGAGGGAGCATTCCTCAACATAATAAAGGCCATATATGAAAGACCTACAGCCAACATAATACTCAATGGGCAAACACTAAAAGCTTTTCCACTAAGATCAGGAACAAGACAAGGTTGCCCACTTTCACCACTTGTATTCAATATAGTATTGGAGGTTCTAGCCACAGTGATCAGACAAGAAAAGGAAATAAAAGGCATCCAAATTGGAAAGGAGGAAACAAAACTGGCACTGTTTGCAGATGACATGATAGTGTACATGGAAAATCCTATAGCCTCTACCAAAAAATTGCTGGAACTAATAAATGAATTTGCCAAAACAGTGGGATACAAAGTCAATATCCAGAAATCAAAGGCATTTTTGTATACTAACAATGAAGCAGCAGAAGCAGAAATCAAGAAAAAAATCCCATTCGATATCACAAAAACCAAAATAAAATATCTGGGAATAAACCTAACCAAGGAGGTAAAAGACATGTATGCAGAAAACTACACAACACTGAAGAAAGAAATCAAAGAAGACACAAATAAATGGAAACATATACCGTGTTCATGGATTGGAAGAATTAACATCATCAAAATGTCCATACTATGCAAAGCAATTTACAGATTCAATGCAATACCTATTAAAGTACCAATGGCATATTTCACAGACATAGAACAAAAACTTCAAAAATTTATATGGAACCATAAAAGACCCTGAATAGCAGCCACAATTTTGAGAAAGAAGAACAAAATAGAAGGGATCACAATACCTGATATCAAACTGTATTACAAGGCCACTGTAATCAAAACAGCCTGGTACTGACATAAAAACAGGCACATAGACCAATGGAATAGAACAGAGAGCCCAGAAATAAAACCAACTCTCTACAATCGATTAATATTCGACAGAAAGGGCAATAACATAAAATGGAGTAAAGACAGCCTTTTCAACAAATGGTGTTGGGAGAACTGGACAGCTATATGCAAAAAAATGAAACTTGAGCACCAACTTACACCATACACCAAAATTAATTCAAGGTGGATAAAAAACTTAAATATAAGCCGTGAAACCATTAAAGCCCTAGAGGAGAACATTGGCAGGAAAATCTCAGTTATTCCACACAGCAATATTTTTACTGATATGTCCCCTAGAGCAAGGGACACAAAGGAAAGAATGAACAAATGGGATCTCATAAAAATTAAAAGCTTCTGCATGGCTAAGGAAAACAGTATCAAGATAAAAAGAGAAGCAACAGCTTGGGAAAACATATTTGCCAATGATACCTCTGACAAAGGTTTAATCTCCAAAATATACAAAGAACTCATTCGACTCCACTCAAAGAAGACGAGCAACCCAATTAAAAAATGGGCAAAGGACTTTTTTTTTCTTTTCATCATCTTTTTTTAAAATATATTTTATTGATTATACCATTACAGTTGTTCTATTTCCCCCCCTTCATTCCCCTCCACCCGCACACTCCCTCCCCTACCATTCTCCCCCCCTTAGTTTATAACCACGTGTCTCAAGTTCTTTAGATTCTGTATTTCCCCTACTATTCTTGCCCTCCTCCTATCTATTTTCTACCTACCCTCTATGCTATTTTCTGTGCCTTCTCCCCTCTTCTCCTCCTCCCACTCCCCTAATGCTAACCCTCCATGTGTTCTTCATTTCTATGGTTCCACTCCTGATCTAGCTGTCCTCTTGGTTTGCTTTTGTTTGAGGTGTGGTTGTTAATAACTGTGAGTTTGCTGTCCTTTCACTGTTCACATTTTTCATCTTCTTTTTCTTATATAAGTCCCTTTAGAATTTCATATAATAAGGGCTTGGTGATGATGAACTCCTTGAACTTGACCTTGTCTGAGAAGCCCTTTATCTGTCCTTCCATTTTAAATGAAAGTTTTGTTGGATAAAGCAATCTTGGCTGTAAGTCTTTGGCTTTCATGACTTAGAATACTTCTTTCCAGCCCCTTCTTGCCTATGAGGTCTCTTTCGAGAAATCAGCTGACAGTCTGATGGGTACTCCTTTGTAGGTGACTGTTCCCTTATCCCTTGATGCTTCTAGGATTCTCTCCTTCATTTTGGTCTTGGCTAATGTAATGATGATGTGCCTTGGTGTGTTCCTTCTTGGGTCCAACTTCTTTGGGACTCTCTGAGCTTCCTGGATTTCCTGGAAGTCTATTTCCTTTGCCAGACTGGGGAAGTTCTCCTTTATTATTTGTTCAAATAAGTTTTCCATTCGTGGCTGTTTCTTTCCCCCTTCTGGTACCCCTATAATCCGGATGTTGGAACGTTTAAAGATGTCCTGGAGGTTCCTAAGCCTCTCCTCATTTTTTTGAATTCTCATTTCTTCATTCCTTTCTGGTTGGATGTTTCGTTTTTCCTTCTGGTCCATTCCATTGATTTGAGTCCCAGTTTCCTTTCCATCGCTATTGGTTTCCTGTGTATCTCCCTTCATTTCAATTAGTTTAGCCTTCATATGTTCCTCTAATTTGTGACTATAATCAACCAGTTCTGTGAGCATCCTGATGAATAGTGTCCTGAATTATGCTTCTGAGAGGCTGGCAATTTCTCGGTCGCTGAGAGTTATTGGCTCCGGGACTTTGAGTTCTTCTTGTGCCATCTTTCGGGCTGTTTGTGCCTGTTCCATAGCAGGATCGGAGCCCTAAGGTGTTCACTAGAGCAGGGCAACTAAGTCGCTGGGTTGTGATGCTGTATGTGGGGGGGGGGTCAAATAGGAACAATGGCGTCCCGTCTGCCACCTCCCACCTTGGCCCCCACAGGTACTGCAGCTGCCACTGTTACTGGGCCCGAGCGTTTCGTTCCACTGCACGCGAGTGTGCCACCGCCGTCAGCCCTCGCCCCCTGGGGCCTGTGTGGTCTGTCTCACTGTGCGCGAATGTGCGACCGCGATCAGTCTGCCCCGCACCCCAACTGGTTCTGGGCTGCCTGTGTGTGCCTAGGTCGGGGGATCTGTCCTGCCCGACCCTGCTCACTGCTGGCTCCGCTCCTCTTACCGTCCCCGTTGAACTGTTAGTGGTTGTCGGACTTCCGTATAATTCAGTTTTCTGTTTTTTGCTGTGTCTTTGTTCTCCAAACCATTGTTGTATTCAAACTTGGTTGTGGGAGAAGGCACAGTGTTTCCACCTATGCTTCCATCTTGGCGGAAGTCCTTGGCAAAGGACTTGAACAGACATTTCTCCAAGGAGGACATACAGAGGATACAGAGACACATGAAAAGATGCTCGATATCACTAGCTATCAGAGAGATGCAAATTAAAACCACAATGAGATACCACTTAACACCGGTCAGAATGGCTATCATAAACAAAGAAATAAATAACAAGTGCTGGAGAGGTTGTGGGGAAACGGGGACCCTAGTTCACTGTTGGTGGGATTGCAGACTGGTACAACCACTATGGGAAACAGTATGGAAGTTTCTAAGAAAACTAAAAATGGACGTGCCTTTTGACCCAGCAATTCCACTCTTAGGAGTATATCCTAAGAATCCTGAAACACCAGTCCAAAAGAACCTATGCACCCCAATGTTCATAGCAGCACAATTCACGATAGCCAAGAGTTGGAAGCAACCTAGATGCCCATCAGTCAATGACTGGATCACAAAACTATGGTACATTTACACAATGGAATTCTATGCCGCAGAAAGGAAGAAGGAACTACTACCCTTTGCAACATCATGGATGGAACTGGAAAGCATTATGCTGAGTGAAATAAGCCAGGCAGTGAAAGACAAATATCATATGATCTCACCGTTAACAGGATTCTAAACAAACCAAACAAGCAGGCAAAATACGACCAATGACACTCAAATACAGAACAGGCTGACAGGGTCCAGAGGGGAGAGGGGAGAGAATCATAGGGGAAAAGGGGAAGGACTCACATGAACAAGTATAAAGGACACATGGACAATAACTAAGGGTGGGGGGCGGAAATGGGAGGGAGGTGGGGAGCACTGAGTGGGGGGTGGGCAAGGCTGGGAATAAGACAGAAACCTGTACTTGAACAAGAATTAAATAAAAAAAGAAAGAAAGAAAGAGAACAATGTCTAGAACTTATTAAAAGTTCATTGAAGAAATAAAAAGATTTCAGTGATAAAAATAAATAAAAATAAATAAATAATAAAAAACGCAAAGAAAAAATCCTTGTAACATTCAATTAAGGAAAGTGTTTTCCTCATGGCTATAAAAGATAATACATAAAAATAGATAAGTTGAATTTTAGCAAAGATGGAGAAAATTTGATTTCAAATGATACTGTTAAAGACTTGAAAGCTAAAGCCTCACACAGAGAATATTATGAAAACAACATACCCAATAAAATACTGTTACTGAGATATATAAAGAGCTCTGAACATTCAATAATAAGAAAATTTTAATAAAAAAGTGCAAAGGCTGTAAAAAGATATTTTACTAAAAAAATAACAAATGATAGGCACATGAAAAGATGGTCACCATAATTAATCATTAGAAAAATCCAAATTAAAACCACACTAAGAAACCATTTTAGCCCTGGCTGGTGTAGCTTAGTGGATTGAGCGCAGGCCTGCAAACCAAAGGATTGCAGTTTGATTCCCAGTCAGGGCACATACCTTGGTTGCAGGCCAGTTCCCATGAGGGGACACACCAGAGGCAACCATACATTGATATTTCTCTCCCTCTCTTTTTCCATTCCCCTCCCCTCTAAAGATAAATAAATAAAATCTTAAAAAAACGCTATATTCCAGTAAAACAGGTTAAAGAAACTGACAAAATCAAATGCTGCAAAGATCTAGTGAAAATGGAAACTTCATGAGTTTCTGTTGGAAATGTAAAATGTACAACTATTTTTTAAAAATTTGGCATTTTTGTCAGAAGTTAGTGCAACCTTAACTTAAAAATCCATCAATATTAACTTCCTGAACTCAATATCTAGGTCATTGATTTTTAGTTATTGTCTTGTTCTTATATGTGCACTTAAGGCTCCGAACTTCTAAGTACTGCTCTAGCTGCATTCTTAGAGTTTGTGTTTATTTATTAATATTTAGTTTTAAATATTTCTATTTCTCCTATAATTTATTTAGTGTTCAGCTAATATAATATTTAGAATATGTTGTTGAATTTCCAAATATTTGGAGATTTTCTGCTTATCTCTTAAAGTTTATTTATAGCTTCATTCTACCTTGGTCAGAATACACGCTCAACCTGATTTCAGTTTTGTAAAGTAATAAAACCTTCATCTGTATTAGAAAAGAATCCATATCCTATTGTTCCTGGGGGTAGTGTATCCATTTTCCAAATTTTGTTAATCATTTACTGATTCTAATTATCTAAGTCCTTACTGACTTTTTAATCTGCTAGTTCTATTAGTATATATCTAATAATGAAGCCTCAAATTTTATGAATGGCAAAACTAAACAGAAAAAGACAAATTTACAGTCATAGTTGATTTTTTAACATAACTCTCTTAGTAATAGAACAAGTTAGATATTAAATATTACAGTTGACTCAACCGTTTTACCAGTTTATTTCACTTTCATACTTGTTTTTATAAAAATTATCTCACCTTCATACTACTTCTTGAGGTTAGACTGATAAAAGCTGATCCTTATCAGCCTCGTGGAACAGAAAGTCAAGAGAAAAACTATCCAAACTAATTAAAGAATCTTTACAATGTCGCTAGATATAAGATTAATATACAAACTTAATTTTTATTTTAGATATATACAAATTATACATATACACACATATATCTGCAAAGACATATAAAAATTATTAAATATACAACAATGCATCTAACAATATGTACACTGAAATCTACAGAGCATTGATGAAGACCTAAATAATTAATGAATATACTATGTTCATGATTGGAACATTCATTATAAAACTGCTGTATAAATTCAAAGGTCCAAAACTAGAGATGTCAATCTCAGAGAATAACAAAGGAAGAATCATTCAACCATATATTGAGACTTATTTTAAAGTGACAACAGTTAAGACTACTGGTACAATATGGGTAAGAGAAACAGAACAGATACCCAGAGTCAGGTCTGAGCATGTGATTTGCAAAGCAGGAGCAATTACAGAGTACCTAGGGGATGATTATGGTTTTCTAATAAATGGTGTCAGAACAAAATAAATGGTGTCAGAATTGCAGTTTGATTCACACTTCACAGCATTAAAAAAATCCATGTCAGGTGGATTGTTAATCTAAAGGTAAGAGGCAAATGGCAAAACTTCTAGAAGCCACTATAAGAATCTCCTGCTCCCATAGAAAGTGGGATAGAAAAGGCACTGAGCAAAAATTTTTTAAAAAGGTAAATTTGCCTTATTATAATTAAGAATTTCTGTTCATTAAAATCATTAGTAAGGACCTAAAGAAGAAGCCACAAAGTAGAAGGAGATATTTCTAACATAGGTAATGGACATACACATCCAAAATATAGAAAGAGCTCTTATAAATTACTCTATTTTAAATTAGAGAATTTAGTAAACAAAAACAATAGAAGAGAACTTGAATAGGCCCTTCATAAAGATATCCAAATTGCACAAAAATAAAAATAAAAGTGAAAAGGTATTCAATATCAATGTCATCAGGAAACACAAATTCAACCACAATAAAATACAATTAGATTCCTGCCCTAATGGGTAATGTTGAAAGAAAAAAACACAAGACATTGCTAAATATTGAGAAGATGTAAAGCAATGAGGACATTAATGTGTGTTGTTGGATTATAAGTCAACGTATTTATTTTGGGAAAGCTTCTGTATATTTGTACAATGGAATGTTACAAGCATATAAATTGAAATAACCACAGCTGCAAAAACCAAAATGATTGAATTTCCCAAATGTCACGTAGAACAAGAGAAGCTAGAAAAACAGGGTTCTGATCCCATTCACGCAAGGTTTCAAGAGTTTCAAGCATAAATCACAGTACCAGAAATCAGGGTGGTGTTCACCTTTGTTGGGGAAGGTGGGTGTCATGATTTGAAGGAGAATAAATGGGGCTCTTGGCCCTGCAAATGTTCTGTTTCTTTACCTGGGGATTTCTTGAGCTATGTCTTTAAGTTATATGCATGCTAGTGTGTGTGTATGTCGGTGTTAAACTCTATAATAAAAAGGTTAAAAAATAACTGATACTTGCTTTACTAAATCAGAGTACTTTTCACTGAATGGTACAATCCGATGCTCAGAAGTGCAAATCCAGGGTGGCAGGAAAGAAATAAGAACAAATAAATGAAGGCAATATCACCACTGGTTAGTACTAGCCAGGAGACAGTTTTCTTAGCACTGAAAGAAATTCCTGGTTGAATACCAATGGACCCTCATACCTTAGCTGCCAGAGTACTCTGGCCCCCACTAGAAGCAGCTTGGAGAACGCAAAGATTCCTGGCTCTGGTCTTGGGGATGGTCTTCTCATTGGTTCGTCAGTACCTCTCCAGAGTTAACCCTGTTCCCAGGCCAAAGACACTGCCATCAGTCATATACCCCATGGGCAGGAACTGCCTGTCCCCTGGTGGGCACTATCCCATTACACAGACTCATACCTTGTTCTCTCTTCTTACTGTGTACCAGACGCTTCATGTGCACTGTTCAGTTCTTCCTGTTCAATGTTCTCCAAAGGGAGCACCTGCAAGGACGCCAGTGTAAATCCTCGTTGCAGCTATTATTGTTGTTGTAGTGGTAGTTTTGTTCAGAGATGACCCAGCCAAGAAAGGGAGAGGCAGAGACCATCCTCTTAGCAAAATCCATACACCATTTTGTCTCCTAACAAGGGATCTTTTTCAGGATGGGGAGGCCATTGTCCAATACCCCTCAACCCCAAACCTTAGAGAAAATCATTGAGTGGGAGGAAATTTTTCTTTTAAAGATTACTGACTTCATCATCAGAGATGTAATTAAATCAGATATTTAAAGTAAAAAATTAAAACTGAATGTCAAACCTTACATAAAACAGGGTAGTTACCTCTAGGAGCTTCAATGATTAAAAAAGAGAGTGTGTAGGCCCAAGGGTTTTCTTTGAAGGAGAGAAGCCAATGGTGTAAAGTCCTTTTTTACTTTTGACTCAGCAGCAAGAGGGAGACACAGACACTCTCCAAAGGATGGAAAAGGAGCAGAGAGCTCAGTATGCACCATGCACAGAGTAATTTCTCACTATCATTTCTAAATCTGTCTTGGAATTGGCAGGTGTGCAGAAGAGAACCATTTGAAGATTTGAAGTTATTTAAAGATTTAATCCCTTGCAATACCTGGTATGTCTACATATTTAAAACATTTTAATCTTAAAGGTGATAGATACATTGTCAAGATGACAAATGTCTCAGAGTGAAACGTGTGAAGAAGGTCCTGGTGGTGTCACTGCCACAGCTACAATTGGGCTTGAATGGAACCCTGTCGGGTCTCAGATGTGGGATCACACCCAGGAATAGTTTTGTCTCCAGGGGCTGCTCCCAGGACCAGGGCCATCAGCCCTGAAGCCATGACAAACCAGAGGTACCAAAAATCTCCTGCCATCAGGCCCTGGAAGATTTGATGGAAGTTATATTAGCACCTGGGGATGGGTTCTTAAACCCTTTTTCCTTTTGATGTACACATTTAAATTTTAACAGACCTATAAGAAATAGTCATTTAAAATATTTATTGATTCAGAATATCCCAAATACTCTGTTATTGGTAAAGAAGCAATCCCCTCACCCAGCAACTGTTAAGCTATTTGACACAAAGTATAGGTCATCTTCTTTTTATTTTTGCAAATAGTAACTCAGGAGGAACAGAAACATGTGGTCAGGAAGTGAATGTCCCTCCTGGTGGCTCAGAGTGATCCACTATGGCAGATTGCTGTGACATCGCTGAGGAACATGCAGCATTCTCCATCCATGTGACTTTCGAATCAGTCTCTCTCATCAGGTTGCTGTCTGTGGCCAGGGCTGCAGGACAAATGTTTTGGTATCCGGGCTGAAATGTTAAGTGTTGCAATAACTTTGACCAGGAAAGTTAAAAGTGTGAGCCTGGTAAATTGTATCAAGAGCAGGGAACAGTGAATAGTCTTGTTGAAATGCTGCACTTTGGTCAACATTCCTGTAATTTTTGATGCCAGAAACGATGCTGAGCAAACATTTTCTAATTGCATCTTTTTTCAAGGCGTTGTTTATACCCAAACATTTCTGCAATATTGTTGGTGTGCTTAGTGTATCTAACCTTAAAAGTCAATTGGACAACTGTGGAAACGGAAGCTAGTGTAAACAGATAGCTTCCCTTGGGAGGTTAGATGCTCACAAACAAAAATACCCATGAGCATCTCAGGTTTGAAATGAAGTTCCACTGGAGCCTCAGATCTTTTCTGAGTAGCACCCCCTTCAGGCTTGGTTAAGACGATAAATGCTTTCCAGTCTGGCACTGAGTCCACAACCTACACATATTAACACACACTTCAGGTCCTCTAATTTTTTACAACGTATATTGTTTTATTAATTAATTTCAATATTTCTTCATAAGGCAGTATTTTGTTTAATGATTTAATCTGAATGCTCTTTGCTTCCAGATTACCTAGCTGTATAGTTATTCATTTAACTGTAATACATCACTTTGTCAGGTCTATTTTTGTTATTTGTTTATAATTAACAATAATGACACAAAAGCACCCTGTATTACACAGGGGGGGTGTGTGTGCTGTGATAGGCAAGCGCTTGAGAAAACGAGACAAAACCAGACTGTGGAGCCCTGCCTTTGAAATATGATTTAAAACAGAATTTATAATGTCACAGAATTACATAAAACTGTGTGAAATTGTGCAGATAATCATTTAAATCTCCCTACATGAAAAGATAATTGCTCCAGAAATTAACTGTACCTGGGGTTCATTCATTTGGTCATGGCTAGTTTCTTATGTAGCGGTGATTTGATATTAGAGTTAATTAAGATCAGGTCAGAGTTGCTGAAGGTCAGACATTAATGTGTGGGATCATTGAAATGATAATTATAAACAGATTAGGAAGCCACGGTCTTTTATAAGGGGTTATTAGATAATTACTGTGAGAGTGAACGGCTTACTGTAATAATGGATTATCGACTACTTACAGCATTTTAAGGGTGAGAGTGTATTACTTCCTCAAGGACTAAAGAATAATGTTGTGGAAACTCAGAGCTCAGTAAATAAAGTAGAAGAATGGTAGCTATAGCCCTTTTTTCCTGAAAGTATTTTTTAAGGGGGATGCCTGTTACCACTAACGTTGCCTTTGTTGGTACTGAATATGCAGATGGCAGTTCTTGAGGGGGTGGAAGAGGAAAATAATATTAGGGTTTTGTGTTGTTAGACAAGGAGAACAATGAAATGAGGGAAGGTTTCTCTTTCCTCTCTGGCTCATTTATTTGTAAGCTTTCCTGCATATTGGAAATCTAGAAAAGCACAGAGTGGAATGGAAGCTGGTTGAGCCCATTTTGGTGGCCTCCAGCACGGACTGCATTTGGCTTAGGTGTTACTTTCTCTGGGCAACATTTCAGCAAGTAAATGACAGGAAATTTCAGCAAGGCAGACAGAGGCTGGGTGGTGAAGGAAGCTGACATCCAGAACCTGGGGCTTATTTGGGGCACAGGTTCCTAACCTCCAAGCCGATGGTCAGCATGCATTTACAGTGTCTTTTCTTTAAGTCACATCACAGAGTAGACTTGCCAGAGATGAAGCTCATAAGTGTGTGTGTGTGTGTGTGTAGATAGATAGATAGATAGATATAGATATAGATATATATTCAGGTTCATTTTAACTTACTCTCAAAACTGAGTATGCCTGAATCTAAGAACTTTTCTCAACACCATTCCGATAAAATGCCTGTAATTCATTTCAAGCCTTCAACCTCTGAATAAACAACAGCGACATTGATGAGTGATCTTTATGATGTGGGCCAGGAAAGATGGTTGGAAAAATGTGATCTGCATGTATTGGTTTTGATGTCTCCTTGTTAAAATAATTAGTGCTCAGCAGAAATTCCAGGAAGACTTCAAATCAGAGATGAAGGATGCTTCAGTTACCATGAACACTGGTTGGCACCATGTTCTTGAAACACTGGCCCAGTTGGCATCCAGGATTGGGGTGACACTGCTGATGACATGGCCCCAGGACAGTTGCCCATCAGCAGGGACTTCTCACATGAAAGGGCTTCCAGTCTGAAGAGTCCAGAGTGTGTGAGTTTCCACACCTAGACTTGGTCCTTGGGGGCAGGTCCGGATCTCCTGGAGTCTCTGGAAAGTGTTTTGGCCTATGCAGCATTAGTATTAAAAAGCATAAAATGGACAGAATCCAATTTGACAGAAACTAGGGTTTGGCATTTTCTCTGAAATGGGGTCTACATCTGGGAATTAAAAACTGCAGTGAGGTCTGAGGCTTGAAAAGGAATGGCTGGCTGACAAGTGTCCTATTTCCACCTCCTGGTTTCCATCGGGCCAGGGATCTAGGTTTGGTCCCAATAACAGACACTACTGAGCCAGCTTATAGAATTTCTGGCCCCAGCTACTTAAATAGTGATTCTTAATCATGTCTTAATAGATTTCTAGGTATCGGAACACTGCTCACTGCCCCTCCTTCCCTAATCATCCCTGCTTTGTAGCAAAGAGTCTGCTTCTTTCTTTTCCTTTTCCAAACAGGAATGCTCAGTTTTCAGTAATCAGAGGTGGATGGAAAGGGCACTGGATGGAAGGAGGAGTGAATTGTCATTTATTTCTTTTTATTGGTCAAAGTTGGTACATATAGGTGAGCACATGCCATTCTCTACCATTCGTATCTATTTGATGGTTTCCAGTAGTCAATGTTGTCTTCTGCCTCTCAAAGGAGAATTCCATCTCTAGAGAAGATTCTTACACAATCAGCTTTGAGTGTACCTCTCCCTTATAATATGGAGTAACCACAACCTCCATAGAAGACAAATACTTTCTCTATAAGGAAGAGGTTTAATCAGAAACACACTTCGCTTGAAGCTTTTGTGTCACGGGGAGTCCCAAGAAAGGTAACCGAGAGCAGGCTGGTGTTTATGGTTGGGATATCTGAATAGCCTGTCTCCCCCGGGCAGGTCCACAAAGTCCCGACAGGGCTATTTGAGCTTCTGGGGAAGATGATACTCTGCAGAACACTTGGGAGATTAAAGTCTGAAGTTTAAATGTGGAGTCTGAACCCTGCATTCCACAACAGCATTCCTTAGTCTCTGCATCTCACTCTGTGGCCCAGCGTGAAAGGAGGGCCTGCTTCATGTGGCTAGAGACCCACTTCGTCCCTTTAAAGCATGTAAATGCTGGTGTTCTGATGGGGTGGTTCTCGGACCCTAGTAAAACCTTTGCCATGTGTATTTTTTTTTTTTAGTGCTAGGTCAGAGGGAATTCTTTTCCGTGGTGGGGAAACTGGCAGCACTTAGCTCGACTTTCATGCCTGTCAGTAGCAGAGGGAGAAAAAGCTGGAATGCTGAGATCTGGGGCCTCTCCCTGGAGTTGCATGAATGACACTCAGAAGGCCATGGGAGAAAAGAAAAACAACCCTGTTTGAAGTTGAGGAGAAAGGTTGAGTAAATAGGAGTTGAATATTTATTGAGACCCGGAGCCTCTAGTAAGCTCTTGGCTACCACCCCCACCCACTTAGGGAATGTGTGGGTGACAAACTGTGTCCCTAGCAAGAGGACACATATCCTAGCAAGAGGACTTTGCACACATATCTTGGGCAGTGAAGGAAAAGATGCCCAGGGAGGCCTAGGAAGGCTTCACAATAATAATGCCCTCGGTTTTGAGACTGAATGCTGAAGGAGAGTTGGAAGCTCTTTGTAAAAAGTGAATATACAGGAGTTAAAGTGAGAAAAGGAGGGGACAGGAAGCTAATCATTATCAAGCTCACTCCTGAGTCTATCTCAGACTCTCAGATCCTGATCTTCTGTTGAACTTCATAAGCTAATGGGACAGTGAGTGTGGAAGTAATCTGGCTATGGCCCAGCTCCAAAGAGAATTTTTTTTGTGGTGGGGATTCCTGAATATCCAAGGAGATTTTTGATTAATATTTTAAATGTTTACATTGGAGCTATTGCCTTTCTTGCTATAATCTTATTTCCTTAAAACTCACATGGCTTATTTTGTTACAAATACAAATTGAAATTTGGCAAAATGTGGCCAAATATAAAGTTGCATTTGGATGTCAACTTCAAATTCATGTAAATCTGTTCATTCTCTCAGTGACTTTTAATAATTACTGTTGCTCTATAGAGACTGTGTGTTTCCAGAAAAATAAGGAGAGTTTTTATGCAAATGGTAAATCTGATAATTGACTTCCTTTTTGGTTTCTAGAACTAGTAACTGCTCAGTAAGATTACATTCTTTCCCCGTTTCATCATACACTGATCCATGTTCCTTCAAACCCACGGTAAAACGAAACACAGATTTTTATCAAGGCACACACTTTAGGAGTCATGAGATATTCTGGGACACACAGATTTTATGACCACATACATTCGAGAAGTGCAACATACAGTACTTCTCTCTTAACGATTCATAACACAGGCCAAAATACTAAGGTTGGGATCTCCTGTGGAAAATAAGCTTGAGTAACTCTGTCAAGCTATGAATTTCTCAATTTTGTTTGACTGTAGGACACCCTAATGTAAGAATATATAAATACTCCACAAAACAGTGTGTTTCTAGAATGCACCCTGAGTAACAACTTTTATTTTTAAATGCACAAAATGTGAAGGCCTAGGTTTATGTCAATGATTCATAAGCTGGGCACATGTCTCAATGTAGGAATTTTTACAAGAAACGGTTTCTAAAATTGGGTTTCTAAAATTCATTCACTTGGAGTTTTCAGAGGAAGAAATCTGTTATTGTCTTCTGTCCAATGGCTCCATGCAAAAGTTATTTGTCTACTTACAATTCTCATTTAAAGACGTTTAAACCATATGACTCTAAGCTTCCTTTGTTTTCTCACAAAATTCACAATTAAATGGAGTATGAAAGACTTAATGCAACCAAGGTTGACTCAGACCAGAGCTTTGAAGTAAGCAAGACAGCCAGCTCTATGGGTATCAGCCTATTTTGATGTAAATTGAAAATTTCAACAGTCCACAAGAAGCATGAACTGAAACCTTAGGCTCAACAACAAAAGCAGAAGGATATTTACAGGTTGTGTTATATAAAGATCAATGGCAGTTTAAATTCAATTCAGAAAGGTTCCACATTTCCAAAGCCATCTCACCAGACGGAATCATGTTTTATTATGATTTGAAAAATAAAAGTTTCAGGTATTGCTGTACCTGAGAGGTGTAAAATTTATTCTGCATACTTAAAAGCTTATAATTGTCGATCCTAAATAGAAATCGAGCCATAGGAGTTGAACATGTAGTTGTGTTAACTTTTAGGAATAAATAGACCCTGTAAAATCTCTTTCTCTCTCTCTCTCCTGTTTCTTTTTTGAGAAGATTCTATACTGTTCTGAAACCCAGAAATACAAATTGTTGGATATAAGACTGTTTAGTAAAAGGCCCCTGGTATGGTGCCCCAGCCCCTCCTCTGCCTGCCAGGTTGTTCCCCTGGATGGCCCCTTGGTTTCCTGGTCCACATTTCATCTGTCAAATGCCCAGGAGGCAGGAGACCTGGATTTTCTCTGTTACCTTTTACTAGCTGTGTAAATTTCTGCAAAAACCTTCTCTTTCTGAGTCTCATTTCCTCATCTCAAATGTCAGGGTAGAAATGTGTTTTTTCTCCTCAAAGGTGGGGCAAAATCAGATGATATTTTAAGGTTTTGTCTGGTTCCATGAGTTACAATATGATTAAATAAGTTAGATGAAATAAATTAGATGAAAGATGTAGATCATAGCTGGCTTTCTAGTTCAACTCTTACAGTGCCATTTATTCCTCAGAGAAAATCATGTGATTCAAAGGTACAGCTTGCCAGGCAGGGCATGCCTTGACCGTGTGTGGTGGGCAGCCTGCTCCAAGGCCTGAAAAAGCTCTCTCTGCTTCCATTTAGCTCGTCTCTGTCATATCTGGTCAATAAAAAGAGAAAAAGAAGAAAATGTTAAGAATTCTGGCTTCCTGTTTATTCCCATATGTATGGAGGGTCCATGGTTTTTAACGCTCTTTATCCTTGACTGATAGATTTTTGGGGGTAGATTAGTCTGAGAACTACATGTTATGACTCATAGATTCTTTTCTCAATCCAGAAGGCTATAGACTCAGAAAACTGTATCTCCTTCTGCTCAGCACCCACATGAATCAAAGCCATGCTCATTTTTTTCAGAAATGCTCACTAGCAAACAAATTCTGTGCAGATATCTCCCAAGAAAAGACTCTTTATTATTCTAATTTTAAAACGGTGGACTCTGGGATTAGTTCCTGAAGTATGGAATTAGTTCTGTTGTGACTTTGACATCCCTGAAGAGTTAGTCTGCCTGGTCTATTTCCATAGAGGCCTTGTGCAAATGAGCATGTGGACACACTCTCTGTCTGGAGGCCTAAGCATGGCCAATGAGAGGGCCATGGCTGATAGAAATCTCCAGAATGCCTACTAAAAACTTCGACTGGAATCTGAACCTAGAGCTAGCTGAAGGATGCCACCCTCTGCTGAGTGGAGAGCTTTGTGACTGTCTAGAATGCTCTAAACTCATGGAAGGAAAGAGCCAAAGCATATGAAAATTTGGGAGGTAAAATTGCTGCACGTAAAAATCAAAATAAAAAGGACAGTGTTTTCTGACTGAGTGCAGAGGGCTGAAACACCCTTTTTGTTGCTGTTGTAGCATTTTAACATCCTGCCTTAGAGTTATAGACTCTATGTGTGGTTGTGAAAGCCATTATTTTCCTATTGGTTTAAAGCCAAAGGCACATGTGTGTGTGCATGCTTAAAACTTTTTTTACTGTGCACTTGTGCTAAAAGTCTCTTGTCTGTTTAATTGAAAGTAGGAAACTTGAAGTATGACCCTGGGAAAAAGCTTACTGAAGTAAATGGGTTCTTTATCCTATGAAAACATTAGCTTTTGTTTGATTTCTTTCTTAGGTGGCTTTTTGGGGGGGTGGAACTTGGTATTTGGAAGCATTTTCAGTCTTTGACTGCGGTCAGAACTGTGTTGTGGCCCACACTAGTGCAAGTAACCACACTACTTTTAAAGACTAATAAAATAATGACATTTCTTGTTTAATGTCATAAATTATGAATGATTCTATTAAATTTCCATATGGTGTTACTACAGTGTAAACATAGATCATCAAAGAGGCCCACACTTGGGCCAGTAGGAGAACTGTGGTGGCCCATTGTGGAGCTTTCTGGCTGTTGCATTCAGGGTCTATGTGAGAAGACACAGAGTCTGTGGGGCGTGTGCAGACTCAGTGAAAGAGGGATGATGTATTATTCAGGGTCAGGAACATAGTATATGTTCAATAAACACTTATTTGAATGATTGAGAATAACCCCATCACATATTTAACCCCTTGTGGTGCACCTTTTTCTCTAAGATGGCTTTGCTAAGTCTATTTGACAAAAATATATGTAAAAAACCATTGTGTTCATCAATGTACAATGAGGACTTTATTTTTATAAAGTTTTGGTCAGTAATCAATTGACTGAAATATGTTGGCCCATTCCTGTCTTTGGATCTTTCCAGTTGCCAGTTCCTTCTTCCTGTCTAGCTCTTTGCTTTCTCTGCCCTCTGCTCCTCACATGCTGTCATCTGCCTGTCTAAATCCCCATCCAAGATGACCCATACAGGATCCACGGTCTGCCAGAGGCATGACTAAATCAATGTGGGTGAGCAGTGACTCCCTGTCAGACACTGGGACAGCTGGGAACCCATGACTGCCCCCACCCGTCAACTGAGACTGTGAGAGTATGTGCAGCCCAGACCCCACCCAGGGTAGAAATTCGCCTGCCCTCTCTGTTCAGGGACTCTAGGGACTCCCCTACCCGCCTGTGTCCATCAGATGTGCTGATGGGCATGAATGGGGTGGACGAGGGAGTCCCTTGCCTGCTTGCACCTGTCAGCAGAGCTGATGGGTAGGGAAAGGTGGGGGAGGCCCCCTCCCATGCTGTCAACCCAGCTGACAGACAAGTGTAAGTGGGCAAGGCCCCTGGCCTCTCCTAGTCAGATGGGGGAGTTGTTGCTTGATTGGGGAGCGATTGGGGGTTCCGCTTGCCTGGCCAATTGAGGAGCCGTAAGCATTGAAAGCAGAAGGGTCTACATAGACTGGAGTGAAAGGCAGGGCTGGTGCGGGTCTGTGCATGTGCATGATCATGGGCCTTTTTTTCCAATGTGAAAACGTGGCCCCACATGCACACCATGGTGTGTTCACTGAGCCATAACATTTGTCTTGTAGCGACGGGGCAATGGCAATCTCTCGTCCAAAGTAGTATGCTACAAATGGGACTTTTACATGCATGTGCTTTCAGAAAGGAAGAGGGAGCTGGGTAATTGTTGTTACGTTTGACCTTCAAATTTATAAAAAAATGTATTTATTTTTATATTCATAACCATAGCTAGTAAGCTTGTTCTTTCCCTTTTAGTAAGAAGAGAATGTGATTTCTTAATCCTTCACTCAGTGGTTTCAAATTCTTTCTTTCTTAGGTTAGAATTTCTTCACCCCAAGTGACATTTAATTCAAGTGTCTGGGTACAGGTCTCAGGCAGGAAAACTCACCATTGATGAGAAATATCATGCACTGTTCACTTAATAGGTGTTTTTTTACTACACTGTTATGTTGAAGCCTCCCCTTGTATAAAACTTGAGCCAAATTTTTATGGAAGCTCATGCCCTCCTGGAAATGTTTCCTGGAGATGGCTGGATGGAACCAGACTCTGGGAGAGGAAAGGTCTCAGAGAGGAGGTGACATGGAGCAGGTCATGACTTAGAATCTCGCTGGCTGTGAACTACCCACAAAAAACACCGCCAGGGTTTTAGTGATGTATTAGGTAAATAAAAAAAATTGTTTCATAAAAACTCAAATAATCTGCAGCTTGGAGAAAGAAATTGGGGCATTTATTTCAATCCCATTTTGTCACATGAAATAAAACACGAAACACCTATTTTCATGTATTTGGGGAGCTGGGTGTCAACCAATCAAGAACAACCTTTCAACCAAGCTGTCAACCAAGTGCTACTTAAGTTAGAACTTTGTATTGCCCTGAAGATTCATTTAGATGAAGAATACTTTTTTGAAGAGGTATAATCACTCTCAAAATTTCCTGATTTTGTTCTCTTGAAATAGTTCAATAAAGATGATCAATGAGGAGATCAAATATCAAAAATTTGTGTGGGAAGGTCTCACAGACAGTCAGCCCATTACTCAACAGTGTTCCTTCATCAGACAATGACACTAGAAATAGTAGACATGAGAGTTAAACCTGATAATAAATGCTTCGCCCTGAAATACATGTTATTCCCATATTCACATTTCTTGACTTCATCTTCATCACTCGTTAGTGAATATGGTATCTAACTAGGCAGTTGGAAGATAGGGAATTTTCTATTTTGCAGCTTCTTGTGTTTGTTTTGAGGCATACAGTGATTTTCTTGACTTATCATCAGAAATTCTGTTTGCATGTGCAAATGTGTTAAGGTGCCATAAAACATCCTTTGTGGTTCTTCACTATCAGGTTGGGGATTAATGGTTGAGTTAAAGAACATAGGTCGCAAGGGGACCAGAAAAAAGAGGCCTTTACTTCAGTTTCATTTCCTTTTATTTCTGGAGAACATAAGCCTGTGGCTCATATTGGGTGACAGGCACTCATTGCACCATTGCTGTTGTCTTTTCCTTTGGAGCTGGGGATTCTTCCTTACTCCTTCGGTGGACCTATGCTTCAAGCATAGAATCCAGAAAAAGACCAACTGAGAAGGGTGGAAATGGGAAGGAGGGGGGAGCACGGGGGATGGGATGGGGTGGGAGTAATAGACAGAATACTGTACTTAAAAATAATTAAATAAATTAAAAAAATCATCTTGAGAAAAAAAAAGAAACTCATAGACACAGGCAACAATATGGTGATTTCCAGAGTGGAAGGGGGTGGGGGCAGGTAGAAGAGGATAAAGGGGGGCTAAATGGTGATAGGAGACTTGACTTTGGGTGGTGAACACGCAATATAGTATACAGATGATATAACTGTGCACTTAAAACTATGTAATTTTATTAACCAATGTCCCCCTAATAAATTCAGTAATTTTTTTTTAAAAAGACCACTGAGAGACATTTGGTGACTTCCCTGACCATTTTTCTTTTATGCTCTACACTGTTTTTTTTTTATGCCTGGAGCAGTGTATCTAGTATGGGAAGTCATGTTTAGAAAAAACGTGACTGAAGAAGAGACCGTCCAAGGGGAACCTTGTAAATGCTAAAGGACTTTGACAACATCGTAAGAGTAGCAGTTGGAGGCTAGAGATATCTAAACCAGGAAGTAGAATATGTGGCTGGGGCATTAAATTATTGGAAAGTTTTTCATATGAAGGGGAGTTTAGAAGATAGTCTTGGTAGCTTTAGAGGCCTGAGTTGGGCCTTCCAGTGAGTCAAGTTGAGTGGACAAGACATGGGCTATAAGTAGACAATGTTCTGTTCAATACAACTTTNGTAGAAGAGGATAAAGGGGGGCTAAATGGTGATAGGAGACTTGACTTTGGGTGGTGAACACGCAATATAGTATACAGATGATATATTATATAACTGTGCACTTAAAACTATGTAATTTTATTAACCAATGTCCCCCTAATAAATTCAGTAATTTTTTTTTTTTAAAAAGACCACTGAGAGACATTTGGTGACTTCCCTGACCATTTTTCTTTTATGCTCTACACTGTTTTTTTTTTTATGCCTGGAGCAGTGTATCTAGCATGGGAAGTCATGTTTAGAAAAAACGGGACTGAAGAAGAGACTGTCCAAGGGGAACCTTGTAAATGCTAAAGGACTTTGACAACATCGTAAGAGTAGCAGTTGGAGGCTAGAGATATCTAAACCAGGAAGTAGAATATGTGGCTGGGGCATTAAATTATTGGAAAGTTTTTCATATGAAGGGGAGTTTAGAAGATAGTCTTGGTAGCTTTAGAGGCCTGAGTTGGGCCTTCCAGTGAGTCAAGTTGAGTGGACAAGACATGGGCTATAAGTAGACAATGTTCTGTTCAATACAACTTTAGCAACACAATAGTCAGTAAGTGGTTGGAAGAACATCTCTTAAGATTGTTGGGAAAGGGTTGTCTTCAATTGTGTGGGAGTTTGAAGTCGGTGAGTCTAAATGTTTTCTCTAAGGGTGAGAATTTGTCAGATTTAATCTGTTAAATCTGTTTAATTTGACAGATTAAATCCAAAAGCTATTTAAAATATTTTAGGTTATGTTGAAGACAGAATTTTCCTGTTCCTTTGAGCTTTTTAGGTTTAACACTATGAAGGTTTGTTTTTAAACATAATAGAATAGATTTATCAAGTTTTCTCATATTAAGTCACAAGTTGATTATATATTCAGTGTTGGTGGTTATATGTCACCTTGAAGACAACCAACTAATATGAAAGAAAAATGAAATGAGCTTTAAAATGGTAAATTTTGACTGCCTGATAAATAAATATACCCCAAAGATTTAATAATTCATCACTTGGAGTTATTTATATCTCTCAAAAGATTTCTGAAATCATTCCTTACTGTTTCACTTGATTAATTCTTTGATCTCTACGATGAAGATGATTTTATCCATGACCACTGCACAGACTGAGGTATTAAATGAATGGTGAGGCAATAAACAGGTTGATGTTAATCAGTTAAAACTGTAAAGAGGCTGTGAGCAGGCTGGGATGATAGGTTTTATACTAGTCATGATTTTCTGAGATACAGCTGCTAGATTTATGTATATTCATAAAGCATAAGAGAGTAATTTAAAAACAAACTGGTCACCAATGCAATGCTTTGTGCTTGCAAGAAGCATGGTTGAACTATTTGTGTAAGGGGCCTAGTTTAATTTTTGTGGGGCAATCACTTGCCAGTCTTTTTCTTGGGAGATGAAAACAATAGAAATGGCTAAAATCTTACTTAGGCACCTAGGTGAAACACTGGAATTCAAACACATTTTCCTGGCTGCCTTGAGAATTCTTTTTTTTTGTATTTAATCTTTGACAGTTTTAATATAACGTACCTTGGAGAAGGCCTTTTTGAATCTAGGTATTTAGGTGTTCTGTTAGCTTCGTGGACTGTAGTGTCCAGCACTTTCTGTAGGTTTGGGAAGTTCTTACCAACTATTTGTTAAAATAGGCTCTTTGTTCCCTTTTCCCATTATTCTTTTTCTGGTATACCCATATTCTTACATTACTCTTTGTAATGCAGTTCTCACAGAAGTCTCTCATTTTTCTTTTCTAGTCTCGATTCTCTCTCTTCTTCTACCTGCATCATTTCTAGATTTCTTTATCAGTATCACTAGTTCTTTCCTTCATCTAGACAGCTCTGTTTCCTAAACTCTCTAGTTTACTCTTTGTCTCATTTATTGAGGTCTTCAGCTTCAGAATTTCTGTTTGATTCTTTTTATAGTTTCAGTCTCTTTGGTGAAGTACTCCCTTTGTTCATTTTATTCCTGGGCTTGTTGAATTGCCTTTCTGGGTTTTCTTGTATTTCACTGAGTTTTTTCAGATGTGCAATTATGAATTCTTAGACCTTTAATTCACAGCCTTCCATGTCTGTAAGTTTATTTACTGAAGGTTTTTTTATTTTCTTTTTGAACTCCCATCTTACATTGCTTATTCATTGTGCCTAATAGATTATTTCTCTGCTTGGGCATTTGTGGGAGTAAAATCTTCTTCCCCAAAAGATTTTCTAAGTTGAGAAATTTAATCTCCCACTACAGAGCAAGAATTTGTTTATATTTGCAAACACTGAACTAAATGCCAACATTTGTTTCTTTATTAACGTATTATGAGACACCTGGACTTAAGTTACTGCACACTTTTATTTTTCATATTCTTCAAGCATTCTGAATCCAGACCCAAAATGTTATCATGGGAGGTGGGAGGTGACCTGCTTGACAAAGGTGGGTAATGGCACCTACAGGGACAAATCAGAACAAGTAAAAACGTGAATCATAAACCAGCCTCCTCCATTATTTTCTCCTAAAGGGATACGATAAGCTGAGAAAACTCTTGCAGGTAGAGAGAGTTTCCTGTGATAAAAAGATCAGAATGGTATATGGTTAATTTTTAAATATATAGGCAAATGATGAATGCTTGAAACTGCTGTGGGATTGTATTCAGCTGATTTCACACTTTGGTCTGGAAGTGGGTAGGGGGTAGTCTCAGAGCCGGGGAGCAGAGGATAGTTGACAGTCCCAGGAAAGTCCCAGAGGATAGTTGACAGTCCCAGAGGATAGTTGACAGTCCCTTCCCTATAGGAAAGGTTCACATTCGCCTTGCAGAATAAAATGATACAAATTCCCTGAGGTCAGAGAACGGGGGTAAGAAAGCAGATTTCTCATCCTTCCCACCTCCCTCCCTCACTTCTCTTCTTCCAACCTTTCCTTCCTTTCAGTATATTCTGCAATGGCTCAAAAAAACCCACACGACAGTTATGGAGACAACACTCAGCTTTGTTTATTGCAACACTTCCCAAATTACAATAAATCGTTTTTCCAGAAAGAAAGAAATGGAGTCCAGGGTTGGCTATACTTTGGGGAATCCTGGAGTGCACAAAGTCAAACTGGTTCCCTGGGGTCCTAAGCTATACTCATAAGCATCATTGGTCTCCCAAGATGGAATGCATGCAAACCTTCCTAACTTACCCGTAAAATCCTTTTTCATGGAATACCTATTAATATCTCAGAACACAGTATGGAAGACTCTGGTTTACTGTATTAATTTTCTTACCAAACCCTTTCTCCATGGATAAAGCACTGACAAACATGATCCTTGGTCAGATCTGAATTTATAACAAACCGTAAATTGGCAAAGACAAATAGGTGATGTTTTATCCTTGTGACATTTCTCTTCCAAGTTTTAAATTAAGCAACAATTGCCATAATTCCAGAGGTGCACCCGAGGATTGCCTGGACTATGAAATGTTTTTTAAAAATTCTTTAATGATTCAGGAACTTCAGGAACTATTTCAAAATCTATCTGCTCTACCTGACACCCAACTCATGTCATAGGAGAATCAAAATAATAATAATAAGTGTTAAAGCAATAAGTGATAAAATAAAAAACTCAACAAAAACTTATATATATATATATACCTTTAACATAGAATTTCACAAACATAACTAATAGTCAATTCTTTTTAT
Source organism: Sturnira hondurensis (assembly GCF_014824575.4). Taxonomy (NCBI): domain Eukaryota; kingdom Metazoa; phylum Chordata; class Mammalia; order Chiroptera; family Phyllostomidae; genus Sturnira; species Sturnira hondurensis. Next base: position 10,045,341 of record NW_028087015.1, read on the forward strand.
GGGAAGAATTACCCTCCTGGGAACTAGTTTTCTGGGACACACCAGGAGAAATGCTGACTTGCAGGTGTCCAATACATCTTTCAGAAACCCAATTGAACTTCCAATGCTTAGGTGAGCTTCGAGCAGAAACAAGGGAGAGTGTTAATCCATAACATGCCTGGAACTCTTTATGGTAATAAAACAAAGCTTAAGGTATGGTTTTACTACTTTTGTTTTAAACTGAAGCTGTTACCAAGCTCTGCTTTGCAACCCTCTGTTTTGTGCCCTAACCCCTTTTTCCGGTGCCATGGCTCAGACAGTTCTGGTTCTGACTGAGCTCATCAACACTCTAGCACTCGCCCACCTCAGATGTGAGAAGACACTTGATATATAATGAATACTTCCAGAGTGTAGCTGTTCTGTTTGAAAAAATAAATCAATGTTGTCTTGGCATATTGTCGAAATTTGACAATGTCAGATGAGTATCAACATTGCCATGAATATATTCTGATTTTATTCACATATATAAACTTCAAAAATGTTTAGTAAAACTGTAAAACATTATTTATAATTTCATAACATGAAATTTAACTTGTTAAATTTCCCAGAAATAGTCTCAAAATTATTTTACTGGACACCAATGCACAATGACTCCTTGCCTTAATGTTTGTATAGGGTTTATAAAAAAATAAGTTGGGTTTTTCCTCAACCCCAGATTTTTCTTTAGATCATTACCCTTCAGAAACATCTTTGTTTTTCCTCCTTAAGAGTGAAATTTTTATCACCCTTTTATAAAATGTTGTGATAATTCCTAATGTTAATATACTCTATTCATTGTGGGATTAAGTTTAATAAATAACAATATTTTGTTATATCTATGTGATAGCTAGAATTCTTTTATGATATCACAATTATTATTGATATCATCACCATCATCATCATTTAGTATTAAAACTAATATGGCAACAACTCAATAATTTTAAATGTATTAATATAGATAGTTTTATAACCAATAACCTAATTAAAAATAAAAAGCAGCTTTTTCTTATTTGTTTTGAAAGTTAAAGCAACATGAAATAATTTCCATTTATTTAATTTGGGCTGCCAAAGAAAAACACAATTACTGAGAAAATAACTTTTACAAAAAGAATCCCATTGAGAACTGAGCACCTAACATTTATTAAGAATTTCTCAACCGTTATTTCTAATAGATATAAGGTCTGAAGTTCTTTTTTTATTCTCACCTGAGTATACTTTTCTCCATTTCCTTTTAGAGAGAGAGGAAGGGAGAGAAAGAAATATTGATGCAAGAGAGAAGTATTGATTGTCTTCCAGTTATTGGTGCCCAGACAGGGAATCTTATACCTCCAGATAGGGGTTGCAGGTGCCCACACCTGGGAAACAAATCTGCAACTTTTCAGTTACAAGAGGTGCTCCAACCAACTGGTCACACCAGCCAAGACCTGACGGTTTGTACAGGTGATGAAACTGAAATTTAGAGTTGTGAACAGCTAGTCAGGGTGAAGCAAGAGTTACAGAATTCTCTAAATCTTTTCTGTAATATTGGGCTGCCTCACCTGAAGTCCCTCAGATGAAAAATTATTCTGTGTACCTGAAAAGAACCACAGCAACCACAATATAGTCATACTGAATGATGTTTCAGACTTTAACTTAATGATACAATTTTATTGTACTCAATTCCATGAAAGTACTTAGTTATTTCTATTTATTGTAAGTGTAAAGTTTCAGAGAGAAAGTTTAATGTAATTGCAAAGTTGTCCCCTTTTATTGGGGAATATATGTTTGATCAGTTTTGCCAACAAATCATTAGGTAAAGCATCAGTACATATAAAGCAAATTTACAAAATCTTATGACCAGTAATCTTGGCTCCATTTACCTATCATCAGAGTCCCCCAGCCAACCTGGAGATGTGCTCCAAAATCAAGTGGAATATCAATACTATCGACATGTGTACCCTTGGGGTGGCATTTACCTTGACTGTGTTCCTTCTGCTTCATCTAGGACACACATGTTTGCAGAGCACTGATTTGTCCATTTTGCTAGATCTCTCCTTGAAGACTGCTCAAGACAACAGACAGAGGGACTATGTCCATGGCTCCTGAGCACTCAGCCCTTTACACCTGATGGATTTTTCACACCCTCAGTGTTTTTTTCTTCTCAAATTCTATTTCTTGATTTAAAAAGTAATATATAACCATGATTATTACTGAAAAATAAAAAGTATAGAGTAGTCATTAAAAGGTAAATATATTTCCTTATCTTATACCAACAAATCCATTCTGGGGGGTTATCCCATTAGCCTATTAATAGCCCATTATTAACACTATGTCCTTACCTTGGTATGGCCAAGAGGTTGTATAAACCAAGCAGCACACAGTGCAAGTGTTATTTTGTTGTCACTTAATTTTTACAGAAAAAAGATTATGTCAAAGACATAGTTAATACTGCATCATGGACATTCCTCCTAGTCAATGTTTATAACTCATTCTTGTTAACAGCTGTATAATATTTCAACATATGGGTAGATGTAATTTATTCACTCATTGGTGAATATTAAGGGATATTTTTATTGAACATGAATTTTTGCCACATGCACAGCACAATATATAGATAACCTTATATATTATTGATTTTTATATTTGTGTATTTCATGTTTTCAAAAGAAAGACTGTTGGAACAAAAGATAGACAGAGTTTTATTTAATAAATGATCCCCCAAAAGGCTGTAGCTATTTAAATTTCTATCTGTAATTTATGAAAATGTTATTTCCAAATAGTCTCACCCATACTGATTATTATTACACTTTTAAAATTTTCCTAAATTCGTGTAGTTAAAATTTTTTCCTTATTATTGTCTTAATATGAATTTCTGTGACAATGGGGTTCAGTGTCTTTTCCTATGTCTATTATTCTTCTGGATTGCCTTTTATATGAATTGACTATCCATTAATTCCTGTTTGTTTGCTTTTTTCTTATCAATTTACTGAATCTTTGTGATAGTGACCCATTGTTATTTGTTGTATATATTGTAAATATTTTTGCACTGTTGTTTGTTTTTTAATATTTATGTAATATGTTACTGTTTTTTAATGATGTAGTCAAATAGTTTTGTCTTTTATTTATGGCTCTTTGTTCTTTCAATAACACAGATATCTTCCAAATCATTCTCAAAATTTTTTTGCATTTTTATAGTTTCTGAAAGATTCATTTTTGTATATAGTATAAGCGGGAATATAGTTTTGTTTTCTCTTAATTGTGCCAGCATCATTTATTACTTAGCCCTATATCACCCTCCTGAATTTAAATAGCTCTTTGTCATACATTGTTTTTATATCCTTATTTTCCCTATAGACTTACTATTGTCTTCTGTCATGCCAATGTAATACTCTTTTGTTATGTGTATGGCTTTATGTACATTTTGAATAGGTTAAGGCGAGTGCCTGATCATTATTCTGATATTTAAACTTCTACCACATATTCTAAAACATTTACTGTTCTATATTTGTTCAGTCAGATTAGGTGAGGTAAGGAGGAAACAATTAAGCTTGAAATGTTAGTGCTTAATGCAGGTGTGTCTCCTGACCTTGCAAACTTTCATATGGGGGTGGGTTAGTACATTTCCCCTCCAACTGATGAGCCAGGATCCAGGTCATCTGATGTGTAGCCCTGTCATTTCAAAGTGCAGGCTCTAAATTTGTCTTTTAAAAAGAAAAGCAAATGGGAAAATCACACACATTAGATCTTCACCTAATAGAAGAGATTGTGATATACCGGTGAGCAAGTAGAATTGGGGATCAGGACTGTCTCTGCCTCACTCCTGACCTTTCAAGTTATTTTACTCAGTTAAAAATAAAGTTTTCTTTTGATTAAAATAGTACCACATGTGTATATTACTTGGGAAGAATTAATATGTTTATGATTTAAGTTTTTCTACCCAGAGGAATAATATTTGTAGTTAAATGTCAGTGTGACTTGTTTCTTCTATAGGATTTATAGCACAGATACCTCGTCTTCCTTATTAAGGTTTTTTAAAGTATTATATAGTTCTTGTTAGTTCAGGAAAATGAAATAATTTGTTTCCATATTCATGTCAAACCAATTATTGGAAATGTAGAGAAACTACACCTTTGTATATTTAGCTTGTATCCAGCCACCCTGCCAAATTTTAGTACATATTCTAGTAATTTTGACTTGATATTTTCCAGATATGCAATAGTATCATTCATATAGAGAGCTAATATATTTTCTATTCTTTCATTTATATGCCAATTATTTGATATTTCTTATTATATTATCTAAGCTCTGAAATAATTTTGTGTAATAATGACATTCCTTTTCCTTTAAAGATATCCCCCAGGCATCTCTATCTTGTGATCTCCTTCAAAGCCCTTATGAATCAATAACACAGTCTCACACTCTATCTCAGTATTTTCCTACTCCTTCTCCTCCGTTTCCTTTTCATGGCCACAGCCTCAGGTCATAGTTTCATCATGTTAATCAGATGGTTAGAATACCTTTCTCACTGTCCTCTCTGACTTTGTAATCTAGTCTGCTTCCAGAGATATATCTCCATATAAAAATCTAATAGTGACCCTCCATTAATTTAAGCATTTGATGGCTTCATGTTGCCTGCAGAATAAAGAACAGGTTTCTTAGCATTCATTCTCTGTACACTGTCCTTCCCAACCTAGTACTTATCTAATTTCCTGGTCATTATGTACCCTGAACTCTGTCACTATGTTGCTGTAGGCATCTTCTCACCTAAACATGAAGCACTTCTCACCTGCCTGACTTTTCCTATAAACATGGCTTCATTTTAAGTCATGTAGATGAATATTTGTATGTCATTGCCCTGATTTCTTTCTTGCAAGCACCATGACTTTTTAATTATGTTACACTTGTAGTCACTATTACAAAACCTCTTCTTTATTTTTACTGTATCTCTACACTCTGATTACTGGATGATCTGGAGTGAACAGGATGCCAATCATCTGACCAACCAGTCGATTATGCTTTTAGTAAGTACTGAAACACTTGATGTAATAACATAATGTTTCTACAAGTATGAGGAGATTGCAGCAGCTGCTCCACTGAAAAAACTTCAATGAAATGATATGTTACAACATAAGAAAACTTTGTGTATTTTGTGAGAAAGTAGTGAATTAAATTGATCTCCTCACTTTTTTCTTTTAATTTGACAAAAACTAGAGAAATGGAAAGACTCATAGGCCTAGTATTGCTATGATCAGATATACAAACACACACATTTAACTTCCATAATTTAAACACATTCCCATTTAAATTAAACATAATTTTAAAAAATATGGCAGGACGAAGGTTAATAAGTCAAATTTTGTCTCTTTCTCACTTATGTACTGTTAAGAACTATCTGCTTGCTCTAGAATTTTGAGAAAAAGTCTTATTTCTCTTCAGCTCTTTTATTATAAGAAGGAAGAAAAACTATTGTCCATTCTCCTCCATATAACTCTTTAAACACCCCCTGTGTTATGCTTCTTCTAGTAAACCACTTTCTTCATAATTCTAAATAAATAGTTTTAAATGCTTGTGATTCTATTTTAAGACAAGGTTATATAATCTTGGCTTCAGGTGTGTATCATCCAGTTGTTTGTATGTGAATATTCTATGAGGATTCAAGTTTAGGGATATCTTTTAGAAATGTACTCCACAGGGACAGTGGATATTGAAGTTACTACCAATGTGAATTTATCCATATTGTGATCTTGAGACAAAGCTACCAAAAATGGGTCTAGAATAAAAAAAAAACATTGATCTAGGTTGTTAATTACCACTAATTATTTATAGAACTTCAAGGTCAAAGGAAATCATCCCTGGAGAGTTGTGCTCTGTCTCTTCCTCAACAGCTTTTTTTTGGATCCTTCAAAAGCTGCTGGTTGTAAACTAGTTTGTGAGAACCTCTTCTGCCTAACTTTTCTCCATTTTTTGCTCTCCTTTCTCTTCTGTCCTCTTTCTTGATGTTCCTTTATGTGGTTCCCATAAAAGCACAAAATGACAAGCAGGTTCACAAGCATGATCAAGGATGAAGAGCTCAAGTCCAGAAGGCAGGAGAGCAGGAGAATTAAGCCATGCTTCTGTTTTTACAGTATAGCACCAGGTTCTGCATGGAAGGTACATGTGAAACCTTCTCTAACATGGTATGATCACCCTGTCTGTGTGATGAAAGGTCCAGCTCCCAGAAGACACACTAATTTTGATATTTTGCTTTGTCATTTTATTGTTCAATTGTGTGGTCTCTTGCTTTACAATGTCTAAATAAAAAGTTTAGGAAACATTTCTAGTTCCATCATATAGACTAGCATATGGCTGCACAGGCTGTGAACTTCAACGGGAAGACGGCAGACACTGCAGACAGGCAGCATGTGACTCAGCATCACCATGAGCCAGCCCAAGCCCTGGCACTAGCCTGATGGGCCCTGAACCATGCCAGCACGTGGCTCCCTTTTCACCTCTCTATGCCTCACTCAGATTTAAGAGGGTGCCAACAATCTCAGTCATCAAGATAATTGATATTTTAGTGCAATATCTTTTAAAAGTTAAAGTTATCACAAAAACATTCATGATGAATAAAATATTTCGATCGTAAATAAAGTCAAGATCAGCCAAAGTACATTGTACCCTAAAGAGCAGTAAAAATTATACAAACTGATTGGAAAATGCTAGGTAATTTCACCAAAGTGAGAGTAAGGGGTAGAATACGTCACAAGTCAGACCTTCTGGCTGGGTTGACTTCCCCCTTTAGAGAAAGTGACAAGGAACACAAGCTGTCAGAATCATGGTTAAATTCGTGGGTTTTCCCATGAGCTCCACCTCCCAGCAGTTAAATGGGGTAATCGTCAGTCACTGGTGAAAGATTTACACTCCCTTTAGTGAAGGACAGCAGCTAGAACACAAGCTTGGAGAACACTCCTATGTGCAGAAGAGGTAACACAGCTGTGTGTCTACGTCCTTTGATCTGTTAGCAAGTGTCCTTTCTCCTGACAGTATCCATCATAGAGAAATGAGGCAGCAAATTTGGGAGCCCTAATCCTCTAGGTCTCAGGTCCCTGTGGCTGTTTCATCTGTTTCTGTACCGGTTCTTCATGACTTATAATTCACTGACTTTCCCAAATGCACTGCCTTTATGAACTCTTGTCCTCCTGACTAAATCTCCATCCCTCCAAGTAGAAGACACTCCTCTTTTGATCAAAGTTTTCCCATCCAGTACCATTCATCTTACATACACATTTATTAAAATAATGCAACATTACTTGCAAGTTTAATTAATACAATCATTTAAAATTCTACTTTTGGAAAGGGGGTCTACATAATATTTATTTATAACAGGAAGTAAAAATATCAATTTGTCCTACAAGATGACTCCATCATAACCCAAGCAATCTTTATGTGACTTGATTAGTCAATACTCTAATTTAGAAACTTCAAGCAGAATAGCTGCATATAATAAAATCCACAGAAAACCCAACTAACTTATTCACCATTGCTTCTGATTCTAAATTTAGGTAACAAAAGAATACCTGTGATGGTCACAATGCAGCCTTGGCAAATCATTTATCCTCTGGAGTGGTGAACTAAGTTAAGTTAAACTAGGAGAACTAAGTTAAACTAGGAGACACGTATTGTGTGTCTACCATGGCAGTTAAGGCCGAGAAGGCAGCCCAAGGAAGAAGAATTTGCGTGTTTGTTGCTAAGATTTAATACTTAAGATACCTGGTTTCTTATACATGTCAGGCAAAATAAATCCTCCTTAAAATGCTCACATGTTTGCCCAAAGCATTTCCAGACTCGTCCCGGAACCCGGAACATTCTGCACAGTCTTTGCGGGCCTTTGGCAGCTTCACAGTTCAGAGCTGGGAATTCCTTTCTCTCTGACCTCCAGGGCCTGTTGGGGCTGCTATATGCAGGGGCCTCCTCTGCAAGAGCCCCACGCTCTGAACCCGGATTTTCCTCCACAAGAAACAGCTGTGACCCACAGGATCTGCCCTGCCGCTCCAGGGACCCTGCTCTGGACGTACAAAGTTGGGGCCTAGCCTACTAAGTCATTCCCTCCAGCTATTTCAGGTCAGTAGTAAGAGCGTTAAGCAAATTACAACCCTGGGGAAAGCTGCAAAGAGAAAGATGCAGTGTCAATCCTCCCTCCGACTTAAGTCTTAACAAGAAAAAGAAAAAAAGACAGTCCAATCAGCCTTGTCTACAGAAACCTTTTTTTTTTTTTAAGTCTCTGAGCCTGGTAATTGAGCTTGCACAAGAGTGCGACATTGACCAGCAAACAACCCATTGGCCTCAAGTCCAGCTCAGTCCTCTGACTGTAGAATTTGTACAAATGACAATGACAGCTACTCATGGGTCACCCTTTGGGATGTTACCTCATTGTATCTTCCCAGCAGTGCCACGATGGGGTGGATTTCTGCTGTCTTCATTCTTCAGCAGGCACCAAAGCTCTGCCTACTGTGGTGTGGAGCCTGAGGCCTGTGCTCACACCCGGGGGCCTCACCTCCCACAGCCCAGAAGGCACAGGAGAGCCCACATGAGTGCTCAGTTCCTGGTTGGGCTTCTCTGCTCCCTCACAGCTAAGCACCCCAAACCCAGGTCACCTCCCCGGTGGCTGTGAGGCTGCACATCCAATTTTAAGGGTCCTAACCAGCCAGCCATTCTCCCCATAGCCCTGTTCACTGGAGCCTGTTAAGACAGTGTCTGTTCTTTGTGAATTTTGCAGAAATGTGTGAGCTCGGCTGGACCATCCTCAGTGCTTTTCTGTCAGGGAGCCAGCTGCTGCGTGGCCGGTCTTGGGCACTGGGTCACTTCCCTGGGGCTGCCATAACAAATGACTACAAACCAGGCTGCTTAGAATAGTAGACATTTATTCTCTCTCAGTCTGGAGGCCAAAAGTCCAACATCAAGTTGGGAGAGGGCTGCACTCCCTCTGAAGGCTCTAGAGGGAGGTTCTCTCTGCCCCTCCGGGGTTCTGGTGGGTGACACATTCCTTGACTTGTGGCCTCGCCACCCTAATCTCTGCCTCTGTCTGTCTTCATGTGCCTATCATCCTCCCCCTGTGTGTCCATGCCTTCCCATGACCTTTTTACAAGGACACCAGTCATTGGGTCTGGGTCTCACCTTTTCTACTATGAACTCATTCTAACTAATTACATCCGCAGGGAACCTATTCCAAATAAGGTCACATCTAGAAGTTTCAAGTGGGCATGGATTTGGGTGCACACTGTTCACTTCACACATCACCTTGGACATGAGAATTAAATGTGCAGTACACTTTTAAACCAGACTGTGGCAATCAAGAAAACGAATTGTATCTTCACAAGTAGAAAATGTGAGACAATAACATTTACAGTGATTGGCCATCAAAGTAAGCTTTTATATATTTACATGGATTTTCTTTTCTTCACTCTTTTATTTTTTGCAAGTCCATGTTTCTACAAGTACAGTATTTTGATGTGCTAGTATTTATTGTATAAGCAACCTTTCTTTTTTATTTAAAAACAAGAGAAAAACATTTATTTGTGGTAAACAGATAGAGAGAAAAAGAAAGAAGAGGTAGGTATCAGGGGACTAAGTGTTAAAGAACTTTGTTTTTCTAGTCCATAAGTTTTCATCAAAGATCCATTTACTCTCCTTAGAATTGTGAAGGCCCAAATAGAATTTCATTACTTTGAAAAAGCAAAGTGGGCTTTCTGGACACCTCCATTCTCCCACTCTGATGCAAAACAGAATGAAATCAGATGGATAAAGGTCATTGGTCCTACCTGCCTACTGCTGTCCAGACCTCTCCCTGCCTCTGCTTGCCAGGGCTGAAGGTCCTTCCCAAGGACTTGAATAATTCCTGTGATGTGAATTCCTACTCCAGAGAAATTCTTAGTGCTTACCCACCCTGTATACACAACAATAAACACATGGGACACAGGTGTTGGGAAAACATCCGTGGCCTGGAAACGGGGGCTGGAGCAAGGGTGGGGGAGGTTTGCTTAGGAGGCATGGGAAGAGTTTGCTAAATCAGCTCCTGACCCAGGGTCAACCCTCCTGACCAGGAGAGATCCAGATAGTGAGGCCTAAAATTTTGGTAATTTGGGGACCACTCCTCAAGAAAAAAATACAAAGATGTGTTACTTTTGGACATTTTATTAAAACTGTGAACATGGGCACACACTGAGAGGATACCTCCTGGTGCCTAGAGAAGGACCTGCACTGGAGAGGGGCTCACTGATTGTTGCAGTTCTGGCTTTGAGTGTTAATAGTCCCTCCTGATGCAGACATGATATTGTAGTGGCCTCCTTGGAACTCCAGGGAGCTGTTACGTCCCTTCACTAACCACAGGAGTAGTCAGCTCATCCCCACTCTGCTGAGCTATTCAGACAGATTCAGGCCCCAAGCTCTTGGAATTGAAAACTCTGGTTGAGATGCCCTGAAATAGTGCATGAGGCTGTGTCTCTTTCATCTCCTGCCTCTTAGGGAAACAAAAACAAATGACATTAGCAGCCAAAACCATCAAAATAAAGGGAAGAGTTGACAGGAAATTCTCCGCAGAAGGAAAGTTAAAGCAAAGGAGGCTGAGCAAATACTGAACCTAAGCTTTTGGAAAGATAAGAGGAAGGTGGTATCTGAAGCCACAGGACATGAGGACTGGCTGGGTGCATGGGGAGAGAGATAAGGAGAGGGACTGTCTTCAGCCCAGGACTTGGGGACCAGATCCTAAAGTTGTTTTAAAAGAGGTCACCAGAGGAGACGTGAAGAATGTAGGGTTCTAGCTGTCCTTAATGGTCACATCCTAGTATAGACAACAGAGGAGAACTATGAAGTCCATGTTACTCAGGAATACCAAGGCTCCATGAACATTCTGTAGCCATGAGACCTGACCACTCAACCCACCAATACCCTGAGAGGGGAAGCAAAGGACACAGGACACAATGCATAGTTGTTCCTCCAGACTTTGCCCTTCAAGACAGAAATAGACCAAATATCCTCATTTCCCTCATGGCCTCTATGGGTCCTCTGTCCACTCTTTTATGTCTTTAGTCCTAGTCTATAGCTTAGATTCCCCTTACAAGAGTGAATGTTAAAGTCTGCTACCTATTGGATAATTTTTTAGAGTCATTTTACATTTTCCTGACTCAAGATTCAAGGAAACTAAAACACCACTTCATCTGATCCGTGGCCTGCCTACCTTTTCTTTTTCCTTCTTCCTCCCTGATGCCTCCCTCCTTCCTGCCTCCCCAACTGCCTTCTTCCTTCATTCTTTCCATTTTGCCACTCTTCCTTAATGAACATTTATTGAGTACCCACTTGGGACTGGGCTTTGTTCTAATAACTGAATTGCTGTCATAATGGCCGCATTTATGCTCTCATTTATGTTGTGTTCTATGTGAAGTGAGTTCTATTGTACCTTAACCAAATGCCCCAAATATATTCACTTGTAGGATGGCAGATAGACAAGGCATCCTAATGAGATACCATATTTAAATGAACCTTTTGGTGTAGACAGTCCCTTCTAATAGATGCTCTGCATGCTTCCTATGCTAGTGCATATGACTGCAGGAGCATGCTATTCTAAACGCACTGTGAGGACCCTGGGGTACCCTTTCCCAAATGCCATGATCCTTCAGGGAGAAACTTAATTTTGTGTATCAGCTTGAGTAGTGTTTGTGCCTAATGATGGATCCATGGATAAAGGTGTAGCACATACCTACAAAAGAATAATACTCAGCTATAAAAAATGAAATATTTCCACTTGAGACAAAATGGGGGAAGCTTCAGGGTATTATGCTAAGTGAAATAAGTCAGATGGAAAAGGATGCAACTCTATGATTTCACTTGCCTGTGGAATATAAAGCAAAAAGTAACAAACTAACAAACCAAAACAAAAACCAAATTCATACATACAAAGAATACAATGGTGAGTACCAGAGGGGAAAGTGGTGAGAAGAAAACAAAATGGATAAAATGGGTCGAATACATGGTAATGGACGCAAATTAGACTTTTGGTGCTGAGCACACAATAGAGTAGACAGATATTAAGTTATAGTATTGTACATCTGAAATCTATGTAATGTTACTCACCTCAAATAAAAATAAAACTTACCTGGGCCATGGGGCTCTTAGATATTTGGTGCTCCATGGCTCTTAGATATTCAGTTAGCCATTATTCTGAGTGTGCATGAGGGTGATTCTGGATGAGATTAACATTTTATTTATTTATTTATTTATAGAGAGAGGGGAAGGGAAGGATAAAGAGGGAGAGAAACATCAATATGTGGTTGCCCCTCATGTGCCCCCAACTGGGACACTGGCCAGTGACCCAAGCATGTGCCCTGACTGGGAATCAAATTGGTGACCCTTTGGTTCACAGGTGGGCACTCCATCCACTGAGCCACACCAGCCAGGGCAGGTTGAGATTAACATTTTAATTGGCAGTCTGAATCATCCTACACATTGCCTTCTCCAATGTGGGCATGCCTCATCCAATAAGTAGGAGGCCTGCACAGAACAAAAAGCAGAATAAGGAGCAATTTTCTGTCTCTGCCTGACTGACCTGATCATGGGACATCAGTCTTCTCCTGTCCTCAGACTTAGACTGAAACGAACTTGCACCATCAGCTCTCCTGCTTCTCTGGTTTTCAGACATGGGTGGAAAGTGTCTGCTAGCTCTCTTTGGCCTCAGTTAGGCAACTGCAGATCTTGGGTTCCTTAGCCTCCATAATCACATGAGCCAACTCCTTTTAATAAGTATATATATATACATATATATGTAATATCTATATTATATATTACATATAATATATATATATGTAATCTCTTATTGTCTCCCTGGTGAACCCTGAACAGTCATCACCATTTTTCATCTTGGCAAAGTGAACTCTTTTACTTTTTATTTTTTTTATAATTGAAGTTATTTTACAAATAATTTTCAAGCATAAGAATTTTGGTATACCAAACCCAGATTTTAATTACATGTTATGTTGGCTTGAAAGTCTATGTGTGTGAAATGGGTAAAGTCCCCTGAATACAATATATATTTATAAACTTTCTTACATCCACCTGGAACAAGAGTTCTCTGTAAAAACTAATTCTAGATTCTAATCATTTCTCTGACAGTTTCTAGCTTTTCATTAATTTAAGATCTTTTGTGTGTGAGTGCATGAACCATGAAAGCACAACACAAAGAGTTTTTTGAAAATTCTGCCCCTGCATTCAGAAGTGATTATGGGCTGCCTGCACCCTAGCCATGGATGGATAGGGCAAGAGGAGCAATTGCTGAAAGCATTTCCCCACGTTTGGAGGGTCTACCCTTGTCTCTTCCAAACCCTGGAGCTTTTTCACACATCACAAACAAAAGAAAAAAAGGAGAGAGAGGAAACTTTGACAGTTCATACTTTTCTTGAAGATAAAGGGCAACCCTCTTTGCTCATAATTTCAAATAACATTTATTTTTATTTTTTTAGTCATTCATTAAAATAATAAATTTAATGATGTTTCATTTTAAATTATTTTCTTCTGGTTATGTGTATGCAAACCTACATTTTGTGCACTGAAAAACCATATGAAATAAATTTTGGTGCATAAGCATTATCATAAAAGTTAAAAGGAGACTGTCATGTGTCCATTTATTGAAACAGGATACGGCAGAGTGTTTTTTTATTATAAGTGTTAAAAATGTGTATTGAACACCACGACCAAGTGGGATTCATCCCAGGGATGCAAGGATGGTTCAATATACACAAATCAATAAATGTAATACACCAAATAAACAAAAGCAAAGACAAAAATCATATGGTCATATCAATAGATGCGGAAAAAGCTTTTGATAAGGTTCAACACCCATTTATGATAAAGGTACTCAGAAAAATGGGAATAGAGGGAGCATTCCTCAACATAATAAAGGCCATATATGTAAGACCTACAGCCAACATCATACTCAATGGGCAAAAACTAAAAGCTTTTCCACTAAGATCAGGAACAAGACAAGGTTGCCCACTCTCACCACTTCTACTCACTTCTATTGGAAGTTCTAGCCACAGCAATCAGGCAAGAAAAGGAAGTAAAAGGCATCCAAATTGGAAAGGAGGAAACAAAACTGTCACTGTTTGCAGATGACATGATAGTGTACATGGAAAATCCTATAGCCTCTACCAAGAAACTGCT